>NC_138179.1:19464038-20064038 GCF_964165515.1 Mesoplodon bidens
AACTGGCACAAAAGGATGATTTCAGGCAGTTTCTTTGAGTTCTAACTGCGTGCCCTGTGCAGAACAATTGGCCTGGGCCCTGTGAGGCCTGCTCTCCCTGCTCCACCAGAATTGCTGTGGACTAATTTGAGAGCAGCCCTCTGAACCCAGAGGAACCATAAGAGTGGGATTGATGTGTCCACCAGGTAGAACAGCTCTGCAGGAAGGTAGAGTCTTAGACGGAGAAAACCAAGCCTCATAGTTCAGAGGATTGAAAATGAAATCATAAGTAATTTTTTTTAAGTTTTGTAAAATATATGGATAAGCCATATCTTCAAATGAGCCTAATACTATTAATAATAAATAATAAATGGAATATACAGTACTGTATATAAAATAGATAAACAACAGGACCTACTGTATAGCACAGGGAACTATATTCAATATCTTGTAATAACCTATAGTGGAAAAAATCTTAAAAAGAATACATATATGTGTGTGTATATATATATATATATATATATATGTGTGTGTGTGTGTGTGTATATATATATATATATATATATATATATATATATATAAAACTGAATCACTTTGCTGTGCACCTGAAACATTGTAAATCAACTATATTTCAACAAAAAAAAAAAGAAAAAAAAATCTTTGCAACCTAAGACAAGGAAATCATCATGTTCCACTAGAGGGCAGTGTGGCAACAATCTAGAAACTAGTTTATAAAGTAGGCTCATGAGAACAGAGGGAGCTTGTTATTCGTTTATAAATTTATGATGAGAACTGCTTTAGGCAGAAACAAAAATCAAATACCACTTTCAGCACAGGGGATTTGTCTAGATGACATGAAACCTACTCAAGTAGTTTTTTTTTAAAGTCAGAATGACATTAAAAAAAAAGGCAAGTTGACTGACTTGAGCAAAACGGAATTGCTTTCATTAGTTGCTATGTTGTTCTGTTGCTATGTGGTTTAGTAGAAGCTATAAACATAATCAAGGAGATCACATTTCCTCTGCCTCAGCCATTTGAAAACCTTCAAACCACTAAGAGTCCTCATCTCCAGTTTTGCTCGAAGCAACAAAGTTTGCCCGAGGATTTAAATTGGGCATGATAATAAGAGTTATATCTAGCTTTTTTTGAATGCTGAGTTCAGGCTGGGAGATTCGCATGGATTATCTCTTTAATCCCCACAGCAGTTCTATGAATTAGGTCCTATTATTACCATCTCCACTGGAGAGATGAGGAGACTAAGCCCATGGAAGATTGAGTGCTTGCCCATGGGACACTGCTAATCAGTGGCAGAGCTGGGCTTCAAACTTAGGCAGGTTGAATCTAGATGCCTTGTTTGAGCTACTTCTAAGCCACTAATGGCAAAGATAGAACTAGAACCCAGGTCTCTGTTACAAATTAAAGGCTGACTTTCATGTTGAAAAAGATGTATATGAGCAGGAATAGGAAGAAGAAAACTTTAAAAGAGGGCTGAGGAGAAAGACAAAGTATCTGTGTTTGCAAAGAGATGGGTTCATGCCAAAAAACAAGAACATTTTGGGCTGAGCTGGGATGCACCATACATGCCGATTACGCACAGCCAGAGTGGCCAAGACCAGAGGCATTTCCCCACTGCCTCCTCAAAATCCAGAGCCCCGAGACCCATGGGCTGGTGGATCTCCCAGGAGAAGCTCACAGAAGACCACTCTTGCTTCAGGGCACAGAAGAGGAGAGTTGGAAGTTCACCTAAATCCTCAGAGCCCTTAGTCAAGTACATTCCAAATTATAAGAATAATTATACTTTAGTACTCAAATGCCAGGCACTGTACATTTTACTTGTCTTAGTTCACTGAATCTTCATAACAGCTCTAGGAGGTGAGTCCACCACCTGGGAATTTGATGGGTGGGCCCCTCATGGAAGGCATGTGTGGATTATGAGTGAGAATGCACATCCTGCACACAAATTGAGTATTTTAACCGCCCTCTCTTATCTTTGAGCAATACAGCCAATTCTGTTATTAGAATGCAACCCGCTTCTTAGGAAGCATGGCAGATGGCTTACTTCCCACTTCCCAAACCTCCCTAAAATGGCAGTAAAGGAATAAAAATATATACACATAAGCCTATAAGGGAGAAAATGGGAGAAGAGACAACATGGATAAGACAGTTCCACAAACAGTTGGAAAGATGGGGAGGATGGTAGCTGATTTGGTGGAACTGGGGATCACTACCTGGGCCCCTGAAGACGAGACCAACAAGCGGAAGGGGCTGGCCTTGTGGAACTCTATGTTCTGGGGACTTGGAGGCACAGGATCTACAGAAGGTGGGAATGAGGCATGGCACTAAAATCCAAGGGGCTAAAGGGTGTGGTTAGACCTCCTTCCCCCTTCTGCTTTTGAAAATAAGCAGGCATCACAGGCAGGCTTACCCCAGCCCTCTCCACACCCCCATCGTGCCCCTCTCACCCTCACTGCTAGAAGATTTGATAAAAGCTCTCTCTGGATAACTCAATGGCTGCAGAGAAAAGAACTCTCTTGTCTGACATTTTAGAGTCCTGCCCCCATTAAAAAGCCAGTTTGCTGCCCAATCACCTTGTAGTAAGTCGTTCCCATTGACAAGCCCACCCACTCCCTCACAGCCTCTGTTCATCTTTTTAGTGAATCAGGCTTAGACAGAATGAGCAGTCCAGGACCACCCAATATTTAAGGAAAGCTTCCACCTTGAAAGACAGAGACCCAAACAAACAGGAAGAAGGAATCTGGAGGAAAGAAAGCTGATGGGAGCAGGAAAAAAAATGTGAAAATAAAAGTCCTTTCAATAATTCTTTCAGAGAAGTAAAATAAGATGTTATAGACATTAAATGAGTTGGATGTTATTTTTAACAGGATTAATGAGAAAACAAGAATGAGATTTTGAGGAATTCCCTGGCAGTCCAGTGGTTAGGACTCCATGCGCTCACTGCTGAGGGCCCAGGTTCAATCCCTGGTTAGGGAACTAAGATACCATAAGCTGTGCAACAAGGCCAAAAAAAAAAAAAGAGAGAGATTTTGGAAATATTTTAGAAGGAGAGTAAGAATAAAATACTTAAAAGAGGGACTTCCCTGGTGGCGCAGTGGTTAAGAATCCACCTGCCAATGCAGAGGATACAGGTTTGAGCCCTCGCCCGGGAAGATCCCACATGCCTCGGGGCAACTAAGCCCATGCACCACAACGACTGAGCCTGCGTGCCACAACTGCTGAAGCCCACGTGCCTAGAGCCCGTGCTCCTCAACAAGAGAAGCCACCGCAATGAGAATCCCATGCACCACAACGAAGAGGAGCCCCAACTCGCCGCAACTAGAGAAAGCCTGCACGCAGCAACGAAGACCCAATGCAGCCAAAAATAATAAATAAATAAATAAATAAATAAATTTATTTTAAAAAATACTTAAAAGAAAGTTCAGGAGATAAAGTAGAACAAAAAGCAAAGAGATTTAAAAAAAATAATAATAATTGAGGAAAGATAAGAATGAGGACCATTCCAGGAAGTCGTTTCCAACAGGAAGGAATTCAAGAGAGAACAGGGGAAAAGAGAAATGGAAGGAAGGAAGTTCTAGCAAAAGCAATACAATTTCCCAGAACTGAAGGACATGAGTCTCCAGATTGAAAGACCCCACTAAGTGTCTGACACAATGAATACAGACGCACCAAGATTCATCAGCACAAATTTCAGAAGACCCTGAATAGAGAAAAGATTTTCAAAGCTTCCAGAAAGGAAAAAGAAAAACATACAGAAGATCCAGAAGGGCATTAGACTTCTAAATAGCCACAGAGAAGTTAGAAAATAATGGAGCAAAGCCTTCAAACTTCTGTGTGAGAATGATTTTCAGCCTCAAATACTTGTCACTAGATGATCAGTGAAATATGAAAGTGGAATAAAACATTTCAACATGAAAGGACTTAAATTTTACCTCACATGTATATCTTCTCTGAAACAGCTACTGCAGGATATACACCAACCAAATGAGAAAGGAAACTAAGAAAGAAGATGTGGAACTAGGATTCGTGGGATTCAATACAGGACAGTGAAAGGAGATGCCAGGATGACAGTGGCTAGAGAGCAGCCAGTCCAGAGGGGACCAGGAGGGAGGCACTCAAAGAATAAAAGAAAATGACATGTTTGAGGAGGTAGGAAATAATATCCAGAAATACTGAAGCACTTGGGGGAAAAATAAGCAATTGGTATACAGAATGCTAAGCAAATAGAAAACAAAAAGTAATTACTAGTTCCAGGAAATAAATGAAAAGAATGACTTGTGTAAAGGGCCTAAGGTAGAAGTGAGCATTTGAAGACTAGCAAAAAGAATGGGGCCGGAGCAGAATTAGGGAGGGGAGAAGACTAGGGGATGATGTCAGAGAGATAAGAAGGACCAGGTTGTGAAAGGTCTATAGACCATCATGGGGGCTCTGGCTTTTACTCTGAGTGAGTTGGGAGGGTTTTGTGTTGAGGAATAATATGATCTGACTCACATGTTAGCAGATAATTCTGCCTGATGTGTTAAGAATAAACTGTAGCAGGCAGCAAGGTAGAAGCAAGATGCTACTGCAGTTAGAAGGCTATTGCCATGATCCAGGTAAAAGACAACCATGATGACCCAAGAGGATGATGGTGGATTGGACCAGGGTGTCAGCATTGGAGGTGGTAAGAAGTGAGTGGACTCTGGGTTGACTTTGAAGGCAGAGCCAGAATATTTCTTGACATAATAGATGTGAGGGGTGAAAGAAAGAGAGAAGTCAAAAGTGGCTCCAAGATTTTTGGTCTGAGCAACTGGAAAGATGAAGTTGCAGTCAAAGGAGACGGGGAGACTGAAGTTGGAACAATGATCCTGTTATCCATTGCTGAACCAACCCAGACTTAGTGGCATAAAACAACAACCATCGGGGCTTCCCTGGTGGCGCAGTGGTTGAGAGTCTGCCTGCTAATGCAGGGAACACGGGTTCGAGCCCTGATCTGGGAGGATCCCACATGCCGCGGAGCAACTAGGCCCATGAGCCACAACTACTGAGCCTGTGTGTCTGGAGCCTGTGCTCCGCAACAAGAGAGGCCGCAATAGTGAGAGGCCCGCGCACCGCGATGAAGAGTGGCCCCCGCTTGCCACAACTGGGGAAAGCCCTCGCACAGAAACGAAGACCTAACACAGCAAAAATAAATAAATAATTTTAAAAAACCCAAACAAACAAACAAAAAAAACAACCACCATCATTTATTATCATGAGCTGGGCTCAGCTGGGCATGTCTCACTTGCTGGTTGGGGCTACGGTTACTAGAAGATTAGAGTAGCTGGAGGATGGACCAATTGGGGCTCCTCAGACATCCATCTCTCTCTCTCTGTCTCTCTCTCCATGGTCTCTCCACATAATCTCTCCAGCATGGTGGCCTCAGAAGAGCCAGACTTCTTACATGGTCGCCCAGAGCTCCACAGGGTATGTCCCAAGACAGAGAGGGAAGCCACATCACCTTTAATGACCCAACATCAGAGGCAACATAGCATCCCTTCAGCCACCTGCTATTCCTTAGAATCAAGTCACATAGCAAGTACGCAGGGGATCCGTTTCCCCTCTTGGTAGAAGGAAAGTCAAAGGGTTTGTGAACATGTTTTAAAACCACCACAGCAGGTTTGGGGAAGAAGATAATTCAGTTAGGGAACATTCTGAGTTGAACACTATTTGCATACTTGTGACAAAATAAACACCGACCATTGCTTTAGCCAAAAATTATGATGTGGCCACATGGGGGGGGATTGATGGGGAGAAAGTGATGGGGTCACAGTGTGGGAGGGGCACCTTATCATCCCCTGTGGGAAGTCAATGGATGTATACAAAGGGAAAATAGAGAGAGAGGAGTGAAACAATGTCCATTAGAAATACAGGGATAGGGGAGTTCCCTGGTGGCCTTGTGGTTAGGATTCTGGACTTTCACTGCCACGGCCTGAATTTGATCCCTGGTCAGGGAACTTAGATCGTGCAAGCTGCGTGGCATGGCAAAACAAAACAAAACAAACAGGGATAAATACAAAGGGAAATATATAGAAGAATGAACCCCAAGATGGGGTGAGGCTGTGGGAAGGCAAGGGGGCTAGTGTATTTCAGTATGTCTTTTAGTACCATTTGACTCTTTAACCTATGAACATGTACTACTCTGATAAAACAGTTTTTTAAAGGATGTAAATTTTGTTTCACTAAAATTGACTTTTTTTTTTTTTTTTTGGCTGTTCTGCACGGCATGCAGAACTTCCCCGACCAGGGATCGAACCCATGCCCCCTTCAGTGGGAGCACAGAGGCTTAACTACTGGACCACCAGGGAAGTCCTAAAATTGATTTTTTATTTTATTTTGTTTTATTTTTTTGATTTTTTAAATGTATAGGAAAAATACCCAATCCAGTGCAAGGGCAGTTTTAGAAACTATCCCAACCCAGCCACCTTTCCACTCTGCCTTCTCCTTCACGTCTCTGGCCTGAAAGAGCACTGAGACCAACCCAGGGCTCCATTCCTGTCCACACTGTCCCAACAAGGACCACCGCAGCTTCCCAGGTCTTGGATCATCTCACTAATCCCCCTCCCCACCCCTTCCATGCCAGTAGGGCAGGGCTGATGCCCATTTGAAAGAAGAGAAAAGTATGGCTTGGTGAGTTCACCTAGTCATTAAAAGACAGAGTAGAGACTTGAAGCCAGGTCTTCTGGTGTTACTGTCCTTCAGGTGTTACGGTCTCTCCATGCTAAGCATGGTGGTTGCCATCACCGAGGGTTCTCCTGGCAGCGTGAGATGGGGGTAAGGGAGAGAGAGAGGGAACGTTCTTGGAAGGAAACTGCATTATTTTTCCTGAATAAAAATACACCTGTCATGAAATCCACCTCCCCAAAAGATATTTGATACAGTGACTGTGATGGCCCCTGGCTGAAAATACTCCATTTCCCCTTAGTCACGCTCCTCGGGTCAGCGTAAGCCTGCTGGATAAAGTAACAGAAAGAAACAAACAGATCTCCTTTGGGATGAAATTCCTATGCCCAGAGGAAGACTGTGGCGAGGGTGCAGGGGACACAGTTCGGGGCAGAACCTTGGGTTTTCCTCTGTGGAATTGGTCCTTCTCGGGGGGCGGGCCTGGTGTGCTGGAGCCCAGCCCTGCCCTGGGGAGCAGAGGGAAAGTCACCAGTGGGAGGCAAGACCGTTGTAAATCAGTTACTCCTTCAAAGACTGAGGACTGCCAGCAGGGCTGACTAACTAACCCCTGATCTGTGGTTAGTTCTGCACAGAACCTGCTCTAGTTAGGTCAAAGCCTTTATTAGCGGGATAAAGTGGCCTGGCGTCCCCCAAACTTGCCAATGTGCAATGCGATGGTAACCATGACAGTGGAGTGGTGTCAGTAGGTGGGCAGGTGACCCGTCCCAGTCAGGTCAACAGAGCCCGCTGAGCACCTACTATGTGCAAACTCTGTCCGAGGCCAGGATGGCAGTGGGAACGGACGGGCACACAGTCCTGCCTCTGTCCCCGGGGGCTCAGTGGACCAACTGAGTGGCTCAGGATACTTCAGTGTCATCAGTAGGAGTTTGCTCTGTGATTCTGCCATGTGCCATGTGGTTAATGCCATTTGCTTAACTACGCTAGGACTGATCTGATTCTGTACTCTGTTGTGGGCAGCGTTTTAGTCATTGGAAGGTGCCACCCTGTGGGTCCTTCTGGGGGTCCCAGAGCCAGGGGAGGGGCTGTGGTCTGCTTTCCCCTCCCCGGCTTTGCTTTCTAACTGAGCACAGCAGATGCCCCGAAGTGTTCTCAACCCTTCTCTGTTCTAACCAAACTGGATTTTCTTTCTTTCCAGTCTCGTGATAATGACTGAAGGGAAGGTGGCCTTCGTGGTGGAAAACCCGTGACACTAATCACCATCTCCCGTCCAAGGCAGTGACGCTGAACTCTGGGGGCCGAAATCTGAACCTCTGAACCGATGGTGGCTCCAGTCAAGCCTGGAGAAGCTCAGTTACAGCTTGTTACCTTCAGCTTCATGTATCAGTATCATCTCAATAAACAAATGCCTAACTCTGCTGCTTCCACGGGCGCATGAGAGTCTCTGGCGATTGGAACTGAAGCAACATTGGATTAGAATGTCCCACTGGAAGGAGAGGCAGCGGCACCTGATTAATTCTGAAAGGAGGCACTTAACCTTCAGAAACTTGGGCGGGGTCCCTGGGGCCCAGAACAACGGATTCATTTGGCCTGTTCCTCCTGTGCTCGCCCAGCTCAGGGTAACCTGCCCACCTGGCAGCACTGCCCAACCGTTCAGAAAGTACTCGTGGGGCACCTACTGCGTGTCAGGCTCTTGTTAGACCATGGCACCCAGTAGGGAGCCGGGTCCACTCTCTGTCCTCCTGGCACTTACGGTCTAGTGATAAAACAAGAGTGGTGGGTGATAGGACAAAGTGAGTTTATGGTGCTCTGGGGACAGAGGTGGTGGAGGGCTGTCAATGAGGGCCTCCCGGAGGAAGTGATATTTAGACTGAGCTCTGAGCATGAAGTAGGAGAGATTCAGGTGAACAGGGCAGAGGGAACAGTGAGGGACAAAGATAAAGGTGAGAGTTGGAGCCAGGTTGGTGGTCTTCAATGCCCTGTTAAGGAATTGCTTATCCTAGGGATGATGGGAATCCATTCAATGGAGGTGGTGATGCAATCAGATTTGCATTGGAAGATCACTCTGGTGGCTGAGGGTAGAGAATGGGTTAGAGAAGGCCAAGAATGGAGGCCTGGAAGCCAGTTCTAGGAGGTTCTAATCCAAGTGAGAAGTGATATGCGTTACATAAGGTTACCAGGCAGAGTGGATGGAGGAAACTGGGATCAAGAGATAAGAACCCCAGTGTTCACAGCAGCACTATTTACAATAGCCAAGATATGGAAGCAACCTAGGTCCATCGACAGATGAATGGATCAAGCAGATGTGGTATCGGGCTTCCCTGGTGGCTCAGTGGTTAAGAATCTGCCTGCCAATGCAGGGGACACAGGTTCGAGCCCTGGTCTGGGAAGATCCCACATGCTGTGGAGCAACTAAGCCCGTATGCCACAACTACTGAGCCTGCGCCCTAGAGCCCATGAGCCACAACTACTGAGCCTGCATGCCACAACTACTGAAGCCCGCACACCTAGAGCCTGTGCTCTGCAACAAGAGAAGGCACCGCAATGAGAAGCCCGCGCACAGCAACAAAGAGTAGCCCCAGCTCACCGCAACTAGAGAAAGCCCATGTGCAGCAACGAAGACCCAATGCAGCCAAAAAAAAAAAAAAGAATCTGCCTGCCAATGCAGGGGACACAGTTTCGAGCTCTGGTCCGGGAAGATCCCACACGCCCTGAAGCAACTAAGCCCATGTGCCACAACTACTGAAGCCTGTGCGCCTAGAGCCCGTACTCTGCAACAAGAGAAGCCACCGCAATGAGAAGCCGCGCACTGCAACCAAGAGTAGCTGCCACTCACGGCAACTAGAGGAAGCCTGCACGCAGCAACGAAGACCCAACGCAGCCATAAATAAATAAATAAATAAAATTTTAAAAATGCAAAGAAGATGTGGTATCTATATACAAGGGAATACTGCTCAGCTGTAAAAAGAATGAAATTTTGTCATCTGCTATAACATGGATGGACTTGGAGGGCGTTATGTTAAGTGAAATAAGTCAGAGAAAGACAAATACTGTTCAATATCACTTATATGTGGAATCTAAAAAATACAACAAACTAGTGAATATAACAAAAAAGAAGCAGACTCACAGACATAGAGAACAAACTAGTGGTTACCAGTGGGGAGAGGGAAGGGGGGAGGGACAATTTAGGGGTAGGGGATTAAGAGGTACAAACTATTAGATGTAAAATAAGCTGCAAGGGCACATTACATAATATGGGGAATATAGCCAATATTCTGTAATAACTGTAAATGGAAAGTAACCTTTCAAAATTGTATTAAAAATATAACATTTTAAAACATTTTTTAAAAAACTTTTTTTGTTGTTGTTTTTTTTGTTTTTTTGCGGTACGCGGGCCTCTCACCACTGTGGGCTCTCCAGTTGCGGAGCACAGGCTCTGGATGCGCAGGCCCAGTGGCCATGGCTCACAGGCCCAGCCGCTCCGCGGCATGTGGGATCTTCCCGGACCGGGGCACGAACCTGTGTCCCCTGCATCGGCAGGCGGACTCTCAACCACTGCGCTACCAGGGAAGCCCTAAAAACATTTTTAATAAAATAAAAATTTAAAGAAAGAGATACAGAAATCTTCCTCATATAAAGAGTTCTTAAAAAATCAAGGGGGGAAAAAGGGACAAAAGACACGAACAGAGAGATCATAGAAAAAGATATACAAATAGCCCATAAGTATAAAAATATTCTCATCTTCACTCTTAAGTGAAATACACATTGAAATTATACTGATACCATCTGTCACCCGTGATACTGACAAAAGTTCCAAAGTCTGACAGCACTCACTTGGGGAAAAAGTGAGCTGGGGAAGAAACAGGTACTCATGGTGGGAGTGCAAAATCCACCCGTAGGGAGGGGAATTTGACAATATCTAACAAAGCAGGTATTTACCTGTTCACCCAGCAACCTCATTTCTGGGATTTAACCCTGAAGACACACCGCCACAAATATAAAGCAGCACATACACAAGGCTGCTCACTGCTTGTAACAGCAAAACATCAGAAGGACCTAGATGCCCTTACACAGGAGACTGGCTGAAGAAACTGCCAACTACCCACACAGTAGAGGACCATGCAGCCATCTTTTAAAGATGAGGATGATCTCTATGAAACGATTTCACTTGCTAATGAAAATAAAAAAGCAAGGTACATAGCAAGTATTGGCTACACTATCCTTTATGTAAGAAAGAAAGGAAAATAAAAACATAGCTATGTATTTGCTTATTATTGTGGATGGAAGGGAGGGAGGGAAAGGCACAAAGGGAGGATGAACCAGAGAGTAACGGAGTGAGCAGGAATGGATGGGGGAACGTGAATAGGAGGATACCTTTTCATACAGTTTTGATTTTTAAACTAGAGAAAGAATTTGCACATTCAAGAAATAAACTAAACTCATGGAAACAAACCCTCAATTGAATGCAAACAGAAACAGATGAACCTAACTACATATCAAATTCATAACATGACTTCAAAGAGAAAACAAATATTGCAAGCAGCTTTTGAGGGCAGTATCTGTGCACCCTAAGAGGATTTATTCGGGGGGTGACGGGGGGAGGGCTGCCAAGAAATCCTGAACTTTACTTAGTGGATTCGTTTTTGGCCTTGGCATCAGTTTTTAAATTATGGAATTCTTGTCTGTGTATTACAGTATAGAAGACAGTTGTAATACATCGAAATTGTCAGGAATCAGGATTGTTGGAGAAAAAGAAATATAAGTATGGAATAGAGGAGGGTACACATGAATCCTGTGGTCTCGGATTTGCTGGTATGCTTGGAGGCATTTATACATAAAATTTCTTAGCTCTGTTCATTGAAAGGGCCTAGAAGCAAGACACCCAGTAGCAATGAACATACCTAGTTCTCGGATCTTGACTGATAAATACGAGACTCCCCACTAAAGAGACCAGGATGCCTTGCTGCTGATTCCAGGATTAAGGCAAAGAAAATAAAAGGTCAGCTTGGAACACCTTGTGCCACAGGCAAGGAAGTGCTCAGAGGCTGATGGGGACACATCAAAAGGACACAAGAGCTGTCTTCTCCCCCTGGACAAACTGGACAGTTTGAGTATCAAAAATAGTAATGACAGGGATTTCAACACATTGCATTTTTTAAAAAAGAATCATAAGCCCATAGTAATACTCAAAAAAATGAGATATGAAGAGGGAATGGCCTTCTTTAAGAGGAGTGTCAGCTATTAAATATAGAAGAAATGATGGAACTTAAAAATCACCCCTTTCAAGAAACTTATGGTTACCAAAGGGGAAAGCAGGTTGGCGGGGCTGGGCAGGATAAATTAGGAGTTTGTGATTAACAGAGACACACTACTATATATAAAATAGACAACCAACAAGGACCTACTGTACAGCACAGGGAACTATATTTAATATCTTATAATAACCTATAATGGAAAAGAATCTGAAAAAGAATATGTATGCATAACTGAATCACTTTGGTGTACACCTTAAACTAACACAACATTGTAAATCAACTATACTTCAATTAAAAAAAAATCACCCTTTTCAACTCCCAGTCTAATCACAGATTCAGGCAAAAATCATCAGTTGATAATTCTAAAGGTGTTGGGGAGAAGGATACTCACATGGTCTCAGGAGCATCACCCACAGATTTCTAACCAGTTACAGGGGGAGAGTGTGCAATGGAGAGGTCTGGTGGACACCCTTCCCCACACCATCATCCCTCCCATGGCCAACAGGGGGCTAACCCGCACCATGTGCTCCTGATGTGATGCTATGGAAACATCCATCACCTGGGCTGTATTTCGTGCCAAACACGTTTCACGTGAATCTACTCAGGAGGAAACAAATGACAGCAGAGTGGGGAACAGTCTACAAGGCAACCGGCCTGGGCTCTTCAAAAGAGTTAAGTGAAAAATAGGCAGTAAACAAAAGGTGGAGGGACGGTTTTAGATTAAAAGCAATTAAAGAGACACAACCGCCAAGTGCAGTGTGTGACCTTTGATTGGATCCTGGATTGTTAACAATTTTTAACAGCCTAACAGGCATGTGGAAGCAATTAGGGAAATTTGAATGTACGCTGTATACAAGTAAATGTTCCATTTCTTAGGTGTGCCAGTATATCGTGCTCATGTAGGAGAATGTTCCTATTCTCGGGAGACATCTGCTAAAAAAGTATTCAGGGCCGAGTGTCATAATGCACCTTACTTCCAAATGGCTCAGAAAAATGGAGACAGGACACAAACATGGCAGAATGTTATCAAGACAAAAGAATACGCGATGTTCATTGAACTCTTCTTTCAACTTTTCTGTAAATTTGAGGATTATCAGAATAAAACCTTGGGGAACACTAGCAGCTCTGATGCTTCGGGACACTCAGTAGAAATCATGAGACCCTGCTAGCAAGAGTTTTGCAAACGTCTGGTGTACAACACACGAAAGGAAACAGGTGAATTGCTTTGGCAGTCGGTCCGTGATGCCCAGGGACAAGGTGGCTTTCAGGTCCCTGGCATAGACAATGGGTAGTGATCATGCTGCCGTTTGCTAACGCAGTAGACACCGGAGAAGGAGCCAGTTGTGGAGGGAAAAGGAAGGAAAAACATTCCATCTGGACATTCAGGCTCCCAAAGCCCACACCAGTCCTGGGTTATGAACCCCTGATGTAGAAGACAGGGCACAGAGCATAAGACACAGCACAGGGGAGTGATGGATGGAGGGAAAGGAGGCCATGGTGGAGACTGGGAAGAAACAGCCAGACAGGTGGGGGGAACCTGAGAGTGTGGGTGAGGTCACGGATGCCAGGAAGAGGGGTCTAATAACGCACATACCACCGAGATATCAAACACGCTAAGGACACTTGTAACTGTGAGTGATGAAAAATTTGGTTTGTAAAAAATATAGATTTTTACCCCTTGCCTATGGGACAGCATTGGATCAACTCAAGGGACCAGGGTGGAGAGTCAAGATGCACCCAAACACTGGCATGTCTCGGGTGTCACCACCCATATCGTCTTGCCCTACTGATTCGGGGCCTCCATCAGCTCTTTATTACAACCCAGTCGGACAGTCTCCCTCCTGCAGAGGCTGCCTGGATACCCCAGAGAGCACAGCATTCTTGTTCCATCCTTCCCAGGTGTTTTTTGATTTGTTTGTTTGGTGCTTTCTAGGGAAGAGGCAGGCCTAGGCATTTTTAAGGTGATTTTTCAAAGGACGATGAGGGCTGTTTGATGTCAAATCACGTCCAAGAACCAAGAGATAAGAGATCAAAGGCTTTAAAAGCAAGCCCAAACCAAATCTCAAAAGCGAGACAGATAAGACGGGTAATAATCCTACCGAGAACATTCATCACTCAGCAGAAGGGGATGATGGGTGGATGTGAGAGCGTAGCTCAGAGAGGGGAACAAAGGGGAATCAAGTTGGCCGTCTCAACAGGCATAATCGATTCATCAGAATGAGTGGGTCAGCTGTCACTAAGTTCGAGAAACCCAATTCAGAGTTGGTTCTTCTGGGTTGCACAGATGTCCCACCTAAAACTGACCAACTCGCTCAGCATTTTTAGTGTGCCATCCAGTTGCCTGGAGTCACACAGACCTGGGATGGTAGAAAAGAAAATATCCTCCCACACGTCTCCTCCAGTTACGGAGCACTGACCGCCGCAGCAGGGAAAGCTGAGAACTTTTCCTCCTCGAACACATTTGCGAAATTCGTTGGCCTTCACAGACTGTTCCCCAAACACCTGGCCTGAACGTTCTCCTCTAACCAGCATGTACAAGATCATATTCAGAAAGTGCTTATAAGCTCTCCCTTGGCTAGAAAAATCTCCATCAGCTGTCAGAGAAGCTAAAACCCATCTTGGCTCTGGAGAAACATTCCCTTCAGGGAAAGGCACAAGCCAATTTGGTCACTTAATAAGTTTTAACAAAATCCAGGTGAAGGGATCTATCTGGGAAAGCAGAAGAATCTTATTGAATACAAGCAGCTCTGAGGAATAATTCCTCTCGGGAGGTGTCGTGGGGATGGGGAATAAACATGTGAGACCATCTGTACCATGATAGAAGGCGACTCGACGTCCAATTTCACAAATGGGAACTTTCCGTGCAAGCCTGATCTAAAACGATGGTTTCCAAATGTCTTGAGATTGGGCGGCTTGCTCGCGTTCCGCCCACCCCCCTACTTGCCCCACACCTTGGAACCCTCGGGCTTTGTCTTGGAGATAATCAAGTTTAAAACCCCTTAAAGCTTATGAGCCCTCATTTGCCCCTCCCCCCAAACCACAGACGAGAACATCACAGAACCTACTTTAAAGATATCTAGCCTGTATTACTCAATGTGAGACATGAGGGACACCATGCCTCAATTTAAGAGAAATTGTTCATTACGCCAGCAGGATCTGCTCTATTTTATGTGCAGAGGTGCAAGACCACGTCTGCAATTCAGGAGAGTTCTGCTTAACATGTGCAAGGACTCAGGAGTGTATAGACATGCTTTTTATAGAGCCCCTGTGTGCTTGGATTGGCTTTAGGTTTGAAACCCTAAACTTCAGTAAAAAAAAAAAAAAAACCAGGTGCAGTGTCTTTGCTAATAATAGGGCTCACCTTCCCGAGCCTCCACGAGACAAGAGCTGGAAAGGGAGTGGTTCCCACTGTGGAAGAATCCAAAGGATGGAACAAGACTGCAGCCCGAACAAACAAATCTGCTGAGACTACCAATCACCCACCTGGCAAGCTCTGCCGTGTTCCTCCCGACACCCCCAAAAAGCTCTGTCCCCCAACACAAGGGACCACAGGTGACTCTGAGAAGGCACAGATGCTGGTGGTTAGAACCCACTGCATGAGCTGAAGACGTATATTAACTCCTTAAAGGGAAGTTCTCCAAGTGCATGGCTAAAATCCAACCCGATTAGAAAATGCTTCTTGAATAAGAATAAGCTAATGGCTGCGGCTTTATAGAATCTAAAGATGTTCTACTAAAACCCAACAGCTTTTTTTGTACCACCGAACAGCTGTGAAAATAAACCAGTGCCCCTAGATGGGCTCCCCCACGTGTGGGACCACCCCACTGCTGATCACAGATCTGTCAGTCAACTTCCAGGGAACAGAACTGCAAGGGGGGACTTTCTGTCCGTGCTCCTTCCATGACACGGAGATGGGTGACTGACAGGCAAATGCAAAAAGAGCAAATGTGATTTTCAACTTTCTGAGTGGAGATTTTGGTACAGAAACAGTTAAGCGGGGGGGCGGGATGTAAGCAGATTTTCATTTGAAATGGATGAGAAATCTCTTATTCCCAGGCACCCCATCTCCCAAACAGAAATAACAAACCCCAAGTGAAGTGCGACACATCTTTTTATGTACAAACGGTCAGTGGTACAGATGGAGTTACTTTTTATAAATATCTGCAGCAAATCCCTTTAAAAAAGCTGTGAATAAAAACCACCTTGCAGCACCAAAGGCCTGTCCTTCCCTAAAAGTGTTAACTTCCCAGGGGCCTATTCTTAGCCAAACACGTGTGGAGCCCTCCTGGGAAGGACAGGACCACTTTGGGACCAGGCGAGAGCCCTCCCATTTCCCCAGAGAGCCGAGGTGACTTGCAGGTCAGCTGCTGCCCAGGACCTGGGAGTGATTAAACAGTTTCTTCCCAAGACTTCAGTCTTCTTTGTCAAGCTGCTGATTAAGCGTCTCTATATTTCCTGGCAGTGGCCCAGAGCGAGGGAGGGAAGGAACCTACAATAGTGTGAGGAAGTAGAAAACTCTGGGTATTTTAATTAAAAAACACTTGGTAGTCAATGCAACCATGTAAAGCCAGTGGATCCAGTTCAGCAGAGGGAACACTGTGATTCAGGCTTCCAGAATCTACAGACAAGCATTATTATTATTTTTTTTTAAGGAAGGTAATTATTTAGCACCAATTTCTCTCTCTCTGGTAATACTTCCTTTTCCTTGGAGCCCTTGGCTGTGATCAGTGCGGTCAGAACGCAGCTCAGCGGTACTTTCCCATCAGTAACGCAGCCGGGCCGGTTGGGGAGCGCGGTTACGAGGCACAGAACAAACAGCTCTCTCACACCAGAATGCAACTCTGCTCGGGGGGCATCCTGACTCCGGGACACAGGCAGCCCCACCGACTCCTTCGGGGCTTGGCTCTCCAGTCCCGAGGGGCTTCACTCAAAGCGACGCAGGTGGTTGTACAGAGACTGGACGTAAGTGAAGACGCACATGGGGTCCGGCTTGCGGCCCATCACCATCATGTCCTCCACCTCAATGAGGCGCTCACAGTTGGCCAGATTCCTGAAACACAGAAGCCCCATCAGAACGCCGGCCCCAGCCATCAGCCAGCGTCGCTGCCCCAGAACAGAGCTTGGCCCGGAGCTGGAGGCTCCCAAGTGCTCCCCAGATGGGAATTCACATCACCCCAGAAGAGCCTTTGCGGTTACTTTCTCTAATGCAGTGTTTCCCAGACTCCCACATCCACGAACGGCCCTTACGACTCGTGTTTTTACATAACTAGACTTGCTTTAAATTTTCAGTGAAATTCAGCTTCACTTTAAGGTTTCACTAAATGAAGTTCTGCTAAAAAAATCAATTTTATTAATTTGGTCAAACTTATATTAATCGAAAAGGTTAGTTTTATTAATAAAAATTTAGCTCCAAAATTAAATTTCACTAAAAAAATTCAACGTGTATCAGCAGTATATGGAGAATCAGTATGGACTATAAAAATAAATGTAAAATGAATAAAGTAAAAAATAAATTCACCCATATGCTTCCTAGAACAATGTCTTTAACCTTTTTTTAAACCATAACCCATAGAGGTGTTTCATCGTGATTCATTCAGCACGTGCATACATTTATGTGGAAATAAAGTTTCACAAAGATACTGACCTTTTCTACTACTCATATTTTCTCTAGATTTCATCTTTATTTCTCTCCCCACCTCCTTTTTTTTGTTTGTTTTTTTGTTTTGTTTGTTTTAATGCTGGTAGTGAGCCACTAAATTGATTCTATTATCTACTCAAGGTTCGTAACAACTCAGAGTTTTAAAAGTTGCTTCAAATCATCTTGTGAGCCTCCCCTCAACCTCGCCCTGGGTCCACCTCATGCTCTGGGAAATACTGGTTTAACTTCTGGCCCACTGGTGTAGATGCGTGTGGAAACTGGGGCCTTTCACTGGGCTGCAAAAAAAAGCTGTTCTCTCTGCCGTTCCCAGCTGGGAGGGGGACTGAAGGTCCCGGCTTCAAGGTCTCATGGAGGTGGGAAGATGAGCATCCACCTGGGAGGTAACAGCAGGGACCCTCTGCCAAGCCCAGCAAAGCCCGGCCCTGTGCCGAGCCAGACGCGTCATCAGGCCGAACCCAAAAGGCCCAGAGCAACGGCACTCAGTCCAATCAGCTTCAACAGCCGCGTGCACTGTTGTAGTTCCAGGGTCTCCTCCGGTCTTTTTGCCCCCATATCCATAAGTCCATGAGTGACACTGTTCACATCCCAGCTGTATCCTTCCTAGCTATATGATTTGAGCAAGACACTTAACTTCTCAGGGCCTCATTTTCCCCGACTGCATAATAGCCACTTCACAGGGAGGTGGGAGGATTAATGAGCTAATCACACAACCAGCAGGAACGGTGTCTGGCACATCAGAAGAGCTCAATAAACGTTAGGAATGATCACTGTTGCTGTCTGTATCATCATGGTTCGCTCCAAGCAGCAGAGTGGGTCATCAGGGAAAAGAGGCCGGAACTGGAACTCTAAAGAGCTGGGTTCAGATCCTGGCTCTGCCCATAGCTTCACCCTTCCGTGCCATTTCCTCGGTGGAAAGTCAGCCCCCGACCTCCGCTCCCCCTCCCGGTGGGCTTGTTCTTGTTGGGAGGTGGTGCCTTGTACCCCAAGCACTTTCTACCGGTCCCTGCCGGCTCCTGGGCCTGCGTGCTCCAAAGACAAGCCCTGTAACCTCAGCACGGGGCCCATCCTGTGGTGCTGGCCTGACGCCGGGCCTCCTATCAGAAACCGAAAGTCAGGGCGAAACAGAGACACCAGTCCCGGATCCCGTCGGTGGCTCCCCCTCGGTTTGGAGCAGGCAGCTTGCAAGGGAAGCCGAGGGCTTCGTGGGGTGGCGAGTGGCTCTGGCCCGATAAGCGGGCACCCTGGCTGCCCAGGATGGGCCGGGGCGGGGCTCGGTGTCAGGGGAGTGGCCGCTGTCACGAGGATATGCACGCAGAGGTACTTTGCTGACAGTCGAGGACTGAACATCTGAGTTCCTGGGGAGGCCGTGGACCTGAGTTCACCTCCTATCAGGTGGCGTCAATGCCCTTTCTCCCTACCTGCAGCGCAGGGAGAGCTCCTCCTACCCGCCCAGGGCTGCAGACGGAGAATGCCAGGTGTGTGCCCGGGTATCACCACTGACAGCAGTGGCCTCAGTACTCAGTCCCCCAGGACACGTGGGCACCATTAGAACCCTAAACCTCAGCCTTGGAAGAGAACTGAAATCCCACCCTCCAAACACCCCCCTCAGAGGCACCAACCACCTGGTGAAGGCTCTGTCTCGGCCATGCTCCCCTCCAGGTTCAGAGAAGGGGCCCTAATTTCCACCAAGCACCGTTCCAACCCCTCTGCAGATGGCCCTGGCCAGGAGGAAGTTTTCCCTCATGTTTCTTATGCTATTTTACCTCTTGGTACTTTCTACCTATTGGCCTCACAAGGCTATTCTCAGTTTGTTTTTCCCCCCACAAAAGAGCCCTTCACATGTTGGAAGAAAATCTTACTATCCATGTCTTTCCCTGAAACTAACCATGTCTGGTTCCTTCACTGTGCCCCCAGTGGGTACCTGGGGGCTCTCCTCTGAGCGGGTTCTGGTTTCTCTCTAGAATTGCTGGCACGTCCCAAGCGTTGTCCAACTTGGGCTGGCCCCCTTCTTCATTCTAGAGGCTGCACTGACCCTCCCACTAATGACATCCCTGCCCCTGCCCAGGGTGGCAGTCAGGACGGGCGCTAAGGCCTGACCCTGGTATCACCCTCTACCCCACAGACAGGAAGCTATGGGCAAGGTGCTGGCTTCCCCAGAAACCAGGGGACTGAGCCACATCCATCTGGTCCCCACCCCACCCCAACCAGCCGTGACAGTAATGATAAGATTTCTAGAAGCTATGGACACAGCTCCTGAGACAGGATGTGAGTAAAGGAAAATGATGATGAACATTGACTTTTATAAAAACATTTCAGTCTCAAAATATTAGAGGCCCCAATTGCCTTTTAAATGAAAACAAAACTGCTTTTGTGAAAACACAAACTTGTTTTAAATAGTTCAAACAGCAGGGAATAATAATCCAAAGAAGAAAGTACAGGTCATTTCAAATGACACTGCGCAGCAAGAACCAGAGCTATCATTTGCCTACTACCAATTTTAGATGAATTAGCCCCACCTTGTTTGGGGTTAAAAAAGGGTTAGAGGATTTTCTCCTACTACTACCCTATTGTGATCTTCTGTCACTACAGGGCTAGCCTGTCAAGCAGGCAGGTGGAGGAGGTGCCTGAGGGGTTATTTTTATTTGTTTAAGCCTTCTCTAAATGCAGCCTGGGATGCCAGGGCTCCTATCTGGTTTTAGAGACACATGGGCACTACAAATAGCCTGGAAGCTCCTTCAGCTGGGCTGTAACCTGAGAGTAGGACACATTCCCCGCAGGGCAAGCGGGATCCTCAAGCTACACGGCCGGCCCCGCGCCTACACCGCACTCTCCATCTCAGCGGAGAAGGATGCAGAGGGTCAAGCACCCACAACGGGAGCTGGTCCTCCCACTTTCCAAGCCCCGAACAACTGTCGGACAAGGGGAGCTCACTGTGTTGTCAACGCCGCATCACTCACACAGATTAGGCCCCGGGGAATCTTTGGGGAGGTAAATTATCAGGGGGAGGGGCGTCACAAACCCCTCTTACTCCCCAGGTTCTGGATGCGTCCCTGTGTTTTTAAGACCCCTTGCTCGCCGAAGGGTCTGGAAGCTTCTCCTTCCTGATGTGCAGGGGCCCTGTCCATGGCTGCTTTTCCTTTCCAAAGGCTGTGCCTTCATCAGAGCCCAGGCTCCTGTCACCCTACACCGCCCACCACAAACTGCCTTTCTGCTGTCTGCGTGGCCCTTGATGGCTTTCCCCCAGCCCCGCGTGTCTGCTTGGCTTTTGCTGGCAAAACTAAGGAGTGTCTGTTAAGACACTGGTAGCCAGTATCCTCAAGTAGGTGTCCCTATGCTTTCTTTCCAGCTGTTCTAACCAGCTTATTGTCCAAGAAGCTAGGTGAGCCCAGCTGCCATCCTCCCAGGGGGCCTCGAGCTGGCAGGCCCACCCTCCCAGCCCTGTCCCCCACGTACCTGTGAGCTGAGTTCCCGGATGACTCAGGAGGGGAGGCACCTTCCTCCCCCTCAGGCCGGCTGTGGGCGCCCCTCCCGGCCCTCTCTCGAGTCAGCAGAAAAGCCAGAACTCATCTCAGGGGCCCGAAGGCCACCCTCCCCTCCCCTCCCCAGCCAGCCGGAGCCGGCTCAGGCGGTGGGAAGGCGGGGTCCAGTTTTTACCGCTCATTTGCTCTGGGTAGGGGGGAGGCACAGCCTGGAGCAGACTCCCACGCCCTAGCCCCAATGTGGGAATAGAAGAAACATCTGGTTGGAGTCTGGAGGCTCTCTGGGCTTATACCGCGTGCTGAGAAAGCACAGCCACGAATGGCTCTGGCTCTGGCCGCCAAGGAAAGTTAACGTTCCCTGCGAGCTGGGGTGCAGGGCCACCATCCTGGGGCCCGGGGCACCCCTCTCCCTGCCACAGCCCAGCCTGGTCCAGGGCTGAGGGTGACCAAGGCAGCCGGGGCTTGAGCAGGCACCGCCAGGCCCACTGGACTAGATGGAGAAAAACTGTCAGACAAGCGTGGCCTCACCCAGCAGGGGGTGGGTCTTGGGTGCCCACATCAGAGCCCGGGCCCTGTACACTCTGACCATCTGCTTTTCGACAGTCACCCTTTCTGGGCTTCCAAGCAGCTGGGCCTCCTCCTGGGGAGGCGCCCCCTCCTCAACATCGAGCCGTTACACTTGGCGCTACTTCAGCATCGTCTGGATTCGGTTGTGTAACACGCTCTGTCCAAAGCTGTTTCCGCAATTAGGATGACAGCTAATCCTAAGCAGCCAGGAAAGAGATAGCTTCCAAAGTATACAAGGAGTTCTTATGACCCCACGGGGGCGAGAGGCCACGCAGGTCATCCGAGACAACACAACAGGGGCAACGCCGGCACGCCAACAAGTCAGGGTCTCCATTCTGCCCCTAGAGCGAGACCCGCAGTACCGGGCACGGGGCTGTAACCTGTGAGCTCCAACTCCTTCCCGGGCGGGGCTTGGGGCCAGGCGTGGGGCAGAATAGACTCGGGGCCGCGGGGGCAGGCCAGGCTTCAGGGAGGGCTCTTCCAACTCCACCAGCACGTGAGAGCACCTCCCGGAGGTGGGCACCGGGGTCGCGGACAAGACACAAGGGGGGTCAGGCACACACGGGTGGCCAGAGGCTCACTCCACCAGGCACAAAGGCGGGCGGGCAGGAGAGAATGATAAATGTTCCCTCCAGGAAACTCAGCCCTGGGGAGGTCTTCCTGCCCTCTGGCCTTCCTCCCCCTAATTCCATGAAGCCCAGCATCAGGCAGCCCTTAACACCCTCAACTCTGCCCCGTGCCTGCCCTGGACCAGGGCGCGGACTCGATGGACCGCAGCAATATTTCCCCTGCCCTCCGCCTTCCGTGTTCAGCCCACAGGAGGCCCTGGCGTGAGGGCAGGAGGTGGGGGAGGGCGGAGGGTTTACTCCCTCAGCTCCCTTCCTGCTGGGTCACTGTGAGCTGGTCGCACCCACTGCCCCAAAGTACAGCTCCTATCAGCCAGCCCTCTCCGCACAGCTGTTCTCCCCAGCCCGAGGGTACCCCACGGCGCCTGGCTCCTCGCTCACTCCTGCCCACACGTTTGCAAGGAAGCCCTTTGTTAAACCCGCCTGCCTACTCGGTTTGAATGCACCCTCACCAGAGCCCTCTTTGCCACTCTCCTGAGGCACTGGGGGTAGCCCTCAGCCTATAACCAAATGCCAAGCTCCCCGAGCACCTCCTGAACCCAGAATCACCCCTCACCCAATCTTCTCCCTATGAGCAGGTCTTAAGAAGGTAGGCAATTTCATATCAAACGCTTTTACGACATTTAGGGAAGCAAAATGTACCTACTGGAGAAGTCTGAAATGTCCCCCAGGCAGATACCATTCAGTTTCCTGCTGATCAGCTGCTGGGCTCTCCCAAGCAACTGTATCTCTCACCAGCCTGGAGAGGACAGGCTCAGTGCTCCGGGGGACCCTGTCCCACTGCCCCTTGCACCTTGTCTGTGGCTGGTCTGGCAGACCGCACACCAGAGGCCGGGTACCAGCCAAGAGCGCAGGTGCACGAGAAGAGGGGAGAGCCTGGCTCTATTACTGAGTGATGGGTGGCCCGGGGAAAATCCCCCCTTCCTGGCCATAGTCTCTCCATCTGTACGGGAGGCGACAGACTGGGTGGCCTCAAGGCTCTCAGCTCTGCGGACAGCTGCCCCCGTCCTGCCGGCCCCTCAGAACTTGGGCTTGGGGACTGGGAGGGGCCGGCAGCCAGGGGACCCGCCATACTCACTCGGCCATGGTGAAGGCCAGCTCGAAGTTTTGCCGCCGCTGCGCGGGGCTCAGGGCACTGTAGTCGAAGGCGTCGGGGAAGAAGGAGTGCACCAGGGCGCAGAAGGCCATCCCGTCGCTCCAGCTGGAGGAGAAGTTCTGCAGGTCCACGTGCTGCAAGGCCAACGCAGGGAGGTAAGGGGGAGTACAGTGCCGGCCTCAGCTCCTCCACCTGACTCGACCCCACAAGCAGGTCCTCCCAGCCCCTCCCCAGGCCCACCGTCCACCCAGCTCAGCAACAAGCCGTGCCTGCTGGACTCCACCTGCAGCGGCTGGGGACCGATCGGGAGGGTACAGTTTCTCCAGCTCCTACCCCTCCGCCCCAGACTGGGGCTCCCGTCCCGGCCAGGGGAACAAGTGTGGGGGGGCGGTGCCCACTCCCACCTCTGGCCGGGGTCCCGGCGGCCGGACCGGGCTCACCTGGTAGCCGAGCGTCTTGTTGCGGCACCACTCGAGCAGAATCTGCTTGATGCTGCTGGCGCTGGCCACGCCGAAGCTCTGCGAGCGCGTCAGCTTCGCCCGGGTCTCGCCCTTCCCCCTGCAGAGAGAGGGCAGGCCTGCTGGGGGGCTGGGGGGCTGCCCCTTGGCTGCCATCCACCCCGAGAACGTGCTGCTCACCCAGGTAGCGTGCAACCCTCCCAGTCCCACACCCACGTCCAGGCGTGAGCCCCCCATCCCAGGGCACAGCCTCCCTTGATGGAGTCTGGCACCACCAGATCCCTTCCAGCCTCCAGGCCCCCTGTTTACTTCCCACACGGGCAATCCTGGGGCTGAGGACCTGAGGCCGCACGGCCCGTGCCCCCCATCCCCCGCTACCTTCATCCCACCCCTCCTCTGAGCCTCCCTCTGGGGTCGCACTCTTTCCTAGCCTGGAGTGACGGTTTCTCCCTCTGGGCCCCAAGGACACTCCTTAAAGGCCAAGAACAGGTTGTCTGGGTCAGCGGGACACTTCCTGGGTGTCCCTTCTGACTCGCTAGAGTCAGAGCCTTGGGAGCGGGACTGGGGGTGGTCATCATCAAATATGCCTGGGCCGCACCCCACAAGCAACGGGCATCAATACCACCAGCGCACAGGAGGGCTGGATAAATGTGTGCAGAGGTGGATCCCATCGCTAATGGGAGCGGGGGTGGGGCGTGACAGGGGGCTGGTCTCACTGTGTCACCTCCAGCTACTGCTGGGCACCCCAGTGACTGTCCTCTGGCCTCTCCAGTCACGCCCTGAAACCAACTTCTCCACTTGGGTGAGGAATGTGGGTGTGAGGGCAGCCGGGGCCCCTCCAGGACTGGGGGAAGGGGGCCTAGGCTCTCCCCAGGCCTTGCCTGGCCCCCTGCCCCCTCCCCTCCTCCCCACAGCTGGGGCCACCTATCCCTCAGCCCGCTCCGTAGCTGGCCCTCACCTTGTGTCTTGCCCAAGAGGTTACATTTTGGGGAACTGCCCCCTGGGGAACAGGACAGGGCCAGCTTTGCCGCACTGTGCCTGCCTGACCCTAGTCTGGGCCCAGGCCTACTCTGGGGGCCCAGACTGGTCTGGGGGGCGGGGCGTGAGAGCACCCGTACTTGCCGGCTGTATCCTGCTCCCATTTCTCGAATAACGCCTTCCGGGCCTGCGCCCCCGAGGTGCGGGGCAGCGTCTGCGATCTCACCAGCTCCCGGCGGCGCTCCCCCTGCCGATGGGCCTGAGTCGTGGCTGGTGGCTGCGGGGATGGGAGGGACTGGGGTGGCGTCACCAGAGGTGGGCTGAGGAGAGAACCACGGCGTCAGGAACACAGACCCGCCCATCACTAGCTCACCTGGGCCCCGGGCCCCCCACCCCACTGAGTGTAGAACGGGGCAGCAACCGGACTACAGGCAGGCAGGAAGCACCACCTGCTCTGGTCCCCAACCGGTTCTGCAGCTTTTCCAAACTGAGCTGCTGTCCGAGGCAGGCCTGGCCGGCAGTGGGCCCCTCTCTGAGCATCACCCCTCGCAGGTGTCCGTGCCTGGGCTGAGCGGGGGGGCATCCTCCTCGCGGGAGGTGTACGCAGAACCGGCCTCACCAGGACCAGGCCCCCTCCTCACCACCACGAAAAAGACCCCCTTTGTTTCTCCCCTGCAACAGTTTTCCAGAAAGTCACAATTCTCCTTTTATTACTGAAAGGGGGGACAAAAGCCAAGCCAGCCTCTATCCCCAGCTCCGATCACAATCCAGTGGGCCTGGGGGAGCATGGGGACAACCACAGGCCAGAAGCCCCAGCCTAGAGGCCTCCTCAGCTGTGGGCGGAAAGCAGGATGGGTGGAGAGGAAAGTGGGAGATCGCCCCACGCTCCACCCTCCTGTGGGGACCGGGACACCCCCTCCAATCTGTGCACAGACGTGCTTTCAAGGGTCCTGAGAGAAACCAGCCCGAGGCCCTATATATACATATTCTCCAAACAAAACCCTCCACCTAGCCCCGCAGCCTCAGGTCCTCTGCTCAAACCCCGCCCCGTGACGCTGTTCTCCCTTGGAACCAAGCCCAGGAGGGTGCCTCATCCTGGGTCAGCATGGGAGCTCCCTGCAGGGGCCCGGGCAGCCTGGGTTCAAGGCAAAGTCCAGACACTGCCTGGGGAGGGCTGACCTCCCCCCACCGGGGACTGGGGCCCCAACTCACCTGTCGTTGTTCCTGCTGGCCGCCACTGCCCCGTAGCCAGAGCTGGACAAAGGCCGCGGGAGAGAAGAATTCTTCTCTTCGGGACAAAGCAAGGGAGAGAAATAACAAACCCTGGCCTCGGGGAGGGTCACCACTGCCAGCCTCCCTTCCTCTGACCTGGCCCTGTGCCGTTTGCCCAGTGTCGCTCAGGGCAGGGGCAGGACCCCTGGGCTAAGCTGGCCCTGCCTCGGCCAACAGTTGAGGAGAAAGGATGCTGGGGACATAGAGCAATGACATAAAAGAGGCCTTTTAAAGTGTCCCCCGCCCCCAGCCCCGCTTTTGAGAGCACAGAGCCCAGGGCCTCTTGTGCTACGTATCCAGCAAACACTTTGTTCCCGAGTCCTCATTCTGGAAACCCACACAGCCCAACTCCAGGACACACCACTGAGGCCTGACCCCAGGCCCAAGACAGGCCCCGGGGACCACGCCAAAGTGTGCAGGGTAAGAGGCCACCTTCTAACCACAGCCTCGACCTGCAATAAAAGCCACAGTCATCTCCCGTGGGGGACGATGCTACTTTACAGCATCTCTGGGGGAAGGAGTCGGGAAAGATGAGCCCCATTTGATGGAGATGAGCTAGGGAAGGGGGTCGCAGTGAGAGCAGAGGGGGGCTGGGGCTTGCCCAGGTTTCCTGAGTCTCTTGCCAACCGCCCCCAGCCCCTGCCTTCCCTCCCAGTTTGAGGCCACGCCCTCCTGCTCCTACCAGTGGGACTGGGAGTCCAGGGTGTGGTGGCCTCGCTGGGGCTGACGCCCCCCAGGACGGCGGCAGACGTGGGCGAGAGAGCTGCGGCTGACGTCTCCCCAGAGAACCTCTCGGAGACTCGCGTGACAGCCGTGACTGGCTGGTGAGGCAGCCGCAAGGAGAGGCTCGCAGGGCGAGGCTTGGGGGGCTCCGGTGCCGGGGCAGTTTGGGTGGTCTCAGGGGGTCCATCACCTGGACCTGGAACATGGGACCAGTAGGGTTGGGGGTGTCAGCCGTGGCATCCACAGGGGCCTCAGACCCTCCCAGGAGGACTCCAGTCTCTGTGAACCCTCCTCCCACCTCCTCCAGGAAGGCCTCCCTGACCACTCCAGCCTCCCTGACCTCCCCCTGCTGGGGACGTCTCGCTGCTCCAACCAAAGCTGGCGTCTGCTCCAATTTTCCCTCATAGACAGTTCAATAAATAGCCGCCTATCAGTCCACTTTCTACCCTGTTCAGTGCTTGGACAATTCCTCAGCCCCTGCTTGCATTCCTCCAGAAACAGGGAAGCTCACCACCTTCCGAGATCTCTCATTTTCTTCTGTGTTTACACAGTTCTACTTCACACTGAATGAGGCTGCTCTCTTGGCAGCCTCCCCACCCGCTGGGGTTTAGGCTCAAGTCCTCCATCCCTGACAAGGGGTGGCCTGGCACAGAGGCGTGGCCGAGGCCCTGACCCCAAAGCTACCCAGCCCGCTCTCCTCTGCCATCAGCCCTACCTGCCCCAGGCTGGTGCCCATTCTCGACGATGCACGAGTTTGAGGTCCTTCTCATCTCTGACTCGCCGGCCTCGTCGTGGTGATCCACGCTCTACAGAGAGACAAACACCCCCGAGGCCTAGTCAGCCGGGGCCAGCTGCCCGCACCCCGTGCGACCTCCCTGGTTTTGACAGGGCAAACACTCAATTTTGAGAGAGACAGCCCCAGGAAGGTACAGTGATGGGCCAAGGTCACACGGGACTCAGTCTCACCAGCTGAGCCCTCAGGATCCTGGAGGCAAACACCTCCACGGGGCTCATCCCAGACCCCCAAAATGCTAGGGGCAAATGTCAAGACTGGGAGCTCTGAAAGCGTGTGCAAGGCGCCTTACCACTTCCCCCAGGCTGGACCAGGTGCCCGGGGTCCGGAGAGCCTGGCCCTTGCTCGTCCCAGGGGCTGCCTGTGTGGGAGCAGCCCAAACCCAGTGACACAAGGTCCTTCCAGGCCAACAATGGGCCCAGGAGCCCTCACGCTGCAGGGTCACAAGATTTGCCTGGATGTCCAGAGTACAGAGGCCTGATTGGCTCCATGGGGCCCCTCCATCTCCTCTAGGCTACAGCAGTGGGGGGTGTCACGCAGAGAGAGAGCCGAGACCAAGAGCCAGCAGGGAACCTGGTATCCTGGCTGTGTTGCCAGCCACCAGGTGACCCAGGTCAGGTCGTGCCCCCTCTGGGTTGGTTTCCCTGTTGGAGATGAGGGAGTAGGTTATGCAAAGCTTCTGCCATTTCAGCATCTGCCAAGCGTCAGGTCCTTTTTCTGGGCATGCCACTTAAACCAACTTGCTTCTGTGCCCCCAGGAAGATGCCACTACACCCATTTTACAGATGGGACCTGAGGGCTGAGAGAGGGGATGTGTGCAGTCCAGGGTTACACAGTGAGAAACAGCTGAGATTGGTGGCCAGGAGGGATGTTGTCCTCAACCTGGGCTCTGCCCTTCTCACAGTGAGGAAGGATGGAGGGCTCGGAGCCTCTGTGAGGCTGGTAGCGTCTGCCCTGCAAGAGGAGAACACAGGCAGACCCCGATCCGGGGCTCTACTAGGAGCCCACGATGAGTGGCTTGAGAGGTGGCCGTACCTCTCCTTAGACGCCTCCAGACTACCTAGCCCCCTTGTCTACCAGGTTCCCAGAATGACAAAGGCCCATCCTTGGCCCCTGACGGCTCAGCTACCACTGCAACCAGTGCAAGAGGTGTCTACCCCGCCATGCGGGGATCAGTCTGGTGGAGGAGCCAGGGCTGTGAGCAGATGATATCAAGCCAGCATGAGGGTGTGAGCCTAAGACAGACTTCATCCAGCCCAGTGGGCCAGGAAGAGCCTCCCAGAGGCAGGGGTAGCTGAGAGCCAGTCTAGAGTAAGCTAGGTGGACCAGGAGTGGAAGCGACTAGTATCTGCCAAAGCAGATAGACAGCAAGGCACAAAGCATTCTGATCTGGTGGCTGGAGAAGCACCATGCAGCCCAAGGTGCCAGCCTGGAGAACTTGGACTTGATTCCTTGGACAAGAAGGAACTGAAGGTCGTCAGCCGTGTTTTAGGAACATCCTTCAGAAGCCAGTGACATAGTGCCATGGAAGGGGGCGACCAGATGGCCAGTCACCTCACTAGTCCCACATGGGGACCTGGGGAGGAGAGATGGGGCAGTGAAAAGGGACTCAAAGGTTTGGGGAGAGTAAGTGGATACGGAGGGACGGGGGAAGTCACACCTCTTCCAAGCCTGGGCTTTGGGCCCAGCTGACTTGACTATGGTGGTGGGGGGGGATCGGTGGGAAAATAAGAACTTCAGTTTGGGACATGATGAGTGTAAGGTGTCCTTGGGGCATCAGGGGGTTGAGGTCAGGAGGTAGCCGGATATTTGAGTCTGAAGTTTAAGAGGAAGGACGGACAAACGATGGAGAAACAGGGGTCTCACATCTGGAGCACAGCAGAGGAAGAGCAGGCTCGGGGCCGATGGGGCCTGAGGTGGGCACCATAGCTGGGGGCAGAAGAGAATAAGAAGCAGCAGCCAGAGCGGGGAGGAAGAAAACCAGAACGTGGAGAAAGGCAGGTGGAAGTGTGTCGAGAAGGCTGGCGTGTCAGCGGCTCCAAAGGTGGCCTCAGGTCAAGAAAAAGAAGGTCAAGACAAGATCTAAAAAGGTCCTTTGGGTTTAGCCAAAAAAAGAGGTTCTTGGTGACAGTTTAGGAGCTGAGTCAGAGGTGGGGGTGGGTGCAGGAGACAGCCTTGGGGAGAGATGGAGACACGGTACCTGCAGCCATGAGGGGCGGTGGGAGGGGCTCCTCCATGTGGACGAGGTAGGACAATGTTTATAGGCTGCGAGAAAGGCTCCAGCCGGGTGATGGGACCCTCTGTGCGGTGGGGACCCTGGGGAAGTGGGAGAGGACAGGACTCGAGCCTGGGGAGAGCCTGGGCTTGGAGAGGAGGTGACTCCTCCAACTTCCGATTCAGGAGGCTGGAGCGGGACGGGCCGGCCCCACTCGCAGGAACACTGGAGAACAGGGGGCAACTCCTGACACCTCAGAGTGGGGAGGGCACCCCTAGAGCCTAACCCGAAGCCAGCTCGGCAGAGGGAGGAGCAACGGCCAGTCCATCCTGAACCCAGCCCCCACCAGTCACCAGGGCGCTCAGCTCTGGGGGGCTTCACGTCCCGCCCACTCACTCTACTCTGGTCCAACAGGTTCCGCAGGTCTAGGCGGAGGTCTGGAGGGACCGGCCACTGGTGAAACCATTTTCCCAGGAATGTGGGTCTCTCTGGCCGCCCCCCCCCGCAGACGCCTGCCCCCACACATTGCAGGCCCCGTACCCACCCCATGATGCCCCAGGGGGACCAGACGCCACAATCAGGCAGGAAGTAGGTCCTGGACCAGCTGGATTCCTGCCAAGGGGTCTCCAGCAAAGCAGGAGGGAAAGGGGATGGGGCTGACTCACGCTGGCAGGCCGGACTCCCCTCACTACCCCATCCCTGAGACTGGGACCCACTGCTCGCTCAACCCATCCAGAGATCACCCTCCCACCCCTCATACGAGCCTGGCGGGTGGGGGTCATCCCTAACCTCACCCCGTGACCAAAGGCAGCAGCAGAGTCAAGGTTTGGGTCTCCTACCCCAACCCAGGGCTCTACCCACAAAGCGCTCATGCTTTCCAGGAGCAGGAAGGACAACTCAAGACAAATTTGTGAGGCCGGGCCCAGCCACCTTAGCCAGGGGAAGGGGAGAGCGGGGTAACTGCTCCAGCAGGATCTGAGTCCCTGAGCCCACCCACAGGGCCCCCAGCATGCATGCTCCCCCAGTGGTCTTCCTTTGGTGGGGGCAGCCTGATTCAGCCACAGGGAAGGGAAGGGGGTGGGTTCTGTGTGCTGGGGTCAGAGTAGAAGTCACTGGAGAGCCCTGGGGATGAGACGGGTCCTGGGGAGCTGGCTCTCGCACTCCCAAGATCTGGGCTTTGTTTGAAGCAGGGGGAGGCTCCCTGTGAGGAAGCCCAGGCCTGGGAATGTTAGGGGGAGAGGCGGGGGGTGAGTCTGATTTCAGGGACCCTCTCCCTGGGGAAGTGTTTAAACACTGTTGTGAGGCCAGGAATAATAGTTCAGGCACTCTTGGGGCTGCCTGACCCCACGTGGGCTCACGCGCCCGGGCAGGGGAGCAGGTCTGCGTGCCTAGCACAGCCCACAGCAGCCAGAACCCCCATCCTGAGCCCCTAACACGGCTGCTCCGTCCTCCTCCTCTCTCACACCACAGTTTTAAAGACTCAATTCAAACTCCTACCCAAAGCATTTAACTCTCTTATCGCACAGTGTGTCTGGGAAAGGAAGGCAGATAAGGCAAGTCTGGTTTCTTTCACGTCGGACCTCGATGCTGCTCCTGGCTGTCCCACGTGGGGACCCGGTGGCTCCAGCTCAGCTGAGGACATTTCCAGGGACCAACTCTGGCACAGCCTCCTGGGCCAAGCCTGGCCTCAGGCTACCCTCCACTAGCCAGACCACAGCTGTGGCTCCGTGGACACTCTTACGAACCGAGCGGGTTGATGTCACTGTTATAACCACGCAGTCCACTTGGCACAGGGGCCAAACGGGGATGGGCCAATCCCCCTTGGATGCAAGGAAACCGAGGTCCAGCTGGGAGATGTCCCTAAGGCCTCATAGCAAATGTGCCCAAAGCAGCTCCTATTTGCTGCAGGGTCTCAGGCTTCCTACAGGGAGTCCTCCTGATTATTCCCACCCTACTGCCCTGCCCTCTCCCTCCTCCCAGAGCCTCCCTGGCTACTAGCAAGGTCAAGGTTTGTGCACTCAAAATTGGATTACTAGATCAACCCTGCATTGAGTTCAGGGCATAACTATATGCTGAATATGACCCGCCTCCAACCCCTGCAGTCCCTGGTTTGAAACCGCAGGAAGCAAAAGGGTCTCAACCAAGGGTCTCTAAATTTCATTGCCTGTTACAGAGGGGCAGTGGGACACCAGCCTCTGCACTGCCTGACGACTGCCACCACTGGCTCTCGTGTGCGGATGAGACCCTCCTACCCATACCACCCTGCCCCCCCAACCCCCGGCAACACACATGTGGGAATATGGGAGTATGAGAGGTCAGACAGCCCCGGCGCCCAGCTGAGACTCTTTCCAGTCTCACCTTGGAGCCCCGATTCCTTGTTCAAGACCAAGTGTCCGCTCACAAGCTGCCAGTAACAGCCCATGAGCAAGAACGTGTGGATGACTCTGCACAGCACCCCTCCCTGCCAGAAACTGGCTCGGAGCCCGGGTGGGCGAGAGAGAGGTGGGTTGCAAGAGAAGTGGGGACCAGCGCCTCTGGTCGGGCAGGGAGAAGCTGCCTCAGGCCCAGGGAGCCTCTGATCCCAATGGAGACCTTGACCATCCTCTATTCACAGAGCTCAGCTCTGCTGGCTGTTCCACCTCCCTTCAGGCTTTTCTGAAGTCCAGAACCTACTCCTCAACTGTGTCTCCATCCTCATCCCTCAACGAGGGGCAGCATCCCTGCTGACCCCCAACCTCTTCTTCCAGAAGGACTTCCCTCCCTCCATGTCTAAGAATGGGCTTTCCAGGGCCTCCCAGCCCCCTGGCAGCTCCCTGGACTCTGCCCAGGGCTCTGGCCTCACCCTCTCCTTCTGCACGGCTGCCCTGAAGACCTCACCCATTCTAGGGCTTCAACCACCAGTTCTGCCCTGATGTCCCCTTGACCTCTGGCCTCGACCGGATCTGTGACTCCGCCTGCTTTGGGACACCTTCGCCTGGATGTCCCACAGCCTCACACCCTCAGCACAACCCAAATGGAACCCAGCATCTCCACCAGACGTGTGACTCAGGAGTCCCCCAGCAGGGCTCCCCAAGCTCTGGCTGCCCTCTCCTTGGACCACCACATTTAAGTTAATCTGTCTCCAGCCACCCTCCAACCTGCCATCCATCCATGAGGGACCTTGCTGGATACAAGGGGGACACTGTCCCTCCCCTGCCCGGTGCCCCTCGCCCACCAGCCCCATAGCCAAGAGGACTAGCCCACGCCACGTGACTAATGGCCATTCCCCACTGAGAAAACTTAGATGACTGGAGAGATTCCTCTCACATATTTGCGTGAATTCATGTGCCTATTTACATGACTCTGAAAGCATTTTTCGAAAACTTGGACAGCTGTTTCCACGAGCAGACAAGTAGCAAATGTGTGTTAAAATAAAATCTCAGGAACAGCCGATGACACAGTTTATTAGGTACGTGTGAGCTCACAGTGGTGATCTTATACCATGGTCAAACAGTGGTCATGCTTATAGGACAGAATTAAGTGTAGCCATTTCTAGGCACTTCACACGGAGCACCGGGACACCCAGGAGCTCTGCCACCAGCATGTTTAAGAACCTCTCACCCCACCCCCCCAAGGCAAAGCCCAACTCCCCGGCCCAGCATTCAGGGGCCTTCACAACTCCCCCCTCTGCTCTCATACCCACCAGGCCCGCCTCCGGCCGGTGAGTCCTTCCAGCCTCTCTGAGACGGCAGGCACAGCCCCACACACCGCCCCCTGCACGAGCAGCAGCAGGTCCTTGGCCTCCAGCACAAAGCCGGCCTGAGACACCCACCAGGATGGGACAATCGTGTTTGGAGCAGAACATCTGCTCTGGCTGCCCGCGATGTTGGTACTGCTCGGTCTGGGGCAATCGCCTACCCTGGCTGGGACCTCCAGGGGCAGGGGCTAATTTGATCCCCCTCCTCCTGGCCCCTGGAGGTGCAGCCCAGCCCACACAAGAGATCTGAAGGCGTGATGGATTGAACCAAAGAGGGGCTGCAGGTGCACACTACCCAGACCCTGGGACACCAACCCCGGAGCACACGCCTGGCAGGGTGGGAAATCCCACCTAAGGGCCACTGCACACACCATGGGAACCTTCTTACCCGCCGCTCCAGGAGGCCCCAGGCTCAGGGGAGTGACCCCCGCCCCACACCCACGCCGTGTGGGCCTCTGGCCGGTCATTGACCCCGGAAATCTAGACTGCTCACGACTGGTTCCCCCTGGCCCCCACCGCCACCCCGTCTCTCCCTTCAAGGTAAGGATTTACCCCCTGCGAGTTCCCAAACGCCGCTGCCCGGCTGCGCCCCAGCAGACGGCGTCCTCCTGCCCCCAACACACACCCGGGCTTGAGTTCTCCATCTGGGTTAATCAATAACCTGAACCATCAGGCCTCAGTGAAGCGGCATCGCAGGGGGCGCATCAATGGAGGTGTGGGAGTGGGGGGTGGGGTGGGTTGCTGACCACCCCCACACGCCGGCCCGGCCCCGGGCGGTGTTAAACAGCACCCAAGCCCTTAGTGCCACGGGACAGCGGAGAGAGAGGGACAGAACTCGGGGCGAACAGGGCCCGGCTGCAAAGAAGGGAGGGGGCCCAAGACAGGTGCAGCGAGCAGGCTAAGCCGGTGCTTCGCCGGATGGTGGCCGGACCCCCACGACGGAGTCGCAGCGGCGGGTGGCAGGGCAGCGCCCAGTTCCGCAGGCGCACGCACTCGGGACCTATAGGCGCGGCGGGGGTCGCAGAGCCCTCCTCCCCCGGCGCACGCGCACAGGCGCCGGCGCTCCCCGAGGCTCACCTGGCCTCGGCCGGACAGCGAGAAGGTGGCGTGGCTGGCAAAGCGCGCGGTGCCCAGACGGGGCGCGCGGTCCGGGACGCCAGGCGCGGGCGGAGGGCTGGGCGTGCCGGGCGCGGGGGCCAGCCCGGTCGTCAAGCCCAGCGCCTCCACCTGGCGCGTCAAGCGCTCGAGCTGCGCCTGCAGCCGCTGGTTGTCGCGCTGCAGCTCGGTCACCGTGCGCGCCAGCGGTCCGGCCAGGTGCAGCGCCTCGGCCACGCGCTGCTCCACGCCGCGCTGCAGCCCCTGCATGTCCTCGTGCAGCGCGCGCACCGCGCCCTCCAGCGCCGCCTCGTAGCGGCCCAGCGCCTCGCGCACCGTGCGCGCCTCCTCGGCGTCGGGGGCAGGCTCCATGGCGGGGCAGAACGCTTACGTGTAAGGGAGATCGGGCCTGGCCGGGGGAGCAGTCTACCTCCGCAGCTCCGGGCAGCAACTGGACGCCCGCGGCCGGGTTCGCCCGAGGGTTGGTGGGAGGGGCGGGCAGGGGGCGGGGCGGGCCCCGCGAGCCGGGGGACTGGGCGCCGCGCGGGGGCGGGGCCGCGGGGGCGGGGCCAGGCGGCTCGTGGGGACAGCCCTTGTGCCGTCGACCCGAGGGATGCAGTGAAGTGGGGGAGGGGGTGTTCCCCGGTGGCGCCGGAGGAGAAGAGCTCACTCCGCCTCTCCTCTTCCGCGGTGCGGAGCTGCACAGGGAGTGCGGGGGCCGAGCCCCCCTTGACCCTGGAGGAGCGGCGTGCGTCCTGGGGGAGGGGCTGCGCGCCACCCGAAGAAAGCCTCGATCCCAAGTGGACTTGACCTCGGAGACCGCGGACGTGGGTTATGCGTTCCCTCGGGGCTCTCACTCGCAGGGCCCAGGTCCTACTGGGGGTAGGGACCCCCTCACTGCTCAGGGAGACCTGAGAGCCACAGCAGTAATTCCCAGAACCCCGACCCTCACCCTGTGCCCGTCACTGCCAACTCTATGCCGTGCACACGGCCCTCACAAACACATACTCACCTGTGGGATCTTTGCCTGGAATTTCTTGCACCTGTTATAAGACCTAAGGGAGAAGGAGACAGGTGGTGAGGTCCCTCCCTGACTCTGCAATTATGTGCTCTCCCCTCCCAGACCCACCCTGTGTAGCAAGATCTTTGCATCCTCATTGCCGGTGGTCATAGGGGCTCAGGGCTCACTGAGGGGCCCCTGCTAGGGGATCCATGAGTGACTGAGGTTAGAGACAGAGGAGAGAGCGTGCTTAGGGCCCAATCTCCAAATCCTAGGATCGGCGACCTTGGAATTAATCACCCCCTCCCTCCATCAGAGCCTTGGTCCCTGGCCTCTATCCACAGGCTGGGGCTCCCACCTCGGCTCCCTCTCAACACTCCTTCCATGCCTGAACCCAGATATTCCTCCCTTCCATACCCCCACCCACCAACCGTCCCAAGAAAGGGAGGAGTGAAAACAGCCATTGCTTCAGAATGATAGGATGGTGGGCAAAGATGCTGTACGTTCCCAAATATATTGTAAAATTGATTTAAAATAAAAATGGGAACATCGCATCCTTCTTTGTGCAAAAAAAATCTTTCCTGATTAGCCTTCTCCTTCCCAGGCATGGCCCACCTGGAGGAGGCCCGGTGGCTGGGCAGGCACAGCCAGATGACTGGGGAACGAGAGGTCCGAAAGGCTTGTTCCCATCACACTAGGCTTGCCAGAGATGTTTGCAGCCACAGACCTCCTGGACTGGCCTGCTCTGCCCCAGAGGAACTGGATCAGCCTAACAGATGCTGAACGCTGGTTCCCCCTTTCCCCCCTCCACCGTGGGGACAGGAAGGAACGCTGGGTTACCTAATCCAAGGAGCCTTCCAGCAATTATTTCATGAGAAAGTCAAATGCCAAAAGGCGTTCATGTTGTGTGAGTGTGTGTGTGTGTTCCAAGTAGCTGTGTGGACAGGGTGAGCCAAATTGCTCCCTGCATTCTTTCTCGGGGTAGAATCTTTGACAGAGACTAGGAGAGAGGCTGCTGCTGCAGCTTCTGCCCCGAGTAGCACTCAGAGCCCCTCCAGGTCTGAGCCCTGGAGCCTGGAGTTCAGAGACCCAGTTCTCAGCCAGAAAAGCCCAGCCTCTTCCTTTGCAGGACCTGAGGAAGGACCAGGTGGGGAAGTCTGGGAGGGGCTGGACAGCTTGGTCCCTGGCCCTACAGTGGATGTGCATCTGGGCCTGTGCCTGGACCAGCAGCATAGGTGAGGGTGGCGGGGGCAAGGGTCCAGCCTTCTCTCCCAGCCTCCAGGAGAAGGAAGGCTGGCCAGGTCTCTAGAGTGGGAACCCTAATGGGTGATAGAATCTAGAAACTGGCTGTCCAGGATCCATCCACACTCTCCCACCTCAGCTGGGTTATCTCCTGATCCACTGTGACAACATCTGCGTAGGGCTGCTTGGGGGCTGGGCAGGGCTCCATCTGCGGCTGCAGTAGGAACTCTGTCCAGGGCAGAGATGGGGCTCATGGTGGGTTCTGGGCAGATAGTACAAGAAGCAAACCATCTCCCTTGGCCCCTCTCCCTCGGCAGTAAGACCACTGAGTCAGTAGCTGGAGATGAGCCTAGGAGAAGAGAGATGAACCAGGAGTGGGAGGAAGAGGGGCAGAGGGTCAGGGAGAGAAGAAGGGAGGGAGGAGGGGGTGGTTCTGGGGTGGGGAGGGCGGCACTGAAGATCAGCACCACCCAAGAGCTGGCTCCTTGCCAGTTCGGCTCAGAGGCTGATACTCATCCCAGGCCCCAGGGGCTCCTCTCCGCTGCCCCCTCAAGGCCCCTCCTCTTACCCTCCCCCGGCTCAGCTCCTGCCCAGTACCAGACCTGGGGGGAGGTGAGGGCTGATGGACCCAGCTGACCTCCCTCCACATTCACCAGCCCTGATGTCAGCAGGCTAGCAAGGATGACCTCCTGCCAAGTGCTGGGGTCTCTGGCACCTGCCCTTCCAGGTCCCCCTCCCCTGGTTCTGACCTGTCCACTGTCTGCTGGTCCCTTGATCAGCTCTGGTGCTGGGCTGGGGGCAGGATTCGGGACAAGCCTTCCTGTGTCCCCTGCCAGTCACCTCCTGAAATCAAATCCCAGCCAAGCCAAAACCATGAAGTCAGGGACCTAAGATGGGGAAATTGAGGCCCCAGGAGGGACAGGGACAGGCCCCAGGTATGCAAAGACAGGACTGGAACCCAGGGCCCTGGCTCTGCTCCCAGCACCCCTTGGGGGCAACAGTCAAATCCAGCCAAGTCTGGGCAGCGCCTCCTGCTCCCAGGTCGCCCAGAGGCTCCAATCCCCTGGAATGGCTCCCCGGAGCTCTCCAGAACCACCCTCATGGCCCTCTGGCAGGAGCCCCTGAGGACCATCCCTCCTGCCTCCTCCGCTTCTCCCCAGTGACCTTCCTGAGTGACTGTGTTTTCACTCATCCCTTAACTGTGGTCCCCGGGGCTCTGAACTGAGCCTGTCCCCCTTTCACCCACAGACCCTTTCTGGGTGGTGTCACCCCCCCGCACACACACACCCATACTGATGACTTCCACTCCTCCACCTCCAGTCCAGCCCCTGTCCATATACCCACCCGCCTCCAGCCCTCAGCCCTGAAGGTCCCATCTGCTCCCCAGACTCCTGAGGTTCTGAGAACACACATAGGGCTTACGGGGAGGGGAAAGGACTTAAGAAGTGGGCTGGTGCAGTCCTCTGCAGTCCTGGGCCCACCTACCCGGGACCGCCCCTCACCCTCTGCACCCTGGTCCCCGTGCATGGGCGAGGTACGTACACACGCTTGCGTGCATGTGTTGGAGCCCATCCTCAGAGAGCAGGGGCTGTCTCCGCTGTGCATCCATTCCCACAACTGGAGAGGCAACTGGTTTTAGAAAGTACTCCATAAACACTGTGTGATTGAACGCCTGGGAAAGGGGACTCATTGGAGAGCCAGTGGAGCCAACAGGGCTAGCGGATGGATGGACTCCGTAAGATGGGTCACAGAGAGGATGCATTAGAGGGGCTCACAGGTACCACACAGGGCCTGTCTCCAAGGTCACATTAGCCTTTGCACTGAGTCAAAGGCAGCTGCCGACCTCACTGGTCACCTCACCCCTCCAAGCCCCTCTGCCAGGAAGGGCTCAGGTTGGAAAGTCATGGGGCAGGCCAGACCCATTATCTGTCAGACCCCGACTGGCCCTGCCATGGCCTCCACGTAGCCCTCAGCCTGCCGGGACGGGCTAATGGGCCTGGCAGTCTGGCTTTGTAACTGGGAAGGTGTGTGAAGGCAGCCACACCACACTCCTCAGGGTCCCCAGCTGCAGGCACCCACAGGGAGTAGGCTAACAAGGACCCAATGGAGAAATACACTCCAGGACTGGATCCCTCCCTCCTGGCAAACACACCATCCCCGGCTCCTCCTCCCAAATCCTGAAATCCAGCCTCTGCCCCGGAAACCATTGCCTTGTTCTGAGATCCATAGGGGTGTGGACACAGGGCTTGCGTTTATCTTTTCCTGACGGGTTGCTGGGTTCAGAAGCCAAGAGGAGTGCTAAGCAGGGAAGCAGGAGCGTGCTACAGGCTGTGCAGGGGCCCAGGGTGGGCCAGTCTTGGGGCCCCCGGGCCTCATCTCCAGCCAGGACCCAGGAGAGGGGCACAGAGGCTCCGCCCCCTGCCCCACAGCTCTGCCTGCCTGAATCGGAGCCACTGGGGCCAATCCTGGAAACTGAGGCCTCTGGGAGGGAGGACAGAAGAGACCTCTGCCCCCTGGGTCACTCCAACTCCCCGCTACCGAACCCTCCTTTAAACTTCATCCCAGGGACACGCTGCCGGACACACGTGTAAATTTGTAATGTTCCTCTTTCTCCCGTGTATCTGACGATGCGTCTGTGCACGTATCAGGCTTGCGTGTACAATACCTGTGTGGGTGTGTTGGTGTAGAGGGAAGATGTGGAAGGTACAGAATCTATAGTACCTGCACACTCACCTGCACGTGTATGTGGCGTGGGCACATTTTCAAGCACCCGTGGTTCTAGGAGGGATTTTTATGCATTTGCTCATAAGTGGTGAATGTGTTTCTAGACACACATGTATGCATGCCTGCGGTACGTGTCAACACAGGATGCGCACATGCCTGTATGTGTAGCTCGAGTGTCTACATATGCTCACGTATATCAGATGTTTGTGTGTATATCGCGTGAGTTGGATCACCCCTGTCACGTGCCCCATTTCTGGCGGCTTCTTTAACCAGACCTGGAAGTCTGTCTCTGGAAGGTATGGATCCTGGGTACTCTGCAGAGACTTGCATCTAAGATTCTAAGGGTGGTCTTGATGGGGGAAGGGGGTAAAAGGGTGGAGCTTCCCGCCCTCCTGGACCAACACGGGGCCCTCTTGGTCCCAGCGGAGGAGCATCTCCCACGGGTCTCTGTTGAGAGCCAGGCTACACAGAGAGAAAAGAAAAAACAGCACACAAGCCTGGGTGGAGGCGCCTGCCTCTTCCGGGCAAAGGCAGGGGCTGCAGAGGGTGTGGGGTGGAGACAGCTGCTTGCAGCCCAGATAAGGCTGTGGGCTCACATTTTCCATTTCCAGGAGCCTCCCCCTCAGGGCCCGGAAAGGTCTCTGCTGACTCACCCCAGCTCCCTGCCCCCACCCTGGGATCTGCAGCGCCAAGCGGGGGAAAACGAGGTGCTGGAAGAGCCGGCACCTCACCATAGCTTGTCCTGCGCCACCGGGGACTGGGGAAGTGGTCCCTGGGGCAGGACAGGCCCAGCCTGGGGCCCCTCACAGCTAATATCCCGCCCCTGGTGCCTCTGGAAAGCCACCCAGGAAGGAGGAGGGGTCTCTCCTGTCCTCTTAGAACAGCAGTCCCCGCCTGTGCGCGCTCTGTGCTCTGCCAGCCTGGCTGCTCCGGCCCAGAGGACCCTGAGACCCAGAGGGGCGAGCCGTCGTTGTCAGGGACAGGACTGGGCCTTGAACTCTGGGCTTTTTCTCCCTTCTCCCCGCGCCTCCAAGACTGCCCACCCAAAGCCCGCCCCCTCCACCCCTGCCTGGCCCGCTCCCCCTCCCCCTCCCCCTCCCCGGGCTATTTATAGGGCCTGGCTCAATGGCCTCCAGGAGAAGGGGAGCCAGAGCTCCAGGGCTAGAGCTCACTGGGCCTTCCCCAGGCTGGGCAGGGTCCGCTTTCAGCCCAGCAAAAGGCCATGTCACTCAGAGTGAGTAGGGGGGCTGGGGAGGCCAGGCCACGGCAGGAGGCTGGGCTAGGACCTGGGCCAGGGCCCCTCTGGAGTCCTTTGCAGTCCACAGACAAGCTGGGCTTCCTCAGAAGTGTCCTGGAGCCTCCTTGGTGCTGGGGCGGATAAGGGAGGTGTACAAGGGCACAAGCCATCCTTGGGAAGGCCTGGAGTGCGGAGGCCAACACGAGGGCCCACCGGGCTGCCGACTCCTTTGGAAGCCCCCAGAGTCTCCTTTCTCTAACAAAACTGTCCCTCTGGGGCTTCCCTGGTGGTGCAGTGGTTGAGAGTCCGCCTGCTGATGCAGGGGATACGGGTTCATGCCCCGGTCTGGGAAGATCCCACATGCCGCGGAGTGGCTGGGCCCGTGAGCCATGGCCGCTGAGCTTGCGCGTCCGGAGCCTGTGCTCCGCAATGGGAGAGGCCACAACAGTGAGAGGCCCGCGTACCGCAAAAAACAAACAAAAAAAACCTGTCCCTCTGGCCCATGGATCTGCTCCACCAACAAGTGAATGGCTTAGGGTGCCATTCAAGTCCCTTCCAGCAAAATGCACAAACTCTCACATATCTGCCATTGTGGCTGCACTGGTCCTGCTGTCTGAAGCATCCTTTCCACTTGTCATCCTGTCTGACAACCTCCCCGCTCCTTCTTTAGACCTTCAGAGCCCAGTTTAAACGCCACCTCCTCTGGGAAGCCATCCCTGATGAAGCCTGCAGCACTCCCCGTCTCTCCTCCCCGCCGCACCCTGCCCACTGGAATACATCCCTCCTCTCCCGCCCTGGCTCCCTCCTCCAACGTGTGGCTTGTGTCTCTCTTGAGCGCTGATCTCGGTTTGGGGCTCCTGAAAGGGCAGGGCCCCACCTCTCTCAGGCCTCTGCCCCATCGCCCAGCCCCCCGCAGCTCCACAGCCAAGGCCTGTTGAATGAGTGAGTGACAGCGAGGGACACTGGATGCATAAGCGCAGGAACTAGTGATTGAACAGCAAATGGAGATGGAGAGAACCAGCGGGAAGGAAAGCAGGAAAGATCCCTTCTGTGTCTCCTGAGCCCTGGAGGGACTGCCTGGTGTCCCAGTGGGCAGGAAGGAGACAGGGACAGCCCAGGCCAGGTCTCAGTGACACTGCTCGGCCCTGGGCAACAGCCAGCTCGGTCACTCTCATTCTTTCCAGATCAAAGTTTCCCCAGGGAACAGCCCGGAACCTGACACTGGCCCGGGGTGGGGGGTTGGACCAGCTGGTGCTGTTGAGGAGGAGGACACTGAGAGGCAGGGCATTTGTCCCCAGCTCCACAGACACCAGGTCAGCAGCCCAGGGAGGAGGCTGGAAACGCTTCTGCACACGTACTCCAGCCCCAGCCCCACTCTCGGATGAAGGGCCGCACCGGTAGGTTGGGAACCCCTGGCTCTAGGCCCTTCTGTTCCAGAATCCCCAAGGACCCCAAGCCCCTCAGGGCCTCAGGGGCTCGGCTCCCTGTACTGCCACCCCTCCACACACGTCAGTTCTGACTCATCCCCACCCCATCTCCCAGCAGCTCCCATCTCAGACACCCTCCAGGTATATGTTTCTCTGTCTCCCAGCACCTGCATCTGTTGCTGTCTTTGCACCTTTCTTTCTAGACTCTCCGTATTTCTGTGTTTCTCTGTATTTTTTGTTCTTCCCTCAGTCCTTACTCCTGTGTCTTTTTCCATCTCTCTGTTCCCTGGACATGAAGTGGAACTATGGAGTGGTGTGTTAGCCCTTTGGTCTGCAGTGAACAGATTTTTCCTGCTGCTGGGACTGGGCTGGGAGAGGATGGGAGAGAACAGAACCCAGTGCCCTTGCTGCAGCTAGGCCTCCCTGGTACCCTCAGCTGCTGTGTCTGAGCCAGACCTAGGTCAGCCCCATGGCCACATGAGCACACAGAGAAGAAGTGGGCAGAGCTGGTCTGGGGTGGGAGGCCCGTGTCAGTGGGCCAGATCCGAGTCTGCCACTCCTCTGTCCTTCTTCCTCGTTCCACGCCTAGCTGTGGAAAGTCACACCACAGCCAGAGTTTGACTTCATAGCCCCCACTCCCATGTGCAAGCTGGTGTTACACACACACACAGCATAGGGGAGTGGCTCAGAGCTTAGGACTCTGCATCTCAGTCATGGCTCACTCATCTCTGGACCTCAGTTTTCTTATCTGTAAAATGGGGATTATAATAATAGTATCTGTGTCCTGGGATTGTTAAGAAGCATTAAATTAGTTCATGTCTGTAAGGCCCTTACAAACAAACGCCCTATGTCTGGCACATAGTAAGCACCCTCTCTATCTGTCTGTCTACCTATCTGTTACATAAAATTAATAAAATTAATAAATATGCATGCATGCTTCAAACTTGACTCTCAATAAAAATTACATGTTGCTTTCACCTTTATCCTGTTGCCCCAGGCTGAGCCAGACCCTGGTCACCAGCAGGTCCAAACAATCTTGATGTGAGTAGTTGTTAATTCAAGTACAGGAAAATCATACAGCTCTGGGTGTGTGCACTTCTACAGATCTGCTTGTGGAACCACATGTCATTAACAGCAGCTGTATGACATGTGGAGAAGTCGCATTGCTTCTGGTTGAAGACGGTTGAAACCATCTCCTTCTGCTCCAGACATGTAGACGTGAGATTGTTAAAAATTAATGAGGGGGACGTGTCTGTAGACAAGAAACGGAGACCACTCCGTAAAAGAAAGAAGACAGGAGGCCGCAGGGAGAGAAGGGGCTGAAGCTGGCAGTCCCCAGGGGCTGGGAAGAGAGCAGGGCTGAACTTGTAGGGTGTGGGCCATGGTGTGAACGCTAAGCCAGGCTGGGACCTGAGCCTGGCTGGTGTCAGGATCTGTGGTGCCAGTTGTGATGATAAACCAGAGCAGCTCTGTCCACCATTCAAGGCTGTGGCAAAAACCAAAGCCACATGCCTGTGGTTGGGCCCTCAGCAGAGCCACTAGGCTTAAAGGGACTGTCCCAGAAATGTGTCATCCACATGAGGTTGGAGGCCCACAGTGGACACTTCTGAGAAAACCCTGGTCTGGAGCCCAGCCAGATACAGACCAAGCTGAGGCCACTAGCAGATGGCCTTGGGTTTTGCAGAACCTCCAGATAACCTCACAACCAAGAATCACAGAGCACTGAGGAAGCCAACAAACTTGGCAAATGGAAGAACTGATAGCTGAGAAAACAAAGTTTTAGAGCAATTTGAAAAGCCTTTAAAGTAGGTATCTTTAAGGTCCTCAAAGAAACCAAAGGAACAGCAACCACCAAACAACAAAAGGAGGTCGTGAAATAAGAGTAGGACAGATGACAGAATCCATTACAAACATGGGAAATTAAAATTACAGATAATAAAAAACTGAAAAGGTGAGCTGAATATCTTAACTGAATAGAGCCGGAGAGAGACATAATGAATTAGAAGTTTCGAGTTGAGGAAATCTCCAAGAACATATGACTAAGAGATCGAGAGATGGAAAATATGAAAGAAAAAAATTAGACACGAGGAGAATAGAAACAGATGTATCCAGAACAGATATATAGAAAGAGTGATGGAGAGAATTGCTAAAGAGGTCATGGCTGAGGATTTTCCAGAAATGAAAAAAATCCATAAATCCTTAGACTGGGAAAAATCTTAGCACATCCTAAGCACGGTGAACAAAAAACAGAAAATCTATACTAGTATCACATTTTAGTAAAACTTCAGAACATCAAGGGTCAAGACAAAAAAATCCTAGTACCAGAAAACAAGGAATAAGAATATGACATCAGAGTCTTCATCGACAGTACTAGAAGTCAGAAGACGATAAAATATTTTCAAAGGAGAAAAGGACAACAAAGCTGAACCTAGATTTGTGAACACGGCAATACTATTGTTTAAGAGTAATGGCAGATTAAGTACATTTTCAGACATCACTTAAAAGGAAAAATGAACTTGGAAAGAAGCAGTGGGTTGGAATAAGAAAGAGTGAGCAAATAAATCAGCTAAATCTAAATAACTATCATTAATGTTATTATGTTTAGTTCCTGGTCCTAAAATTTCAGATCACAAGAACATGGGAGTTGGAAGGGAAGAGTATGGAGAGCAGTCCTAAGTATCATGTATCCCAAATGAACTTATTTACAAAACAGAAATAGACCCACAGACACAGAAAACAAACTTATGGTTACCAAAGGGGAAAGGTGGGGGGGGGGATAAATTAGGAGGTTGGGATTAACATATACATGCTACTATACATAAAATAGACAACCAACAAGGACCTACTATATAGCACAGGGAACCATACTCAATATTTTGTAATAACCTATAAGGGACAATAATCTGAAAATTTGTATATATACACAACTGAATCACTTTGCTGTGCACCTGAAACTAACACAACATTGTAAATAAACAATACTTCAATTAAAAAAAAAAGATTTCCATGTATCAGATGCTGCTGGCGTCCTAACTCACATCCTCCCTGCCTCTCTGATTTCAGCTAAAGCTGCAACCAACTCTTCCTGGGGGGCTCTGGATGACAGGCTCAGTTTTTGCTCCAGGACTTCTGGAGTTAACGCCTCCAGAGGCGGCCCTCAAGCAGGGGGCATGGGAGCTGATGGATAAATGCTTCTCCCACTAGCTCTTCATGTGGACAATTTTGAGAGGCTTTCTAAAGGCTCCTCAGAAGGTCCCCACTGGAACTGAGCCCACATTGCCCACAGCAGACACCTCAGTATCACACTCATAGTGGTTTTTTCTCCATCCCTCACTCTCCCGGTCTCTCTCTCCAGCTTCCTGCCATGATTTCCAGATCAACCTTCTAACGCAAGACTCCTTATCACAAGTTTTGCTTTCAATAGGACTCTGAGCTAAGACACTAAGGTTCTTGTCTTCTTCAGAAGGATCATAGAGATGCAGATTGCTTTTTTACTGAGATAGTTTACATCCATTAAGTAAATTTTGCAGATGTAAAGTCAGTGGTTTTTTATATATCCACAAAGGTGTGCAACCATGACCGCTATTTAATTCCAAAACATTTTCATCACTCCAAGCAGAAATCCTGTACCTACTAGCAGCCATTCCCCAATTCCACCATTAACCTACTTTCTGCCTCTATGGATTTGCCCATTCTGTATATTTCATATACATGGAATCATATAACACGTGGTCTTATGTGACTGGCTTCTTCCATTTGGCATGTTTCCAAGGTTCAACCAGGCAACATGCATTGTGATCCTTCATTCCTTTTCATGGCTGAATGATATTCCATTGTATGGCAGAGCAAAATATAGAGGACAGGATGAAGCTGCAAGATAGTTTAATAATCAGGAAGAAGTAACACAAACATGTCATTTAGAAATCCAGGAGTAAATATTTATTTTTTACACCAAATTCACTCAAATTCATTAACAGACATTTAAAATGCAAAACTATCAAAATTATAGAGAGAAACATAGAAAATCTACATGACCTTGGGTTTGGTCTGTAGATCATGAGCTTTGAGTTTTAATACACAACACAAAAAGCCAATCCACAAAAGAAAAAAGCAATATTGTGGGCTTTATGAAATGAAAGATTTCTACTGTGTAGGAGTAAATATTTTAAAAATCAACTCCAGAGGAAATAAGAAAGTGACTGCCAAAAAAAAAACCCGTAACCCAACAAACATCTTTTTCTAAACAAACATTGAAGGAAATGACCTCATTCTTTATGTGCATGTATAACTAATGGAAATAAAAACTAAAATTAGAAAAAAAGGAAAAAAACATGATAAATAGAAGATACAAAATAAGATGTCAAAATAAGTCCAAATATACCCATCACAATGCATTTAAGTGACTTAAATTTACCTATTAAGAAAACGAGGCCTTTCAGAATGGATAAAATCCAATCATATTCTACTAACAAGAGACATACCTAAAAAGCAACTATAATATGGAAATACTGACATAGGAAGGATGGACAAAAATATCCTTCTCAGGCAAGAACAAAAGAAAGAGGAAAGCTGTCGTGGCAATAGTGAGGTCAGACAACATAGAATTCAGAACAAAAGGCATTAAGATTAAGGTGGATATTTCATACTAATAAAATGAACAATCTGCTAACAGGATTCAGCAGTCATGAGTGCGTCAATCATGTTCTCGTTTTATTGTGGTACAAAACACATAACATAAAATTTACCACTTTAGGGGGCTTCCCTGGTGGTGCAGTGGTTGAGAGTCTGCCTGCCGATGCAGGGGACACAGGTTCGTGCCCTGGACCGGGAGGATCCCACATGCCGTGGAGCGGCTGGGCCCGTGAGCCATGGCCGCTGAGCCTGCGCGTCTGGAGCCTGTGCTCTGCAACGGGAGAGGCCACAACAGTGAGAGGCCCGCGTACCGCAAAAAAAAAAAAAAAAAATTTACCACCTTAACCATTTCTAAGTGTACAGTTCAGTGGCGTTAAGGACATTCACATTGCTGTTCAATCACCACCACCATCCATCTTCAAACCCTTTCCTCTTGCAAAACCAAAACTCTGTACCTAGTAAACAATAAATCCCCATGTCCCTCTCCCTCTAGCCTCTGGAAACCACCATTCTATTTTCTGTCTCAGAATCTGATTGCTCTAAGTACCTTATGAAAGTGGAATCATACAGTATTTGTCTTTTTGTGACTGGCATATTTCACTTAGCATAATGTCCTCAAGGTTCATCCAAATTCTGACAGTGTGTGTCAGAATTTCCTTCCTTTTTAAGGCTAAATAATATTCCATTGTATGTATGTACCACATTTTGTTTTTCCATTCTCCATCCATGGACACTTGGGCTGCTTCTGCCCCATGGCTATTGTGAATAACGCTGCTATGAACATGAGTGTGAACGCATGTGTCCATCAGTAGTCAACCAATGGTCACTTATTGAAACCTCACTGTCTTCTAGGTATGGCTCCAGGCGTGGGGAATACAGCAGCGAACAAGACAGCAGTCTGCCCTCCAGAGGCTTATATTCTAGTGGGGGGACTCAATATGCACACAAACGGTGCAGTCACGTGACAGCAGGTGCTGGTCAGTGCCATGAGGAAGATGAACCCTGTGGTCCATGAGCGACTGTTTTATCCAGGAGGGTCTGAAAAGGCCTGTCCAAAGAAGGTGAAATTTGTGTTGAGACCTGAAAAGTAAGATGGTAGCTAAGACCTGTAGAGGAAAGAACATTCCAGGCAGAAGCAGCAGCAGGAGCAAAGAAGCCCGAGCCTGGATCCAGTTTGGAGCGTTAAAATGCTTTGAGGACGGTGAGGCTGGTGGGCAGCAGAAAGATGGGCAGAGGCTTGAGGACAGAGAGTGACGCAGCGGTGAGGGGGTGGGTCCACATGAGGGGTGGCCTTGAGGGCAGTGGTGCAGGCATGGGAGCTCTGGAAGGTGTCAAGTAAGGGGAGGACCTGGTCTCCTTTACTGCCATGTGGAAGGTGGATTTCAACAGGGCCAGCAGGACGGTGGGGCTCGCAGTTAGGAGTGTACCTAACTCAGCCCTGAAGTGGGGAATGCCAAAACTGGTAGTTCTACAAGGAGAAGTTGAGAAATCTATTAATCACAGCGGGCAGTTTTAACCTCTGGGTGAAGGAGAGTCTCTCAGCCCCGCCTGTGTTGCCCTGTAGCTCCCACTTTCTCCCCGGGCCCCGCGGCCATCCCTCCCACGTCTTCATGTCACCTCTCTCTTCTTCCCAGAGCCTCTAGCGCCTCCCAGCCCCTGAACGTCACTGACGGTTCTTCCAGGCCCTACCGTCCTTCCAGTGACCCCCCAGCCTTCCTGGCCTCTCCCAGGCTCTCCCAATTCACCTCTTCCCTCCCGCGCCCCCTATTACCCCTTTTGGAATCTCAGCTCCTCTCACCTCCTTAGTTCCTTCCATTCCCCGTTCCCTAGCAACTCAAATCCCCAAATCATCCCCAGCTCTATTTCATAGCTCCCCTAGTCCCTGCCTAATCCTCCCAGACACTCAGTCTTTTTATACCCTCAGCCCTGAACCCCACCAACTTCCTCTCGTTTCCCAGAGTCCCTCCAGGTCCCCCCATTCCCCGTTTGGTCCGTCTGCTTAGAGACTCATTTTCTAGTTCCTCATGTGGGACCAGAGCATCTTTATTTATTTTCCATTATTTCCCACTTGCCAGAAGGGCCCTTACACTGAGACCCTTGGTTGGCCAGATATGAGTAAAACACAAACACAGTTTTAATGCCAACTCCAGCCACCCCCAGACCCAGTAAGGAGGAAAGGCAGGGTCCCCCAGGCTCCCTTTCATTTCCTACCCCAAGCAGGATGAGAGCATGCTGACCACAGGGTGGGGGCAGGGCCCATCCTGGCAGCCAGGGAGCTCCAGGTCCAGCCAGCGGAGAGTCCTAGCAGCTGCCACCACAGAGACCCAGCCAGAGCATGGGGCCTGCGGCAGCAGGTGGTCACGGAGCGGGGACCAGAGGGGTCTGTTTTTGGAAGGGCTGTGATTTATCAAGATGGCCAGCCCTGGTTAACTCCCTTCCCATCTGTCCTATGACCACGCAATTCCTCCAAACTCCTCCCAGCTCCCCCATCCCTTCCCAGACCCCCAGTCCCTCAACCTCACCCATGCTCCCAGTCTCTCCAACCCTCCACAGGGCTTCCTAGTGTCTGTCCCACCCCCCCCATTTCCCCTCCGGTCCCTGCCATTTCCCCCAGGGCCCCAGACCTCCACCTGGGTTAAGGCTAGGGGACTGGGGTCCCCAGAGGATAGGGCTAAGAACTCATGTGCTTGTGTGAGAGAGGAAACTACCCAAGGCAAGGGAAAGAACCATCATAGAGGAGTAGACCAAACATTTCTGGGGCTCACACAGGAGTAAGAATAGTCCCTGTTTCCACCAGTCAGAATGGAGAGGCCTCGTAATATACCAAGCATTGGGTAGAGTCTTCAGATGGGTCATGCATTTCAACAAAATGAAAAGGCAACCCATGGAATGGGAGAAAATATTTGCAAACCACATATCCGATAAGGGGTTGATATCCAAAAGGGATAAGGAATGCATACAACGCAACAACAACAAAAAACAATTATAAAATGGGCAAAGGACCTGAATAGATATTTTTCCAAAGAAGATATACAAATGGCCGATATGAAAAGATGCTTGACATCACTAATTATCAGAGAAATGCAAGTCGAAACCACAATAAGATATCATTTCACATCTGTTAGGATGTCTATTATCAAAAGGACATGAGGGACTTCCCTGGTGGTGCAGTGGTTAAGAATCCGCCTGCCAATGCAGGGGACACGGGTTTGAGCCCTGGTCCAGGAAGTTCCCACATGCCACGGAGCAACTAAGTCCGTGCGCCACAACTACTGAGCCTGCGCTCTAGAGCCCAAGAGCCACAACTACTGAAGCCCGCGCGCCTAAAGCCCATGCTCCATAACAAGAGAAGCCACCGCAATGAGAAGCTCGCGCACTGCAACAAAGAGTAGCCCCTGCTTGCCACAACTAGAGAAAAGCCCAGGCACAGCAACAAAGACCCAATGCAGCCATTAAAAAAAAAAAAAAAAAAAAAAGACATGAGATAACCAATGTTGATGAGGATGTTGAGAAAAGTGAATTCTAGCACTCTGTTGGTGGGAATGTAAACTGGTACAGTCACTATGGAAAACAGTACAGGGGTTCCTCAAAAAATTAAAAATAGAACTACTATATGATCCAGCAATCTCACTTCTGGGAGATTCACATCCAAAGGAAATGAAATCACTGCCTCTAAGAGATAACTGTACTCCCATGTTCACTGCAGCATTATTCACGAGAGCAAAGATATAGAAAGAACCTAGGTGTCTGCTGACAGGTGAATGGATAAAGAAAATTTCACACACACACACATGTGTGCGCACACACACGCACACAATGGAATATTATTCAGTACCTAGAGGGGTGGGATAGGGAGGGTGGGAGGGAGGCTCAAGAAGGAGAAGATATGGGGACATGTGTACGCATATGGCTGATTCGCTTTGTTGTGCAACAGAAACTAACACAGTATTGTGAAGCAATTATACTCCAATAAAGATCTATTTAAAAAAAAGAAAGGAAGGAAATCTTGCCATTTCAGATTCATGGATGAACCCAGAGGGCATTAAGCTAAATGAAATAAGCCAGACAGAGAGAGACAAGTACTGCATGATATCACTTACACATTAAAAAAAAAAAAGTCAAACTCATAGAAACAGAATACAGTGGTGGTTGCCAGGGGCTGGAGAGAGGGGGGAATGGGGAGAGGTTGGTAAAAGGGTACAAACTTTCAGTTGTAAGATGGATGAGTTCTGAGGATCTAATGCACAGCATGGTGACTACAGCTGATAACACACTGTTGTATAGTTACTCTCTCAGCAGATCTTAAGCTTCCCCCACACACCCAACAAAGGCAACTATGTGCGGTGATGGATGTGTTAATTAACTTGACTGTGGGAATCCTGTCACAATGTCTATGTATATCAAATAATGTTGTACACTTGAAATATATTACAATTTAATTTGTCAACTATACCTCAGTAAAGCTGGTGGGGAGGGGAATAAGGATCATACATTAGTAGTAGGGCTAATTAGTCCCAAAATAAAGGCTTCCTGCCATAACAAAGTATAAAAAGAAGCCTGAAAGGACAAACTGAGTGACAAGTGAGTTAACCGTATGCCAGAACAACATCCAACACTCTTTAAAGGAATACAATATAACACAGCACATAAGATTCAACAAGATAAAATTCACAACATTCAGCACCCATTAGAAAATTACAAGACATATGTAATGAAACAGAAAAATCTGACCCATACCTAGGAGAAAAACAAATAATAAGAAACAGACCCGAAATGACAGAGATTATGGAATTAGTAGATAAAGACTTTAAAACAGCTATTTTATTTCATTTATTTTTATTTTTTTAAACAGCTTTATTAGAGTCTAATTGCTTTACAATGTGTGTTAGTTTCTGCTAAAACAGCTATTTTAAATCTTAAAATATAATCAAGGAAAATCTGGCCATGATAGGGACAGAAATAAAAGATATATAAAAGAGACCAAAATGGAACTTCTAAAGCTTAAATACACAATATCCAAAATGAAATATACACTGGATGGGCTTAAGAGCAGATGAGATATTACAGAAGAGAAGATCAATTTCCTTGAAGAAATTGCAATATAAACTATCCAAGATAAAGCACTACGAGAAAAGACACTAAAAAAGAAGTAAGCAGAGTCGTGGCGGGCTGTAGGACAATATAAAGCAATCTAACATATTCCAATTACAAATTGGAATCCCAGAAGAAGAGGAGAAAATGGGGGAACAGAACAAGTATTTGTTTGTTTATTTATTTATTTGGCTGCGCCAGGTCTTAGTTGTGGCATGCGGGATCTTTTAGTTATGGCAGGTGGGATCTTTAGTTGTGGTTTGTGAATTCTTAGTTGCGGCATGTGGGATCTAGTTCCCTGACCAGGGATTGAACCCAGGCCCCCTGCATTGGGAGTATGGAGTCTTAGCCACTGGACCGCCAGGGAAGTCCCCAGAACAAATATTTGAATAAATCGTGGCTTAAAATTTTCCAAATTAGATGATGACTATAAACCCATAGATCCAAGAATCTCAATGAAACCCAAGCAAAGAAACAAAGAAAACCACACCAAGGCACATCGCAATCAGATTGCTAATACCAATGATAAAAAAAAAAAATCTTAAAAGTTGCTGAAAAGATTCGACTTCTAACCAAGATGGAATAATGAGGATTGGATTTACCCTCTTACTGAAACAATCTAAGAACAGACAAAATATATGAAATAACAGTTTTCAAGACACTTGATTTCAGGCAACAAAGGACAGTGATCTCAAAGATGGGGAAAAATTAGGTGAACTCTAAAATTGCTCCAGTTCACGGCTTTGGGTCTACTACTGTAAGGTTCTTATGCTATACATGAGATGGTATAACATCACCGTAACCTATAAACCTGAAACCAACCAGTAACAACAATAAGCTATAGCCAATAAACTAACAAAGGGGATAAAATGGAATCATAAGTAATATTTGATTGATCCAAAGAAGTCACAAAAGGATGATAAATGAGAACAAGTAAAGTGTGAAATAAGCAGAAGGAAATAATATAACAAGCAGAATTTAATTAAGTATAAAACAGAACAACAATAAAGTCAGTTATGCCAGAAATGAAGTCAAAAGCTGATTCTTTGAAATTATCTATAAAATGGGGTGGAGGTGGGGGAATATAGGCAGATTGATCAGGAAAAAGGAAAAGGAGGGAAGACACAAATTATCAGGAATGAAAAGAGGACATTTCTACAGATCCTACAGACATCAAAAGGATAATAAGGGAATATTATGAAATACTTCATGCCAATAAACTTGTATAAATTGTATAAATTCCTTGAAAGACACATGCTATCAAAGTTCACTCAAAAAGAATAGTTAACCTTTCCAAAGAAAAATAAAAACAAAAAACTCAAGGCACAAATGACTTCACAGATGAATTCTACCAAACAGTTAAGAAAGAAATACTAAAAATTGTGCACAGACTCTTCCAGAAATCTGTAGAGAAGGGAATACTTCCCAACTCATTCTATGAGGCCAGCTCCTAGCCTGGTTTTTCCTGATACCAAAACCAGCTAAGAACATTACAACAAAACTACAGAACAATATCCCTTATGCACATAGATACAAAATCCTTAACAGAATTTTAGCAAATCAAATTCAGTAATATATAACAAAATAAGGCATCATGACCATAAGGGGTTTATCCCAGGAATGCAAGCTTGGTTTAACATTTGAAAATTAATCAATATAATCCAAATTAACAGTGCAAATGAAGAACTACAGGATTCTCTCAAAAGACACAGAAAGAGCATTTGACAAAATGCAACATCCACTAATGATTTAGGGGGGAAAAAAACACCTCAGCAAACTAGGAACAGAAAGGAACTTCCTCAACCTTACAGAGGACAGTCAAGATAAGCCTACAACTAACATTATACTTTAATATAAAAGGCTGAGTGCTTTTCCCCTAAGATTAGGGGAGAAAAAAATCAAGATATCTGATTTTTTTCCCCCTAATATCAGATATCTGATATCGGTCTCACCTCTTCTATTCAAAATTGTACTGGAAGTCTTAGCCAGTGCAATAAGTCAAGGGAAAGAAAAGGCATACAGATTGGATAAGAAGAAGTAAAACTCTTTATTCACAAAACATGATTGTCCAGGTAGAAAATCTTAAGCAATCTACCAAAATACTACTATAACAACTAAATGAATTTAGCAAGGTGTCAGAATCAAAGGATCAAGGTTAATATACAAAACTCAATTTCTTTATATTAGTGAGACATTAGTGGGACATTGAATTTTTTTAGTGAGACATTAGTGGGACGTTGAATTTTTAAAATATCATTTACATAGTATTTACAATGGCAGACAATGCAATACCATACACAATAGAGGAAAACTCAAAACACTTAAGAATATATTTAACAAAATATATACCAAACATGGAAAATTACAAAATATTGCTGAGATAAATTAAAGAAGTTCTAAATAAACAGAGATATACCAAGTTGATGAATCATAACACAGTATTACTGTTGATTCACCCCAAATGGATCTGTAGAGTATAACTATCCCAGTCAAAATTCCTGCATGCTTTCTTTCTTGAAAATTGCTGAGATAATTCTAAAATTCAGCCAAAAAATGTTTTAAAAAGAAGAAATATATTAGAGGACTCAAACTACCCAATTTTGAGAGCTACCGTAATCAAGATAGTTCAGTATAAGGATACAGAGACATCAATGGCACAGAATAGAAAGTCCATAAATAGGCTCACACACACAGAAACAATCTGAGATAGGCTGGGACATGGGACCTGGGACCCTTCACTGGAGTGCTTGCACTTGCAGCTGGACAAATCTCTCCTCCTCTCCTGGAGCAACCGAATACAAAGAAACTATAAGGGACTAAAAATAAGTTCATGCATGTGCAGTTAGGGCAAATTATGAACAATACGATACAAAGAGGCCACAAACCAACTGCCACTTCTGAGGTGCTGGGAGAAAAGCAGGATACTACGCATGATCCCTGCATACAGCACCACAAAGGGGTTGGTGGACCACCTGAGCTACACCTCCTGCCCAACCCATGGACCCACCCCTATTGTTACCCAACGCGGCTCCTCCAGGAGTGAGCAAGGGCACATGTTACTTGTTTTCGCTCCCTCCTGATGAAGGCTGAATTTCTCATCTGGCCTCTTTTCAATTTCTACTGATTAAAGAGTCCAAGGACCCGAGTCCGAGTCCGTAGCAAATTGATTTTCAACAAAGGCTGGAAAGTGTGAAAGGGATTGCCTTTGCTACAAATGATGCTGGAATAACTGGATACCTATATGCAAAAATAAAATGAACCTTGACCTGTACCTCCCACCATACCCCCAAATTAATTCAAAATTAATCATAGACCTAACTATAAGAGCTAAAACTATAACACTTCTAGAAAAAAGCATAGGACAAAAATCTTTGTGATCCTTTTTTTTTGGCCATGCTGCATGGTTTTCAGGATCTCAGTTCCCCAACCAGGGATTAAACCTGGGACACAGCAGTGAAAGCCTGGAATCCTAACCACAAGGCCACCCCCTTGGCAAGTACTACTTAGATAGGAAGCAAAAGCAAAATGATAAATAGAACTTTATCAAAAATAAAAAATTCTGATCTTCAAAAGATATCATTAAGAAAAATGAAAAGGCAAGCCATATTTCCAAAATACATTTATCCAGTAAAGGACCTGTATCTAGAATGTACAAGGAATTCTTAAAACTCAATAAAAACAGCTTACTTTTTTTTTTTTCCCCCCCCGGTACGCGGGCCTCTCACTGTTGTGGCCTCTCCCGTTGTGGAGCACAGGCTCCAGATGCGCAGGCTCAGCAGCCATGGCTCACAGGCCCAGCCGCTCTGCGGCATGTGGGATCCTCCTGGACTGGGGCACGAACCCGTGTCCCCTGCAATGGCAGGTGGACTCTCAACCACTGCGCCACCAGGGAAGCCCAAAACAGCTTACTTTTTTTAATGGGCAAAAGATGTGAACAGACACTTCACCAAAGAGGATATATGAATGGAAAATAAGCAAATAAAATGATGTTCAGCATTATTAGACCTTAGGGAAATGCAAATTAAAACCACATGAAATGCAAGTGAGCAGCAGGGCCGGCTGACATTAATGGTACTGAGAGGCTGTGTGCAGGGCGACTTGGGCTTGGATCTCAGCTGAAGGACAGTATTCCAGTTACTGAACTTTCAGCAAGTGGACATTTTGAAAGCCATGATCTTCTTTGAAAAGGTTTTTTTCTTGTGTGAAAAATGAACTTTTCCCCAGTCATCCTCTTAAACTGTCAGAAATAAAATTTCCAGCTCAACCAAGACAAAATGAATTTTTCTACACTGAGAAACTCTGGGGTCTATTTGCTCCACTAAAATTACAAATGGAATTCAAAGCAATGCAGCATGTTCTGCATCTTCCATTTCTTCCAAGCTCAAACCTTTCACTGGATATTTGAGGAATAATGACAAGCCTATTGGATTTGAAGATATTTTTAATGACACATCACAAAGTGAACTAATGGGAGAACCTCACTTGGTGGAATATAAACTCAATTTCCTGTAACGCAGTGTGCTATTCATGAAAACAGAGGGACTGCTTCTTGTTTATAGTCATCTATTTACTATAATTTGGTGTACACAACATTAAAAGTACTGACACATTAGAAAAAAAAACCCAACAAACCCACATACACATACCCTAGAGTGGCTAAAAATTTTTAAAACTGACAATACTAAGTGTTGTCAAGAATATAGAGCAACTGGAGCTTTCATCCATTGCTGGTGGGAATGCAAAATGGTGCAGTCACTCTGGAAAGTAATTTGGTAGTTTTTTTTTGTTTTTTGTTTTTTAAATCAAGTTAACCATACACTTACCATATGAACCAGAAATCCCACTCTTAGATATTTACTTAAGAGGAATAAAAACATGTATTCACACAAAGACTTGTATACAAATGTTTATAACAGCTATATTCGTAATGATAAAAATTTGGAAACAACTCCATCAATGGGTGAATTGTAGTGTATAGATACAATGAACACTACTCAGCAATAAAAAGAAAAATCTAGTAATACATGCAACAATATGAATGTTTCTCAACATTAATGCTAAGTGAAAGAAACCAAATCTGAGTGATTATTTGTTGTATGATTCCATTTATAATCCGTAAATCCTCAAAACATGATTCCTTTGGTGAAGGCAAATGTATAAGGATAGAAATCAGACTGGTGGTTGCTAAAGGCCAGAGGTAAGAGGTGAGGCAAAGGGCACAATGAACCTTTTCAGTCGAGGGAAATGTTCTTTATGCTGATTGTGGTGTTGGTCAATGGTGGTATATAGTTAAAATTGGTGAATTTTACTTTAAGTAAATTATACCTCAATCCGATTTTTAAAATAGAATGCATGACAGACTTGCTGGCTACCACTGGTTTTTGTTTGTTTATTTTTTTTAACACCTTTATTGGAGTATAATTGCTTTACAATGTTGTGTTAGTTCTACCACTGGTTTTGATAGTAAAGTGAAGACTGTTTGCTGCACTGGAAACTGGTTCCCCTAAAGAAATCTGTTGGAAGGAAAGTATGTGTGACTGTTTCCCTTGGACCAGATGTGAGCCATAGGAGAGCGAAGACCTGCATGGAGAGGTAATAAAACCTGTCCAAGGGCGCCACCAGGAGGGCATCTGAGACTTAGCAGCAAGAAGCTGAAGCCTAGGCCTGCCCGTGGGCCTAGGAGAGGTCAGCTGCCAGTCCAGACAAGGATGAGACTTGTGGGTGACAGACCCGGGTAATGGTGTGGGCTAGAGGGTTGGGAAGAACTTACAAAAGAGCCCCGCTAGATGAAGAGTCAGCTTTATACACATGCCAGGCCCGGGGAGATTGTGTGGCAGCTCACACAGTACTAGTCAGAATAAGACCTTTCTTGCCCCTTTCCTCCTCCCTCTCCTCCCACATTTCAACTCCAGAGAAAGCAAAAGCAGCCTAGTGAGTGAGTGAGTGAGGAAGAGGATCTCAGGGTGTAAGAGCAGTGGGGGAATGGAAACAGGCGTTTGTCAGACGCACACATTTCCCCTCCCCCCACCACCACTCACGCACATTTTTTCCAGCTGCATGCTGTCTACCCAAAACACATCGGGAAGGTGCAAGGGAGACATTTTTAACCTTAAACTTTTACTTTTTTTGACTTGTAGTTTTTTTGCATTTTTTATTGTGGTAAAATATACATAACATAAAATTTACCATTTTAACCATTTTAAAATGTATAATTCAGTGGCACCGAGTACACTTACATTGTTATGCAACCATCTCCAGAAGCTTTTCTTCATCCCCAACTGAAACTAAAGAACTAAAAATAGAACTACCATATGATCCAGCAATTCCACTTCTGGGTATTTACCAGAGGAAAACAAAAGCACTAATTCAGAAAGATACATGCACCCCTACATTCATTGCAGCATTATTTACAATAGGCAAGACATAGAAAAAACCCAAGTGTCCATCAACAGACAACTGGTTTAAGGAGATGTGGTATAAATATATACAATGGAATATTATTCAGCCATAAAAAAGAATGAAATCTTGCCACTTGCCACAACATGGATGGACCTAGAGGGTATTACACTAAGTGAAATAAGTCAGACAGAGAAAACAAATACTACATGATTCCACTTATATGTGGAATCTAAAAAAACAAAACAGAAACAGACTCATAAATACAGAGAATAAATGGGTGATTGCCAGAGGGGAGGAGAGTGGGGGAATGGACAAAATAGGTGAAGGGGATTAAGAGGTACATATTTCCAGCTATAAATAAATAATTCAGGGGTTTCCCTGGTTGCACAGTGGTTAGGAATCCGCCTGCCAATGCAGGGGACACGGGTTTGAGCCCTGGTCTGGGAAGATCCCACATGCCGTGGAGCAACTAAGCCCATGCGCCACAACTACTGAGCCTGCGCTCTAGAGCCTGCGAGCCACAACTACTGAAGCCTGCATGCCTAGAGCCTGTGCTCCACAACAAGAGAAGCCACTGCAATGAGAAGCCCGTGCACCGCAACGAAAAGTAGCTCCCACTTGCCGCAACTAGAGAAAGCCCGCGTGCAGCAACAAAGACCCAACGCAGCCAAAAAAATAAATAAATAAATAAATCACTGGGATGTAATGCACAGCGTAGTCAACAATATTGTAACAACTCTGTATGTTGACACATGGTAACCAGACTTGTGGTGATCATTTCATAAAACATAAAAATATTGAATCACTATGTTGTACACCTGAAACAAATATTGTATGTAAACTATAATTCCATTTAAAAAATAAAGATATACAGTCCGGGGCTAATACAACAGGTTGAAAAGTCCTCAAAGCACAGGCTCCTTACCATACCATCCTAGTGTAGCTCCACCATCCCCATGGTCTAGGTCTAGCGTCTGGGTCCAGGCAGGAAGAAAGAGAAAAGGCAAAGGCTTTTGGAAAGATGGGGGAAATTGTCACTCAGTCACTTTCTGTGTTCTGTGGTTCAGAAGAGTGTCCTGGTTGACAAAACCTGTTCTAAAAGACCAAGAAGCCAGAAGCGTGGCAATGTCTCTTGGAAGGGCCAAACTGGCCCATGATCCTCATCTCCAAATACTGAAGTCACTCACACAAATTAAAAGACCTGAGATCAATTATCTAACTGGCTGAGCTTAGGCCACATGTGTGCTTTGTCAAACACAATCTTATGGGATAATTGTGGTGAAGCAAAAATTGGAGGGAGAGCTCCTTTGCCCACAGCAGGATGTCTGAGAACAGAGCTTCACCAACAGGCTCTCTCTGTAGCGTTCCCCAGGGGACCCCAGGGAGCACAGTTTGAAAACAACTCCTCGTTGTTTTCAACAACTCGTCCTCATTGTACAGATGGGAAAACTGAGGCCTGGGAAGAGGCAGGGGTGTGCACCAGGTGATCTGGGGCACAGGGGGCAAGGGATCACAGGCTCCAACTCTTATGAAGAGCTCTCCCATCCAGCAAAAGAGCTTTACAATTTGTAATGCGTTTTCACTGACAGGATCTCAAAAGATGAAACGAGGGCACAGAAGCAGGAACTGACTCACCAGAGGGCACATGGCTAATGAGTGACTGAGGCTTAATTGGACCTCGGGCTTTCAGATCCTGAAACCAGGATCTGTTGCCTAAAAGTATTTTTACTTCAAAATTCATCTATGAATTTTGGCAAGCCTAAAAAATGTAAAAATTAGGAAGAATCTCACCTACTCCCTTGAAGCGGGAGGATTCGCTTGTTCATCTAACTGTAGCTGGGTTGTCACGTTCTCCATAGAGAAGCTACCATAGACCTCGATGCCTCCAGCAATGCCCCCTGCACAGGGAAACCCACTGAATCTTCGGCCAGTCAGCAAAGGTATACTCATACCTATTGCACATCACTGGTGCGTGTGTGTTGGGTGGGGTGTGGTTATCTGTTTGTTCAGTAACATCAAATACTTGCTGGGCTCCAATTTACAGTGTCAGGGACTATGTTAGGCACTGAGATTAGAGATGAATTAGACAGAGCTTCCTGTCCTCGTGGAGCTCAATCCAGAGGCAGACGGTACACTTAAACCACAAAGTCATTTTAGATAGTGGAAAGTGTGGTGATGGAAATACGATGATGAGATACCAGTGACAGGACGGGCTGCCACTTTAGATTGAGTGATGGGAGAAGGCCTTTCGGATGAGCTGAGATAAAGGTGAACAACAAGAAGGTGGCAGTCGTCATGTGAGTATCTGGGGAAAACAATCTCATTTGGCCTTTTTAGTGAACAGAGAAAAGGCCAATGTGGCTGGAGAAAAGGGGAATGTGGTACAAGAAGAGCCCAGGGAGGTGGACTGGGGTCACATCATGTAAGACCCTGTAGACCATGGTCAAGTTCAAACCAGCTTCTGGAGAAAGGCAGGTAATTAGGCACGGGCGACCTAGGTGGGGGTTCCCAGGAGGCAGCTGAAGAGCGGTCCAGGTCCATTCATTGAAATGCTCCCACGAGTGGGCAGTGCGGCCCAAAGCTTTGGCTTTAGCCAATCAGAGCCTGGGGGCGGGGCCAGAGCCAGCAGCTAGTCGGCGGCCCCTGTGGCCCACCTGTTCCTTGTCGCTTCGAACTCCCACCTCCTCAAATGAGACTGGCTGTTCTCCGGTTTCCTCGACCACCACGAAAGGAAACCCTGGTCTTCAGCGTCCGGGCCGCTGAAGGAAGCAGGCGGACACTGGCTCCCCCAACGCCGGGATCGCTTTCCCTGGTGTCTGGTCTTGTCTGCGGTTGGGGGTCGAGGCGGCGGCCAGAAGGCCGGCCGGGGTCGTAGCAGGGAGCTTGATGAGCCCCAGAGCCAGAGGGGCCGCAGAAGCCCGAGGTGGGAGGCCACGGGACAGCCCTGTGGCCTGACCCTCGCAGGAGAGACCTGCAGCTTGCTTTTTTTCGCTTAGTACGTCTTGAAGGGTGTCCACGTGGAGACATGAAGACCCACCTCCGTCTTTAAATTGCTGCATGATGCAGAATTACCAGTGCTTAGGTCACCCACTCCCAAGCTAATGGACTCTTTAGTTGATTTTACTTTTCTGCTATAACTAATGGTCCTTCAGGAAACATCTTTGTCATTCTTCTTGTACCTGTATTTCTCTAAAGTTGTCTAATTCCTCAATCACAGGCAGGCCATCAGTTACATAGGTGAGTGACAAAGTTAGGCTATGACTTAGAAGGTTTCCCCTGGGGAGGAGGGGAAGGGGATTGGATAAATTCCCTAGGAATGGTTGTGGCCGACAAAGCACAAAGGCCTTGGGGTTAGACATGCTTTTGCTTCCAGTTTTGCTAGTTACATATTGAAGACTGGTAGGCGAGACCCCCAGCCCCCCGGGGCCTTATTTTCCTCATCTGTGAAGAGGGAACACTCGGGTGGTGGTGAGAGGGGCTGGTAAAGTGATCTGTAAGGTTTGTTGCACTGAGAAGGCCTTATATTACCACCCTTATATTACCAGGGTGAGAACAGTAGCCACTCAAACCCCACGGAGGCTGTCAGAACTCTGAGGGCCTGAGAAGGTGGGTCTACCTGGACAACAGCTCGGCCACCCTCAGGCCTTGGAGCTGTGTAGATCCTGGACGTGGGGTGACTACTCTGTCCCAACTGGACAAGACCTCCCCTCATCCGTAGACACCTTAATGGGCCTGTCAGGTGAGTGGAGCCCTGGTCGACAACGGGTGCCTCACCTGGACCAGACAACATCTGACAAAGGCCTTAATGGGTGAGCAGATCCCCAGGTGAGGAGGGGTTGAAGGGCAGTGGTTGTCCTTTCTACCAGACCTTGATCTCAGGAGACAGAAACGGTAGAATAACAGGCCAAATTTGGCCAATGGGAAGTGCGCACCACCTTTTGGTTAGATTTACTGGCTGTTTATAGAGGGTCTGTCTATATAACACGAAAAAACTCCTCGCAACTCACCACCCTCCACCCGCACCACTTTTCAAAAGAAAACCTGCCCCATCTAGGCCTTCTGGATGTAAAGAGGTTGCCCACGGATAACAGAGTTAGAAAATCGCACAACTTGTAAATGCCCGTTCGTTTTTTTAAAAAGTCATAGGAAAGAAATGTCTTCTGGAAATGACATTTTGAAATGGAATAGTTAAATCACCTCTAGAGGTGACATCAGGGGTGATCCAGGTCCACGTATGTCCCACACATACGTGGGTTAGAGGACATGGAGTGGCAGACCTTGAGGAGAAAGGAAAGAAGCTTCTGTGCCAGACGGGTCATACTTGGGAGACATTTCCATGTCATAACCATTGTTCTGTGTGTGCATTTTATTCCTCACTGCTGTATAAATAGTTGACAATGCTAAGTACTTTTCTGAAATATCTAGTGGATGTTCTGAAGCGCCTGATATATGTTAAAAAGTAGAGGTAGTAAAAAGACATTTTGAAAGTATCTTTTTGTTAAAATTCATATGAAATATTGTTATGTTGGGGGGGAGGGATTGGCCAAACTTCCTTTCTGAACAGTACGCACTGTGGCTGTGCGCTGGCTCGAGAGGGAGGGATGTGTGTGGATGTGTTCATATTTACATTTTGAGGCTGACCACTGATGTGTGTGCATCTCTTTCGGCTGTACTATAGAAATACATTGCTGAGTAATTCAATGGAAACATATCTCCTTGCTAATATTTTAATACTATACATTGGATAATGAATTCTCTTAGAAGCATTATACTTTGTGTACTCTGTTGCTTTATCTCTCATTTTTTTGGGGGGGAGGGTCGCCAAGCCACGTGGTACACGGAGATCTTAGCTCCCCAACTAGGGATTGAACCTGTGCCCTTGGCAGGAGAAGCATGGAGTCTTAACCACTGGACCACCAGGGAAGTCCCTATATCTCATTTTTAATTGAACATTAAGGGAATGCAGTATTTTAATCATAACTTTGACAATATCTTTAGCTAGAGGCCTGTTGCCAATTTTGTCTTTTATGAAATGTTTGTCGCCAAGAGAGGCAGGATTACATTTTTTTCTTCCTGATTGAGTTGGTATAGTGTATTCTTGGTTATCAAAATACTCATATATTGAATAGCTTTGGGACTCTGAAACAGTGAATATTCATGATGTGTGAAAAAGCATGATACATACGTATACAATCTTAATTACATAAAAATGGATGTTTAGTTGTGTAGATACATACATGGGACCTAGAAGGACATGTCAAACTGTAAACTGTGATTATGGGTGACTTTTTTTGCTTCTTGTGTTTTTCAGTTTCCTATTATGCACATTAACTCTTAAGAAATATTTTTAAAATCTGTAAAAATTTTACTTTGAAACAATTATTTAGGGACTTCCCTGGTGGTGCAGGGGACTCCATGCTCCCAAGGCAGGGGGCCGGGGTTCGACCCCTGGTCAGGGAACTAGATCCCACATGCATGCCACAACTAAGAGTTTGCATACCATAACTAAAGAGCTGGCAAGCCACAACTAAGGAGCTTGCCTGCCACAACTAAGACCCGGTGCAACCAAATAAATAAATATTTTAAAAAGCAATTATTTACTGTAAACAAAGGTGGTCTCACACCTCGACAAGACCTAATTTTAAATCATTCAATGGTGAGTGCCTCTGCTGTGCCTGGCACAGTTCTACGCACGCAGGATACACAATGAACAAAGCAAAAATGTATGCTCTCAAGGGGCTTACACACCACCTGAGCATTTGAGATTTTCTGTGTGGCTGTGTCTAGACAGTGTTTTTTAAAATCTGTACTTTTGGGTTTCCCTGGTGGTGCAGTGGTTAAGAATCCGCCTGCCAATGCAGGGGACACGGGTTCGAGCCCTGGTCTGGGAAGATCCCACATGCCGCAGAGCAACTAAGCCCGTGCACCACAACTACTGAGCCTGCACTCTAGAGCCCGCGAGACATAATTGCTGAGCCCGTGCGCCTAGAGCCTGTGCTCCACAACAAGAGAAGCCACCGCAGTGAGAAGCCCCCACTCGCCACAACTAGAGAAAGCCCACGTGCAGCAACAAAGACCCAATGCAGCCAAAAATAAATAAATAATTAAAAAAAAAAAAAATCTGTACTTTTGCAAATGTAGAGGAATAGGAACCAGATTAATTTTCTAAACACCACCCAGGGAAGGCAGGCAAATTTCTCTCCGTGTGTGATATTCATCCAGTGAACTAATACAATTCTGTGGCCTCCAACTGCAAATCAAATTTTCTGTAGGTCCCCCCTCTGGAATAGCTGTTTGGGTCACTTGTATAAAGGGGAAAGTATCCATCAAAGAAGCGGACTATTTTGTGTTAATAAAAGATTGTTTCTATCAAGTTACCGCTGGTGACGTTTTTTTCTGAAACAATGACATCATCCTAAAAACATCATAACGATGAATTCATATTGTTCTGCTTTACTCAAATACTTGGTTCTTAAGAGAGCTGTTGGACCCGGCAGCATTTCTAAGCTAAACACAGTAAAACAAAAGTTTTCATTGATCCTCTCCTCCACACGCTCTTGTGCTAAATGGAATTACAGTATGATTGACTCCAAATCTTTTTGCTGTGGGAGGCGATATGTGGTAAGTAAGAGAATGGCTTTGGAGTTGGGTTGGGTTTGAGGCTCACTTCCAAAGCTTCCTAAGTGTGTGACCTTGGGCAGGTTCATCTTGCTAAGCCTCAGTTTTCTTCTCTCTCTAAAAGAGGGATATAACAGTCTCTACCTTCAAGAGCTGTAGTGAGGATTAAATGAAACTGTGAATTAATACCTATCACATAGTAAATACTCAACCAGTGATCACTTTAATTATCTGTCTGGCACGGGTTGAGTACGGACGGGGAGGGGAACTGGATTCTTCCCGTTTTATCCTTAGGGTTGGGAGAAGGAGTTCTGGGTTCTGAATCAGAAAACCATAGTATTGGTTCTGCCACGAACTGGCTGTATGACTTTGGGCAAGTGACCTTCCTTTTCTGAGTCTGTTTCCTCATTTATTAAACAAGATAAAAGCCAACATTTGTTGAACGTCCAAGGGATAGGCTTATGTGTGGTATTACATATATTAAATCATTGATCCCTCACAGCAGACCCGGGTGGGAGGTGCTATTATTTTTCCATGCACAAACAGAGCTGTTAACACTCGGGGGGGGGCAGGAAATACTTGCCAAAGGGCACACAGCAAGTGAGGGGCAGCTCAGGACTCAAACCCAGGCAGCCTGACTTGGAAGTCCAGGCTGAGGAATGTGGCCATTCACACCAGGTTCAGTGTCACACACCCCATCCCAGCATTATTAGTCTTTCAGGGACCTTAGTGATACACTGTTCAGCTTTTCCCATTTGACAAATAGCAGAAACTAAGACCTGAGCAGGATAAAGAACTTATTCAGGGTCACACAAATTAGTGGCCTGAGTGGACCAAGAACCCAAGTCTCAGAACCCTTCCAGCCCAGAGAGTCAGAGGTCCGCCCCTGAGAGTCTTTTTAAAAACGAAAAACTGCACTTTCATTGTCAGTTTGCCTGGGGTAACTGTTTACACCTTAGTCTGATCACAGCCCTACTTTCCTCCTATCTTCGTAAATTCTGAGGAGCTGACCCCAGTCACTTGGTGGCCGGGGCTTCATCAGCTCCACCAACAGCTGAGAGGAGGCACCGGGAAGTCAGAATGTGTTTCCCGCTCATAAATACAAGACAGGACGTGCCAGTTTCTTCTGCGCGTTTCTGCAAAGAACCGCGTGCTCTCTGCGGACCCTCAGCAGGGGGGGAGGCGTGTGGGAGCAGCCCTCCGGCCTCTTGCCCTGCACTGGAGGACAGGCGTGGATAAGCTGTCACCCAGCGAGGCCACAGGTCTGTGTCGCCACCTACCACTGCACCTCTGAATGCGGTAAATTACAAAGTGGAAACCTGTGAAAAATCCGTGGGTTTGGAAACCTCGCGCGCTCTGCACATTCCCACTAGGACTCTCCCTGGCTTGATGCTGTTTCGATTCCTCGGGGAACAGGAAGGTCTGTGCGGTAGCTCTCTGTGTGGTCAGGGGAATCTTTGAGGGTCCTTGAGACCCTTTTTCAAGAGATCCACTAATAGCAAGACGTTACGTACCTTTTTCACTCTAATTCTCTCTGGAGTTTTGCGGAGGCTCCCCGCACGGCGTCTGACGTCATGACAGACCACAGAAACCCGGATGAGAACCCAGCTGTCTGCTATTAAGTGGGATGTGCAAGAGATTTGCAAAACTGGAAAACGAATGCACTCTTTTATGGAAAACATGTTCATAAAAATGTTACTTCTGCTAACATGTTTTCCATAAAAGAGTCCTCTATGCTTAGATCCTGTGTTTGGGGACGAAAGGAAACTAACCAGAACTGGTCCACAGCATGAATAAATCATTACACCAATCAATCAGTCAGTCTCCCAGGTGGTCTGCACTCCAGCTGAGCCTTCCCTCTCCCCTAAAGCAAGCTGCCTCATCTCTGGTCCACAGGCACTAGATGGCTCCCAAGGGCCCTTCTGGTTTCAGCAACTAAGACCTGGGAGCTCTCCTTAGATTATAACCAAGCAGGACCCTATGGGGCCTTCCTGGGACAAATACCCCTTACCCTCTGCCACCTCTTGTCTGTAGAAAAACTTTAGCCAAAGAATAAATTTAATCAGAGAAGAAAATGCAGAAAGAAATGCAAACAGTCAAAGAAGACAAAATAATCATAGTTTAACCATTAAGGAAAGTCAAGGACCTTTAGTTCCTCCTCAAGGGCTACAGATAATACTCTGAGCCATATCCTTTGAGCTGTTTTACAGATACTGAAACCTCCACCAGGTGGAAGAAGTTACCTACATGATGACCAGACTGTAGCCATGACATGAGCTGCTCCATCTTGCACAATTCCAAGAACTGGCCTCAAGGAAATGGGAACAAAGCGACCCTGGAACTGAAGATTAACTGTACTTAAAACAGTCAAGATGAGGCTGATCAGACCTCTGCATGACCAATTTCAAGGTGACTGTTGGAGCTGACTGTGCTGTTCTGCACGTAGCCCCCCACCCACCTGTGCACCCCTAAAACTCCCCTTTAAAAGCTCTTGCCCCCGATCAACAGTGGGGAGTTGGTTCTTTGACACATGAATCCACCTTCTCCCCAGGACTGCCGGCTTCCTCATTAAAGCTATCTTTCCTTTTACCCAACACTTGTCTCTCGGTATTGGATTCTTGAGTGACAAGCAGCAGAACCCGAGTTTGGTAACAAGATAGGGACTCCATACCACTTGCCAGTGTTGGTCTTTTCTGAATGTTCGTGAAACAGGAACCATAGGCACCCAACAGCATTGCAGGGACATTCAGATATGACAGTGAATGTGGAAATCCTGTGAAAATTGAAAAGCACTGGATAAATATGAACTTGAACAAAGACCTGAAAAGCTAAGCATAAATATGGACACAACATACAAAAGATAAAATCGCAAATGAGACACTTGTCAAAATGTTCTGAGATATATTAATTTATATCTATTGGAAAACCCCCCTATAAGCAACTATATGCAGAAAAATCTCAAAAGACCAAAAGCAATCTATGTCAATGGCATGGGCTCAGGAATTTACCCTTACTCTCCGTTTAAAACCCATCAGATTTCCCTGTGACTATAAAAATAACACATGGTCTTTGTAGAAAATTTGAGAGATAGGGGAAAGCATGAAAAGGGAAATAAAAGTCACCCATAATCCCACCACCCAGAGATAACTATTAAGGTTTTTGGTATATCTCTTCTATGCTTAAAAAAAACCCTGTATTTGTGTTTTTACATGATTGGTATCACACTAAACACAGTTTCACTTAACATCGCATTAGGAATAGTTCTCCAGGACATTACAGATTCTTCGTGAATATGAGTGTAAAGGCCACTTCTGGTCCAGCCCCACATGAGACCTGAACGTTTGTAGCAGGCTGGGCGCCATGCTGCCTGGATGGGGAATAAAGGAGACACCAGAAAAGCAGATGCGGGAGACCCGAGTCCACAACACTGATAAATTAGGGGCTGATCTCCTGTGGGAGGGAGTTCTGGCTCTGAGCAGGCTCCTTCTAAATGAGGGAATTTCCCTGCTTCACTGCAGGATGTGTTGGTGAATTTCTTTCATCTGAGATCGGGCCTGGCCAGCGTCACTGGCAGAAGGCTCGAATGTGAAGGGCAGCCAGGATAGAAAGTGTTTCTGAACTGACACTGACAGTCAGTGGAAAATGCAGCTCTATGTGCTCTCTGACTACTTACACCTTTTCCGGAGGGAGATTAGCAAGAGTCAGGGTCCCCGGGTAAGACACTGCTCCAAGCGGCTTTGGGCTTTCAGCTCTGTGGCTGAGTGAGGGTCAAGAAGCAAAACCAAACAACAACAAAAAAGAAATCACACCCAGATAGTTGGTAAAGATAGCACTTTCAAGTCACCTGGGGTCTTCAGATGACCAAAAGTCCCAGCCGTTGCTGGGGTGTCATGTTGGTGTGAAACTAGCAAAGAGGAGAGAGAGGAGAAAAAGGGGTGGGGGTAAGGGATGCCCCAAGTGTCATTCTGTGAGGCTCGGATTGTCAAGTTCAAAGTGCTCTTGGCTTTCTTCCTCTGGAGAGCGCTCATTACATCATGGAGTAAGCGATGACACAATAGTTCATCTCTGAATCGATCAGCTTTCTGTACTTCCTGTAAATTTCCCGCAGTGTCCTGTCCACTTCATGCATCTCATGTCTGTTTGTATAAATTCTCACCTGTGCCGATAGACAAACACCCCTGCGTGTGTGCGTGCACACACACACACACACACACAGTGGCTACATCACCCAGACCCCGAAGATAATCTGAATGATGTACACGTACAATTGTTGGCAGAACCAGGAAAAGCCCAAAACCAACTAAGGATGAAAGCTCCAGATTCCCTTCCGTGAAATTGTTAATTTCCAATGGACGGACTTGTGAGACGTCCACCCCCCATGCCCTGTCTCACTCCTGACCTTCATCCCACAGCAGGAACACTGGGGCTGGATGCCTGCCCGCCCAGGGGCCTGGATGCCCTTGCCCGATGCCCGTGGAACCCACCCCGGGGGGGCTCTTACCTTGAGTGTGCGCAGGGCACACCGCCCTTCTTCCTGACTCTTCAGGATCTGCTCCACAAAGTTAACGTGAAGGAAAGCACTGATTTTGAAGTAAAACAACTTCCTGCAGGATAAGATGAGGAGGTGCAGCTCCTCGTCCAGAGACTCATGGCTGTTGTTGAACTCAATAGTTAGTTTCTGGAAAAGCACCAAAGGGGAAGACGGGTGTGGACAGAGATGCTGGGACTGGCTGGATCATTTCATAACACTTTCATGACCTGGCTTTGGCCTGGTAGCCCATGGTGGTTCAAGTGCTTTAGATAAGGGGCACTGGACAAGCAGTTGTCGGAAGGGATTTGGGAATGAAAGGGATCTCATCCAAATGTACGAAACTTGGAGTTTCAAGGCAATGTATCTGGAGTCTGGAGATCAAAGTGGTGGTCCTGGCCCTGCGATGGACTAGCCAGGTGACCACGGGCAGCACCGAATGGTTATGATGTCTGCCTGCCCACTTCAGGGCTGTGTGAGCGTAAATGAGCTCTTAGCCCTTTGTCATCCCTCACTGTTAGTAGTGGTGCTTATACGCTTGAGTATCAATCCTCACAGCCTTCTGAGAGGTCTTTGGGGGGGGGTACAAAATGATCCCGATTTTATAGATGGGGAGCTGCCAGACTAGAGAACAGCCCACACTTCTGAGCTCTTCTGTAACTTGGGTCAAATTTGGCTTTTTGTCTGGTTTGGAGTCACACTGGGTCCTGTGTGCTGCTGTGACTGGGGGGAGAAGTAGAAGAAGCTGCTGACCTGCTTCTCACCTGTAAAGGCACCTGCATGCTCAGGCCTCACAGCTCTGAGCCAGGGATATAGGAGCTTGCCTTGGTTGACAGCCAATCAGGAATTGGTTCCACGTATAAGAAGTGAGCCGTAGCTTTTGTCCTCTGCTGCGGTCTTGGGGACCGGGAGAGGCTTAGTTTGCTGACATTTCCCAGAACCTCAATTTGACCTTGAGTGAGTGTGTGCAAGCCAAGAGCAGGTAGCAGGAACCTGAGGGGCAGCCACTCCTCACAAGCCTCCCAGCCCTCAGCTCACACTTACCTGCAGAGTATGCCGGTAGGTGGGCAGGAGATCCATCAGAGTGGGCCTCATGGACCAGTCGGGGTTGTTGAAAGAGTGGTTTCGCAGACCGATGCCCCTGATCGGGATCTCCTGCAGGAGGATCCGGGCCAAGTGCTCATACTTCGTGATTTGCTCAAAGAAGAAGTTGACTTTCAGGTTGGTGGCGTACCTGGCCAGCTTGGCCCAGGACATGCCCCAGATGACCTGCCTGTGGGGGTCATGAATGTGGCACTTGATGTTCATGGTCCAGAGGGTGTCGGCATTGTTCTCACACAAGTTCTCTAGCAGCTCATCGGAGATGCAGTTGTAGTTGAGGGTCAGGGACTCCAGGTTGCGGAACGTGGCCATGGTCTTGTTGAACTGGGGGCTGCTGTAGACAGCGAGGTGGTGGCTGAAGTAGTCCTGGATATTGAGCTCTGACACCACACTCTCTTTCCTTAAGCAGCTCAGGGAGTTGAGGATGTAGCAGCCTTGCTCCACGGTGAGCCTAGCCCCTTTTAGGTTGAGATAATCCAGGTGCTTGCCCATTTTCTTCAAGAATAAGCTCAAGCTTTCCATGAACATCCTCCTGATGTTGTTCCTCCAGACCAGGCGGTCCAGTTCCAGGTGCTGGATGGACAGAGATTTCAGACGGTTGTTTCTCTTGCCCAGACACGAGAAAAGGCCTTGCATGGTGACCTGGAACTTCCTGGTTTGGACAACGTTGTAAGGATTCAGGAGTTTGATCTCCAGGTGCTCCAGATAATGACCAAATTTCTTAACATACCAAAGAGCCAACTCATATTCGTATGCGTGTACCCTGGAAGGTCTCCCACTAAACGTGATGGTCCTGTGTCGCCAGAGGTCAGCCGAATACATCATCTGGTTCCACTTTCTGCACACAAGGGCTGCTCTGGACCTGTCCTTGTCTCCCAGCCACCAGAAAATACGATGTAGGCACACATCGGGCAGGGTGGCCCAGTAGCTCTGGTGTTGAGGCTGGATCAGTTGGCCTTCTTCGTCCATCAAGGAACCGGGATGTCCACTGCAGCTGTGTGGTAGGCAGAGCTTCCAAAAATGAGGAAAGAAAAGCAATCACTTGTTTTCTGTGGGAAGTAAAAAGGAAGAACCTTTGCCTGCCAAACACATATTAAACCCAATGGAACAAACTTGCACTATGGCCCCATGTGCAGGTACTGGGCTGGTGCAGGGGGTGCAATGATAAATCCACCATACTGTGCACACCTGCAAGGAGTCACAGCCCATCAGGGGTCTATCAGGGACATAGACCAGGACTCAATGACAGCACTGTGGGAGACATGAAAATCCTCAGGCATATTCATGGTGCAGGGTGGCACAAACGGGGGTATTAGTTCTGTATGTGTAAGAAGAAGTAGAGAGGGCTGCTCAGAGGAGGTGGCATCTGAGCTGGGTTTTGCAGGGTGAGTAGGATTTGCAAGGCAGACAGGTTGGTGGTGGAGGAACTGGTATATTCCAGGCAGAGGGAACAAGATGGGCAAAGCCACGGAACTGTGAGTATGAGTGATATGTTCACATTCACGGAACTAAAAATTGCTTGGAGCTTAACTTGTGAGGGTCAGGGAGTGATGGAACTGGAGCTGGAGCAGTGGGAGGTGCTGGTTCAAGGGCATCATTCAAGATGCTCTGAATGATGTGATAAAGGCTGTGTCCTACAGCCAGGGATTCTCACTGTCCCCTCTCCCTAAGACTTTGGAATTCTGACATCTTCTCTGGATGAGAATCAGTGTCTGTGTTGAGTGACATTGCTGATGGCTGTGTTTATATTCAAAAGGTGCAGCAGCAGAACAAACGTGGAGAACCTCAGCTGAGGTCAGGGCAGGTCGAAGGATCACACGCCCAGAAGTGACGTGGTCAGTCTTGAGGTAAAGAAAGAATACTCTGGGGGAATGGAGGAAGGATGGTCCATAGTAGAGGCCAGGCTTGAGGCCTGGGACTAGGGTGGCATTATAGTGGGAATCGGGGTGGGTAGTGAGTTCTTTGGCAGACATGATTTGGTAACTGGTGAACACCTGAACTGGGAGGATTGAAAGGTCTCTGACTTGGCTGTTGGATTGCAGGTGGTATCCCCAGCCAGGCTAGGGAGTCCCAGGGAAGAACTGGGCTAAGGGCCCACCAGATACACTGAGCCCTCGGTCAGACGGTTCATAGCCATCTGCTGTAATCTTCATGGCTTTGCTTTCAATGTTTCCCCTGCCTGAGAACTACTCTCTTTTTCTTTACTTCTCCCCAACCCCCCATTTTTAAAGTTCAAGCCCTACCACTCCATAAAGCTTTTATTGGCTTCTTTACCAGGTAACCCAAGGCCATTCATTGTGGTTCACAAAAACTCAGAGCTGGAAGAGATCTGAGAATTGATTTATTTTTTTTTAACAGATGGAAACTAGGCACAGAGAGGTGAAGGGGCTTGCCTGTGGTCACACAGCAAGTTAGTAACAGGGCTCAGGCTAGACCTGGGCTTTCTTACTCTTTCTCTTATACTATTTTCCTACCTCCACTTTTCAGGCCTTGGCTTCAGAGGGACAAGTTAATCATAATTTTCAGTTCAGGACAGACACTTGTCTGTGCAAGACCTCTCTTTGATTCTATTTATTCATTTATTCCCTTTTAATTCTATGTCCCCCTCCATTGTTCCCCACCACAGGCAACTATTCCAGTGTGTTTGATGTGCTGCTTTTTGTTTGTGTGCGTGCTTGCCAAATGTGTGTTCAGTGTCCGTAAGCATCATTCATGTTGCCCTGTGTACGTCTCACACGGCATCTGTCATCTGAATGGACCCGGTGGTGGGTATCCCCTTCTCTCTCTTACCCACTCTCCCTGTGATGGACCCCCAGGCCTCTTCCAGCTCTCCCCAGCAGCACAGTGGCAATGAGCATTCTCAAGCAAGCTCCCGTAGGGGACCTATTTTGGGGTCTTCCCTGTGCCTTTGTCCTCCCTACCCCATGATCACCTACAGAACAGTTTGGCCCCTGCCTCCAGCCGGCCCTCCCATCTCCCACCCAGACAGACTTCCACACGGGAACTGGTAGCAGCCTGCCCCCACCCAGGACACAGGGCTCCAGGGGGGTCAGCCGGCTCCCCTTCTCTTTCCCCTCTCTCTCTCAGTGTCCATCCTTAGGATAACCTTAGTATAATCTAAGTCTTTCTCTCCCAGAAACGCACACACTCCTTGAGACTAGGGGACAGCCTCATTCTTCTTCTTCTTCTTCATTTAACTAATGAAGAAATAAGGTTGTGTCTTCAATCACATATAAACTGCCCGGGGCTAGGGGACTCCACAGCACTTAGTAAGGAGCAAGGCACCTAAGAGATGCTCAAGAAAAGCTAAACCAGGGAATTCCCTGGCGGTCCAGTGGTTAGGACTCATCATTTCCACTGCAGGGGGCACCAGTTAGATCCCTGTTCAGGGAACTAAGATCCCACAAGCCTCCCAGAGCGGCCAAGGGAAAAGAAAAGAAAAGAGAAAAGAAAAGAAAAGAAAAGAGAAAAGCTAAACCAGTTCGAAAGCTAATCGAAGCCCTTTGACCCAGCAAGTTCACAGGGTCTGAAGAATTATCAGACACTTTAAGCCATGGGGGGCGGGGGGGGGTTGGAAGGACATCTTTGGTGGGCTGGGAAAGGTATTGCAAGTGGTCCAAAAGTCATGTCACTGCCTGGAACCTCCCCTCTTGTAGCTTAGTGGGTTGGATCCTGGTTCTGTCAACTGCGGTATGGGACCTTAGGCAAGTTAATTAATTTATTTATGCCTCAGTCTCCACATCTGTAAATATGGGTAATAATACTACCTTTCTCCTAGCGTTGTGGGGATTAAACGGGCTGATATACGGAAAGCACCAGAACAGTGCCTGGCACACAGTAAATGTTATACAAGTGTTTGCTGCTATCAGAAAGTGGGTGGCAAGGTGCTTCCAAAACATCCCTGTAGGGAAGGTACTTACAAATGGGAGGTTAGGAAAGTGTCCCGGTGAGACGGCGTGCTAGGTGGGGAGCGGGATTCCAACCCAGCCTAAGGACGCTGGAACCTAGGCTGGGTTTACCACGTCACACAGCTGCCAAGCCTGGGAGGAAACCTGGGTGTCCGATCACCCGGGGAGGGGAGGTGGCCCAGGAGCCTCGCGGGGTCGGCAGGTGAGGAGGGCAGCCCCGCACCCCCGCGCTGGCCTCGGGGCGTCCCCGGCCGGCGCCCACTCGCGCCGCCTTACCCGCTGCTCGCCGAGACGCGCCGCGCGCTGCTCGGCCTGCTGCGCCCGCGACGCCTCGGCTCCGACGCCACCGGCGCTACCGCCGGCTCCGCGCCCGGCCCCGCAGAGGCTGGAGGCCGAGTGGCCGGCCGCCTTTGTGACGCGCGGCCACTTGCCGGGCTCTGTTCATGCCCGCGGCCGCGGGGCCCAAACCTGGGGCTGCCAGCTGAACCGATCGTGCGCGTGCGGGGCAAGACGGGTCCCCGCGCAGGTGGCCCGGGAAGGCACCCTGGCCGGGGAGCCAGAGGCGGGAGACTGGGCCCCGCGACCCCTGCCCATCCCTCCTCATGCGAGAAAGAGGTCCTGCCCCCGGACTTGGGGCGCAGGCCCGCGCAGTCGCCACCTTTCCTGTCCTGACCCATCCTCGGGGTCCTGTCCAGTCCCGGGGACCCAGCGTGCGGGGCCTCTCTTTGGGAAACCACTGTCGCTGCCGACCCAAGGAAAGTCTTAAGCAAACGTGACTTCGCCAACTTGACAAAGCTTGAGAAATGCCCCACTTTTCCAGTTTCGGGAGGGTGGGGTGTCCTGGGCCCTTCCTTCCCTGGTGGGGTCTGGGGTCTCCCCACGGGCCAGGCAGAAAGGTAGGCTGTGGGGAGGTGGGCTGCCAGGAGGTGGGCTACATCTCTAGGTGTCTCCCAGCTGGTCTCCCTGCCAACAGCCCTCACTAGCACCTCTTTGTGCTTTGCCTGGCTCTCCCCTGCCACCCAGCCTCATTTTTCTCTTCCTTTCTCCCTTTCTTCTTTGCTGCCACTCCCCTTTCCTTGCCGTGCTAGCCGCTGCCATCTGTGGCCCTGGAAAACCAGTGAAAAATCTACAGAAAAGTGGAGGACAAGTTTTCAGGGAGGGCTTTTTTATTCTCCGGGGACAAAGCTGGGTTCCCTAAGGTGTCCAGGCTGTGTGCAGCCTAGATGCTTCATCAGAATTCTCAGGCAGAAGAGCCAGAGCCCTTTATTCTTCTGGTAGCTCCTGGGGAAACCAACATCTCGGCTCAAAAGGAGGAAAGCAGTTAGAATCCAAACCTTTTCTTCTACAAGAAAGAAACCCAGTGAATAAAACCCATCTCTTTTCACAAGTAAAGACTAGCACAGAAAGCAAGCAGAAAAACCAGTGTAAAAACAAAATCTTCTAAATCTGTTGTACCTTTTCTTTTCCAAAGCTAGCTGGAACTTCTCACTTGTTTTCCTTTTGATGAAGCTAACCACCAGCATTTCTCCTAAAGAAATGGATATTAAAAAAGTTCAATGCGTTTAAAGTGGAGCGTTAGTTCCTAGGATATCTCTGGGTCATTCTATCCCCAGTTCCCGGAGCAGGAACCCTGAGCTACAGATGGCATAGAAAATGTAGGGAGCCCAGTGAGCCATGAGGTGTCTATGGGAGGCTTGGGACAATGTTTAATAGAGGCCTATCATCATGAGGGGGGTGGGCAAACAGATTAGAGGATACCCACACCATGGATTCTTATGCCATTAAAAAAGGGGGAGGGCAACGTCATTTGACTTGGAGGGATGTCCTTGGGTGTTGATGAATCGTAACATTAAGATGCAAAGGAATGTGTATAATTGGACTCCAAATGTGTATGTGTGTGTGTGGTTATATAACAGAGTTGCCAGATAAAATACAAGATGTCCAGTTAAATTTTAATTTCAGAGAAACAAAGAATTTTTTTTTGTATAAGTATGTCTTATGAAATTATTTTGTAGTTATTTTTGTCCCAAGTAATGAATTTTTATTTGCTAAATTCGGCAACCCTATTATGTAAGGATGGAGGGAAGTATGGAAGGAAATTTCAAATTGTTGGAGGCAAGGAAATATGGCACTAATAACACCCCCAGCAAGTATGAAATTCATTCAGCTTTGTAAAATTATGTGCTGTGTGCATATAGAGAAGAAGTTAGAAAAAACAAGATCTAGGTCTACTTTTTTGTAAGGAGTGTGCATCATATATTCAGTGAAAAAGGCAAATGGCAGAGTAATGAATATAGGAAGATAGTATATAGGGGAAAAGAAAAAACAATTCAAACCCCATAGAGGCTTGTTCATGTTTGTGTGAACAGAGGTAAAGCTTTGGAAGGACACCCACCAGGATACTGAAACTAGTATCTCAGGGCATGGGACTGGGGAAGTGGGGTGGGTGTGGGGGAGGATGAGCTTTATCTTTATATTTATTTGTATGGTATCATGTCAACTGGTTACAACAAAATCTAGTATTTAGTAGTATCTAGTACTTTTGTATTTTGAAAAACATCAAATAATGAAAGCTTTTTTTTTTTTTTTTTTTTGAGTGACACATCCTGTTTGGGGCTTAAGAGCATAATCTTTGGAACTATATACACCTGTATTTTAGGCTGGATTCTGCCACTCTCTAGTTGTATAATCCTGGGGAAGCTACTCAACCTTTCTGTCTAGTTTCCTTATCTGTAAGATAGGGATAAAATACCTGCATGTTTTTTATAATGATTAACCATTTGTAAAGAGCTTTGCATTGTAACTGGTGCATAATGGTTAACTACCTTTAATACTAATTCTTATTATTATTGGAAAATAATCTAGGATGTAAAAAATCAGGCTATTGAGGCTGCAAATCCTGATCTGTTGGAGGCAAGATACCAGCTGACTTAGTATCTTGACCAAGGCTCTGATCTCTGGGCCTGGATTGCCTTATCTACACTATGAGCTAGAGAGCTAGATTGGGTATGCTCTGTTCATTTGTTTGCTCCACAGTTTTGGGGCATTTGCTGTGGTTATTCCCTGGGCTGGGAACTGGAGATACAGAGATGAAAGATCTGGCTCTGCCTTCAGAGGTGGGAGATGATGCACATATATAACCAGGTGATAGGTGCTATGAGAATGGATTTGGACACACAGAGAAAGGGGAGATAAAGATGTCTGAGAATATCCTGCAGGTCTTGGATTTCTTTAAACACTGTCCAGATGGCTCCCAGCCGGATAAGGAGAGAATGGAAGCTGGGTACCTGATGTTGGGTTAGGGTTGGCAGGGGAAGTAGGATGCCACACTGAGAACACCTCCTCAGAATGTCATAGGCTGTCTCGTCTTCTACAGGAGAGGAGGCCCTGAGCTTGCCATCAGACTTCAAAGGCAGATCCGTGGTTTTGTTTGTGCCTCTTGGTGCTTGCCGTGTTGACTTTTCAGAAAGAAGGGGAAATCTTCTTGTATTTTTTGTCTTTGGACGGACGCCTTTCTCTGCTGTGGAAGTTTGATCTTCAGCAGCCTGATTTGAAAGGGATGAAGGAGGAATATCTGGTTTCCCAACTGGAGAATATGTCACAGAATCTGAGATTGGACGGCATCTGTCCTGCAATTATGAGTCATACTTCAAATTTTAAAATGACCTCAGCTTTAATGGTGGACAATACAACAGGCAAGATAACCTGAAATTTTCCCACTCTGAAATGCTGGATAAAATATGACAAACATTCACTGAGCTGACTTTGCAAGAAAACAAGCAAGCTCCATGTTCCAGGAATGAAGACCTGACCTGTTAAGCACATGAGCTGACACTTTAGGAGGAGATGTGGGGTCAATCTCGTATCTAAGAGCTTGGATAAGAGAAGAGTCCCATCCACACAAGATGTGGAATTGGAAGTAAGATTCCCCTTTCCCTGCGTAAAGCTGGGAACCTTGAAGGCTAACCTGTGGTGGCTAAGAGAAAAGAATCGGCTAATTGGAAAAGGAAAGTGGCAAGAGAGCTTGTCTACCTTGGACTAGAAATTGAGGGTGCGGAAGCAAAACCGACACTCCTGAAAACTCAAAATCCGACGCTCATGCCATTCTTGTATTTGGGGTTCAGATTTACAAAATCCTCATGCTCTGGGAATACCCAAGCAGAAGAGTTAATGTAAAATTTGGGATGTATGGCAGAAGCAATCACAAAATCCCTCTGGAGGTTACATAATCCCAAACTAGGTCATACAGGATTCTCACAGATAGAGTCTCACCAAATAGAAGCTCACTATTCAAATTTACACACAAGGAAACACTCTACCTTGGGTAACAGTCACAGACACAATCATTAGCAGGATTAGTCTCCAAGGAGTTCAGATAACAGAACTATAGGAGAGAGACTGTAAAATAAATTAATTAAAAATGATTCAAACAAGAGAAAAGAATACGACCCTATGAAAAAAAGAGTAGGTGAATTTGAAAGAGAGGTAAACAGAACTTCTTGAAATGAACAATACAGACACTGAACCTCAATGGATAGGCTTAAAAATAGCAGGTTAGATTTGGCCAAGAAAGAATGAACTTGAAAACAGGATTTGAGGAAATTATTCAGAATATAGGAGAGAGAAATAGAAAATGTGAAAGGTTAAGGGACATGAGGATAGAACGAGAAGGCCTGATGTACATCTAATATGTTCCACAGAAAGAGTTGGGAGAACACGGAGGGGTTAGGGAATATTGGGGATTCCAAGTGATTATAGCTGAGACTTTTCAGAACTGATTAAGGCAGAACTAAATCTTTAGATTTGGGCAGGAGAAATTCTGAAGAAGAAAGAAAAATATAAACACTCTTGAGCATATTGTTTTAAGCAGGATGAATAAAAATAAATCTTCTCTTGGGTGCATTGCAGTGAAACCAGGAAGATCAAAGGCAAAGAGGATCTTGAAATCAACCAAAGAAAAAGGGTTATCCACAAAGGAATGGCAGTTACACTGAGAGCAGACTTATCAACAGCAATCATAGAGGTGGGAAGACGGTGGAATGAACTTCAAAACACTAAGAGAAAATAACGGTTAACGTAGAATTGGATACCCAGTTAAACTACCATTCAATAATGCAGGAAAGGGCTTCCCTGGTGGCGCAATGGTTGAGAGTCTGCCTGCTGATGCAGGGGATACGGGTTCATGCCCCGGTCCGGGAAGATCCCGCATGCCGCGGAGCGGCTGGGACCGTGAGCCATGGTCGCTGAGCCTGCGCGTCCGGAGGCTGTGCTCCGCAACGGGAGAGGCCACAACAGTGAGAGGCCCACGTACCACACACACACAAAAATAATAATAATAATGCAGGAAAAAAGTACCTGTGTTTACTCCTCACAGCTTCTTGCTGAGGGAACTACCTAGATGTGTATTTCAGGAAGAGAGAAATCCTACCCAGACGGAAAGCTTGGGATTTAAGAAAGAACATGAGCAAAGAGAAAGGTAAATGTGTGAGTATATCCAAGCAGGCATGAATTGCATAAAATGACAGCAGTAATAATCACTAAAGAGGGACAGTATGAAAACAAGGTGAAACTAAATTCCATAGCATTTACATATAAGGTGGGAATAGAGAATTGGAGTCAACATGTTCTCAAATCCATATATTGTTTGTAAGGAGGGTAGGGAATATGATTAATTTAGACTTAATATTAAGTCAAGTATTCCTATTAAAATGCACTAAATGTCACTAATGGTAAATTTTATATGTATTGTCCCACAATAAACAAAAAGGTCTAGATCATCCCTAGGGTCTCTTTAGTTCTGATATTCATATTTCTCTGAATTGAAGGGTAAAGAAAGGACAAACAGTGCTCCATCCAAGCAGAAGGAAATGAGTTCTTTGGAGAGAAGCCTTAGGAAGTTTCCCCAGAAAGAAAATGCTCCATCCTGCAAAAGAAGGGAGCAGCTTGGCACGGGCTAATGCACTAAAACGTGCTCAGAGTGATGGAGGGAGGAGTCTGTGAATGTTCCCAGGCAAAAGCAATCGATCAATCACATCGTGACATCTTTACAGAGTCCCCCTTTTGGTACCTAGCCTTGATATTAGTTTCACCGTGGGAAGATGGAGAAAGTTGTTAACTTTTTCGAGGGAGCTAACAGTCTAATTGAGAAGACTCCCGCATGGGACAGAAAATAATAAGGCAGGTCCTATTAAGGACCAAATTGCCATGTCCAGGCCCTGAAGGCTGAAGATGTTTGGAGGTGATCAATGATAGCTGGACTGGTCAGGGAGGCTCCTTGAAGGGCTGGCACGATGGGAGGCCAATTATGTGTGCTAAATTAGCCTAAACCAATTCACAACATCCCTTTATGAACAAAGCAAAACTGAATATGGGAACCTCTGTTATCCATGCTGTGTAAAATTGGACCCAGAACCTACCTTTCATATTACACTTTTTGGAATATGGACTAGCTATTGGCACCATTAGAAAATAACTAATTTCTACTCACCACATGGTGGAAATACTTATTTCCTGGGATCATTTGGTTGCAATAATGAGAGCAGATGTTGCTTTTAGGAGCTGAAATTCTCTTCCCTGAAAAAGCATGGAAACAACAGCACAAATTATTGCCCTTGACAATGGCTAGCCCGACTGTCCCACAGCTGCGTACATGGCCTGCAGTCCTGATGATGAACTGTCCCTGGCCTGCCGTGAGTGTCCTGCGCTGCCAGGGTCCTTGGCCACACAGGCCACCCACAGCAGGAATCACCCACATCATTTCCTTTAAGCTGCAAAAGTGCACTCGGGGCAGCACACAGCCCTGATGAAGAGACATTTTCCTGGAGCAGGACTGGTTTCTAAGGAGACAGAAGGAGCCGTTACCACAGATGCCAGCCCCGTCCAGTCTGACTGCTCTTTCATTTCACCAGTCTCTGAGCTCTGTGATTAAACGAGGAGTTATTGCACACATCTTTGTTGACTGTGCTGAAGCTGTGTTGTGTTGTCTTGTTGAAGTTGTGTTGTGCTGATGAAGTTGTGCTAAAGAGTTGTTTGTTGGCTGTGTTGAAACCCAGCCATGCTGGAAATGTACACGAATCTCAAGCACTCCAGTTTTTCATTTGCCGATTTTAGTCAAATTGTTTACCAGGAGAGACTTACCATCCAAAGGATTTTAGGCTCTCTCCACGTGTTACTGTGTTACTAAAACAACCAGTGACACAAGATCTGTCACATTGCTGTCCTCTGTAAACACACCTCATGAAGAGGTAACCAGGTCACGAGAACACACAGTGGTACCAGGCGGCCAACACATAGGCCCAAAGGTCAGGAGTTACAACTAGATCCCTTCTGTCCGCTGCTGATGGTGGTAAAAGCTCCTGATTTGGTGTCAGGGAACTTGGGTGTCCTGTCTGGTTTCTGCCTCTAGCAAGCCCCTGTTTCATTCTATGCATAGGTTTCTCATCTGTAAAAGGATGCAGGTGGGTCTCTGCCAGGCTGGAATTGTGCTTGAGGGGTTCAAGGAAGCCTCCCATTTTGTCAGACCCCCACTGCCTCTGCACTCATCTGTGTAGCTCCCAGGCCCACAGCTCCTGGCGTCTTGGTCTCCCTGGACCAGTCATTTAGAGACCACAGTAGACACACAAGAAGGCGACTCTAGTACGTGGTCCAGAATAGCCAGATGGATTTGAGACATGTGCATCTGTCATCACACATGTCACCTGCCCTGCTGAGAGCTTACATTCCTTGCCACCCCTGCTCACCTTTCTGGAGCCGGGTCTGCTCACCCCAGCACTCATCTCTGTGCTGGGCCCGCATGTGGAGCATGATGCGCTGGCCACAGTCTGGGCAGACCTCCGTCCGCCTGCCGCAGTGGTGCTCGTGGATGTCCACCTTGTTGAGGCACACGGCCAGCTCACAGAACTGGCACTCAACGGGGCGCTCCTGGCATTCCTTGGCCTGCGGGGAGGCAGGCGGGATGGGCATGGTCACTGGCCTGCAGCAACTGCAGTTGCGTTGGGGATATGAGCTTATTTCCCTGGGGGATTGAAGCCAGTAAGAGAAAGCAGGTGGGAAAGGTCAGGGGGTGGGGGGACTCTCCTTGGCAAACATGAGCTCTCTTGGGCTTGTGGACCATGGCAGGCCCTTCTGACGGGCATCTGGGGGCAGGAGGCCCTGTGATGAGCTAGTTCCCCATTGTGCGTGCCCCAGGCCTCCTTGGGCGAGAAGAGAGAACTGGGGGTGGGGGGTGGGGGGAAATCATTATTACTGGACCCTTCCCCTCCTCCTGGGCTTGGGAGAAGAAATCACAGCTGACTCTCACCTCGTGAATCTCCAGCAAGTGCTTTGGCAGGCTCTGCTGACACATTGCGCACCCCACCTAAACACGGAGGGAGACACTGGAGTCCCACCCAGCTCAGCGGCCCTGACTCTGTGTGTCAGGTGTGGGTCTGTGAGCGCCTGGGGGCAGGAGTCAGGTTCCCTCGTCTCCCTGCAGCACCAGCCCTGTGCTCAAGGAGCATCTGTGGGACCCGCTGAGTTGAAATGGATGCCTGAGCTTGAGGATCTCCAGAAACAGCAGGAGAGAAAGGTTAACCTTTGACCAGCCTTGGCCATGAGTGCCTTCTAGAGCTCTCCTTTCCTGTCTCTCCTCTTGACACACCTTGAAAGAACATTTTACCTTTCCTGAAACAGGGATGCCCTTGCCTTGGCCGAACCCATTCGCCTGTAGGGAAAGGATAGGGGATGGGAAAACCAGGGTTGACTCAGTGCAGTACAAGAAAGGCAGATTTAACTACCCTTTCCACTTCACAGGGGGTGCTGGGTGCGGGGTGCCCACTTGAGACGGGCTGCAGTGAGGACCGGGCCCCGGCTGGCCGCCTGGTGCTCCCACCCCAATCCCTGCTTCCGCTTCCCCACCTGCTGGTGCCCGCCCCTGCGGTGCTCTTCCATCTTATGCTGCAGGACGGGTTCCTTGCACTCTGGACAGAGGACCAGGAACAGCAGACAGTGGGCCTCATGGAGGGCCAAGTGGCCAGGGGCCACACTCCTTTTGCTGCAGGATCAAGAGGGAGGAAAAACAGGCTTATTTCATGGTATAAAGCATGGAGCCGTATTTCGTACCCAGGGCTGCTGGATTAAGATCTTCCAAGGCCTCAAGCACTGAAAATATGATGACCATACCACCTGCCCCCCTTCCCCATGTTGGTCCTAGATCCGAACAATGCAAAATCATAAAATAAGTGTAAGGATGCTCTGTAAACTATTCTACTGCCTGGGGTGAGAGGGGGTGGGTGAGGAGGAATGGGAGGCAGAGATTACAAGGGGCCGTAGGAAACTTTTGGGGGGAATGGATAGGTTCATCATCTTGATTGTAATTGATGAAATATAATTTATATTTTAAGGCAGGACAAGAAAAAATTAAACATAAAATTCTCTCTGTGTTCGTTTGGGCCTCCTCCCTTCCTAATGTACGGTGTGCATCTGTATTACACATTAACCAGAGATCCTCAAAGATGGGAGTGCCTGCTCGATTGTAAAGATCAATTTTTTCTTTCTTTCTTCTGAAGCTAGCAATGTAACTTCATAAAAGAATAAGGTTCTTGGGCTTCCCTGGTGGCTCAGTGGTTGAGAGTCCGCCTGCTGATGCAGGGGACACGGGTTCGTGCCCTGGTCCGGGAAGATCCCACATGCCGCGGAGCGGCTGGGCCCGTGAGCCATGGCCACTAAGCCTGTGCGTCCGGAGCCTGTGCTCCGCAACAGGAGAGGCCACAACAGTGAGAGGCCCACATACCGCAAAAACAAAAAACAAACAAAGAATAGGGCTCTTTCCCAGCTCTGTAGGGGGTCCTAGTGACAGTGACTCGCTGTTTGCTTGGTACACTTTGGACTAAGTATCCTTGGTGAACTTTTTGTGAAATATCAGTATGTCATTTTTTTTTTTTTTTTTTTGCGGTACGCGGGCCTCTCACTGCTGTGGCCTCTCCCGTTGTGGAGCACAGGCTCCGGATGCACAGGCTCAGCGGCCATGGCTCACGGGCCCAGCTGCTCCGCGGCATGTGGGATCTTCCCGGACCGGGGCACGAACCCGTGTCCCCTGCATTGGCAGGCGGACTCTCAACCACTGCACCAGCAGGGAAGCCCCAGTATGTCATTTTGATGTATGATCCTTTGTCTCAAAAATGTATATGACTGTGCCTTCGACTTTTAACTGGTGGGACAGTTCTCAGAGCTTTCTGAGAATCTGCTTCCTGGGTTATCATTCTCAGTGTGGCTTGAATAAAATTCCCTTTTGTTCTTCCTAACTTGATAGTTTATTGAATTTTAGTAGACATGGTGATGGTTTCATGGGTATATATCTATGTCAAACATGTCAAATGGCACACTTTAAAAATGTACCACAGGGACTTCCCTGGTGGCGCAGTGGTTAAGACTCCGCACTTTCAATGCAGAAGGCCCTGGTTCAACCCCTGGTCAGGGAACTAGATCCCACATGCATGCCACAACTAAGAGTTCACATGCCACAACTAAGGAGCCAGTGAGCCGCAACTAAGGAGGCCACCTGCCTCGACTAAGACCCGGTGCAACCAAAAAAATAAATAAAATAAATATTTTTAAAAATGTACCATAAATGCAGTTTATGTCAATTATACCTTGGTAAAGCTGTTTTTAAAATGAAATAACAAATATCAAATTCTTTCAAATATTTTGTCTATTTTCAAGCGCTCCCCTGCTTGGCCCACAGCCAGTTGGAAATCCAGCCCTGCATGCCCACTCTCCTTGCAAGGGCAATGCCAACTTTCAGAATCCCCATAGGGAGAGCTTCCCAGGTCTCCCAGAACGAGAAGCCATCTACCTTTCCCTGCCTTAAGGCTCACCTGTGCAACCCACAGAGAGGTTGAGACCCTTCTTGGAGACCCCAAAAAACACAAGCTTCTGACCCTCCCAGTTCCCAGGCAGGGTGTTTCTTAATACTTCTCGTTTCATTTCAACCAGCTCTTGCTTGTGGCAGCTTGGGAGAGAGGACATGTAGTGGCCATAGCTCTAAAGGCCTAAAGGATGATGAGAGTTGCCTGCCCATGTCCTGGGCACAGGGGATGTGGCCAGAGGGGAGTAGCCAGAGCCTCACTCTGCTTGGTCTGAACAAGGTCTTGGGTTCTGCACAGCCCCAGCAGGCGGCACAAAGGCTGCTCCCCACTCCCTTCCTCTATTCTTGTCCCTCTGCCCTGCCTGGCCCTTCAGCTCTTCTTCCTGAGCTGGTTTAGCCAGGAGGGTCTGCCTGGAGAAAGCTCTCTGGGAGGGATACCCCTGGTTCCCACCACAGGTAGAGAGCTTCAAGAGTGAGGTACTGGGCTTCCCTGGCGGCGCAGTGGTTGGGAGTCCGCCTGCCGATGCAGGGGACACGGGTTTGTGCCCCGGTCCGGGAAGATCCCACATGCCACGGAGCGGCTGGGCTCGTGAGACATGGCCGCTGAGCCTGTGCATCCGGAGCCTGTGCTCCGCAACGGGAGAGGCCACAGCGGTGAGAGGCCCGCATACCGCAAAGAAAAAAAAAAAAAAGAGTGAGGTACTTCAAGGCGCCCGGTCTCCCTGAGTTAGAGGTGTGGTCTGGGACCCCTGCTCTATCCCCTCACCCCGCTCCACAGCGCCCTCTCAAGGTGAGGGCGGGAGTGGTCCAGGACAATTTCCGTGGGCCCCTTTCTAAGACTGGTGTGAAGAGCCAATGATCAGAACTCCAAGTTAGGACCCAAGTTCTGAAAAGTATGAGTAGCCCACAGGGACAGTTAGCCTGGCTGTTTGGCTTTAGAACTGTCCCAGAAAGTCTGAAATATCTGGGGCGGGGGTGGGATGGCATTCAGGGACGTTAGCCAACCCTGGCCATCTCTCATCATCTTCCTACATTTCCTGAGTTTAAATCTTCCACCCTGGCCCTCCTGGGTACAAGGGCCCTTTTCTCTTAACTTCAGAAACAGCCTTACCCTGTCTGCCCCTCTGACTAGCCAGCCTCAGGTCGGCCGCCGGGAAAGCAACTTCTTACCAGTTCCTGCACACCTGGAAGTCTCCCTCCATGTTCTGGTCTGCAGAGTCTTTCTGTTTCGAGGAGTTTCGGTTCTTGAGGGCAGAGAAACAAAACTGAAAGTGTTCCAACAACCTGGCCCACAGCCCAGGAAGGGAGGGGTTTTCAGATTTCTCAGCCCAGGGCTGCTCCAAGGTACCTGTGGCTGGACACTCCAGGAAGCCCCTCTGTGGCTCAGCCAGCCCAGCCAGCCCCTGCCGCCTCCCTCGGCCTGTGCTGCTGCTGCCAGCTGTTTCTACGACCCCTTGGGTGGGAGCCAGAGGCCAGGCCTCCCCCTGGGCAGCAGCCCCTCCCCTCACCCAGGCTGGCCTCACTGCATCCACGTCTCCCATCCCCTTCCATAAAACACTGACCTCCCTCTCCCTCCTGGTCCTCTTGCTGGTCCTTCCTCTGCCGGGGAGAGCGCTGGCGTGCCGTGTTGAACTTGAAGGCTGTTCCCTGAGAGTGGCTCCTGGACTTCCTGCATCCTACTCCGGTCCTGGTCAGGGCCGGGAGAAATTGGGGATGCAACGTGGTGTGTGCCAAGACTGCAGGCTTTGGAGCCACATCGCTTAGCAGCTTGGCGACCTAGGGCAACTGCCTATCCCCTGAGCGCCTCTTTCCTCGCTTGTAAATAATTACAGCAAACACAACGGTAATGCTAACAAGCGGGCAGGCAAATGATGAAGTCTTCAGACACAGAAACCACTGCACTGGGGGGTGATGTAACTTGCCCACATCGCCAGCCAACAGGCAGAAGAATCAGGCTTTGAACCCAGGCAAGGAGGCCCTAGGCTTGTCTCTCCCAGAATGGCCAGAGGGTCGGGAGATGGGAGTTCCAATCCCGAGAGTGGAACTGACTGGCAGCTTGAGTCACTTTAGCCTCTGGGCTTGTTTCCTCATTTTTTTGGACTCAACTGGGGACCTGGGGGACTTTGGGAGTCCAGGTGCTCCCAGAAACTGTGTGAAAAATTGCTTTCATCAGAGTACGTGGACTCAAAAGGAGTCCAGGACCCAGACAGTTATAAATGACTGGACTAATTGACTCCAAAATTTGAGATTCAAAGAAATCAAATTCTGCTAAAGGCAACACACGTCCAAAATTATATACGCAAAATTGGATCAAGTGAATATAGAACAGTTGTTTGTCTACTTGTGTTCTTTTCACAGGGAGAAGCAGGATGTAATTAGTTAAATAAATAAAAATGATAAAACATTGCTCAGTGGGAATTGAAAAATTTGCAAATAATTGCAATCCCATCAGAAACATTTGGATTTTATATACTTCACCTTGGCATTTTTAAGGAGATTTAATGAGCTTCAATATTCACCTTTATTTTTTATAAACACGATTAAGATATTAGTGAATAATTGGAGAATTTTTTTTTTTTTTTTCGGTACGCGGGCCTCTCACTGTTGTGGCCTCTCCCGTTGCGGAGCACAGGCTCCGGACGCGCAGGCTCAGCGGCTATGGCTCACGGGCCCAGCCGCTCCGCGGCATGTGGGATCCTCCCGGACCGGGGCACGAACCCGTGTCCCCTGCATCGGCAGGTGGACTCTCAACCACTGCGCCACCAGGGAAGCCCAATAATTGGAGAACTTTGATTGTGGCTTTGCACATTTGTCTAAGCATATTAATTTATTTAAACTTTAGTGAGCACGCTGACTACATAACTCTACAGTACTTGCTCAATGTGTAGCAGCTTTTCACTAATACATGAGTAAGTCCCTCCTGATGTTCAGAAGGCCAGCAATCGAAAGGGGACCACTGAGGTGATGGGTGCTCCTAACTCAAGGCACTCAGCCTGACGTGTGGCCATTTATCGGGATTCTTGGGGCTGCAAGGACGGTAGCTCCAAAGCTTGTCCACATATTGGAATCACTTGGGAAACTTACCTGCCCAACTCCAGAGAGCGTGATTTCCCTGTCTGGCATGTGGCTGTGACTTTGGAGTTTTTGAAAGGTCCCGGGTGATTCTAACGTGGAAAGAAGTTGGGAGCCACTGATGCAGGGGAAAGAGCTGGTTCTGAGTTCTAGCCTTGGCCCTCTGCCTTCTCATCTGAACAACAAGAGGATGGGGCATATGAGCTTCACTCAAGATTCCAGAAGTGTGGGACCCACCTTTGGTGCTCATGGAAGAAAGACAGGGCTGGATTTCTGCAGGAGGAGAGCTGGGATCTGTGGGTGGAAGTCCCAGGAGGCCCCGAACTTCCTCCTGGTTACGACTCAGTCCCTGGATGAACCTGTCAGGGATGGAGGGGACCTGGCCCCAGAAGTGACTCAGTCCCTGGATGAACCTGTCAGGGATGGAAGGGACCTGGCCCCAGGAGTGAGGCCAGGAGGGTCTAGGATTCAGTGAGCATGCAGCTCTCATGTTCCCCTGTGGGTGAGCTTGCAAGAAAGCCCATCTAAGCCAAGGTGCAGACAAGCTCTTCATCTGGGCCAGCCCAGGGTAGCACACAGGAAGAGAAGGGGCGCCGGCCTGCCAGACGGAGTGCTCTTCTGGGATGTGGGAACACGATGGGAGGCTGCTTACATACCCCCCACCTCCACTTGCTCGATAGACCCTCTCTCATGTGCATCTCCCACCCCCGGGGTCCTCAGAGCTTTCCCAGACCCCAGACACAGCTGTGCTAACAGAAGGATTCCAAAGCACCATATTAAGTGATGGCACAAGCAGGCTGAGAGAATTCTTGTGAAGTCTACAAATGGAGTGAGAGCAGCTTTTCTGAGGAGGACAGTGGGATTAAGGAAAAGGTTCAGACGTGGTCTCCAGCCAACTACCAGACTCTAAAATTCAGGTACCGAATGAGAGACAGTGGGTGGGAACAATAAATATCAGTGATAGGAGATAACAGCGGTGAATGAATGCTTAAACATTTCCTGTGTTCCAGGCATTATACAAAACATTCCTCAGGCAGGATCCTTTTTAATCTGCCCGATGGCTCTGGTGTAAGGATTATTACCCCATTTTGTACCTATGGAAATGGAGGCACAGAGAGGTTAAGTACTTTGCTCTAGGTCACACAGTGATGTCAGAACTGTGATTGAAACCAGGGTGATCTCACTTAGGGGTCTATAAACCCAAGCCAGACACCATCTACCTTATTTGACAGCTGGTGGGGATGGAGGTGACCCGGGTTAGCTTCCTGATTCCTTTCCTCATCAGCTGGGCAAATTCTTTAATCCCTCTGACCTTTGCTTCCCACTCCTGTCTATCTCCAGGTAGTTTTATGAATAGCAACAATAGTGGAAAAAACTGTGCCTTCACACACATTGTCTCCTGCTGAGATCCCCCAGAATGGAGGGGGTGGTAGAGATGTCAAAGAGGCCTGCACAGGTGAGATATTCCAGGAGACAAGGATCAGTGATGGGGGCTATGGTGGTGGAATTGGAAATGACCATGAGTTTTTTCATCTACATCCTAATTGTCTTCCAAGATGTTTCTTCTTCCCGGGCTGGCCCACCCCTGCACCATCCCTTCCTTACATCTCAAAATTCTACAAGTTCTTCAAGGCCAACTCTGACATTATCACTGATACAGGACCTACCTCCTCTGTCTCTGGTTATGGTTGGCTGCTTGTCTGTCCATTGCCCCAACTTGCCCTCAGCCAACCACGGGTGTAGGTGATTTGAGATTCATCACCTCTTTCATCAGGCTCTTTCTGATTCATCACCTTCTTCCAGGGGGTCCCATGTGCTTGTGCCTGGTAGGCCGTGAAGCCCTGGGCTGTGCAGTAGTGGGCAGGTAAACGCTGGCTGAACTGAACGGGTATGCACGATGTGGGTCTGAGATAATCAGAGCAGAAGTTAGAAATCTCCCTGCACCCTCACCTCCACCCCACCCCACCCCAGAACCCAAGGGCCCTCCAAACAGCAGCGGAGGCCATTTCCTTCTGAATTTTAAAGATAACTTATATTCTATAACTAATGCAGAAATATGTTTGCTTTGAAAGCAGTTAGAATATTACAGACGAAGGAAAATTTCTTTTGGACCACCATGGCCAATCCTGAGCCATCACTATTTTTAACTGGAGTGTGTAACCAAGGCACATTCTGGTTGGCACAAAAGCCTGTCCCCATTCCCACCATGACATGAATCAGTGCTGCGGGCTTGCCTGATTTCATCATTCTGCCACCCGTCTTTGGCTGGTCACCAACCCCTCCCCAACCCCAAACCCATAAAAAAACTAGATGAGAAATGCTCTGTTGTGAGCTGAGAATTCCTCTCCAGGGCACTGCGGCTACCGGCTTGGCAGTGGTCAGGAGTTTCCGGCAGCCTCTTTTGTGTCCGGCCTGTGGGTCAGGGGAGTGGGGGAAGGGGTGTCACAGGGAACTAATCCCTCCGACGTGACTTGGCTGGGCTGCCCAGCGTGACCTTCCAACGGGAGAACGGAAAGGGGGAAGCAGAAATTCTAGGCTGGCCCAGGAAGCAGGAATAATAGTACATACCTCGATGTGTTGTTTTGAGGATAAAATGAGAAATTGTGTGTGAAAGCTGTACAAGGTCACGGAAGACAGGAGAGAATATTAAAAGGTTATTTCCATGGTTGACTTTGAGAAGGGATCTTGGTCAGGCTTTCTTCTCTTAAGGGATCACTATGCTAAGGAAAATGATGTAACGACAGAGGTATTTTACCTCCCAGACAAAAATTACATGGTGGAATTGTGCACACTTCTGTCGGTCATGCCTTTAGAAAGATCCTGTGGTCAGAGTGGGCCTGAGTCCTGGGAGACATGATCATTGAGACTGCAGTCTCCCCAGGTACAATATGTTTGGGTGGGAATTTGTTTTTCAGACCACAGGCAATTGCATCAAATGACGAGTCTCTGGATGGACTTCAAGCCTTGGGAATATCTGTGATTGTGTTTGGGGCAGATTCCAGGCCTGGCTGGGCTGCAAAGTCAGGGGATGCCCTGCCGGCTCCTGCTTAGTTGGCATCCAAAGGGGAGGAACCTTGTCATTAAACTCACGGGCAAGAAACAGCAACTCCATCGCATTCTGTCTGCAGTTGTGGTCCCAAGTATGTTTCCCTTCCATTCCTTCGGAGGTCTGTTTCCACACATTCTCAGCTCTTTTCCTGGTCAGAGCACCTCCTCACCTTCTCCCCCTACCCATCCCCATCCACTCGGCAATCCCAGCTCTCCTCTTTGTCTCCAGATGGTCATTGCTTCAGTGCCCCAAAGGCACATCTCAGGGTCAGTGTTCTGGGGCTTTCTCCCTCTTGCTGGTGATTTTCTAAATCACAATCATGGAATGGCCACCTTAGTTGCTGCCAAATCTCATGTGACCCAGGACAAATGACCATGTACATTAAGCCTTTTATTGTCACTTTTTGGGGGGGTGGGCGGGGAAATGAAAGAAAAAAATTTAGACCCTGAGCATCTTTCTGCTATCAGAAAAGCTTACTTCGTATAAGTCATGCTGATGAACAGCCACTCGTTTTAGAGAATAATTAGTGTCTTTTAGTTTTTAAAAATGGACATCCCCCCCCCTTACGACCTCATTTAACATTAATTATCTCCTAAGAATCTTATCTCCAAATACAGACACTTTGGGAGTTAGAGCTTCAAAATATGAATTTGAGAGGATACAATTCAGTCCTGACACCATCTGACAATGTTGTAAATTGTGCATTAAAAAGCCATAGGAGGGCTTCCCTGGTGGCGCAGTGGTTGAGAGTCCGCCTGCCGATGCAGGGGACGTGGGTTCGTGCCCCTGTCTGGGAGGATCCCGCATGCCGCGGAGCAGCTGGGCCCGTGAGCCATGGCCGCTGAGCCTGCGCGTCCGGAGCCTGTGCTCCGCAATGGGAGAGGCCACAACAGTGAGAGGCCTGCGTACCGCAAGGAAAAAAAAAAAAAAGCCATAGTAATTCTAAAGAAATCAAGAGGGAAAAGACTGGTCTTTTGTATTTATCCACGCACAATACAATTCTAAGCCTAACTACCAGAGTTAGATCAAATTTCACCGGATAAAGGCACACTCCCCTTGAGTCCGACCTCACTTCAGTCACTAGTTGCAAGTTCAGGGACTCCAAACCCTCCCACACTCCTGACTGGCTACAAATCCTGGGGTTCCCACTAGCTACTAAGGATACCAGCCACAAGCTTGGGGGTCCCCAGGTTACCCTCACTTCTGATCAGCTGGCTACAAGTCTGGGAGTTCCCAGGACTCCCTCCGGTACTAGAATGACTCACAGAACTCAGGAAAGTGCTATACTTATGATTACAGTGTATCATAAAGGATACAAACCAGGCCCAGCCAAATGAAGAGACGCACAGGATGACGTCTGGAGGCTCCCAGACGAAGAGCTTTCATGTCCTCAGGGATGAGCCACCCTCCCAGCAGGTCGATGTATGATCACCAGTTAGAATGTTGACATATAAAATGTTGAGAAGACATGGGGAGGGAAAGGAGAAATGGCTGGCAGTGATGTGGTAGGATTTGTGTAAGAGGGCTGCATGCTCATCTTTTATGATAGGAAGTCAAGAAATATTTCATAAACTTGGGAAGTTGCAAAATCGCAGTTTATTTTACTTAGAAATATGGGGAATTCCTTGGTGGTCCAGTGGTTAGGACTCCACGCTTCCACTGCAGGGGGCACGGGTTCCACCCCTGGTCGGGGAACTAAGATCCCGCGTGCTGCATGGCGCAGGCCAAAGGAAAGAAAAGAAAAGAAATATAGAGGTAAATACTAGAAGAAAGTGCTAGAAGTAGTGTTACAAGTGTGTACCTCTGGGGGATGGGAAGAGGTGGGGTAGGTAGGGTGATTAATTGGTTGTTGTTGAAATATCTGTTTAGGGCTGTTGAACATCTTGCTTTAATTCCTTCTTTTTATTTTATTTTATTTATTTTTGGCTGTGTTGGGTCATCATTGCTGTGTGCGGGCTTTCTCTAGTTGCAGCGAGAGGGGGCTACTCTTCGTTGCAGTGCGCGGCCTTCTCATTGCAGTGGCATCCCTTGTTGCGGAGCACGGGCTCTAGGCACACAGGCTTCAGTAGTTGTGGCATGCGGGCTCAGTAGTTGTGGCTCACGGGCTCTAGAGAGCAGGCTTAGTAGTTGGGGCGCACGGGCCTAGCTGCTCCGCATCATGTGGGATCTTCCCGGACCAGGGAACAAACCCACGTCCGCTGCACTGGCAGGCGGATTCCCAACCACTGTGCCACCAGGGGAGTCCCTTTAGTTCCTTCTTGTTGGCATCTCGGCCCTTTCTAGTGGTACAAGGGTGCCGGGAGAGCCAAAGAGATAACAGGTTGCCCCAATGATGACCATCAACAGCCAGATTGGAAATGTCATCAGGAAAATGAACTCTGTTATCCTTCATTCCAGGGCCACTTCCATGTATGGCCGCTGATGGGAAGAGCAAGTAAGGCAATGCAGATCAGACCACACTGGCTTATTTGACCTCAACAGTAGCCTGCTTGGCAGGAAGAAACACCAGATATTCAGGGTAATCAAGAAATTCTAGGGCACACAGTTGGGAGAACACTCACATTTATATACAATCCAAAGCTCCACCTCTGTCTCCTTCCTCCTCATACTTGGAGGGCCATCTGTACCATCCTCAGGGCAGATGAAAAGAACCACACATACAGACTTCCAGATTAGGTCCACATAACCACCTTTTGGAATTATAGTAAGGGAAGTCATTTAGGCATACTGGGAAACCTTCCCTTCTGCTTGCACAATTTCCCTTCTGTTGCATTCCTCTTAATTTTTTTTTTTAACAGTTATATTCCAGTCTCTGTCCCTTTTTGGTTGAAGTTAAGCAAAACTAGATTATTTACTTACATATTGTAAATGACAGCTGGGGTTCTGTTGATATCTTCTCTGCTATCCCTCTATTTTTTTCTTTTTTTCTGAAATTTCTAAGCGAAGACCTGACTTTCCAGTTTACTATTTCTACTTTAAATAAAATTTGATCTTTCTTTTTTTTTTTTTTTTTTTTTGTGATACGCGGGCCTCTCACTGTTGTGGCCTCTCCCGTTGCGGAGCACAGGCTCCGGACGCGCAGGCTCAGCGGCCATGGCTTACGGGCCTAGCCGCGCCGCGGCATGTGGGATCTTCCCGGACCAGGGCACGAACCCATGTCCCCTGCATCGGCAGGCGGACTCTCAACCACTGCGCCACCAGGGAAGCCCAAAATTTGATCTTTCTATAAATTTTGTTTATTTTTTGAAATAATCCCCTCACTTATTTTATATAAGTAAAAGCATTATTATTAATATTTTAAAATGTCATAATTAAAAAAAAATCTGTTCACCCACTACTCAGCTTAAGAAAATATTAGAAATAATAGTTGAAGTTCCCTGTGTCCTCCAGTTCTGTTTTCCTGCCTTCCCATATATAACTACTCTCCTAAACTTGGAGCTTATTATTCGTTCGCGTGGCTTTTAAACATTTACTACATATGTTTGGACCCATAAACAACATATAATATTGCTTTTGCATACTGTTAAACCTTGTATAAATGGAGTTAAAATGTATATAATACTACAGATAAACAAGTTAAAAACTCCTTTGACCCTCTAGCCCTTTCAAGTAAATCTCATTTTTTTTTTTTTTTTACAATTGAACTTCTGTAAAGAGAAGTCTCATCTTGCTTGTTTCCGTGCATCATCTCCCGTCCTCTTTACCCTACTGCAGTCTGGCTTCTGCCTCTGCTGAACCCCATTCCATCTACAGTTACCTTATTGTCCAGTCCTCATCCACTTGACAATCTGCACTGTGGGGATTCTGAACAACTTTATATAAAAAGAATTATATAACTTAATTCAGAGGGCTAGAACTCTATACGGCATCTTTAACAATGAAATGCAATGTGTTATAAAAGGTACACATTTTACTAAAGGGAAGACCCTTCCAACAAATATTTTTATCTTTTCTATTGATGGATGTATCTGAAAGAGGGAGAGAGGGGGCAAAAAAGGACTTGCCATTCAGCAAGAAGGGAACTGAATAATTAGAGCAAAGGGGAAATTTTGAATCCTCACTCAGCGAATCTGTGTTTTCAGATTTGCCAATCAAGGCCACCATTACTATTTCATGGCACAAAACTTCGGACCCACCATCAATTTGGAAAAGGGATCAAAGTTCACACTTTCATTCAGACCTCACTTGTATACACAGTTTTAAAAAGATCCCTAACTTAAAAACACTCAGTTCTTTTTCATCCCTATGCTGCTCTAACTATCCCTCTATATCCCTACCCCCAAAGATGACCTTTGGAGACTAAATATTCAGTAAGTGGGACATTAGCTATTCTTCTTTGTCTGAAATATTTTTTTTTCCTTTATCTTATACCTGGAGCCTCACGAATGTTTTTCTAGTGTTAAATATATGCAGGCCCCTTTAAAAATATTATGAGCATTTATTTTGCAATATTTAAAATACGTTAAAAACTATAAAGGAAAATATGATAAACATCTCTGTATTCACACCCAGTTAAAATGATAAAACATTTCAGATATTGTTGGAGCTCTCCTCTCTAATCATAGGCCTCCTCCCTACCAGGTTAAAACCAGACTGAATATGGTGTTTATTTATCCCTCTAGTCTTTACACTTTTACTATTTCTGTTTGTATCCTTAAGCAAAATATAGTATTATATTGCATATTTAAAATGTTATAAGCATTATCACTCTGTAACTCTCCTTCTGTAACTTACTTCTTTCACCAAATATTATAAAGCTCTCACCAAATACTTATAAGCTTCATTTATATTTATGTGTATACCTCTAATTCCTTCATTTTTCCTGCTATATAAAAATCTGGCATGAAAATATCCCAATTTATTTATTTATTCTCTTGTTATTGGATTTTTCAAATTTTTTGTTCTTGCAAACACTATTACCATAACTTTCTTTTATATGTCTCCTGTACATATGTGCAGATTTTTTTCCTAGGACAATGATCTTTGAACTTCTTGTGCACTCATGTGCTCCCTAAGGTAATTTTGAAAAAATTATGTATCTCTTTCCACATTTTAAGTAGTCATCTAAATTTTTTATCATAAGTTTATTAAAAATTTTTTAATGTATATATATATTTTATTTATTTAAAAAATTTTTATTTTATATTGAAGTATAGTTGATTAACAATGTTTTGTTAGTTTCAGGTGTACAGCAAAGTGATTCAGTTATACATATACATGTATCTATTCTTTTCCAAGTTCTTTTCTCATTTAGGTTATTATAGCATAAGTTTAAATACTAGTTTGAGCCATATGAATCTGCCATATTTGTAGGTTGAAAATGGTTGAATATTAACAATTTCATATAGTTCAAACTGACAGTTGCAAAGAATGTCATGTCTGGTTATTATAAATATCATTTAAAAATAAAATTGTTACTTCACTTTTCAACATGTACCCAATGGAATCTAAATATCATAGTAATTTGATACATGCTATTATCCACTTTATTTATTTATTTTTTAAATTTATTTTTGGCTGCGTTGGGTCTCCGTTGCTGTGCATGGGCTTTCTCTAGTTGCGGCGAGCGGGGGCTGCTCTTTGTTGCGGTGCACGTGGGGTTCTCACTGCGGTGGCTTCTCTTGTTGTGGAGCATAGGCTCCAGGCGCGCGGGCTTCAGTAGATGTGGTGCACGGGCATAGCTGCTCCGCGGCATGTGGGATTTTCACGGACCAGGGCAAGAACCCGTGTCCCCTGCATTGGCAGGCGGATTCTTAACCACTGAGCCACTAGGGAAGCCCTCCACTTTAAAATTACTCAAATAAACTCTTCCTTGACAGACCAAAATTTTTTGTAGTTATGTTTCTCATTTATCTTATATTTCCATTCCATTTAGTTAATAAAATCTCTGTTAACATATTTTTTATTTGAAGTCTTCTACTGCTCTCCCAGCCATATTTTTCCACAATAAAAATATGTGTATAAATTGAAATGCTCATGTTTCAGAATTTTTTATGAAAGTAAGCCTCTAAGAGTTAAAATTTTCTTCTGCTTTAAGTTATGACAGCAATTATTAGTATATACTTAACCAAAGCAACATAAGTATAAGAGATTTTTATAAATAATTATTATATATAAAAAGTGAAATTTGATTGCAAAGGCAGTTCAATAAGGTTGATGGGGCTTAATTTGTTATCAGTTAGTCATGGATGAATGTTACTTATTACTTGGTGGAGGCAAGATTCAGCATCAATTCTATCCTTATTTTCTGTTATAGATGTAGGCTCTGAGCAACTTTGCTGAGGTAAATAGATAGGAATAGAAGATTTTTAAGAGCAGAGTTTCTTACTTCTATGAACTTTCCCAAGTTGCACCAAATTCGCCAAAAATCACATAATGATCTATCATAGAAAATTGTTTTGGATGTTGTATCATTTGGCAGCCTGATTTGGTTCTCACTCAATTTCACTGACAGCAAAGAACTGCAAAGCACCTGGCTCAGAAAAGCATTTGCTGCTCAGACTTTTAGCATCATTTTCCTGTTCAACTTTCAAGAATTCCACCAAAAAGTTTTTATTAGGATTTTCAAATGATAATTAAATACCTCTTTCACCATAGAAGCATCTCTTAAGACTCAATATACTCAGAAAGACTTGGGAAAATGAAAATATTGTTAATTGTAATACATCTTACAGTTTCAATACATCTGTTACAATGGAAAGTTATTTTCTGTTATCATGAGATTCAACTATACATGTGTCAAAATATTGAAGCTACAAATTTAGCTCAGTTGGCTTATGGGAAGCATCCTCTATATAACCTGATTGGCAAAGTCAGTATTTATGGTCAAAGTAATCATCCAAATAAGACTTATTTTGTGTGAAAAAAAGTCTGATTTCACTTTCCAGTTTGAAGAGCTATGTTAATTTATATCCCTGTAACAACCATCTCACTTCTGAATTCTTGTAACTCAAGTAACCAAGCTCATATAACTCATATAAGTTGATCCCATTTCCACACACATCACTTCTAAAAGATGTAAGTGTAATGCCCTGGACTTAATAATATTTATCACGTGTGGTAGGTCAGATTATTTGTGCACAATTATTAATTCCCTTCCCATCTTTGCAATCCTTCCCTGCAGACAGAGTACAATTCCCACCCTGTTGACTTTGGACTTGGCCATAGGACTTGCTTTGGCTAGTGGAAGGGGAGAGATGAGGTATGCTGTACCTGAGCAGAAGCGTTAGAGGTGCTGCGAGGTCCCACCAGCCCTCTTGCTCCTGCTCTCCGCCTTGGGAACAGCGTGTCCTGAGGGCGTCCTCTTCCTCAGTCTGGGTCCCGGAATGAGAAAGCAAGTGAAGCAGACCCACAGTTCAGAAATGAGAAGAGTATGGAGCTGCCCACAATCTACCCACAGCTGGGAGCAGAGTTGGAAAACCGCAGACTCCCAGCCGACTTGCAGCTCTGGAGTAAATATTTGCTGTTGCAAGCTGAACCTAGCGAAAGCTGACCAACACTCTCTTCTACTGGCAACATCCTATACTCTGAGCGAATCAAGCTGAATTTTTAGCAACCAAAACTTGTTTACAAATAAAACAGTGTTCCCTAGTTAAAGTCTGGAAACAAGCGATGCCTGCTTTTAGTAGCAGTGACCAGTCCTTGTAGCTGCTCTATCCATAGAAATACTTACACACCCTGCCCAAATAGACACAAATAGACTCAAATAAAAGTATCTAAAGTTTAAGAAAAACTATTCACCAACTGCATTCCTAGGCATGTTTTATGCATGTCACCCTCTCAACAGTAATACCATTCTCTTTGCTACAATATCAGCCATAAAAATATGAATTGGGAGGGATTGGATTCATTAGTCTAAAGTTTATTTTTTACCTACTGCAATTTTAAAAGGGTTTTTAAATTTTAACATAGTTTGATTTATAAGGCGTTGCAAAAAGAGTACAGAGAGTTCCCATATACCATTCTCCAGACTGCCCCAACACAGCATCCCATACAGACATAGTATACTATTAAAGGCAGGAAATTGACATTGGTAAAATCCTAACAACTCAACTACAGACTTTATTTGGTTTTAATGATTTTTACATGCAGTGTGTGTGTGTGTGGGGGGGTGTGGGTGTGAGTGTGGGTGTAGTTCTATGAAACGTTATCACGTGGATAGATTAGTATGTCCATCACTACAGTTAGGATATAAAACTGCTCAGTCACCTTTTTATAGTCACATTCTCCCCCAACCCTGACCCCTGGCATCTACTGGTCTTTTCCACCTCCCTCTAGTTTTTTTCACTTGCAGAATGTTATATAAATGGAATGCTGTACGTAACATTTTGTGATTGGCTTTTTACTCTCAGCATAAGGCCCTTAAGATCCATCCAAGTATGTTCTTTTTCTTTCTTTTTTCTTGTTTTATACTGCTGAGTAGTATTCCAACTGCGTGGATAAAGTGCAGCCTCTTTACCACTCACCCGCTGAAGGGCATGTGGATTGTTTCTAGCTTGGGGCTATTGTAAATAAAATTCCTCTGAACATTCACATATAGGTTTTTGTGTGAACATGAGTTTTCATTTCTCTAGCATAAACACCCGGGTGTGTGATGCTGGGTTTTATGGTAAATGTATGTTTAACTCTATAAGAAACTGCCAAACTATTTTTCAGAGTGTTTGAGCTATTTTATATTCCCACCAGCAATGAATGAGAGACGCGGTTGCTACATGTCCTCATCAGTACTTTGTCAGTATTTTCTGGTAAATAAATTTGCACATATCAATTGAATTCCCATTTCAATTGATGAGAATTGGGAATAATTGAATGACTTGAGGATTAAAAAATCAGAAATAACTTTATTAATTTTTTACATATTATGATCAAACTTTTGTCATGTGTTTAACATATTTAGTGAAAGAAAAATGCCTCTACTGCTAAAAACTAATTAGTTTAGCAGCTGCCAGTAGGCTTTGGTTAGTCCATGTAATCTTTCTTGCATAGCAAGTTTCCATCTAAGCCTGGGTCTACTTCTAGGCTCTTCATTTTATGCTACTCATCTATTTTTTGATCTTTATGCCAATAGCTAATGGTTACATCAGTTACTATCACTTAGTGAGTCTTATTCTGGTAAGACTAGTTTCCCCCATCTCCTCAGAAGTGTCTTATCTATTCTTGGTTCCTTGCAAAAGTTTGAACTTCAGATTTAGCTTGTCAAATAAAAATTCTGTTGGGATTTTCATTGGAATTGAAATGAATTTATAGATTAATTTGAGAGGAATGCATATCTTTACAATGTTTAGTCTTCCTACCCATGAACTTGGTATAATCTTTCCATTTATTAGCTTATTTTTGTTGTAGCTGCACTTTAGTCCCCAGTATTCCTGAATTATCTCAGGATTTTTCTCAACGATTTGAACACTTCATCATTCATTGGTGATTTTGACTACCTTCCACTGCTGCCTGGCAGATTTTTACTCAGCCTTGAAGTCTCAGCTCAAATGCCACCTCCTGGGTGAAGCCTTCCCCACTGTTCCTGACACTAAGAGTATTTTGCAAGAGCAAATATTTACCGATTGTTGATTATATGCCAGGGCACTGGTAAGCATTTTCTGAGCATTAACTCATATAATCTCCAAAGCAAACTTCTCAAATCAAAGTTGGTGTTATTTGTGAAAAAATAAGCTCAGAGAGGGCAACTTGATAAGGCACACAGCCAGGATGAGATTAGGGGCAGGACATGCATCCAGGCGGTCCAGCTCTAAAGTCCATGCTCTAACCACATATACCCCCTTTAAAGTGAAATCGAGTCCCCCTAAACCCGAGTACCCCTGTTGAGTTTATGATTAACCTCTCTATCCAAAACTTTATTCTCTTTCTTGTCCTGCCCCTATTCCCCTTAGGATTGAGGAGGATCAAAGAAAAGGGGGACTGAAACTGAGCAGGACCCTGTGGGGCCCTCCTGGGTAAAAAAGCCCCTCCATGTCCATTTCTTTTTTGTAGAAAAAGGCTTTGGTCTCCTAGGTCTTCCCTGAATTCCAAAGAGCAGACTCAAGCAGTTATTAATTCGGGAAGTGAGGGAACGCAGAAACAGAGGAAAAGCAGTCAAGAAACAATAGGTCAGCAATAAAACAGGGTGCTAGTTCCTCCTCGAGGGATATATATACAATCTGACACACATCTTTGAATTGTTCTGCAAGAACTAAGACCCCCCCACCCCCAACCCAGGTGGAGGATGGGGTACATGTTGACCACAAGCGTATAGACCCCAGACTAGTTGGAACCAGAAGGTTGACGATCAAGAGTCGCAAGACACCACCTTGTTACCCCACCACCAACAACCAATCAGAAGAAAGTCATGTCCCCTGCAACCCTCACCTCAAATGTTGCCTTTAAAAACTCTTTCCTGAAAGCCATTGGGGAGTCTGGGTCTTTTTGAGCATGAGCTGCCTATTCTCCTTGTTTGGCACCTGCAATAAACACCACACTTCACAACAACCTAGTGTCAGTAGACTGGCTTTGCTGAGTGTTGGGCGAACGGACCCAAGTGCGGTTGGGTTATAAAAGCAGTTGTATTACTGTAAGGAAATGGTTTACTTAGAGGAAATACAATTATTTTTAAGGCAGGACAAGAAAAATTTTAAACATAAAATTCTCTGCCTGTTTGAGCCACTACTTTCATCCCTTTAACGTGCATTGTGCATCTGCATTATACATTAACTAGACCCCCTTAGAAGACACAGGAATGCCTACTCGCCAAAAAAAAAGGGGGGGGGTAATTTTCTCCTGGCGCCAGCAAGGTAACTCCTCAGGAGATAACATTCCTCTTTCAATCCTGTAAGGGGTCACAGTAACCCACTACTTGCCTTGTTGGACTACGTAAACCGTCATCATGTTACTCTGATGTATAACCCTTTGTCTCAAAAACTCAAGTGCCTTGACCTCTAACAGGCAAAACAGTCCTCAGAGCTTTCTGAAAGATTATTTCCTGGGTTTTAATCCTCAGGTTGGCTGTAATAAAAATTTCCATTTCTTTCTTAGATTGACTATTGATTGATTTTTTTCATTGACAACTTGCATTCACTCACACATCCCAGAGAAAAAGTTTTGAGTGCACATATCAGATCAGGCACTGTAAAAGGTGCTGGTTGGACATATGGTGATGAATAAAACAAACGTTAAATAAAAATCACACCAATGGGGCTTCCCTGGTGGCACAGTAGTTGAGAATCTGCCTGCCAATGCAGGGGACATGGGTTCAAGCCCTGGTCTGGGAAGATCCCACATGCCGCGGAGCAACTGGGCCCGTGAGCCACAACTACTGAGCCTGCGCGTCTGTGCTCTGCAACAAGAGAGGCTGCGATAGTGAGAGGCCCGCGCACCGCGATGAAGAGTGGCCCCCACTCGCCGCAACTAGAGAAAGCCCTCGCACAGAAACGAAGACCCAACACAGCCATAAATAAATAAATAAATAAATTAAAAATCACACCAATAATTAAATAGGTACAAACAATGCTAAGTGCCGTGGGATGGGGGGAGGGAGGGAAACCCAGGTTTAGATGAATGAGAATTACAAAGGGGGAGGACAGAAGAAAGACAGATACAGGAAGGGTTTGGGGGAATACCTGTCCTTAGGTGGAGGTCACAGGAGGAGACTCGTGAACTTGATTTAGGATGTGTTGAGTTTTAGGGCCTGAGGCACATCCAGGCTGGAAAAAGTTGGAAATATGGAGAATCTGGGACTCTGGCACCAGGGCTGGGTTGAAGACAGAGGATACTAATCACGAAGGAACAGGCTGTGGTTAAACCACCAACAGGGGTAGGCCTTCCCCAAAGAAAGCTGCAGAACGAGAAGCCCGGCAGGCAGAGGAGGAGAAGGGAGGAAAGAAGAAAGTGATAGGGGTGGTGGTGTCTGCAACCTTGTACCTCCAGCGCACAAAACAGGGCTTAGCACAGAATAGGTGCTCAGTACTTGTCCGCAGGAGGCGGGCCGAGTGAATGAACGACCCTTTCAGGGCAGCCTTGGTTAAGTCCCTTCCTCTCGGGACCCTCGTTTCCCCTGTAGCATGGCAGTAGCTGCCACTGTCAGGAGGGCTCAGTCCGCCTTCCGCGCACGCAGTGCCAGCAGGACGTCGGCGGGCTGCGCCAGTGTCCGCTGGAGGGCGAAAGCACGCCGGGCTGCGGAGGACGGTGGCCTCACCTCCTCCGCGATCGCTGGAGAGTGCCCGGGATGCGCTGGGTGGGAGAGGGCGCGCTGGGGACGAGTCCTGTGCCCAGAGCAGCGCGGACACTGCAGGGAAGCTGAGGGTGACGGGGTGAGGTGGGGGAGGCCCGCGGAGCAGACGGCGCTGGGCGCGCGGTGGGTCGCTGCGGGAGGCCCCTCCGGGGTGGGAGTGGGAGGGGCAGGAGTAACCAGGTGAAAAGGAGGGAGAGGTTGGGGAGACGGATCCGAAAGACTCAGAAACCGCTAGGGACTTTCACCTGGGACCCCAGCAGGGCCCAGGAAGGGCAGGTGCGGATGCAGAGGGGGCGCCGTACGCCTAAGCCGGCAGACTGAATGACCGATCACTCCCGCTTGGCCGTCCGCAGGCGCGCCTGCCTAGTGCACCGCAGAAAAGTCTCGGAGAGCCAGGAGGTGCCAGGGCCCAGACCACTCCTGGAGGGCCCGCCCGAAGCGCTGGAGTCCGTGGGCGCCGCCCGCGTCCGCCCGGAGGCAGAGTTGGGGGCAGGCTTGTCCCACCGACCCCGCGGGATTGGCCCCGCCCCGGGGCCGCGGGGAGGCCCCACCATGAGAGGCGGAGTTCCCGCCGCCCCCTCCAACCCCCTGGACTGCGGCCCCTTCTTAAGCCCGTGAAGCTACTGGCTGCCCCTCTCTCGCCTCTCCCGCCAGACTCCCTCTCCGCGATGGCCTCCGCACTGAGCTATGTCTCCAAGTTCAAGTCCTTCGTGATCTTGTTCGTCACCCCGATTCTGCTGCTGCCACTCATCATTCTGATGCCCGCCAAGGTCAGTTGCGTCTCTGGGCAGCCCCTTGGATTCCGGGCGCCAGGTGCCCAGCAGCGGGCACCGAACCCGGGAGCGTTAGGTGGAGCGCACGGATTCCCGGGGGCGGGCACGGCTACCCTGGGGCATGGAGGCTCAGGAGCCCCGGGTGCTATGGGAGGTGCCCTGCAAAGAATTCTGACAGGCATCGATCTTGGGGTTCACAGATCCCAGGGCGCAAGAACTGTTTGGGCAAGCACAGAAACCCAGAAGGTAGCACCGATCTTGGCCACACAGCCCCTCTATAGGCTCAGAATCTCCCCAGAGTGCATAACCCGGTCCCCAGGCCCCCCAAGTGCCACCTGTACCAAGAGGGAGCCTGGGGGTTTGTCTTTCCCTTCTTTCTCCTGTCTCTTCCCTTGGGGAATGGGGACTTCCCAGCTGTAGGTGGCTTCCGAGGCCAGTTGGGGACCTACACGAAAAGATCATCACCTAAGTGAACCCTGAGTGCCATCTTTGTCCCTCTCTGGCCCTCCTTTGAGCCTCGGTTTCCCTATGATCCACATTTCTTTCCAGCTCTGAAACCTGGGGAGCCACAGCTGAGTCAGAAACCTGCTCCCAGCTGAAAGGCAGGTCAGGTTGGCCTGCTTTTGCTCACTGCCCACTGTGGCAGCGGCAGGAGGCGGGACACGGTCCCAGAGCTCACGTCTTGGGTGGCACGACGCAGGGTCTCTGGGAAGCCGTGTCCCAAGCCCTGGCCTCCTGGTGCTCTCAGGAGGGAAGCAGAGAATGAATGGCCTCGGCCACGGGGTGGGGGCGGTGCGGGGAGCCCTGGCTCAGGCCCTGCTGGGCAGTGTGAGGCCTGTTTGGCAGAGGCCCGAGCCCTTTGAAGGCTTTTGGCTGCTGGCTGCTCCTGCCTCATTCCCTCTTTCCACCTTTCACTCTCAGCTCAGACAGGAAACCTCAGCTCCCCTCAGCCCAAGCAGGTTTGGGAAACAGAGGAGCTCTTTAGGGGGTGTTCTGAGGGCAGTCCTAGAGGAATGGGGTTTACTGGGGTATTGGGAAGCCAACCTGTGAGAGAACTGGACACCCACCTTTCACCCATCCTTGTGATTTTATTATTATCATTATTATTATTTTTTATTTATTTATTTTATTTTTGGCTGCGTTGGGTCTTCGTTGCTGCACGTGGGCTTTCTCTAGTTGCGGCGAGCAGGGGCTACACTTCGTTGCGGTGCGCGGGCTTCTCATTGCGGTGGCTTCTCTTATTGTGGAGCACAGGCTCTAGGCATGCGGGCTTCAGTAGTTGTGGTTTGTGGGCTCTAGAGCACAGGCTCAGTAGTTGTGGCGCATGGCTTAGTTGCTCTGCGGCATGTGGGATCTTCCCGGACCAGGGCTCAAACCCGTGTCCCCTGCACTGGCAGATGGATTCTTAACCATTGCACCACCAGGGAAGCCCCATCCTTGTGATTTTAGCCAAGCCCCTGCGTTCTCTGGGCCTTGGTGTTCTCGTCTGTACGATGGGGCAAGGTGGTTTGGTTGTTGACATTTTATGGCTTTAGGTGCCAAAAGAGATTATGCTGGTTCCTAGGATGGGGGAGGGGGAGGCTGGGAGGAGCCCTTGGGTGGGCTGAACACAGACCCTGGATGGGCCAAGGACAGTAGATCCAACTACAGTGGTTCTTTAGTTTCCACACCAACTGTGATTGGCCATATTTCCTCTGTAGAAAAAGATTTGGGGCTGTTATCATCTGTGGGAGGGCCAGGCAGGAGAGCTGTGATTTTAGTTCTGCTGGTGGGAAGTGGTGTTCCCTGGACTAATTATGGTAGCTTTGCTGACCTTCCTGCTCCGGAAGAGTATGACCGAGACCCCAGCCCCACTCCTGCCCTTCCCATCCCCACACACACAGGTGGCCCTGAGCTGGGTCCCCCAACTCAGGCTGTGTATGCATGCCATTGACCTGCCCTGGGAGTGAGGATCAGGCGAGGGAAGAGGAGATATCAGTAAAGGTCATTCCAGGGGCTGACTTCATGTGCTTTCTCTCCCAGTGGTGCAGGTGACTGGGAGCCAGAACCCTGTCTGCTTGTCTTCTCCCTGTGCGCTTGTGTTTTGGTCACCACTGAAGAGCTCCCCGTCCCCACCCACGGCCACAGAGTTTGCAAGGAAACCCAGGGCAGGAGGTAGAGCAGCGGGGACGCTGGCGAGAACTTGGCAGCCTGGGCGGCACTGTCCAAGCCGGGCAGCGACTCCCAGGGCATGTCACCCTCTGCCAGTGCCCGGGCCCCTCTCCTGCAGGCTTTCTCCTTTTACTCTTCTCCTGCACCTTGCTTCCTTCCTGTCTTCATCTCTGCTCCACTTTTCTGCCTGTTCTCTGGGTTCTTTCTTTACAAAAAAAAGCTTTTTATTAAATTAAAAAATAGATTCATTGTGTTATTACAGTTATGTGAAAATTCTTATTTTTAAAGTCTGTGAAGTATAAAGTAAAAATGAAAAGACTTTCAAATCCCATAAAACACACACACAGTATGTTCTCTTGGCTACAATTTTCCATTAAGCACTATGTCATGGACGCCCTTATTCGTTAATAATTAGGTAAATAATGAGCCATGGTTTTCTTCAGTTGTGCACTTAACGTATTTTTTGAGCCCCACTATGTGCTCTCCACTGTGCTGGGTGTGGACTTTTAAATCCACTGTGAGCTCAGCTTGAAGTGCTCCTCCGGCCACATTCTCAGCTGCAGGGAAGGCTCTGAACTGACCAGGAACTGGGCTCCCATCTGCTGGTAGAATCCATCTCATTCTTCACGGTGACCTACCCCTCCTCAGGCTTCTCTAAGGTTGCCTGTCCTATTCTGCTCTCTCCACAACACTCTGGGAGCATTCTAGACGAGGGAGGGTCAAGTTTGCTGACTGGTAGTATTCAGGGATGGGGCACCTCCTGGGCCTCCTGATAGGAGCATGGAGGTGAGAGGGCAGTTAGCCTGTGTCTTTTCTGTTGGTTACTTCTGGCGCCTCTAGGAACTGTCCCGGGAAAACTGGTTACACGTGTCACCTACCGCTTCTAAGTTCAGATAATAAAAAAAATCACTTTCTGTGTGTCATATGTTAAGAATGGGTACTTTTAAATCCTCGATTTACAGGTGAGGACATGAAACAAGCAGGGGGAGGGGCCAGGGTTGGGAGTGGGAGGAGTATTTTATCAAAGACATTGTTGGGAATTGTTCTCACATGATGATAAGAAGAAGGAGAGTGGGCTTCCCCGGTGGCGCAGTGGTTGCGAGTCCGCCTGCCGATGCAGGGAACACGGGTTCGTGCCCCAGTCCAGGAAGATCCCACATGCCACGGAGTGGCTGGGCCCATGAGCCATGGCCGCTGAGCCTGCGCGTCCGGAGCCTGTGCTCCGCAACGGGAGAGGCCATAACAGTGAGAGGCCCGCATACCGCAAAAAAAAAAAAAAAAAAAAAGACATTGTTGTGAATTGTTCTCACATGATGATAAGAAGGAGAGTGAGTTTTAGACAGTATTACCGTTTTAAAATTCTCTACAGCACACCCTCTTATTGCCCCCCCTGCAATGGACCATTCCTACCTCTCTCTCCCTTGACACCAAGGCCCAGAGGAGGGGTAACTGAAGGCCACACAATGGCAGATAGCGGACACTGATCAGGCCTGCCCGGTGTCAAAGGCTGGTCTTCTAACCACGTTGCTATCCTGCCTTGAGCCCAGAGGCTTCAACCAGCATTGATTCTCCCCTCCTTCCCAACAAAGGCATATCTGACAAAGTTTGGAGACATTTTTTCTTGTCACAACTGGAGAGAGTGCCACTGGCCTCTAGCAGGGGGGAGGCCAGAGATACCGCCAAACATCCTACCACGCACAAGACAGGCCCCCACCCCCCCCAACACAGAACCAACCCAAAATGTCAGTAATGCTGAGGCTGAGAAACCCTGCCTTAGACAGTAGGGAGGTGTCCTGGGCCGCCGAAGAAAGATTTATTTTTATCACTGATGACACAATCCAGACAAAGAATGTCTCAGCCTTCGTGTGACGTTCCATGCGTGTAGTATGTGTGGTCTCGGGTGGTGGTAAACAGTGATTGTGTGCAGGTTCGTTTTCCCAGCAGTGTTGTCACAGCCCGTGCTGTGCTGGTCCGTTTCTCTCATCAGCATTTGCAGTGTCCCTGGGGTTTCAGGCCTGTGCTGGATGCCGAGTGACACGGATTCTGCCCCCCACTGCTCACTCCACCGTTCAGTGTTCAATGGTGGGTGAAATATAATGCCAACCCAGTGTGCTAATTGCTGCGGGTGGGGGCGTGCATAGAGGAAGGACACAGACCCAGACTAGGGGCAGCGGTGAACTGAGCCCCGAGCACTCACTCCAGGCCAAAGGAACGGTGTCATGTGTGAGAGCAGCTGTGGGAGGCGGAGCATCTGCCTCAGTTCCCACCAGCGCCCTGGGGTCTCAGGAGCTCCGGGTGGGAGTGGGCATGGGAGATGTGGCTGGAGGGCCCTGTAGGGCCTGCTCCATCACAGAGGGTCTCCCAAGACATGCTCAGGCATTTGGCTTTTTTCCTGAAGGCAAAGGAAGGCTTTTAAACAAGGGAGTGATATGATCCGGTTTGTAAAAAGAGAAAGAGGGAGCAGCAGTGTGGAGTGATGCAAGTGGAAAGATGGTGTTAGAAGATAGCTGTGCTGTACACCTGAAATTAACACGATATTGTAAATCAACTATACTTCAATTACAAAAAAAAAAAACGACAGTGAATAAAACAGCAAAAAAAAAAAAAAGATAGTGGCAGTGATGCAGGCAGAAGATGTGGCCTGAGCAAAGGCAGGGCCACAGGGTGAAGGAAGATTTGGGGGTAGAAGCTATAGGTTTTGGAGGCTGATTAAACTGGAGGGGGCTGGAATGAGGGAGACGCAGAGCCTGGGTGCTTAATAATGATTATAGTAAAAATGCTGATGAAACAAAAAACAACCCAGGGAGGTGGGCATTATTATCCCTATTTTATTAGGCGATGAGACCGAGAATTAAAGTCCTACAGTGAGTAAGGGGCCAGGGCTGCAAGCGCTTGAACCAAACCCAGGTCTGTCTCACTCCAAAGCCAAGATCCCAGTAGCTAAGTAGCTAAAGGGTGTGAACAGGCAGTTCACACAAGATTAAATATGAACAGTAAATCTTGAGACCCTTGTAACTAGAGAGGCTAATAGACACCAAGACCATGTTCTCAGTTATAATAAAAAACAACCCTGAAAATACTCAGTGCTGGCCATTTTCTGAATGAGCTGGTTTACAACACACATTTCTGGGAGCCGAGAAAGTTGGAGCAGCCTTTTGAGAAGGAAATTAGATAGAGATACCAAGAGTTTGAGGATGTGCTTTGGGGAGCCTTCCCTAAGAATCGCACTTACTTTGTAAGATGATTTAATCTGTAGAGCGGGTCATCAAAAACAGTATTTTCTTTTTTTTCCTCTTCTTCCTCTTTCCTCCTTCTTCCTCCTCCTCCCCTTCCCCCCACTTGCACTCCTCCTCCTTTTCCTCCTTCTCCTCCCTTCCCCCCTCTTCTTCCCTGTGAAGACGTGAGGATGCAAGGCTTGGAGAGGTGAGAGACCTGCCCAGGACCGCACAGCTTGGGGGCAGGGGGCAGGAGTCTCTTGATGACGGGTCCTGTGCCCTCCTCACTGTCCTGAACCTGGAAGGCTGTGCTGACGGGGGCAGGGAAGCAGGGGTTCCCACTGACATGCCACCCTGTTTTGACAGTCCACGCCCTGCTGTCCCGAGCGTTCTGGGTGGGGAGCACGGCAGCAGCGGCTCGCCAGGCCTCAGTGCCGTCTCTTCAGTTTGTCAGGTGTGCCTATGTCATCATCCTCATGGCGATTTACTGGTGCACAGAAGTCATCCCTCTGGCTGTCACTGCCCTCATGCCTGCCTTGTTTTTCCCGCTCTTCAAGATTCTGGACTCCAAACAGGTGAGCAGCCCCAGAGCATCCGGGCGGCTTCCTGCTTCTCTCCCAGTGGCTCCTTCTCCGAGCCCTTCTCTGAGCTGCCTAGGACCCGGGGGACCAGATAATACCCTGTTTGTGGGCTCTCTCTGGCATAGAGACATACCCTTGACCCTCCATCCCCATTCCAAGCTGCCCTGAAGTCAGCATCTGCTCTGCTCGCCTATCTCTGGGGACTTGGGTGACCCTGAGCCCAAGTAGTGTGTGGTCAGGGGGCAGGCCTGATGGGGCTTCCATGCCATCCTGCAGGTGTGCATCCAGTACATGAAGGACACCAACATGCTGTTCCTGGGCGGCCTCATCGTGGCTGTGGCCGTGGAGCACTGGAACCTGCATAAGAGGATCGCCCTGCGCACGCTCCTCTGGGTGGGGGCCAAGCCTGCCCAGTAATTACCCCTTCTCTCTCTTACCGCAGGGCTCTGCAGTAGGCCCCAGGGCCAGGGAGGGGTGTGTGGCACAGGCCAGATTACCCACAGGCAAGGATTGGCCATGGCCTTACCTGGGCTTTGCAGCCAGGCAGACCCCTGGGTGGGTGGAGGCCGGATCAAGCCATGCCTGATACCCCTAGGGGCTTTGTGGGGAAAGCAGGAAAGAGATGGCTCAACTACCCAGCTCAGGGGGAAGCAGAAAGGTCATCCCTCAGAAGCTGGCACATCTGTTCCCTCTGCAAAGCTGCTGCTTACCCCACCTTTCCCCCATTACTCAGTCATCTCACCCCCTCCAAGATCTCCCCTGCCAGTCACAGGCCATTCCGACCAAGCCGTGGAGTTGATATAGCAGAATCACCTGGGTGTACTGAGCGCCCACAGGGCCCCGGGCATGATACCGGGGGCTTATTTACCACCTCATCTGACTCTCACCAAACCTCTGAGGGTTGGGGATTATTCCCATCACCCACGTTCTGTTCTGAGGCAGAGAGGGGTTAAATGGTTTGCTGACGTCACATGGAGATTGGACCGGGCCTGTCTGATGGGGCCTTGCCCCCTCTAATTGGGAACTCAGCACACACCTTTTTTTTGAGGCAACGTGCTCCCTAAATGATGGCGTGACCCAGCCCAGCCCTGGGAAGGCAGGTTGGTAGCTCACAGTAAATCCCTCCTGCTACGTCCTCACGTCAAGGGCCATGCTGGGCTCTGAGCACACAGAGGCCCCGGCCCACCCGATCACGCTTGGCGCCTCAGCTCCCTGGAGTGAGGGCTTTGTGACTCTCCGACCTGTCACCCGAGCCCCTCCGGTGGTTGGTTTACAGGGTCAAATCAGAAGCCATTGCATTTTCTAGAAATGTGAGGCCTCAGAGTTCCTGTTTTCAGGATCCTCTGAGTGGTTGGCTTTTCTCTGTCAGCGGGGGGGCCTCACCTGGAATGTGCTGGAGCGCTTTTGCTCCCAAACCCAGGGCGCTCGCATGCGCTTCTCTGCTCCTTCCTGTCACCTGGCTCCTCCTCCGAGCCTGGCTTCCAGCTGCCCAGGGCACTGCCTGTGCTGGGGGCGGCCTGTATGTCGAGGCCCCCTTGGTGCCTCGGAGCATCATGTTGAAGCCTCATTCATGTGAACTCTGGCCCTCATCCTAGCCTGGATCCCAGCCTTTGTACTTATGGGTCCATGAGGTCTACCTGCATGGATACCAGCTAAAGCCCGGTGCAGTGCAGCCCCGAGACCCTTCTTCAGGCAAACAAATTAGTGGCCCTGGCGGGGAGCCTGACTGCAGAGGGGCATGGGGGCCAAGAGGTGGAGTTCCATTTAGCCAACTGCCCCTCCCAAGCGCCTCTTTTCCTGGCCTTGTGCCAGGTGTGCGGGACCCATGGAGAAGAATCAGACCTTCCCTGCTCACGTGCTAAGGAGAGAGCAGACATGGAAACAGTTTCAAATCCAGCCAGCGAGAAGTGTCCTAGAGAAGACTGAGGAGGGTGTGGTCAGCCCTACCTGGTGCGCACTGGGAAGGAGATGACAGAGAAGGGATGCTGCCTGAAGGCTCTGAGAGACCGTGAGGAGTTTTCTAGGCAGATGACACAGGTGGCAAAGAGATGGAAGGTGGGGTGTTACACGGAAAGGGAATGTTTTCTGAATCCTGTTTGGGGATCTGGTCCACTGCAGAGTGGAGGGCGGCAAAGAGTGTGAATGGAGGGAGGTGGGGCAGGGGATCAGCCATGAAGGAGGTCCCACTTCCCCAGGGCCCTCCCCGGCTCATCCTACCCCTGAAGGCTGACTCCACGCAGCCCTTCTGAACTCATGAGGGGAGAAGTGGGGTCAGGGAGGGTGGAAATCTTCTAGATAGAAGTGGGAAGTTTGGTCTGCCTGCATGCAGGGCTGCTCCAACGCACCCCTAAGTCATATTAGGGCCAATTCTCCACACTAGGTCCGCACAAACTGGATGCTGGTGCTTCCCTTGCTAGATGGTGGGCGCCTTAGAACCACGACTGTGGCTCAGGCCGCCTGGTGACCCGGTAGCCAGCGGAGTAGATGTCAGTAATGTTTGTGGGAGAGAGGCAGAGGAAGGAAGGGAAGGGAGGGAGGGAGGGAGGCAGGCACTAAAACTGCAATCCCCTCCTGGATACCCAAGCTTGAACTGGCCTCAGCACCTTGGCCCTGACCCCTGGCATCCCTGCAGGGGGCACCTAGCCCCCCGCTGCTCCCTAGGGGTTGTGAGAAGTGGGGGTGGGGGATTCTCTGGCTTTCCTCCCTGCTCCTCCTCTGCAGGCTGATGCTGGGCTTTATGGGCGTCACGGCCTTTCTCTCCATGTGGATCAGCAACACGGCCACCACGGCCATGATGGTGCCCCTTGTGGAGGCCGTGCTGCGGCAGATGGAGGCCATGAGCGCAGCCACCGAGGCCAGCCTCGGGGCTCTGGAGCTGGCAGACAAGGGCAAGGCCGGCGAGCTGCCAGGTGAGCCCCTGGCCAGGGCAGCCTTCCCCTCTGTTGCCAACAGCTTTAGCCACCTCCCTGCTTCCTGGAGCCCTCCTTTTCGCAGGCACATAGAGAAATACTTAGAAGATGCTGTTTTCCTAAGTTTTAGGAATGTGATTAGTGCATAAAAGTTAGATCCTTAAGCAGAGCTTATAGCAAGTTCCTGCCCTCCGTTCCCGCCATCACAGAAATGAATATGTGTTGATTTGATCATTCATTTGGGTATCTTTTGAGCACCTACTGGATGCCCCTCAATCCCTTCTAGCCCTACTCATCCTCAGGGAGGCCTCCTCTGAACAGGCCAAATCCCTCCCCACTCTGTTCCCACAGGTACTGGGGTTGGTCATCCCACCTTTGCTTCCCCGCTAGGCACCGAGCTCAGGCGAGTCAGAGAGTGCCTGTGTTTTTCTCTGTCTTCTTCGCTACCCCATCCCCAGGGCCCGGCGTGGGGCCACTCAGGGCCTGTGCTGATAGCCTGATTGCCAGACCCTGGGCCAGGTCCTGGGGCTGCAGAGATGAAGCAGACACACTCATATTGTGAAGCCCGATGGGATGGAGTCAAGAGGCCCCTCGGATAGTTCATCTGACTTGGGAGAGGCCAAGGGTTGCCATTAGCCAGACACTGAGGGAGCGCAGAAAAGGGAGAGGCCTTGCTAGGAGGAGAGGACATCTGGGATGGATTTGGACCCCTCCCTCCAGACGAAGGGAACAGCGTGAGCAAGAGCAAGGAGGCAGGAAAGAAAGGAGTGTGTCTGAAGTTGCTGACTTTGCTCGGAGTGCTGAGGAGCCTGGGGCTGGCCGAGGGATGCAGCTGGGGGGGCATGTAGGGCCGGATAAGAGCACTGGGCTGGAGGCGGGGGACACAACCTGGTCGGGGAGCCGGCAGAGCTGGCATGCCTGGGTCCTCAGGTCAGTGGCAGGGTGAGGAGCTGGGGCTGGGCAGGTGGTCCCCACTGTGCCCACGGCAGTGTGCCCACTGCAGGGAGCCGAGAGAATTGTGAAGGTCCCTCCACGAGGCAGCAGGAGGTCGACAGGAAGAACATATGCAAGGCCATGACCCTGTCCGTGTGCTACGCAGCCAGCATCGGAGGCACTGCCACCCTGACCGGCACGGGACCCAACGTGGTGCTCCTGGGACAGATGCAAGAGTGAGTTGCTGGCCATGCCTTTTTTTTTTTTTTTTTTTTTTCCTGGTATGTGGGCCTCTCACTGTTGTGGCCTCTCCCGTTGCGGAGCACAGGCTCCGGATGTGCAGGCTCCGCGGCATGTGGGATCTTCCCGGACCGGGGCACGAACCCGCGTCCCCTGCATCGGCAGGCAGACTCTCAACCGCTGCGCCACCAGGGAAGCCCTGGCCATGCCTTTTGGGGACAATAGTTGGGGGGGGGATGGGGTTGGAGGGGCCCACCCACCTCTCCCCCCTCTTCAGCTGGGCCCTGGAGCCTGGATGGGGGTGGGGGCTGCCTGGCAGGGGTGAGAGGATGGGCTGCCATCAGCCTCTGTGGCGCAACCTCCCTGCACATGCTCAGGACCCCACAGCGTAGGAGCTGATGTCCACAGACCGGGTTGCTTTCTGCTCAGGACAAATCCTGCCTTTCTTTCCTGGGCTCAGGATTCTCACTCAGACAGGGAATGTGGATTGAACGTGGAGCTAGTCACGGGAATTGACAGTGTGATCCGAGAAGTGGGGTCCTTGGTTAAAACTTGTAGAAAATAGATGCCCCTAAAGATGCTCCCCTCAAAGCTGGCTCACGACCTCGGTTGTTAATGGCGATGGTCCTATGACACCCGGAAAGGTTAGAGGTTAGGTCACCTGGTGCCTCACCGGCTCTTTCACTATGGCCCCTCTCTCTAATTGCCCTTGAGGGGCATGTGTGCCCCTGTGAGGCTCCAGGTGGACCATGGGGTGGTTTAGAACTTTCCAGCCTTGGCCACAAAGGGACCCAGGCTTTGAGGACCCAGTTCTGTTCTTGGTCTTGTGCCGGGTGGCGCTTGGGTCACAGAAGTGAGAGGAACCTGGGCCCTGCCCATGGGATACTCGTGGGCAGCTGAGGGTAGCAGACACCCAGAGAGTTCTGGCGGGTTGTGTAAATGTGTTAATGAAGGTAAGTACAAATTGCAGTGGGCACAGAAGGAAGGAACAGAAGTACAACGGTGCCCGTCCTGTGCAGACAAACACCCTGGACAGGGGTCGGGAGGGCAGCGGGGAGTTGAGAAGGGCGGGCCTGCAGACACTCGAGATCGAACAAGCAGACTGTTTGGCTCCTGCGAGTGTTTTCTGTAATGACAGCCTTACGGTTTGCCCTGAAGTTCCTCTGGGCTGAATGGGAAAAGCTCTGTGGCTAGTTTGACACCCTTGGGCTAAAGGGAGCAGTGCCTGGGGTTGGGGGTGGAAGTGACCCTCCTCCAGCCCCCAGGAAACATCTTCTGGTCCCACCCTGGGAAGCTTTTGAGATTTGATTTCCTAAGGTGGGGGGGCTTCCCTTGCAGAAGCCCACGGGGTGAGGTTCTGAGGCATCTTGTGGACCCCCTGGAGCTGTTGGCCAAATTATGTGTGTACCAAGGTGTATTTTTCTGGACTGAAGGGCCGTGCCTTTAATGAGCTTCTCAGCGGGGTGTGGACCTCCAGGAGGGGCAGTGGGTCGCTCCTCAGGTTTGCCTTGTGCGTGGCCGTGTTCTGGGGCCCCTGCTTGACTGGGGTAGTGCTGAGTGATGGGTGTGGGCGGCTGGACTTCAGGAGGAGGAGGCCCCGGCTCCAGACCACCTCTCAGGGCCCGGCTGCTGCTCAGCCTCCGCCCGCAGGGTCCGGCCCGCCCGCTCTCCGCAGCTCAGTGTCTGGCAGAGATGTGGACCAGCATTCTTCCCTTCAGATTGTTTCCTGACAGCAGAGACGTCGTGAACTTCGCCTCTTGGTTTGGATTTGCCTTCCCTAATATGCTGATCATGCTGCTGCTCTCCTGGCTGTGGCTCCGGTTTATTTATATGAGATTCAAGTAAGTTTGAGATGCTTATGGAATAGAGGATCTAACCATGCGTCGGCTCGAGAGTCCCTCCTGTCTGGCCCTGAGCATTTCTCCAGCCCCACCTCCTGCTAGTTTGCCCTCCAGTTCCCGCTACCCCTGCTGCTCAACGTGCCTTTGCGCGTGCTTTTCCCTCTTCCTAGAATGCCACTCCCTGCCTTCCTACCTTCCAACCTCCTCAGTCCCCAAGGCCAGTTCAAATGCTCCTTCCTCAGCGACACCTTTCCCAACTCCCCCCACCCCCATTCTGACGCTGACGGATTGCCTGCTTGCTGTTCCGGACTTCCCTGGGCACACCACGCCTTGCCCCTTGGCACCTGTAGTCATGCTCCAGTGCCATCCCTCCCCCGACCTGAGCTCCTCTGTGGCCTGCGGTTAAGTCCTCTCTGACCCCTACACCCGGCCCAGCTCCCAGCCCAGGGAGAAGGAGCAGGTGTGCCGTCGTCAAAGCAATGAACAAGCAGCTTTGTTCTTGGTGCCAGTCAACACTGCTGGACAGACTTCCACTTGGCTGCCAGTGTCTGTCAGGCCAGGTCACAGCAGACCTCCTGATAATATCCAAATCAGTCCAAACCCAGATTTACTGAATGCTTACAACGTTCCCAGCAGCGCACAGCTTCTGCAAAGTTTACCTTCCAGTTCCCAGCACACAGCTGACCAAGAGTCAACCTTGACAGCAGCCAGACTTTGGACAGAAATCATGATGTGTGGCTGACAAATACCTCAAAATGTTGTTGTCATTTTTAAATGCACAAACTTATCTCTGGCGTGAAGGTGACCCTCTCACACTGGAGTATAAAGTACCTAGCTGTGAGCCATGTGCTCTGTGCCTTAATTCACATGGCACTTGAGCCCAACAAAAAACAGAGGCCTATGTGGCCAAGAGATCTCAGAGCTGAAAGGTAACAGCGTGCACGAAGACTTGTGAGTTAATGGGAAAAAGGGGCACTTTGGTTAAGTTTTCTCCTGAAGGAGGAACTATTTTGAAAAGTGCCGTTAAAAAAATCTCTGTCCATAATCAAAGCGGCCATAATGATGACATAATGGTAGCTGTAGGCGTTTGTGCACACCCCACCCTGCCCCGTGTCCGGGCCCCCATGTGAAAGGGAAGCTGCTCCTACGGGTGCTTGGCTGCACAGTTTGAATCCCTCATCTGGTTGGTCGTGGAGAGCAATGTCAGGGTCATTCCCTCCAGCCTAATTCAGAAAAACTGTATCTTCCTGTGTTTATGGGCAGCTTCCTAGGCCACATCCAGCCAAGGGAGCCACAGACCCTCCCAAGACCACCCAGGACCCTTGGGATATTCCTGCTGGCTTATACCCAACTTTCCTCACCAGGCTAAGCCCTGAGTTAGGGATGACGGTTCTTCTGGACCCCTGCCACAGGGCTCGGGGTCCCTTTGCCTCTCCTGCAGCGCACTGACCCAGTTCATCATGCACCCACCCAGCTTCCAGGGCCCCCACAGGAAAGCTGGATCCATTTGCCTGCATCTCGTGCCAGCCCGGCGGTCACCAGACGGATTAACCCAAAGATGAATGTGAAACCACTTAGTGTAAGAGGGACCTGAAGGCCTGGGGGCACCACTGCAGGGGGCCAGCACTGGACAACTGCATATATGATGCAGCCCCCAGAGTCTGCAGCCAGTGTGCTGTCGGGATGTGTCTCTAGCATCAGACATGGGTTGGGCAGCTACCAAAGTCACCCCTTATCCTGGAGGCCTGAAGCTCTGGTCCAGCCTCCGAGTCTCGAGAATGACAGGCGGCAGCAGATCGGTAGTGGGTGGAACACAGACTCTCTCATGCCAAGGGGGCAGGACAAAGAGGCCAGCTCCCACGCCAGCAGAGCCATCCCCATGCTGGATGATCTGGAGGGTGTCCTTGGCAGGTGACCCTGAGGACAAATGTCCTTGCCCCTTGTCCAGAACGGAGATCTTGGCAGGCTGTGCAGACCTGAGTCCCCATCACCGCCACTTCCTTTCCTAACCCCTGAGCACCGCGGGAAGTTGTGTCCCAACCTCCTTGAGTCCCTGCTCTAGGCCGTGCCCCATGCCCTGCATGGCCCTCACCCTCAAGGGTGGTTCCCGTCCAGCCCTGGCTTCAGCATTCAGCACCTCAGCACGTATTCCATTAACCCCTGTGCTCCTAGGAAGTCTGTTTTAGGGTCCCAGGAAGGACTCCCACATGGGAAGGCTCTCTAGGGATAATCCTCTTGGCCTTGCCCCCCACCTTCAGGCTGACGGGGGCTGGAACGTGTGACTGGAATCCTCAGCGGATCCCTCGGGGTTGGCATCCTGTGTGCCCGTGGCCCCAGTCAGCCCCTCCCCAAGGCTAGGTACCCTCTATAACTCCTCCGAGATCCCTCCTCCTTCCTGCCCCCTCCTGCCAACACTCCCCAGGGAAGTCCTGCAGGGTGCCCTGGGCAGGCGTGTTGGCCAGCGGGCACTGGTTCCTAGGGAGCCCATCCAAGAGCAGGACCTGGCTGGCTTCCCTCCTGCCTCAGCCACAGCTACTACGAGCCCGAGAGTCTTCTGCGTCCTTAATTCTACATGTCAGCTCCTTGCAAGGCAAGCACCCACCCTGTTCCTGCCTGACCCAGTCTGCTGGGACCTGTCCTTGTTCCTTGTGTCCTCTTGAGCCACCTGCTGATGGGGACTGGCATCCTGGTACCATCGAAGGCAGCTCCAGGCCGCAGTGGGAGGAGGAAGACGGAGCATGTGAAGGAGCCTCGGCCCCACCTTGAGCCGGTTCCAGATTTCTCACGGCCACCCCCAGATGTCAGCAGCCGCCGGTCTCTAGGCGACTGGCACCTGCCGGGACCCCCTTGCCAGCAGTGGCCTCGAGTCTGCTTCTTTCTGCTTCCGACGCTCCTGTCCATCCCCTGCTCCCTGTTTTGCTCAGCCTCCCACCCTCCTGGCCATCCTCTCTTCCTACCTCCACTGTCCCTGACACCCGACCTGTGCCATCTCAGGTTTCTTCTGGGGGCACCCTGGGGGCATATGCTGGGACCATAAAAGAGAGACTTTGCCCCACTATGTCCTGTGAGGTACGGTAGGCAGATGACACAATTGGGGAGTGGGAAGGGACTTGCTCGAGGGCCCCCGGGTGACAGGCAGCCCTGTGTGGCTTTCTATCATGTTCTGCTGCCCAGTGTTCACGCTTCCATTCAACCAGCCCTGAGTCAACCAACACGCCCCGCCGTCCCCTTGTCTTTGCATTCTCTAGTATTAAAGAGTCCTGGGGCTGCGGGCTGGAGAAGAAGAGTGAGGAGAAGGCTGCCCAAGAGGTGCTGTGGGCGGAGTACAGGAAGCTGGGGCCCCTCTCCTTCGCTGAGGTCAACGTCCTTCTCTGCTTCTTCCTGCTGGTCGGCCTGTGGTTCTCCCGGGACCCCGGCTTCATGCCCGGCTGGCTGTCAATCGCCTGGGTGGAGGGCAAGACAAAGTAAGTGGTTCCTCCCACAGCGCCCCCCCAGGGCTCTGCCCCTTTTCTGTCATCCAGCTCTGGAGCACTCTGTTGGTTTCTGGACTCATTTTTGTCTCACCAGTCTTCCTGACAAGCTCACAGATGTGTTCTTGTGGCCCCTCTTGCCCCAGGAGGCTGGCAGGGTAGCCAGGCTGTGATAGAGGTCGGTTGGGCTAGGACTGGGGCTCTCAGTGCTCTGGTTTCCAAGTCTCTGATCTGCCATCTTGCCTTTTTCATCTTTCTTCAGATCCGGGTGAGTCCCTCTGAAGACACACATTCTGGGGTCCAGAAGCTTCTTTAGACAGAGACTTGGCAAAAGGGGGGATATGAAGTTTCTCTTCTGGCTAAGATGCTATGTGGTCAGAATAGATGAAAGGTTGAGAAACATGCATATCCTAGAAAGGGCAGAAGGTGTGGACAGGGAGATTGCTGCCTGTTACTGCTTATTCCATTTTGAAGGTCTGCTTGGGGTGGCCCCAGAGTCCTTGTGGTCACCCTGGTGAACCCAGAATCCCAGAGAATCTGGTTGAGAAGAGCTCATGAAGTTCACCTATGGAGCAACACAGACAGAGAGGGAAGTGAGCCGCTCAGAGCCCCTCAAAGTTGATGGCAGAGCTAGGCCAAGAACGTGGGAGTCTTGGTTTCCAGCCAGGATTCAGTCTACCTCACCCCTCCTGATCTTGGCCTTTGGGGTTCCAGTTTTCTTTTTTCTTCTTTTTTTTTTTTTTTTTGCAGTACGTGGGCCTCTCACTTGTTGTGGCCTCTCCCGTTGCGGAGCACAGGCTCCGGACGCGCAGGCTCAGCGGCCATGGCTCACGGGCCCAGCCGCTCCGCAGCATGTGGGATCTTCCTGGACCAGGGCACGAACCCGTGTCCCCTGCATCGACAGGTGGACTCTCAACCACTGCGCCACCAGGGAAGCCCCATGGGGTTCCAGTTTTCTTACTCAGATGAGCCTGTTTCCTCATGTGGGAGCATTCAGACACAGGGCAGGCTTGTTGCATGACTGTCAGTGTAGCCAAGATGGGCTAATCCCATGTGCTCTTCCCTGCCCAGGTATGCCTCCGATGCCACAGTGGCCATCTTTGTGGCCATCTTGCTATTCATTGTGCCTTCGCAGAAGCCCAAGTTCAACTTCTGCAGCCAGACTGAGGAAGGTAAGGCTCCTGTCCTGGCCTCCCATTCATCAGGGTTGGGGCCCCGGCAGCAAAGGATCTCCATGGTGTTCCCTGGGCCCGGGAGGGAGAACATCTCACCCTGTTGAAAAGGACTGGCTAGATTACAAAGTCTGGGCACAGCGTATTTTCCAAGCCTTCTCTGCATGTTGTTTAGTGCAAAATCGCCTCTTCTGCTTTTTAAACATTTGAAATCTTATTTTACAACAGGAACAGAAAGAGATTTTATATTTCCCATAATGCCATCAGTATTTTGGGGGTTTCTCTCTCCCTCCCAGTCTTCGTTAATATGCATATATATTATATGGCTATAATCAAAACACACATAATTTCAATCCTGTTTCTTTATTGGTTTTTGTTTTCATGTTTTTGCTTGTGGTTATGCTAGAAACATTTCCTGCTGTTGCCACAGTCTTCAAATTTATTTTCTCTAATAACAGCATTATATTGTATCGGGGGCTGTAACCATTCCCCTGTCATGGAGCATTCTGGCTGTTTTGAATTCTTCATTATTATGAATTAATGTTTTCGTGAATATAGCTTTTTCTTTGAGGGTGTTTCTTCTTTAGGATAAATTTCTAGCAGTGATTGCAGCTGGGGTAAAAGAGTATATATGTCTTCAAGGCTTTTTAAATGTATTGGTAAATTGCTTTTCAAAAAGACTGCACCAATTTATAACACTAACAGGAGTGTATAATAGCTTTACCATATCATGTCTTTACCTGCAGTGGGTGTTGTAGTGATTACCGTAAATTTTAGCTAATTTACAGATATGAGACGGCACTTATTGTCCTTGCAGGCTTTTATTCCCTGCATTAGATCTGTTTTATTTCTTTTGCCTGCTAATGCTGCTCTGGGTTATGTATGGTTTTTTTTTTTTTTTTTTTCCTGGCCATGCTACGTGGCTTGTGGGATCTTAGTTCCCCAACCAGGGACTGAACCTGGGCCCTCAGCAGTGAAAGCATGGAGTCCTAACCACTGGACTGCCAGGGAATTCCCAACGTATGTGTGTGTATGTTTTTATCATCTCTTCTCAGAAAGGAAAACACCATTTTATCCACCTCCGCTGCTGAATTGGAAGGTGGCCCAGGAGAAAGTACCCTGGGGCATCGTGCTGCTCCTGGGGGGTGGCTTTGCTCTGGCTAAAGGATGCGAGGTAACTTCTCCACTGTGGGCTGCCTAGGGCCCCTTCCTTCACCAAGAGGGAAGCTGAGAACTGCTGCACCCCTCCTTCTCGGCACCCCAGGCCTGTGCCTGTGTGTTTCTGTGTCTGTCTTCTCCATGTAACTGTTCATTTCTTAAAGACAGGGCCTCTGCCTAAAAAATTAAAAATTTTTTTTCTCTAGCTAGGTATGCAGTGACATAGGAGGAGAGGAAGAGCTTTTGGGGGAAAACACCCCAAAATGCAACTTTCTTACCTCCCCCCTTCCCTGATAGGGAAGAAATGAGCCAGAGGGAGGGATGCTTGGTGCTGCTCTCCTCTGTCCATCCGTTCATCCATCTATCCAGGAATACAGTGTAATACATAGACTTGGTCTATCTTATTATTGCTGTTTCCTCAGCATCTAGGACAGAGCCTGGCACATAGTGGGTACACAACTATTATTCTGATGAACAGATCCATCCATTTAGTCACCTCTCCATCCCTCATTCACTCATTCATTCGTCATCAAACCTTCCTATTATGTCTGTGTTAGGTCAGGCACAGGAATTACAGAGGAGATTGATATATGGTCCCTGTTCTTGAGGATTTCACAGCCTAGAGAGGGGGGCATGTTTGGAAAAGCATTTCAGAAAGAAGTGACACATGAGTAAAGAAATCAGCCTGTTATATCCAGCTGAGGAACAGCAGACGATAAGGCTGGTGAGGTTCACAGAAGCCACTTCACTGAGGGTCAAGATAGGGAGTGTGGACCTTATTCTGAAGGTGGTGGGTAGCTACAAAAGGGTTGAGGCCAGAGAGTAACTTGGTCAGATCTGCACTTGCGAAAAATCTCTTGGATGTCTGAAGAGGAGGCCTAGGCTGGACAGGGGTTGGGGAAGACCCAGTAGATGCTCCATAGCCTTCATCTAACACAGGCTCAGAACACTGGACTCCATGGACCACTGTCTCCTTCTTGAAACTCCTTCCTCCTTTGGTCCCCAAGCCATCATTTTCTCCTGTCTACTTCTAACTCTGACTGTTCCTGCCCTGCCTCCTTGGTTTACTTTTCCTCTGTTCTCCCTTAAATATGAGTGTTCCTGAAGGTGCTGTCGTTGGCTTCTTCTTTGTTCACGTTTCAGTCTCTCCCTGGACAATCTATTCTTAGCCTAAAGCCCCAAATCTAAATTTCCAATTTCTGGCTCAAATCACTCTCTTGAGCTTTAAGAACTGTGGGAGACAGAGAGGAGATGATGGACATGAGATGTTTTAGGTGACATGGTGACTGGGCATAAGAAATAAGGGGGACAGAGACCCCAGGATGACCCCCTAGCCTTCTAGGTTGGACACTAGGTGAGTCTAGTCACTGGGCTGGGGAGCCCAGGGGGAGCAGAAGATGAATTCAGGTTGGGGCATGTTGGGTCTGACACGCTCATGGGATATCTGGGTGGAAATCCAGACAGCAGACCAGCTGGGCTGGAAATGAGGATTTAAAAGACAGCAGAGTGAGGATGGAGATTGAAATTGTGGGTATGGATTAGATCACCTATGGTATGTATGCAGAGAGAGAGAATCAGAAGTGAGGGATGGGCTGAGCTCTTTGGAGACAGATGAAGGTCCCTCCAGGCTCCGGAAGAACTGTGAGCCACGAGCCCTGTGGTGACTGCCCTCCCTGTATTTCCCAGGCCTCGGGGCTGTCAGAATGGATGGGGAAGCAGATGGAGCCCTTGCATGCTGTGTCCCCAGCAGCCATCACCTTGATCTTGTCCACACTCATTGCCGTGCTCACTGAATGCACAAGCAACGTGGCTACCACCACCCTGTTCCTGCCCATCTTTGCCTCCATGGTAAGTAACTGCTGGGGGTGATGACCCTTAGTCATCATTTCATAGGAAGCTGACCATATCCTGGGTCCCCAGAGAGGCAGTGACATCAGGGGCCCAAGCCTGGCCAGGCTCTGGAGACCTGGGTCCTGAGCCCTGCTCCAACACAGACCTGTGTGCCCTTGATGGCCCTGGGCCTGCGCTCAATGCTTCGCTGTTCTTCATTGTATCCTCCACGCTGACCAAAAGTGCTAAGCAACAACGAGGTGCCCTAAATTTATTTATAAATGTAACAGATTATTTCTCAAGCTGTGGAGACAGGGCTTACACCAAGGATGCCATGGGGGAATGATAGAGGGTCTCTCAGAATATAGCACAGGTGAGCAGGAGGCCTGCAGGACAGGGGGACACCATTGGCTGGAACCCACCAGGAAGAGATCTTGGGGGAAATGGAGCCTGGGAATGGTGGGAGGGAGAGGACGCTCTGGGAAGATGGAGTAGCCCACATAAAGGAAATGAAGTGCATGACTGAAAACTCCCAGAAGCCTTGCTTGGCAAGCTCAGGGATTGGGGATCAGTGGGCACTGAGCCCAGAGAGGCTGTGGGTGGTGGTGGATGGGGATGCTGAGTGCCAGGCTAAAGAGCTGTGTTCCGTGGGTAAGCATGTTTTTGAATTGGGACTAAGAAGAAAGCAGAGCTTACAGGAAGCTCGACTGTGACCTTCTCTTGCATTTCCTTTTGTCACTCATCATTTGGCAGTACCAACCTCAAGGTGGTACAGAAAGAGCCCGAGGTTTGGAGTCAGAAGACCTGAGTTCAAGTTGTGAGATCCTCAAACCCGTCACTCGAGTTCTTTCCCCTACTCTTGTGCTGAGGGTCAAGAAGGATGAGGCCTATGAAAACCCTCTATAGATGCAAAATGAGCCGGGGAGAGGCTGGGGCTGTCATTCTGGAGTTGGGAGGACAGACTTACAAAGGCCTCAACACAGGATTGAAGTTGGTAAATTTTCATTCAGTTGCCAGGGTGTCCACGTGTATAAAAAAGCAAACCCAAGTGATTTTCTCCTTTTATTCCAAGAGAAGATGGAAGTGTTAGAAAGAGCAAGGTGGCCCATCTCCCCCTCCCCTAAGCAGGCTGCCCAGGGCGAAAAGATGCCGAAGAACGTCTTCTGATGCTGGTCGTGCCATAGTGAGGACTCCTTCCCCAGCAGAGGCCTGGCTTTGTCACCTCCAGACACTAGTCAAATGGGGGTCTTCACCTGAGAGGGTGGCCAGGCCCTTCTAAAACAAGCTTTTCTAGAATCCGAAGCCCCGAGTTAGATTCCACACAGACCTCACACTCCTGCCTCAGCACCCACCTGCAGGCAAGGGGAAGGTGGTGACCCCCGAGCTGGGTCACAGAGGCACATGGGGTGCATACACCATGCGGAAACCAGGAAGCAGCCTGGTTCCTCTCAGTTACTCCTAGAGGGAGTGTAACTGGCGCAGCCTTTTCAGAGACCTGTTTACCCATGGGAACCATAACCTGAAACCTGCTCATACCCTTTGACTCTGGGAATCTTTTTTTTTTCCAATAAAAAAAATATTTATTTTTTTCCTATGGTTTAGAATATATCAATACAGTGATACAATGTATATATGTTATAATAAAACCCCCTACATTAAAAGTATATGCTAAAATACTTTCCTGATAGTGGTGAAAATAAAGAAAATTGGAGGCCACTGGTAAAAAAAATATTATGTACATATTTATATTTTGTGCATAGAAAGGTTTAACATATAAGGTTTGTGAAAATAAAGTGACAAGGATTTAAAAAAACCCAACTGCTAAGAGATTACACCGGACTCTGGGAATTTTATGCCCAGGAATCTGTATTAGGAAAATCATCAGAGATGCCTACAAGCTTATATTGTAAAGATGCACATCAAAGAATTATTTGTTATAAAAATACTTCCATAATAGCAGGGATTGGTGAAATAAGTTATCATATATTCATACAATGTAATACTATCAAGCCGTTTAAAAAAAATCACAGTCCTGAAGGGTATTTCACAAAATGGGAACACATAATTTTCAAAGCTGAAAATGTGATACATACACATAGCCAGAAAATGTCTAATAATACCAAAGAGTATACAGACCCTTACGCTCTAGCTTCCTCCCTAGAGACAACTCCTGTTATTAATTTCTTAGGTATCTTTCTGGATGTATTACACATGCACACACAGACACAAACACTCTCCTTTTAAACAAATGGCATTACTCCATGGTCCTGTTCTGCACCTTATTGAATCTAATCATATATCTTGGAGATCCTTCCATTGTTAGCACATAAGACCTACTCAATTCTTGTTTTCAGCTGCAAACTATTCCATTGTTTGTATATATGCATTTTATTTGACCGTCCTGCTATTGATGGCTGTTGAGTCTGTTTCCTGTGTGTTTTGCTGTTACGATATTGCACTGAACATCTCTGCATATGTGTCTGCTCTCATGTGCAAGTAGATCTGCGTGATAGATTATTAATTTTGATATTGACAGACATTACAAATTATTATATCATTCATTCATTCAACAAATATTTATGAACATCTGTCTACTCTGTGCTAGATGTGGCTGAATTTTAAGCTTTAAACAGATGGATACCAAATTTCATACACAAAATGATCCCAAATGTGTATAAAAACACATACATACAGAGGCACACCCACAGGTGAGAGACGTGGTCCCTGCCCTCTAGGCTCTCTCTGTGTCAGGACAGACAGACAGACATGTGCACACATGGGCTGCAGGAGTGCCCAGCATGGTCTCTGGCACATAGTAGGTGCCCAAGAAGTATATGTTGAGTGAATTGAGGGGGTTCAGAAAGGCTTCCCAGTAAGTTTAGCCTTCAGGGTCCAGCAGGGTTATCATCCAGATGTGGCAAAGGGTAGAGGAGCCAGCAGGACAAAGGCACAGAGGTGGGAATGTACACAGTACATTAGGGAAAAGCTTTTCAGAGTGATGGTCCCCAGGAGCTTTTGTTTTCTGCATCTGTGACGTTGTAGTGCTGTGTTTTTCCCCAGTCACGTTCCATTGGCCTCAACCCGCTGTACATCATGATCCCCTGTACCCTGACTTCATCCTTTGCCTTCATGTTGCCCGTGGCCACCCCACCTAATGCCATCGTGTTTTCCTATGGACACCTCAAGGTTTCCGACATGGTAACGCAGCCGCTTTTATTCACTCCTATCAGCTATGATGCTTTTGTCATGAGGGATGCCCCATTTATTAATGACCTGTGGTGTCAAACAGTTTGGGACCAAATGTCCAGACCTAACTCATTATTTGCATTTATATGCAGCTTTTTTCTTCTGTTTTGACATGATCTCTTATTTCATAGACTGTTCTGTCTCCCAAAGCTGAGAGGTGGGTTACAGAATCTCCCACCTGGAAGTGCCCGAGCAGCCACCAGGGGAGCCTTCACTGAGCACTTGGAAGGGGTGAGGGTGGGAGTCCCACATGGACAAGATGGACTTCACAATCTAGTAAGAACCCGTGAGGACAGTCAGGAGGGGCAAGGCTGAGATGAGGGGAAATGTTAATGACAGCCAAAGAGATTGACAGAGGTGTCTACAGACATGGAAGCAGGCCGGGGGAGAGACACCACTGCCTGGGAGCAGATGCTGCCTTGGAAACAAATGCTGCCAAAGGAGGAACTCTTCAGTTCTGCTTTGGCTTTATCCCAGCCTCCGGTGGGAGGAGGGCGGCTCTGCAGCTCCAGAATGGGGAGAGGCAAGTGGGCAAACAGGGGAGGCCAGGAAGGCGGGTCCCTCCCTCGGCCCAGTCAGGTGTTAGTTAACTCAGAGCCTCAGCTGGGTATCTTTGGGACTCCATGGAGCATTCCCACACAGAGGGTGGGTCCCAGAAACCAGGAATTGCAAACTCAATTCCAATCCCCAGTGAAAAATCTGCCACAGGGTGTGAAAGCAATGGTTAGTGAGCACCCAAAGAACGCAGAGCAGGCCCCAGAAAGGCCAGCACGTGCCTGTGGGACGGTGAAGGCGCTGGGGTGAGTGCTGGGCCTGGAGTTAGACCCGGGCCCCTCCAGTAACTCCCTCACCTCCCTGAGGCCCAGTTTTCCAAACGTCCCAATGGGCCTGAAGAGCCCACCTGTCCTGCCTGTTTCCCAGGCTGCTTTAGCAGTGGTGATTCTTACTGGACACGAAGTTGCTCTGTCTGGGGGGTGGGGTGAGCACAGGGCCTGGCCTGGGGACGGGAGGCCCAGCAAACAGCCTTTGTTCCCTTCTCCCAGAGCGCTGGTTCCCTAGGCCCATTCACCTTTGTTCCGACAGCCTGGCAGACCCGAGGGTGCTGACTCTGACCCTGTTTTTTTCCAGATGAAAACAGGACTAATAATGAACGTCATTGGGATCACCTGTGTATTTCTGGCCGTCAACACGTGGGGACGGGTCATATTTGACTTGGACAGTTTCCCTGACTGGGCTAATGTGACAGCACACTGAGACTTAGGAAGAGCCGCAAGACCACGCCCAGGCCCCTGCCCTCCTGAGGACACCCGAACCTTCCACTACAACTTGTAGCAGAGCTTTGGGGTTCATGCCCCAAGGTGACCCCATGATGCCCACACCCCACGGAGACCCAGCCAACGGGCCACCTCTTCCTCCACACCTGGGGTCTCAGCTGGGGACGGGTGTCTGGAGGCCAGGCTCGGAAGTGAAGGGAGCCTCCCATAAGGCTGCTGGCATCCATCTTTCCTGGGGGCCTGCCATCATCTCTGGGACGGGCACGGTCCCACCCCCACTAAGCCTCGAGCTGGCCCCATGGCTGGGCTCTGCTGTTCTCTTGTCATCTAAATGGCAATCAGATCCCAGCTCTGGAGGTGAGAAAACAACCTTCCAGAGCCTGTGTCTCTCCCAGCTTACCTTGGGCTGCCTCAGATCCCTCCTGTCACTCGGAAGGGACAATCCAGCCCGGGGACAAAACGCCCGGTCCTGGGCAGCTTTCCACTGCTGGAGCGAGTGGGAATCAGAGCCTCCTGGGACCACCAGGAGTATGGTGCCACCGCCAAAGGATGAGGAATTTGAGTCGATAACTTCCGGATGACACCACCTGCAGCACCCCACTAACAGGTCACTGCTCCATTTGAACTGACAGTTTGGACCCCCTTCCCAGCTCTGTGGGGCACCTCCTTCAGCTCCTAGGCCCCTCTGTTGTCTGGCCGACATTTGCTGGAATCCCCCCCTTTTCTCCCAGGCCGGTCAGTTTGGCTCTTCCGGGAGATGCTTTTCCTGCCCCACGACAGCTGGGATCACACTCCAAGTATGGGCAGTGATGGCCTCCTTTGGGGCCACAGGCAGAGGTCTAGGTCCTCCCTCACCTGCAGACCCAGAGGGAATACCTGTTAACCACCAAAAGCAGGGTTCCTTCAGGGTTTGTCTGTCATGCCAGAGTTTGGGCACCTCTGGGGAAAGCCTCCCTCTGCTGACTGGTCTTGGCAGTCTAGCCGGCTGCTGACAGAGCATCGTTGAGAACAAGCAGTGCCCGGCAGTCCCTGAGCAGACAGCCCCTGCCCATGAGTGAATCTATCTGAACTTGCTGGACAAAGACTCCAGAGTGGCCTGGGAACCCTCAGAACAACCTGTGAGACACATGAGAGAATCCTATCCTCCTACCCACCAACCCAATTTTCTTTCCTTCTTGTGCTGCTCCATTGATGGTATTTTTCAGAGCAGGAGAAAGCCTGGGAACCCAAGGAACCCCCATGCCCCACCCGAGGACCAAGCATACACCACCTGGTTCCTTGGGTGGGATGATGTCTGAGCGCCCAGTCTGTCTCCCATGGAAGGTGCACGGCGCTGTCTCCGGCTTTCTGCTGTGTGTGGGGTGGGGGTGGGCAGGCAGGTGGATGAATGAACACTTACTGCCCACCTCCAGTGTGCCAGGCCTCCCTGGCCCTGGTGCATCAGACAGTTATCTCATTCAGTCTTTGCAGCAGCCTGCAAGATAGGCAGGCATTATTAACCTCCTCTGTCTTTCATTAATACTGGGGCTCAGAGAGGCCACGTCATGTCCAAAGTCACAAATCAAGTTAGTGGTGGCTAAGGTTCCAATTTGGGTCTTCTGCTGCCATGTCCACTGCTGCTTCCTCTAGCCATTAAGGGCCTTGGCCTTACAGGTACGGTAGGGAAAGGTGGGTGGCCAAGAGCACATCTACCCCAAGGCCCTGCCTGCTCAGGGATCATTCACAAGAGCCCTTTCTGTTGCCTCCTCTGAGATGGGCTTAGGTCAGTCCTGGAACAGACAGGGCTGGTCTTTGCCCAGAGAAATAAAGCCTTTGGTTGGAGAGAGCAGTATGGAAATGGCTACCTGCTCCCCTGCCAAGATAAAACCGACCCACCCCTCTATCACTACTCCCTACACTGCCGCTGTTGATGTGTCTGCCCCACCAGTGAGGGCTCCCAAGGACTTGCACTGCCTGCTGGGTCCAGTGCTGGCCCTATGGCTAATCCACAGCAGGCCACCACAAGTGTGATTGGTAAATAAATGATTGATCAGTATTGTCAATTAGATGTATGCCTGGTGGTAGTGAGCAAGGTCAGTGAAGGTCATCCAACGTGGGCAATGAAGGATGAGTAGGACTGGCCAGGCTGATGGGGGAGGATGTGGTGGGGTGGGTGGAAGCGGGGGGATTCCATCTGGTTGAGGGATGACAAGAAAGCTGGGCGGGGGTTCAGGAGAACAGATCCCAAGGTTGAGGAGGCTGACCAAAGGCTGTTTCTAAACAGTGTCTCTTGAAGTTGGCTGGAGTTGCACTAACATTTATGGCCAGTGCCGATCAGGATTGCTTTCGGCTGCAAGTAGGAGAAAACCTAGCTAACAGCAGCTTAAATCATAAGGGCATTTAATGTCTACTTAACAAGAAGTCTGGAGGTAGACGGTTGCTGGCACTGGTCCAGCAGCTCACTCGGGCCACCAAAGACTTGGGATTGATCGCCCACTTTGCTATCTTAAGGGTGCTATGCCTTTACTGTCATGCGTGACCCTCATACTATATACACATCTGCACTGAAGGCAGGAAGGAAGGTGTGGGAGATGGGGGCATGATGGAGCCTACTGCATCTTTCCCTTTTATTAGAAAAGCAAAAGCTCTCTCAGAAGGCCCTACAATCTTCCCTTTATGTCTTGTTGGCCAGAACTAGATCATATGCCCACCCTTAGGCCAATCACTGACAAAGGGGAATTGGAATACCATGAGACCAATTAGGACTCATTTCTTGGGCGTGGGAAATTGGCCTATGTTTCCTGAAATCAAGAGGTTTTCACCTACTACAAAATATGGCTTCCGGCAGGGGAAGAAAAGGGGGAGCTGCTGGGTCGGTGATGAACCAGTGTCTGCTATTATGACCCTTTCAGAGGGCTGCCCTCACTCCAGGCTACTTGAGTGGCTCCCTTTCCATGGAATTCAGTAGAAACACATTCCTAGGTAGGAAGAGAGTATGTGTTTGGTCAAGGGCTTCACCTCTGCCTCCACTTCCAGGAGAACCACTGGATTGGGAGGCTAGAGTCTGAGTCATGGACCAAGCTCAGTCCTGACGTCAGATACTGAACAAGTCAGTCCACTCTCTGGGCCTCAGTTTCCATCAGGAAGGGGCCGGACTAGAGCATCTGTAAGGGCCTTTCCCCAGAGTCATGAAGACCCTTACCCCACTGACCCTTCATCTGCTTGGGCCAGATGCAGCCCCTGCCACATCCCCATGATGTCTTGACTTAAAGTCTATTACATGGCCCACTCCCTGCTCCCATCTGGGTCTTAGCCATTTGCCGAAAGCCCTGAGACCTTTTCCCCATTGATATTTTGCCTCATATTTTGTAAAGAGGTTCTACCCAAGACCCTTGATTTCTTTCTTCTTAGCATACATCAGACATTTGGGCCCAAGGTTAGCTGAACACATAATCCTGACCAGGATTGCTCTCTGAACTGTTTTGCCAGGGACTTATGACTCCACAAGGATCCCATGCGTTCCAGGGTTCCTTATCCTTTGATCCTGGAATTGGGATCCTTCCCTGTCCCTCTGAGCTGAGGACTTCCTTAGAAAAAGACCTGGACTGCCTCCTCTGGCAAAGCCAGTGAGCAGGGCATCTCCTTGGGACAGGAAAAGTCTTCCTTCCTCCCCACCATCCCTTACACACAAGAATAATGGATAATGAAACTTTTGCTCTGGACTTCAAGCAGGGTGTCAGCTCACTAGCACAGAGTCCAATTCTCAAAATGAATATGGACATTCCCTGGTAGGACCCTTGATGGCATGTTCTCGTTTGTGGAAATAAAGACCAAATGCTGGACTGTCTGGTTAAAAATTACACCTGGAAGTCCTATTCTTAGCTCAGAACTCCTTTATCTGGGGTGCTCTCTCCCCTGGTCCCACATCCTCTTAAAAGCCTTGTCTTTCAACCCACAAAAGCAGCTTCTTTTCACATTAAAAAAAAATTCCATCATGATAAATCTTCCACATCATGGGATGGCTTTTTACATTCTCCAACAGAAAGCTTATCATTTCCTGCCCAAATCCTTGTGCTCAGATAGATATTCAGTTTATGTCCTGTGGTGTCCTGAGCCAGGATTCAGTTTCTCACTTCCCTGCCCCAGAAACACCTTCCAGGCGCTTCCCTGATATGCTTGTGCAAATGCCCACTTCTACTCTCAGAGACATAGGCTCCCCCCACTGCTGGCAGTGTTGGAGTAGCATTTATGTCCCTGCTTCCAGCTATCAAGGGTAGAGAAATATGACAATTCAACCTCAGAACACCCTGTTATCCAATCAAGAAATTTTAACTAGTGTTTATATCTAAAAAGTTACCATGAACACAGTGAAAAAATTCCAACAGTACAAAAAAGTATTGAGACATGTCCCTCCACTTTAGACCTTGAGGCCTCCAGGCCCTTCCAGAAAGGCAACCGTTGCCCAACAGTGTCTTACACGTCCTTCCAGACATGTTACACATACAGTCAGCCCGCAGGGGTCGGCTCCAGGACCCCTGAGGGTACCAAAATCTGCGGATGTGCACGCCCCTTGTATAAGATGGCCTAGTACAGTCGGCACCCCCGTATCTGTGATCCTGCATGGTGGTTGGTTGAACCTGCAGAGGCAGAACTCGAGGATACAGAGGCCCAACTGCACACAAGCTTATGTGATAGGTATGTGTCCTCTTTATCACACCTGGGAGCAAACTGTACACATTTTCTGCCCTTGCTTCCACCCCTCCCCCTTAATTTATGTGGAGATCATTCCATTTCAGGACATATTAAGTTTGACTTTATTTCCCCATTCAATAGTTAATTTTGTTTTTATTTTTTATTTTTGGCTGTTCCGCAGCTTGTGGGGGCCTAGTTCCCCGATCAGGGATTGAACCCAGGGCCCGGAAGTGAGAGCACCAAGTTCTAACCACTGGACCAACAGGGAATTCCCAATTTTGTTTATAAACTGAGGTAAACTTAAATTCAGTGAATTGCACAGATCTTAAGTGTACAATTCAGTGATTTAGACAACTGTATAAAAGGTGTAAGCAACGCCTCATTTCCATCTCCTTAACCCCTGAAGGTTCTCCTGCCCCTTCCAGGAACCTGCACCTTCTTGAGGCAACCACTGTACTGATTTCTGTCAGCATGGGTTGGTCTTGCCTGTTGAAATTCATGTAAATGGAATCATACAGTACCTACTCTTGTGTCTGATTTATTTTGTGCAACAAAATGCTTTAGAAATTCATTCCTGTTGTGTGTATCCATTCATTCCTTTTATCGTCGTTGCTAAGTAGTGTTCCATTGTATGAATATGCCACAGTTTGTTTATTCTCCTTTGATGGGCGTTAGGTTTGCTCCAGTTGAGGGCTATCTGAATAGAGCTGTTATAAAATTCTCTGCCTAAGTCTTTTTGTGGACATATGTTTTCACTTCTCTGGGCTGTGTGCCTAGGAGTAAGCCTCAGTCTTTTTAAAAGCTGCATAGTATTCTATTGTAAGTGTATACCGCAAAATAAACAAGACCCCTGTTGATGGGCATTTGGGTCATTTCCAATCTTTTGCTAAGACTGTAATAAACGTGTCTACTTAAATCTTTGTAAACGTACGTGAGTAGAATACTTGCCTAGAATGGCATGCTGGATGAAAACGTATATGTATTTAAATCTGGGACAGAGGGGAATTCCCTGGCAGTCCAGTGATTAAGGTTCTGCACTTTCACTGCTGAGGGCCCGGGTTCCACCCCTGGTTGGGGAGCTAAGATCCCACAAGCTGTGTGGCGCCTCGGCCCCCCTACCCCCCAAAAAAATCTGGGACAGATATCGCCAACTTGCTTTCCAAAAAGGCTATACCAATATATATTCTCAAGAACTGTGCATGAGAACTTCCCTGGTGGCGCAGTGGTTAAGAATCCGCCTGCCAATGAAGGGGACACGGGTTCAGGCCCTGGTCTGGGAAGATCCCACATGCTGCGGAGCAACTAAGTCCGTGTGCCACAACTACTGAGCCTGCACTCCACAGCCCGTGAGCCACAACTACTGAGCCCGTGTGCCACAACTACTGAAGCCCGTGCGCCTAGAGCCTGTGCTCCACAAGAGAAGCCACCGCAATGAGAAGCCCACGCACTGCAACGAAGAGTAGCCCCCATTCGCCGCAACTAGAGAAAGCCCGCGTGCAGCAACGAAGACCCAATGCAGCCAAAAATAAAAAAAAAAAACAAGCACTGTGCATGAGGCCATATTCTCACATATCCTGAATAACTCTGTATATAATCAAATTTCTCAATCATTGCTACTCTGATAGTTGCAAAATGCTATCTCATGATTTTCATTCTCATTTCTTTAAATTGCAAGTAACATTTATAATTTTTTCACATATTTATAATTCATTTGTGTATCCTTTTTTGGGGGGTAAACCCCTTTTTTCCTATTTTTAAGAGTTTTTTAAAAAGGCCTTTACTTATTCACTTATAAGAACTCTTTATATATTAAGGAAATTAGTCATTTGTCATAAGAATATTTATAATGTATGCTAAAATATGGTAAAACTCTGTTTATTCTTCTTTTTAATCCTCCCCACCTCCTGCCCCCAGCTATCATCACATATTTTTCCATAAGAATTTCTGAATCAGCTTCTCTAGTTCCAAAAAAACCCTGGTTGGCAGTTACCTCTGACTATCTCTCTGCTACTCTGCCTCACTCTCCAGGGTTTCCTGACCTCAGCACAACTGGCATTTCAGACCAAATAAATCTTTGTTGTAGGAAGCTGTCTGTGCACTGCAGGATGTTCAGCAGCATCCCGGCATCTATTCACCGGAGACCAGCAGCAACCCCGCACTTCCCACCCCTCGTTGTGACAATGAAAAATGTCTCCAGGCATCCCCAAATGTCTAAGAACCACTGACTCACTCTGATCTAACTACACAGGCCTCTTTGCTGCTCCTAGAGCACACCAAGTACACTCCTGCCCCATCACCTCCTTTAAATCTCTGCTCAAATATTACTACTACTCAGGCTGTTTTAAATTATATCTCCCCACCCACCCCACACTCTCTATAATGTCTTTGATTTTTCTCTATTGCATTTTTCATCTAGCGTACTATAAAATTTACTTCTTTAGTTCTTCATTTTGTTTGTCTATCTCTCCTATCTTTAAGACTGTAAGCCCCACAAAGGCAGGGATTTTTGCCTGTTTCATTCAATCCTGTATTCCCTGTGCCTAGAACACACCTGGTACACAGTAATGGCTCAATATATATTAGATGACTAAATGAATCAGAATAGGTTTATAGATTAGATTAGATGAGAAATGACATCTTTATAATATTGATCCATGCTACACAACAAAATGTTATTTTTCCATATATTAAACTTTTATGTCCTCCTGTAAAGTTTTCAAGTTTCTTACAAATAAGAAATACTAAATGTTTTTTGCAGTAAACATTTGCCCAGCCTGTTTTTCCCCATTTGTGGACTTGGGAAGCCAAAATACCTGACTCAAAAGGGGTGAGGACAGGCTGCCAGCTGCTTCCCTGGCCAGTGACCCTTGGGCCTGGGGTCATGTCTAGAAGCCCTCGCTGTCTCTCTTGCCCATCACCCAGCCCAGAGTGCTTCCTCCTGGCAGGGCCTCCACTGTGGCTGATGGCACTCCCTAGGTATCCATCTCTGTCCACCTCCCTGAGGGGCGCCAGCTAAGGGATATTGAAGTGATATCACTCAAGACAATCCCACTGTGTGGGGCCTCCCCAGAGACCCAAGGGCTCACCTCTGAGCTCTCGTGTGGGGCAGGTGACAGACACACTGAGGGTGACTTTACCTTTCCTGGCCAGCTCCCTAGCCTAACAGGAGGGGCCTGTGCTAGGGGACAGATTGTCCAGCAGAGTAGGGGTGTTGGAGAAGAGGTCTGTCCTTGACAGGCTCTGAGAGGAGAGAAAGAGGGGGCTTCCTTCCTGTTCTCTGTTTCCCCAGACCCTTCCAGATGGGCCCCTGCTCCCCAGCTTGCACTGCACTCCCGCCCAGGTCTGAAGTGTGGGAGTGGTGGTGAGACCTGAGGCACAGCCGAGCTCCGGACTTCCTCCCTGCGTGTGGTCTCTCGCCTGTGAAACAATGACCCTTCTATGGTCTGAGAGCTCTGGGCTGGGCACAGGGCGGGCACTTGGTGAAGGGGCTGCTCTTATGTTATCAGGCATCACTGCCGCTCCCAGGGTCTCCTTTTTGGCAGGGCCTATGAGGATGCCCACCAAGACCACACGAGCCCCAGGCCCACCCCAAGGTCACCCTGACTGTGCCCAAGGTAGCCTCCAGATGGATCTGAAGCTGTGACTCGGTACCACCCAGGGGGAGGAGTGAGACCTTTAGAAGCAGTAAGCTTCAAAACAATTACAGGCCCCCCTCCTTTTGCATAAGTCAACATAAAATAAGATGATGCTTGTGAGGTGAGACCAGGGGTCCTGACCGCTGGTGTACAAAGTGCTGTGTGGTGTCCTGCCTGCCCTGCCCCCAGCTGGGCCTTACACTGTGCCTGGGACCTCCTGAGGGTGGGAGTGGGGCAGTAGCCCTGCTCAGAGCCCAAAGCGGAGCTGGTGGACAGGCCTGGGCTGTCTCAGAGGCCTGGCGGGGCCTGAAGCTTGCTGGGAGGCAGGGAGGCTGGGGGGGTGGGGGCAGGCTCCTGCCCGCTGTGGGGCTGCGGCAGTGTCCCATGGTTCACCACTTCACATTTATAGCTCCAGTGCTTCTCAGCTTACTGTCCCTGCGGTGGGAGGCCCGGCTCTCTGGAAACCGCAGCTGTGGGTAGTTGGATGCCTGCCTGAGTGCTGAGCTGTGAGGGAGGCTCACAAGTTTCCCAGGACGGTGGGCCTCAGCCCCAGCCCCCGCCTCAGGCTTGCCCTGGTCTCTTCCTAGAATCTGGCTAGAGGCTGGGGGGAGCTGCCAAGGTATTGAGGGTCCCTCACCCTGTTGGCCTTCTGTGAGAAGCAGGAACCTTGCCAGAGAGTGGGGTGCTCCCTAAGGCTCTAGTGGGACTCTGGGACAAAGGAGCTGATGGAGGAGGTGAGGATAAGCCAGAAGGAGGCTCACAGAACAGGGCTGGGGTGCCTGGAGCTTGATTGTTTTTTTAAATTAATTAATTAATTAATTAATTTTTGGATGCGTTGGGTCTTCGTTGCTGCGCAGGCTTTCTCTAGTTGCAGTGCGTGGGCTTCTCATTGCGGTGGCTTCTCTTGTTGCAGAGCATGGGCTCTAGGCATGTGGGCTTCAGTAGTTGTGGCTCACAGGCTTAGTTGCTCCACAGCATGTGGGATCTTCCCGAACCAGGGCTCGAACCCATGTCTGCTGCATTGACAGGTGGATTCTTAACCGCTGCGCCACCAGGGAAGTCCCCAGAGCTTGATTCTTGATGAGCACACAGGAAGCATGGAGTTGCTGCTCTCCAATCCAAATTTCTCACCCTGCAAGAAATTCATCATGGCGTGGCCCTCAGCAGACCCGTGCAGCAGGTCCAGCTCTGTTTGCCCAGGGAGGGGTCTGAAGCTGGGAGAGGGTGGGAGGTAGGCGACCTGCCTAGATGCTGGCAGCCGAGGAGGAGGAGCCAGGACCAGGCCCAGGCCCAGCACCGCGAGCCTGACACCAAAGCCCCGTTCTCTTCACTGCGCCATGCAGACCTCGAGTTTTGTCTGAACTAGGGAATGGGGCCCTGCTGGCTTGACAGAGACCTGGAAGGAGCACGGCCTGGCTCCTGTGCCCCTAGCTGTGAAGCTGCCCTGCTCTGGCTCAGTTAAGGGGCTGACTCCCTGCCCTGCCCCTCTCCCACCCCCACAAGGCCTGGGCCCTGACAAGGGCAGGTCAGGGAGGGAGGGACGGAGTCTGGGGCCGGCATGAGACAGGCCTCTGGGGCGTCTGGAAGCTTGCACCCTGCAATCGAGGGAAAACCCAGAGAGCAAACAGGGGAGGGGATGGGGGCAGGTAAGGCCATGATTACCGGGTGGGGTGTAGAGGGGCCCTGTGGGAAGGCAGGGCCCACCGTGGGGAGGTGAGGTGGGATGGCAGTTACCTAAAAACAGAGCTGATTTTCATAGAAATAGAACACCTATTGGGTGTGTTTCTTTTTTAAAGTTAGGTCTTATTTCAGTGTTCCCTTGCTCAGCAAACATCCCTGGCACGCCAGCCCTCGGTGGTTTCAGCCGGGTGACTTGGGCAGCTGGCTGGTTCAGGTCATGGTGCCCTTTATCTGGGACTCTGAAGCAAAGAGCAATTCAGTTCTACATTTACTGACCCCTGCTAGATGCCTGCTCTGTGCTGAGAGGCAGGGTCACAGGGAAGAATCGGGTTCTGTCCCTGCCCCCAAAGGTGTACCCAAGTAAACAATCCTCCTACTGATTGTATAGGAGCAGACGGGGTTAACTCAGCTTGTATGAATCAGGAAAGCTTTCCCAGGATCTATCCTAGGCATAGTTTTGAAGGATGAATAGTTTTTCAGACTCTCTTTTTTTCTTGCAACAAACAGCAAACAGGGATTTCCCTGGTGGCGTAGTGGTTAAGAATCTGCCTGCCAATGCAGGGGACACAGGTTCGATCCCTGGTCCAGGAAGATCCCACATGCTGCGGAGCAACTAAGCCCGTGCACCACAACGACTGAGCCTGCGCTCTAGAGCCTGCAAACCACAACTACTGAAGCCCGCGCGCCTAGAGCCCGTGCTCCGCAACAAGAGAAGCCACCGCAATGAGAAGCCCACGCACCACAACAAAGAGTAGCCCCCGCTCGCCGCAACTAAAGAAAGCCCGTGCGCAGCAACGAAGACCCAACACAGCCAAAAATAAATAAATTTAAAACCCCCAAAAAAACAAAACAAAAAACAAACAGCAAGCAGCCACTACGTGCCAGGTGTCAAACTAGTAACAAAGAGACAGGACACAGGCCCTGCCCCCGAGAAGTCTAGTAGGAGAGTCATGTGAATGGTGACAATAATGTCTTAAATGTCAAAATAGAAGTACAAGATGCATCAAAGGCCTGAGGAAGGAACTGTCCGTTCTTTCTGCGGGACACGAGAGCAAGGGTCTCTGCAAGGAGCTGGCTGAGGCAAGGAGCCGTGTGCTGCAGAAAGTTGTGCTAAGACAGGTACTGGGATTGGGCTTTCTTGGGCCCAAGTGCTTAGCAAGTTGCCAGGGGTGTGAAACCACCAAGCAGCAGCTGGGAGCAGGCCTGGTGGTTTCAGGCAAGCTGCCTATGTACGAGCCGTGTGATCTGGGGGAGTCTGACAAGTGGGTTCCAGCTCCCACTCCTTCACATGTGGACTGGGTGGCCTGCATACCCACACTTTACCTCTCCGCGCTCCATTTCCTCATGTCTAAAGCGATGATTACGAGATGTGAGTAAATGGGATGGTACATGTGAAGGACCTCCGACAGAGCCCAGGCCTGCCTGCAGTTTATGGATAAACGGGAGCTAGCCTATCTCCCCAACAGTGTTCCCTGGAGGCAGGACTGGGTGTGGGGGGCCACGTGGAGGAAGGGGCAGTGGGGCTCCAGGTCTGTGAGGAGGGACCCAACCCCACTCTTGCTCTGTCAGGGGCGTCTTCGTGGGGCTGAGAGGTGGTGTTCTTTGGTGGATCCTAAGATGGGGAGGGGGCCTTAATTAGCCTAGGTCTGGTTAGTCACAGGGGCTGCCTGTGTAAGCCCAGCTGGCTTGTGCTCCTTTGGTTTCCTTTTTCTCGTCTTTTCTAAATTAGGTCCCTATGGGCAATGGCAATGCCAGCTTATCTGTGACAACTGTGCCCAATAGCCAGGGCTTGGCCTATCTGACCCTGGGACCCTGGTCAGGGTCTGGGGGAGAGCAGCATTCAGGAATCTTCTAGAGTGCAGAGGCTCTGAGGTGGGCCTGACCAAGGGAGGCTGGCCTGCTCCAAGGATGGTGCTCCCTCAGCTCTCCACGCCCCTGGCTCAGGCCTGAGGCTCAGGTTGGGCAAAGCATCACAAGTATCGGTGGTCTTTTCAAGAGCCCAGTGTTGACCTGGCCTTCGTGCAGGCTGCCCTGAGAGGGGCTCCACCAAGACGAGCCTTGTGAAAGGCCGGTTACCTGACAGTGCTTGGCGTCTAAAATAGAATCTGGAGAAGCAGCAAAGCCTTTAATTCAATGTGTCTCAACAGCGAGTCGGTGTGGGGATAACTATGATCTGACTGGTCTTGAGTTATAATTACGGAGTCAGAATAAAAAATTACAGGCATTGTGTGGGCTTGTTTTAAATATAACGTAATCCATACCACCCTCTCTCTTATTTGCTAGATTTGAGGTGGAGTCTTTGGCCGTTGGCACAGGTTCTGCCTGACGTGTAGCAGATAAAAATGGCCCTTGCCCAGTGAAAAGGGCACAGGAGGAGGCCTCCCCAGACTCCTAATGTTCCCGACTGCCCACGGCCCATAACCCACAAGCCCACGTGCGCATGGGTCTGTGCAGGCCTCTTTGCTGTTCACATTATCTGTGTGCTGCACCTCCACAACCAACCTCCCTGTTGCCAGCCTCCCCCAGCCAGTCTACCAGAAACGTCTTTGTACAACACAGTCTTGAGGCTTAAGAACCCATTAATGGTGCCCCTCTGTCTATAGGGTAAATCCAAACTCCAAGTCCTTTCAGGTCTTGGCCCCAAACCACCTTTCAGCATCATATCTGGGAACGAAGAACAGCCAAAGAACAGAGGTGAAGTACAGAACAGAGGTGAAGGGCCTTAGGTTCCAACTGTGTAGGATTAAACTCAGGCTCCACGTCTCACGTGCTGAGTGAGAGACCGGGCAGGTTACCCCATCTGTGTGCTTTAGCTCCCCACCATCGTAGGTTGTAAGGATGGAATGAGATAACACACTCCCGGGGTGACCCCAGGCAGGTCTCTTTTCCTCACTGAGTCTCAGTTTATCTATTAAAAGGAAGCAACAGACTCACTGCCTTTCAAATAAGTAAATTTTTAAAAAAATGATATTTCTTCATGTAGCTGTGTGTAGTGAGATAAGCATGTGTTTTTTTTGTTTGTTTGTTTTAGGTATGTGTTATTGGTTCAACCTTTCTGGCAAGCAAAATAGAAAGACTAAAAACATGTTTATACCCCTATGAGTATGAATTTAATCTAAGGGAAAATTCAAATTGTGGACAAAGATTTATACTTAAAAGATGTTTACCTTAACCTTTTTTTTTTCAGTGTGTTTTTACATTCTTGAAAAATGAAAAACATAAATGTCCAACATTTGGATAATAGTAGGTATTTATGGTGTGTCCACTCAAAAACTCTTATTCAGGAATTAAAAGTGTTTATGAAGAATATTTCGGGACTTCCCTGGTGGCGCAGTGGTTAAGAATCTGCCTGCCAATGCAGGGGACACGGGTTCAAGCCCTGGTCCGGGATGATCCCACATGCCACGGAGCAAATAAGCCCGTGTGCCACAACTACTGAGACTGCGCTCTAGAGCCCGTGAGCCACAACTACTGAGCCCACGTGCTGCAACTACTGAAGCCTGCGCGCCTAGAGCCCGTGCTCTGCAACAAGAGAAGCCCCCGCAATGAGAAGCCCCCGTGATGAGAAGCCCATGCACCACCACAAAGAGTAGCTCCCGCTAGCCACAACTAGAGAAAGCCTGCGCGCAGCAACGAAGAGCCAATGCAGCCAAAAAAAAAAAAAAAAAAAAACAATATTTCATTATGTTGAAAATACTTATATCTAATTTAAAGTGAATAAAGCAGATACAAAATTGTATATACTATATGATTCGGTGATAACAAAAATATACACAACCATAGGAAAAAATGTTGAGGTGGAAATATAACAGCAGTTATCTTTGATGAATCTGTAGTATTGCATTTCCTTCTTTACTGTTTTCTGTATTTTTCAAATATTTAAGAATGGGCATGCATTTCTTATATAATAAGAGTTTTTAAAAAAGCTGAGTGTTGGACTTCCTTAGTGGCATAGTGGTTAAGAATCCACCTGCCAGCTCAATAACAAAAAGACAAACAACCCAATCCAAAAATGGGCAGAAGACCTAAACAGACATTTCTCCAAAGAAGATATACAGATTGCCAACAAACACATGAAAGCATGCTCAACATCACTAATCATTAGAGAAACGCAAATCAAAACTGCAGTGAGGTGGTGGGATGAATTGGGAGATTGGGATTGACATATATACACTAACATGTATAAAATGGATAACTAATAAGAACCTGCTGTATAAAAAATAAATAAAATAAAATTCAAAAAAAACCAAACAAAACTACCATGAGGTATCATCTCACACTGGTCAGAATGGCCATCATCAAAAAATCTACAAACAATAAATGCTGGAGAGGGTGTGGAGAAAAGGGAACCCTCTTGCACCGTTGGTGGGAATGTAAATTGATACAGCCACTGTGGAGAACAGTATGGAGGTTCCTTAAAAAACTAAAAATACGACTACCATATGACTCAGCAATCCCACTACTGGGCATATACCCTGAGAAAACCATAATTCAAAAAGAGTCATGTACCACAGTGTTCATTGCAGCACTATTTACAATAGCCAGGACATGGAAGCAACCTAAATGTCCATTAACAGATGAATGGATAAAGAAGACGTGGCACATATATACAATGGAATATTACTCAGCTCATAAAAAGAAACGCAATTGAGTTATTTGTAGTGAGGTGGATGGACCTAGAGTCTGTCATACAGAGTGAAGTAAGTCAGAAAGAGAAAGACAAACACTGTATGCTAACACATATATATGGAATCTACAAAAAAAAAAAAAAGGTTCTGAAGAACCTAGGGGCAGGACAGGAATAAAGACTCAGATGTAGAGAATGGACCTGAGGACACAGGGAGGGGGAAGGGTAAGCTGGGACGAAGTGAGAGAGTGGCATTGACATATATACACTATCAAATGTAAAATAGGTAACTAGTGGGAAGCAGCTGCATAGCACAGGGAGACCAGCTCGGTGCTTTGTGACCACCTAGAGGGATGGGATAGGGAGAGTGGGAGGGAGATGCAAGAGGGGATATGGAGATATATGTATATGTATAGCTGATTCACTTGGTTATACAGCAGAAACTAACACAACAATGTAAAACAATTATACTCCAATAAAGATGTTAAAAAAAAAGGAGATTAAAAAAAAGAATCTGCCTGCCAATGCAGGGGACATGGGTTTGAGCCCTGGTCCAGGAAGATCCCACATGCCGAGGAGCAACTAAGCCCGTGCGCCATGACTACTGAGCCCGCGTGCCTAGAGCCCGTGCTCCACAACAAGAGAAGCCACCGCAGTGAGAAGCCTTCGCACTACAACGAAGAGCAGCCCCTGCTCGTTGCAACTAGGGGAAGACCGCGCACAGCAACAAAGACCCAACACAGCCAAGAATAAATTAATTAATTAAAAAAAAAAGAAACAGCTGAGTGGTAAGACTATTAGATGAAAGGGTAGAAAACTTGATGTTTGAGTTCCTGTCTGGCTTTTAACAATCTCTTGGATTCTAATGTGCTAGGACCATCCATGGAGTCTGAGAGGTGACCGCAGGAGCCCAAACTCTCAAGGCCTGTCTGCCTCCGTGACAAGTGGCAGCAGGCAGGTCCGGAGCCTGGATTCAGCAACCCACCAATCACGGGGGTTCATCAAGGGCACCTGCACAGCTTCCCTTGTGGTCAGCTGCCTTTCTGAAATCTTCCCAAGTGCCCATGAACCTTCAAGGCCATTGGAAGTGGAGCAGTGTGCCAGCCCCCTGTCCCTGCCACACTATGGAGTGCTGGGGGCTCCCTATCCACTTGGGGCCAAGTGGGCTTTCTGCCTGAGAGGTGAGCTCTCTCTGCCACTTCAGGCAAGGGGCTCACTGGAGCAGGAAGGCAGGTCAAGCTGCTGTCACCGTTGTGGGCCCCTCTGCTGTCCACACGTCTGGACTCTGGGGGCCCCACTCACTGGCTCTATCAGACCACACATTCCCAACTGCCAGCACGTGCAGGTCTGTTTGGCGAGTTGTCCTGAGGCCGGAGAGCCTGGAACAGATCATTGGAGGAGATCACTGAGGGACAGCCTGGTCATTACCAGCCGTTTCTCGGGAGGTCAGCCCAGATGAGCCCCCGCTGGAAGGAAGGGCTTTGTCTGAGTTCATTGGGGAGGAAGGCCTTAGAGGCCAGGGGCCAGTGTCCAGGTCCAGCCAGCAGCTTGTCGGGGCTCGTCTAGGACCTTCACAAATCAGCTACATGTCTGCCCAGTTAGAAACCAGAGAAAGACAGGATTCAGAGGCTGAAAGACCGAGACAGAGAGGCTTAGAGAATGAGGCCGACACTCAGTCAGTGAGAGGCAGGGAGGTGGAGAGAGACAGACACACGGGGCCGGTGATGCAGCAGGAAGGCCATCGCAAGAGTGGACCAGTGCCTACAACAGGCTCATCCTCGATGCAGTCAGGGAAATGCACACTGGAGTAGCAATGTGCCACTCCACACCTCCTAAATTAGCACACATTAAGGAAATGGTAACATCTCATGCTCCCGTGGCTGTGGAAAAAGCTGCTTAAACACACTGTCAGTGGCCCCGTAAATTAGCACAGCCTTTTAGGGAAGGAATTGGGCAATACGGCTCTAGAGCTGTTTGAACGTTCATCCCATTTCCCGTGGTAATTCCACTCCTGGGAATGGGCTGCAAGGAAATAATTCAACAGAAAAATAACAGCTTTGCACATAAAAGATGATGAGTGCAGTGCTATCCATATGTCCAACATGCTATAGTACGGCCGCTGTGAATATTTTTGCAAATAGGGAATACGAAGACCATGGTATGTGCAAATAAACAAAAATAAAACTATCTGTACATAAAAAGTAATAATTACATAAAACAGCCACCTGGATGCTTGGGTGGCCCACCATAGCTGGTGAAAGGTGCTCCTTGACTCCTGACACACTCCTGTCTTCCCAAGGGACCTACCCTGCCGCTCTCTGTCTGGAGCTCTCCAACCATGAAGCCTAATCCGCAGACCTCAGACTGGTTGGGAGACAGCCTCAGCTGAGGCTGCCCACCTGGCCAGCTCACTCTGGTGGCCCCAGGGAGTCTGGGTGATGCCCGCTGAGTCACTCCAAGGTTATGACCAAGAAGCCAAACCAGAACAGACATAGTAGAGTTGGATCTTCATTTAAGAAAAGGGATAAAGTGATTTTGCAGGCTCTGAAGTGCCTTGGCATTTGCAAGCACAGCAATCTAAGCCAGCTGAAGTCCGGACTCCCAGCTGAAGCATCACGGCGTGAAGGCAATTTATAACAGACTGAAGGCAAAGGGAGGGAGGGATCGTGGGGTCACCCCTCCTGGCCTGCCCCAACGGTAGGCACGGGTCTGATTCTGAACTTGAATCTTCCCGTTTACGTCTTCCCCTAGCTCCTGGAGGCCATCTCAGAATCACTGGGTGGGATTTTAGTAAATCATGGGTGAATAAAAAGAAGGGGAGGGCTTCCCTGGTGGCGCAGTGGTTGAGAGTCGGCCTGCCGATGCAGGGACACGGGTTCGTGCTCCGGTCCGGGAAGATCCCACATGCCGCGGAGCGGCTGGGCCCGTGAGCCATGGCCGCTGAGCTTGCGCGTCCGGAGCCTGTGCTCCACAACAGGAGAGGCCACAACAGTGAGAGGCCTGCGTACCGCAAAAAAAAAAAAAAAAAAAAAAAGAAGGGGAAACGACCATAGAGTATATGAGTGAGCGTCTGTCACCAAACAACTGTCTTTATTCAAAGTCTGCATGGCTTTCCAAGTGTGCCCTTAATTGTGCTCTAGAGAAGCTACACCCCCTGCTTACTGCCAGGGGATGCCCTGCCTTACAGGGGCTGAGAACATTCAGTGATCATGCCTGTGTCCAGACAAACCTAACCTTGTTCATTCGGTCTAGGCATAGTTACTGAACACAAAGAGGCTTTGTGATAGTCCCTGTCCTTGATGGGCTTTCAATCTCATGGGAGAGACAGGAGTAAACAACGAGGAGTGATTTAAAGAGCAATCACATGGGTGCTGTAAAAAGAGAAAGCTGCAGTGGGGAGTGACAACACTTAGGAAGTGGGCTCAGGGTGGGATGGAAGACTAGGCAAGGCTCCTTGGGGAGGTGGAAATGGAGCAGGGCCTTGAGGACAGGCAGGATTTTACCTGGCAGAAGGATCATCAGAGGGCCAAGGGTAAATGTGAGAGTTCACCTGGCCTCCCCCAGTTCCTCACCCTTGAGCCTGCCAAAGACCTGGGCTCAGCACCAGCCAATCCTGCCCAGACTGACAGAGGGCAGTGGCAGTCTCAGTCTGAGCCCAAACTGCTGAGGGTCCTGAAATTCATCCTGACCATTCATTCATTCTCTCACTCATGTTTACCACAAACACTTATTACACACCTGGCCTGTGCTAGGTGTCATTACAGGTTTTTGGGGATATAGTGACAAACAAGTCAGGGTCCTTGCCTTTCCAGTGGGGAACACAGACAGTAAACCAGCAACAAATAAAATAAATTCGCATTGTGGTAAGTGCCACGGAAAAATGTGAAATAAGGGTTGGGGGTATTTAATCAGTAAAATCAATATTTTATGTAATACCTAAATGATGTGAAGAGGCAAATCATTAAAAAATCTGGGGAAGAGCATTCTAGGCAGCATACATGGAAACTGCAAAGGCCCTGAGGCAGGAATAAACTTGGCATATTTAAGGATTAGCATGAAGGCAAATAAAGTGAAAAGGAATTGGGGGTAAGGGGAGTGATAGGAGGTGAGATCAAAGAGGCAGTGGGGAGCCTGGCCTGGCCATGATGTTGGTTCCTGGGAATCATAGCATCTCTTGCATCACAGCCAGGCTCCTGCCTTGAGTTAAAGGTCTCAGGATTGGACGCAGGCCCTGCACACTAATGTGCTTGACAGGGTGTTGGTACATGACACACCCTCATCCAGAAGTGCCCAGTTGGTCACACAAGGACAATGGATAAGCCACACCTGGTGTATCGTCCTCACAGAACACCAGGTCCTGCAGCTGCTTTGGTTTCACCTTTTCCCATTCCTATGTTCCTCCTCTTGTTCCTTCAGGGAGTGGCGCTGGAGTCCCAGCATAAGTTGGAAACAGGCCACAGAAAGTGTGCTTTTAGGAGTGAGTACAAGCACAAAGCGGCTGTAGCAGAGTGCCTAGAGGGACCCAGAGGCAGAGATGCCAGAGAACTGAAGGCCAGGCCAGGCGTAGCATAGGAGGTGCAGAAGCACTGAAAGTGTCTGAGGGAGAGGGGAACGAAAAGAGTGAAATGTGTTTCACAAAACATAATTTTGGTAGCATGTTGGAGATGGATCAGAAGAGAGAAAAGGAAAACCAGGCAGAGAGATGACAAAACTCTGAACTAAGGCAATGGCTCGTCTCAAGAGACAAAACAGATAGATCCATTGGACTGACTTGTATGAGGGTGTAATAGTGAGAAGTCAGAGGTAACAGATTTCTGCCCAGCTGCTGGGCAGATAACGTTATTCACTGAGGAAACGCAGGCAGAGGTGCGTGGGAATATGCCCAAAATTATGGGGTGGAGTTGGGACAGGAGGCAGATGGGCCAGTTTTGGACATTTTGAGTAGAAGATGAATCTAGGCCATCAAGAGCAAGATGTCCAGGCCAGTTGCTCAGGAGAGAGGTCTGGGTGGGAAGGCCGTCAGCACTCAGGCAGCAGTTGGCACCGTGAGTGCTGGGGTGAGGTATGTACAGTGAGAAAAGAAGGCTGAGGAAAGAACTCTGGGGACCACTGATATTTGCAGGGTTTCAGGGGCAGGGAGAGGACTCAGTGAAAGAAGACGGGGCCAGAGTGCAGCTCATGGAAGCCAGTGGGGGAGAAAATTTCCAGAAGGGGATGGTCCTTGGGGTCAAATGCTACAGAAGGGTCAGGGAAGATGTGGACCAAAGAGGCCACTGGATATGACACTGGGAAGAGCAGGAAGAGACTTTGGGAAGGCTCTCTAGCCCTCTCTTAGAGCACAGCAAAAACTAGTGGCTAAGAGCACAAGCCCAAGTGGCGAAGAGCACAAGCAGTGGAGCCAGCCTGGGTTTGGGGCCTGGCTCCTCTTCCTCCTAGCTGGTAACCTGCGGTAAATCACTTAACCTTTCTATGCCCCAGTGTTCTGATCTACCTCATGCAGATGTGAGGAAAGCAGGAGTGCTCTGAACGGTGCCTGGGGGAGAGTGAGTGCTCAATACGTGTTGGGTTCTCTCCAATAATCAAGGCGAAGGGAATGTGAAACACGAGAGTGTTCCCTTAAATCAGTGTGGGCACATAACATGAAGATACTTTGATTTTCCAAGATGAACACGGCTAGGGCCCAATCCTGAATCACAGGGCCTTTGAGAAACAATAGACACACCGAAGCATCCCCAGGGTGTTTGAAAGTCCAGAGATGAGAATGCGGTCTAGGGATGGAAGACGGGAAGTGGCTGCGGCAGTGCCACCTGGAGTGTCCCACTGTAGGGGAGGACCAGGGTGCTCGTGGAGCTCTGGTCGCTCTCAGTAGTGGTCACCCCTGAAGGCCAATGAGCTGGATTTTCTGTTAACCACTGTCACCTCAGGCCTGGCGTCAGGCCTCTGCGCCGCTTGGCATTCCCTTGAGGTTTCTGCTGGGCTAAGGATCAGCCTTTGCTGCAGTGCGGGGATTGCCTGACCTCTGCTGTCCACTGTCTGTCATGGCAGAAACTCAAAGATGGTCACGGACTCACAGGATGCACTTTTCTCCAACTTTCTGGACAGTGACTCTCAATATTAACATATTTTACACTGTGACAATACAGAGAAGTTTCACAAAGCAATTCTTACCTTTACTATGTGTGAACACTCTGATATATTCTATATTTTTCTATTTTTATTTCATTAATAAGAAAAATGCTGATTACAATCCACTAAATTGATGTCACAGCTCCAGGCTTTCTCATGGAGTTCGAAAAACATTCACTTAAGGAACTAAATTAGTGCCTCGTTTCCCAAACATCAGTCAGTATATTCCATATTACTTTCAAACTTCTGGCCACACCCAAGGCCGATTGTTTATGGTATCTGATTATTTTTTCTTTAAATCAATTCATTTAAACATTTAAAAATGCCTACTATAGGGCTTCAATGGTGGCGCAGTGGTTGAGAATCTGCCTGCTAATGCAGGGGACACGCGTTCGAGCCCTGGTCTGGGAGGATCCCACATGCCACGGAGCAACTAGGCCCGTGAACCACAACTACTGAGCCTGCATGTCTGGAGCCTGTGCTCCGCAACAAGAGAGGCCGCGATAGTGAGAGGCCTGCGCACCGCGATGAAGAGTGGCCCCCGCTTGCCACAACTAGAGAAAGCCCTCGCACAGAAACGAAGACGCAACACAGCAAAAATAAATAAATAAATTACTAAACTCCTACCCCCAACATCTTCTTTTAAAAAAAAAAACAAAAAAAACCCCTACTATAGCTGAAGTAAAATATTGGTGAAATAACAAGTTTGAGGGCTAGTTATATTTTTTAATCTAATACACACTGAAATAAATATTTAATTATCAAAATAAAAAATGTTTCCATACCTCCTAAAATCCTCTTGCACACCAGCAACGTTTGCGTTCCTCACTTTGGGAATCACAGATCTAAAGATTAGTCCAAACATCTCATTTTCAGTGGGGGCAGTGAGGCCCAGAGGGGTGAATTCACTTATCCGAGGTCTAGTTTTTCAGTCAGTGGGAAGGTCAGTCTGGTCAAAGGAGGGAAGAAAGAAAATAAAGGAAACTTGAGATCTCTAGGCTACCCCTGGCCAAAGTCTTACCAGTCTTATCACTTTTGGAGAGAGGCCCTACCCTGTCATCTCACCAGAGTCCAGATTTCAGTTTATAGTCACCTTGGCAGAGCCATTTTAAGACCTGGGTCTTAGATATTCTTATTCTTGGAGGTCCTGATCTGTATCCTATCACATCTATTACAATGTGCGCACATTGGCACTTATTAATTTCAATTTTGCTATTTTCTTCTTCTTGCATTTTGAAGCCGATGAAGTTTTCACGCTTCAGCCATTTTGGCAGGCCCTTACAAAGTTCACAACCTGTAGGGTTATAGCCTGCCATGCCTAATGGATGAAGTGGTGAAGGAATCTGATCAACGAAGACACACTAAAGAGCAATTTAATTACTTTAGCCCTTTCTCCTGGTGTCTTTAAAGGGTAATGTGGACAGGCCACTGACAACTAAATGAATGAGTTTCCAGTGGCAAAATCTTTGCTATTCTGAGAGAGCGGTGGGGGCAGTGCCACTGCAGGTAGGCTAAGTGCCATGTGACTGGCAAGATGTTCTCATTCTGTGCCTCAGTTTCCTTATTAAGTAAAACAAACAGATTAGACTACATTGATGATTTTCAAAATATATTTCAAAAATGAGGGCAAAATCAAGACTTTATTGGACATATAAAAACTGAAAGAATTCATCACCAGCAAACCTGCACTAGAAGCAATGATTAAGGAAGTCCTTTAAGCAGAAGGAACATGCTACCAGATGGAAATCTGGATCTATACAAAGGGGTGGAGAGCATCAAAACTGCTAACTGCGTGAGTAGAGCTTTTAAAAGTTATCACTTAAAATTCTTTAAAAGACAATCAACTGAATATTTAAAATAGATAACCAACAAGGACCTACTGTAAAACAATTAAAAAAAAAAAGACAATCGACTGTTTAAAGCTAATATGCTAACAATGTACCGTAGGATTTGTAACATGTATAAGCAAAATGTATGACAACAACAGCAAAAAAGTCAAGAAAAACAGAAGTATACTCTTGTAAGATTCTTATACTATGGGTCAAGGAGTATAATATCCTGTTAAGGTAGAATATGCAAAGTCAAAAAATGTATATTAAACCCTCATGAAACTACTAAAATGAAAAGAGTGAATAAGCCAACAAAGGAGATGAAATGGAATAATTAAAAGTACTAAATTAGTCTTAAAAAAAAAAAGGAGAAAAGGCAACAAAGACCAGAGGGAACAAATATAAAACAAACGGCTAGATGGTAGATTTAAACCCAGCCACATCAATAATTACAGAAAATATAAATTGTCTAAACATCCCAAGTAAAAGGCAGAAATTATTAGGATAAAAAACAAACAAACAAAAAAAACCCAACCAAGATCCAACTACAACACTAACAACAAATCTACTTTAAATAAAAAGACACAAATAGGTTGGAAAAAGATGCACCATCTTAACAATAATCAAAAGAAAGCTAGAGCAGCTATGTTGATATCAAATAGAGAGATTTCAGAGCAAAGAACATTACCAGAGATAAGGTTATTTCATCATGATAAAGGGGCCAATTTATCAAGAAGCCATGATGATGCTACATGTTTCTGCACTTAATAACAGAGCTTCAAAATAATAATGTTTTTGGAGTCTCACAGGAATGAGAGTGTTCTGTAGAATTCCGTGTAAATGTTACTTCTGTCTCTCTCCTTTTCTATTTTTAGTGTGACCCACTATGCTCGTTGTAAATTAAGTTTAAGGACACTAGACCTACCTTCATTTGGTACCAAAAGACACCATCCTAGGAGGCAGTCACAAGTGGTGGCTAGCATCTCTGCTCCTGGCCAAATCACTTTTGGCTTCTATGGACTTCAGTTTTTCCATCTGTACCATGAAGATCAACCGTTCGGAAAAAAAGTTTTTAAACGGTGAACTGTTTCTCCAGCCTAACAGCTTGTGGAACCCCCTAGAGGCTGGGTCAAGTACCAGCTATGCTGGGATGGGAGCAGCGGTAAGAATGGAGGAACCAGAATCCTGGGAGATCTAGATGGGCCCTTGACCCAAATACCTTGCTGGTTGGGCTCCTGATTCTTTCCATGGCTCATGTGATCTGGGGAAAGAGTGTTGTAGTAACAGAATTCTTTCAAGTATTTTCAACACAGCTGACAGAAAATACATATGCTGAACTTTGTAAGCTGCCTTCAGCTTACATATAAGTGAATGGATTATGAGAATGACAGGTGCTGACAGGTACTTAGTTTTTCCAAACTAACCTGGTTGGCAACAACTGAAGGCAGGTCACGGCTACTACCTAGATCAGTAAGTCTAACAGATTAGTAGATGGAGCCATGCGATGCCTTCTTGGCTGGGAATAGAGGGACAGCACTGCTCTTCGTTCTTCATTGCACGCACGTCGGGCTAGCGATTGTATACCATGTCACAGATACAAAAGCACCCGCGCTCCTTTGGAGCTTCCAAGACAAAGTGCGAAGGATGATGACACACAGTATGGGTAGCACACACTTAACAATACACAGCAGGTACCTTAAAAATTATGACAGATATAAGCTCCTTTAACATACAGGATCATTTTAAAGCTGTGGAATCTGATATACAGTATATATGACTAATATCTTGTCACATCCTTTTTTTTTCATGTCTCTTGTCTTTTTTGACACTTTCTTTCTCTGTGTATATCTCTTTGGATTTCAGTTTGGAAATATGAGTAAATGAAATTGGGAGGAAGAAACCTAGGTAAAAACCCTTCTTATGAAACAAGCGTAACAAAAAGAAAGAGCTACCAGAATCCTATATCCTTCCAAGAGAATCAATCATCTAGAAACCAAGTCTTTGGCTTTTTCACAGTAACCTTCCAACCATTTTTCCAGGTATGACTAAGAAGGGGGTTAGGAGCACTTAATGCAGAAAGGTCTAGAAGGATATACACCAAGTTGCTGACATGAATTATTTCCAGAGGATGGAAATGGAAAGGGACAAATTACTAAACTTTCTTTACACATCTTGAATTATTTAATTTGTTACATTAAGCACCTATCGCTTGTGTATTAAAAACATTGATAAGGAACATTGTTAAAGAAAAGTAACTACTTTGTTCACTTAAAAAACACTTGAGAGTGTATATAATGCACGCGGTCTGTCACATTAAAAAGAATGAGTAAGCTCACCAAAGACTACAATTCCGAAGTCTAATTGTTAGTCTACACCAGAAATTTTATGAGGCAGAAGCATTAGGGTAGCCTCTGGGGTTTTCTAACATTCCCCTGGCCTGAGCCCCTATCTGCCTGGGAGGCCCAGTGCGCTCCCCTGTAATTAAATGAGGTAACGTGGTAACGACTGAGCACAGCGCCTGCCAACGGAGAGTTCTCTACCTCACAAGGAGGTCCCACAAAATCAAGGTCTTCACATCTTGCTAGATGGGACGGCCTTTCCTCCTGGGATAAATATCATACATTGTTGAAAGCAGGGATGTAAGGTCTCCTCGAAAAGCCCCATATCTCTCCCCTCTGACAGTTCCTGCCCTGACATCTGACAGAGACCACTACCTCTAAACCTTTTCCCATAGCAAATCTGTCATGAAGTGGGGTGCTTCCCCCAATGGACCATGCTCTAGCTTTCCAAACTGCTAGAATCTTCAGGGTTTGTCAATGTTGGCACTATTGACATTTTGGGCCAAGTGATTCTTTGTCGTCGGGGATGGGGTGGCGGATGACCCTGCGCACTGCAGGATGTGTAGTGGCATCCCTGGTCTCCACCCACTAGATGCCAGTAGCATCCAACCACTACGGTTGTGACAACAATGCCTCCAGACATTGCTAAGTGTCTCCTGCGGGGAAAACTGCCACCAATCGAGAACCACTGTTTTATATCAGTTCAGTCGTTCAGCCATCGCACGAGAACCTGGGACACTGATATCCATGCAACAACCTCCAAAACACCCCCCACAAAACCCCCGAAAAACTTGAACTTCTGAACCTTTAACAACCCTCTTCCCAGGAGCAGTGTAATGTTGTCAGTGAAAGTCAAGTTTTCAGAAGCATTTGTCTCACATTTTAGTGCAAACTTTCTCCCTTATTGGTGGCTACCAAAGGGCTACAGGCAAGGACAAGTTAGGTAGGTCAAGCCAGACCCTGCGGGGGTGAGAGGGGGGAAGAGGTGTTTAGCCAGCTGGTGCTCCCTGATGAACAAGAGCTCTAATCCATTCATGGGCAGAAAATGAGCGAGACAGACTGGCAGATGATTGTCACTCAGTCCCCTGGCTTTAAATATCATCTATGGACTGATGACCCTACATTTTATATTTCCAATCCTCACCTTTCTCATGGCAGCCAGCCTCTTACAGTCAACTCCACTTGGGTATTTGATAGGCATCTGAAAATCAATACGGCCAAAATGGAACTGATTTTTCCTCCTAAACCGATCCTCCCCTAGTATTTCTCAGCCTAGTAAATGGCACCACCATACACCAAACAAGCCAAAACTTAGAAGTCATCCTTGATTCTTCTATTCCTTTTTTTTTTTTTTGCGGTACACGGGCCTCTCACTGTTGTGGCCTCTCCCGTTGCGGAGCACAGACTCTGGACGCACAGGCTCAGCGGCCATGGCTCACGGGCCCAGCCGCTCCGCGGCATGTGGGATCTTCCCGGACCAGGGCACGAACCCGTGTCCCCTGCATCGGCAGGCGGACTCTCAACCACTGCGCCACCAGGGAAGCCCTCTTCTATTCCTCCTTCCCTCACCTTCCATATCCATCAGTCATGTCAGCTTCGCTTCCAGAACACATCCCTAATCTGCGCTCTTTTCTCTAGCTCCACTTCTGCCACCCTAGTATAAGCCACTATCATCTCTTACTGGACCACGTTATTAGCTTCCTAACTAGTTCCTGTTTCCTCTCTGGTCCCCTACACATCAGGGTTTCTCAACCTCACACTACTGACATTTTGGACTAAGTGTGTTAGTCCAAACGTAGTTCCCTTTGCTTGGGGGAGGGGGGCTGTCTTGGGCACTGTAGGATGCCTGGCAGCATCCCTGGTCTCCACTCACTAGATGCCAGTAGCAACTGCCCCACTCCCACATCGTGACAAACGAAAAAAAAGTCTCTAGACATTGCCAAATGTCCCTTGGGGGATAAAAATCACCCCTGAGAACCACTGTCCTACATCCTATACACAGGAACCAGGATATTTTTTAAATGCAAAATGCATCATGTCACTCCCCTGCTGAAAACCCTCCAGCGTCTTCCCACTGACCTTAGAATAAAACCCAAGCTCCTTATCGTGGCTTTCAAGACCCTCTATGAACTGGCCACTGCCTGCTTCTCTAACATCCTCTCTTCCACACAACGCTCTCCCTCCCTAAGCTCCAGCCACACTGGTCTTTTTTCTGCTCCTTGAACAGTCCAAGCTTGCTCCCCTTCACCCCTTGGACTTGGCTGATTCCTCTACCTAAAATGCACTCTCCCCAGACCTTTGCATGGCTCATTGTTCACTAAACAAGTCCCAGATCAAATGCTGCCTAATCAGCAAGGCCTTCCCTGACCATCCCATCTAAAGAACCCCCTTACATCCTCTATCACATTACCTGTTTACTTCCTTCATAGTGCTAATCACAATACAAAACTCTTGTTTTGTCATTTGTTGTCTGCCTTTTCACTAGAGTGTAAGCTCCCCAAGAGCCAGAACCCTGTTTGCCTTGTTCACTGCTATAGCCCAAATGCTAAAATAACACCTGGCACAGAGTAGGTGCTCAATAAATATTCCTCCCCTGTACCTCCTCAAATCACAGGTCAGGTTTCCTTTCTAAGATTATTCTTGACTGTGGATGTAGTTTCACTTTGAGCTACATTTGACCTATGTTAAAATGTGTGTGGCTTGGGCTACCATGCACAAGGGCTTGGCATAAAGAAAATAACAATTTTGAAACATAAACACAGGCCAACTAATTAACTAAGGAAAGTCCGTTCCTTGCCCCTCAGGTTTGCTGCAGGCATATAATCATTCCACTGGTCATGACTTCAGTTTGCTCCTTGTCCCTAAATTTGAAGCAGCAAAGGTCGTTCAGGGGCTAAGAATCCAAAACTCACCTGCCTCAGAGGTTCAAACAGTCTCTTTGTCCATCATCTCAATATATACAATATCTAGGGCCCGAACATTTTTGTGCTGGCTTCAAGTTAAAGTAGTTCACTGGGTCAAAGGCAGGAAAGGATGGTCCAAGGTGCAGCAGGGTCAATGAATGTTGGCTGAGTCCCGAAACCGCAGCTTGGCTCTTAAATTGATTTGTGGTCCGTTTCCAGGAAACCAAAGATAATCGGTCCACCTGGCAGCAGGCTGGCTGCGAACTGGAGGCAATTCTGCCCTGGCCAAGGGCCATGGCCCTCTCGTGGCCCCAAGGAAGGAAGTATTTCATCGGGCCTTTTGGACATTTTGGCGAGCGGCCGGCTGCTCCCGCCGCGGCGGGCTCTCCACGAGGTGCAGAGACGTCTCCACCCGCAGAGACGAGGCCCTGAGGCGGCGGGAGGCCGTCTCCGTGCGCTGCGAGGCGGTTTCCACGTGCTGGTAGGACACCTCGAAGACGCGAGGGAGCCGTTTCCCCGAGGGGGAGACGGAGCGCCCCTCGCTGCGGCGCTGGGTAGTCTCCACCTGCCGGGAAGACCTCCGCACCTGACGGGAGGTCGTCTCAACGCAGTGGGACGAGGTCTCCACGCGGACCGTCGCCGTCTCCTCGTAGCGGGCGGACTCAGCCCGGGGCGGAGAGGGGTTTCCCCCAAGGGTTGAGGCCATCTTACGGAGGTAACGGAACCAAGCAGGCCTCGCGAGGCCACATTGCCCCACGCTCCTCGACGGGTTACGTCACAAGGTGAGGAGTGACATCACATGGCACTGTGACGCAGGCACAGCGGCAGCCTAGGATCCTACGACACAGGGACGTGCAGGAACAGTGGTCCTGGCGGGGACTGGTGACGGCCCCTTTGAAACCCTGGGTTGGGCCCCACGCTAGGTCAGCCCCCGCATCGCCCCCTATCCTGTCAGGAGCCCGCGCGGGCGGAGGCGGGAACGGGCCAGGCCTGGGATGGGCGGAGCCTCCCGCCCCCGCGCGAGGCTCTGGCCGCCCCCCCGCATCCCACACTGCACCGCGGCAGGAAGTGGGAGCCGCGGCTTCCGGCACCTCCCCCGCCACTCCCGGCGTTCGCGGTGTTGGGCTGTTGGCTGCTTGGCTTCTTTGCTGGTGATGGCAGCAGCCGTCGCTATGGAGACAGGTGAGTGGCGCTCCGCGCCGTGCGTTTTGGCAAATAGAACTGTCCTGGGCCCAGACACCTACTCCCGCTTCCCCGGGTTCGCCTTCCAGGCCTAACTCCCTGCAAGGTGATTGTTCGGACCGGGAGGGGCGAGAGCTCTTCTAGAGTCTGGAAGGGCGAAGGTAGTTTGGCCTTTTCAGAGTTTGTTTTGTTGGTATATCCTTTCTCCTCACTTGTTATTCAGACACCGACCCCACCGACTTCCGGCGAGGCTAAAGGAGAGATTTTGGATTATAAACCGCTTCCTCGATTTGTTTTCTGCGTCTTAAATGAGCTTGCATAAGTTTAAAATATCGTCCACAAACTCGTGTATTATTTTGCCACTGACGCGTCTCACCGAAGCACGCGTTCCCTGATCTTGCGTTTTCGCCGTGGTCTCTTTCAGCTTGCATTCTGAACTTCTCTTGATAGGTTTAGCGTTTGCTTTGTTTTTGCTTAGCTTAATCACTTAACAACTTGTAACACATTATTAAAATAAGGCAAGGCATAGTTACCGCAACTTACCGCAACAGTGGTCAATGTTAAAATGTTAAAATCCCAATATAGTGGCTCACGAGTGATAAATGTTCTGCCCGTGTGTGATCCTGTTTTCTTTGATAACTTGTCTTTAACATTAGAGAATTCATTCATTCCTGATTAAACATTCCTTTTAATCAGGGCTTTGCTTTCCTTAGATTTTTAAGGAAGGTTTTTCTCCTCCCTAAACCAGTTTAGGAAAACCTTCACATGCCCTTCTTTATGTAGAAGCATATCTCATCATTAGTCAGGTTTCTTTACTGCTGTTTTCTTTCTACAAATCAATATTGTATATGGTGACGTTTATTTTGGATGATTTTTGCTATCTTCTCTCCTAGATGATGCTGGAAATCGACTTCGGTTTCAGTTGGAGTTGGAATTTGTGCAGTGTTTAGCCAACCCAAATTACCTTAATTGTAAGTTGTTGAGCACCTCATTGAATTGAGTAGCTATTTATAATTTCTGATAGAAGAGTTGCAATTCATAGTTCCAATTCATAGTTGGCCCTTTGTATCCTCGGATTCAACTGCAGTTGGTTGAATCTTCCCATACGGAGGGTGACAGTACTGTCATTGTCATTGCGCTATGTTATTTTATGTGAGACTTGAGCATCTGTGGGTTTTGGTGTCTGTGGGGTCTCTTAGAACCAGTCCCCTGTGGATTTGAGGGATGACTTTAGTATCTACTTTTGTACATTCTCAATTGAACAGAATTATTGCTACACTTACATTGGTATATATATAATTGAGCAAACTGGGACTTCTGTTGTGAATTCAGTGAGTGTTGGTGGTGGGGATGTTATGTAAGTAAATTTTTTACTTTTATGTTAGGAGTCACAAATCAGTAGTCCAAGGATTGATTTGCTCAACAGGTGTTTTTTTTTTTTTTTATGCCTTTCAGTTCTTGCCCAAAGAGGTTACTTCAAAGACAAAGCTTTTGTTAATTATCTTAAGTACTTGCTTTACTGGAAAGAACCAGAATATGCCAAGTATCTAAAGTAAGTTTAATTTTTATAGTCCTAAATATGTGTGTACTTTATTATACTCCAAAGCACTGATATTTAATAGACGTCTTAGTTTCACATTGGAAAAAATATAGTTTGAATCTCTGCACTTCTTTTAGTTGTCTCCATTTTAGTACGAGACACACTGATCTCTAACTTAACTTGGATTATTTCAGTGATATACTCACCAGTATCCCTGCTTTCTCCTCACCATCCCCTGCCCCCAAGCCAAACAAAGCAGAATCATTTTCTACACAGAAGCCAACTTGGTATCTGAAAAATAGAAATCACAACATTCCATTAGAACTCTTCAGTTGCTTCTCATTGCATGCAGAGGAAAATCTAGTCTCTTTTCTCGAGCTAAAGACCTGTATGATCTGGCCCTGTCTTGTCTGACCTTACCTTGTACCACTCACTCCATCTCACTGGGTTTCTGACCCCAAGGAACCCACAGTCTACATATGCAATGACATAGCCATAGCCTGAACATGAAACACCATAGAAAGGGGTACTTACTTGTAAGGAAGGTTTTCTGGAGGAGGTAGCCTTACCTGAGTCTTAGTAGCTGCTTATTTTATTTTATATATTTTACATAATAAATATATGTATGTATTATTCAAGTTGTGCAATAGATGCTTTCGTTTTAAGGCTTATGAATTGCAAGGAGCATACTATAATCACGAACTTATTCCTTTTTTTAAAAAATTCTGCTAATTTGCAGTAGTGCTATAGCTTGCTTTTTTTTTTTTTTTTTTAATATTTATTGATTCATTTGGCTGCACCAGGTCTTAGTTGCAGCAGCAGGATCTAGTTCCCTGACTAGGGATCGAACCCGGGCCCCCTGCATTGGGAGTGCGTAGTCTTAACCACTGGACTGCCAGGGAAGTCCCCGAACTTAATCCTTTTTAATGGTAAAAAAGAAACCGTGAACTCCCACCTGTGCTTTGTCTTAACTAGGTAGTCAAAAAGCAATGGTGAAACTTTTAGTCTTTTTTTTCCCTAAACAAACACAAGTTTGAGAGGAAAATGTTTCAAACTTGTACTCCCACTTTTCTGATCTGTGTCTCATAACAAGGAGGATGTATGAAGCCCACATCCTCCTGTAGCTTGCAGGACCCTTGGCACCCTTACTGGCCCTTTATAAAGAACCACTTATTCATTTAATAATCCAGAGAAAAGACTTTTTTTATTAGATTGCAACATGTTGTATGTATGTAGACTTAGAGACTCAGTTTTGGACACTGAGCCCTAGACACCATCAAGTTCAGTTTCACCCACAGCATTGCTGAGATGGTCATCTACATGTTGGCTGGAGGTTTCCAGTGAGCACATACTACTCCATTCAGGGGCAACCAATTCCATTGTAAGCTAGATGCTAGAAAGTTCTTCCTTGTCTTATAATATGATATACCTCCATGTAACATCAACCCATGTTGAGTTTTGTACCTGAATTAATCCAGAACCAATCTATGCCCTCTTGAGGAACAGCCATTCAGATATTTAAATTCAAGAGAGGCTGCAAATGAACCCCCATTTCATTTCTGCACAAGGTTTTCGTTTAATAGTTGCCAACATTTGAAGATTAGAAAGTTTCATATTTTAATCCAGATTTCTAGCTACTCTTTAAAATTCTGCATGATCTGGTAACCCCAGGTCTTTGTTCTCCCAGGTCAGCCCCTGGCTAGGGCAGAGGAGCAGCTGCCTCTTCTGGACAGTTTCCACCATTTCACTAATAGCCACGACTTGCAACTATAATTTCTCTCTTACATCTTTTTTTCTCACCTACCTTCAGCCATTTCTCATGTGTCCACCTTTGGATATTTTACACTTATGCCTTATGTTTTTCAGCCAAGAGCTAAACACAGGCCTTCAGATGTCAGGGTACAGTGGACCAAATAGCTTTTTTTTCTTCATATGGACATTATACTTCTATTTGTTCAACTTAAGTTTACATTACCTTTTTGGGGGGGGGCAGGGAATGAGGGGGCAAGGATTCATATTGTTGACTTGCTGGGAGCTTTATGTCAACTAAAATCTTTCAGTTCTTATTTTCATCAATGCTATTAGTTTAGTTCTCCATTTATTTCTTATTTATTTTTAAAAAATCTAATTGCAGAACTTTCCTTTTGTACCTCTTCTATTTCATCTTGTTGGTTAATGCTATAATTGTAGCCTATTAACATATTTATAATTCCTTATTTTGTCATGTAATGTATTCTGAGCATTGTCTCTACAAGTCTGATAAATGATCACTGTGTGTCTAAGTTCCAGTTACTAAATGCTACTTGAAGACCATTCTCTCAGTCAATACATTAACTTATTTTACAGTTGAAGAAACTAAACCTTAAGGGAGTTTAAGTACCTTGTTTGAGGCCACCCAGCTGGGGAATGGCAGAGCTGATTTCAAACCTAGGTCTTTTTTTTTTTTTTTTTGCGGTACGTGGGCCTCTCACTGTTGTGGCTTCTCCCGCCGCGGAGCACAGGCTCCGGACGCGCAGGCTCAGCGGCCACGGCTCATGGGCCCAGCCGCTCCGTGGCATGTGGGATCTTCCTGGACCGGGGCACGAACCCGTGTCCCCTGCATCAGCAGTCGGATTCTCAACCACTGCGCCACCAGGGAAGCCCTAAACCTAGGTCTTTTTAACTACCAACAATGTCCTCATGAAAAGGAAATAGCCAGGGTAGGTGTGAGTAGGGCTTTCCAGGCTTAGCTGCTGACAATTACAAGCAACTATGTATCTTTGGAGTATAGGAAGCAAATGTGTAATAAGGACAACATGGTGTAGGGCCCTGCTACTCAATGTGGTCCTCAGACCAGTAACATTGATATCACTTGGGAGCTTGTTAGAAATGCAGTCCTCAGGCTCCACCCCAGACTTCCTGAATCAGAGTCTGCATTTTAAGAAGTGATTCATGGGTGCATTAAAATTTGAGAAGCACTGCTGTAGTACAGTCCCCAAACTTTAGTCATTTGTATACCACTTGTACAATTTTGGCTCTATCTGTGTACTCCCTATAAGACTTACTGTTTTTTAATTGACTCATTTAAATTTTATGTCTTTTCTATTTGAAATAATTTTACTTAAAAACAAATAGAAAAACAGTAAGAAGAATTCCTGTGTATTCTTCCCCCAGATATTCTAAATGCAAACCTCGTATATAATCATAGTAGTGATCAAAATCAGAACATTAACATTGATATATCATCTGATCTTGTTATCTAACCAGCAGACCTCACTCACATTTTGCCAGCTGTCTCACTAATGTCCTGTGTCTGGGGCAGTGTCCAGTCTAGGCTCAGATGCTGCATTTTTTGTTGTTGTTGTTTTGTTTTGCGGTACACGGGCCTCTCACTGTTGTGGCCTCTCCCATTGTGGAGCACAGGCTCCGGACGCGCAGGCTCAGCGGCCATGGCTCACACGCCCAGCCCAGCCGCTCTGCGGCATGTGGGATCTTCCCGGGGCACGAACCCGCGTCCCCTGCATTGGCAGGCGGACTCTCAACCACTGCGCCACCAGGGAAGCCCTCAGATGCTGCATTTTGTTGTCATGTCTTAGTCTCCATTAATCTGAGTTCATCAGTCTTCTTTTTTTTTTCCCCCCATAAGTGTGACACAGAAGTGATGTTATATCCTTCTTGGTATATCAGGAGTCATAGGATGTCAATTTGTCCCTCTACTGGTGATATTTTGGTCACTTGGTTGAGGTGGTGGCTGCCAGTTTTCTCTGTATCAAGTTACTATTTTTCCTTTTGTATTTAATACGTATTTTGTGAGGGAATACTTTGAGACTATGTAAATATCTTGTTTCATATTTCATTCTTTTACCTAACTTTAGCACCTATGGAAGATACTTGCTTGAAACAATTTTTACTGTGGAGATTTTCTAATTCCATCATTCTTTATTCGTTTATTAGTTGGTATTCAGTTGTAAGGAACATTTCCTTGTTCCTGATTTATTTATTCATTTAAAGAAGTTACATCAATATGGACTCTTGAATTATCTTGTGGGTTATAATTATGTATCTTCTTGATCCCAGATATAGCCAGTGGGAGCCCCTTCGCATTGGCTCCTGAGTACTTTTGACATATCCCTATAATTTTTTGAGCATTTTTCTTTCTGGCACTACATAATATTCCAGGCTCATCTTGTACTTTCCCTCTGTTAGCCTTAGAATCAGCCATGTCTCCAACCAACCTTGGATAATTCTATATAAAACCCATGATCTGGGCACTCAGTGTGCTCATTGGTTTCATAGCTTCTAGGCCCTCTCAACACACAAAGCTAGAAATTGTGTGTGTGTGTATATAAATATCTATTTCTATCTCTGTGTGTGTGTATATATATATATTAAAAGCCATGAGTTCATACTGATGTTTTCAATCCCAACTCAGTAACAAGATTCATTCTAGCCTTCCCCCTTCCTTATCTGAAACTCTTTTTTTTCTGAGAGCCAGAAATTTGGCTTTCTATCTACAGCATATTTACTTAGGTATTTGCTCAACCTTAGAGTATATGTACTTAATTTCAGAATTGTTATATCCCTATGGAAAACTAGAATACAATATTTGTGCTTAGTTCTGAGATTGACTCAGTTTTAAAATAAAAGTTGTCTTATTGTTTATGGAAAACCAGTAGGTATTAATTAAACACATAATTAATTACTAAAATAAAAAGTGTTCATGTTCCTCACCTTGGAAACCACCAGAAGAGAATAGCATGATTTGTCCCCCAATGTTGACTCCGTTTACCAGTTACTGTGTGGTCTTAGGCAAGTTATTTATAATCTTTCTGAACTTAAGTTTTCTCACTTTTGAAAATTTTGCTGACTTTTGATGCATAAGCAGGAAAAAAAGAACTGTACTACCAAAGTGTACTAAATTAATGTTACAGAAATGGTAGGCTGCAAGATTGCTTTTAGGTGAGTAACTGAACTAGAGGGTGGTATTATTACGTTATGTCGATCATTAACTTACAAACTTAACCCCAGGTACCCTCAGTGTTTACACATGTTAGAACTGCTCCAGTATGAACACTTCCGTAAGGAGCTGGTGAATGCTCAGTGTGCGAAATTTATCGACGAGCAGCAAATTCTGCACTGGCAGCACTATTCTCGGAAGCGGATGCGCCTGCAGCAAGCCCTGGCCGAGCAGCACCAGCAAAATAACACCTCAGGAAAATGAACAGTTGGATCCAGACCCGGCTCTTCAGACATGTATATATTGCTTTTGTACAGTGAAGACAAAAAAAGACTCTCCCTATGTACCTTTATTGTGGTAGCACCTAGAACCGTTAGTGTGCTATTTAACTGAACTAACTTTTTATTGTTAATAGATTATTTCTGTTAAACCAGAATTGTTTTACTTTGATTTCCCTGTGGATTTGTAAGCTTTTATTAGTATTTAACACAGTCAGCTGAGTAAGAATAGAAATGTTAGGTGTTTCAGACCAATTTAAGGCAGCGGGGGGGTGGGGTAAGGGGAGGGCCACCGAGTATCCCAAACTCTAAGCCGAGCTCTGTTTTCATGTACAGTGGGGCCTGGGACAAGTCTGTCTCCTGGAACCTTGCTGTCCCTCAGATCAGCTATCCTGCCCTTCATCTACAGAGGGAGAGGTGTGGAGTAAGTGACCTCTTTACGTCAGGCAGCAGGGACTGCATAAAGGTTCTTAAATTCTGCAGGGCAGGAGACATACCTGTATCGCCAGTTGCTTTGCAAGAGAGCTTTAAGGAAGAATCATTGGTATGTCACTGACCTAGTAATGGCAGGGAGAAGATTGGTGGTTAACTACTAATTGGACTCTTGACCTTAAGACTAGAACAAAGGTGAGGAGCCTCAAATATCTGTGCTCATTTGGGAAAGCTGACCTTTATTTGGCAGATACCACAAAGCAGGCACAAGTTAAGTGCTTAGTTGCATTGTTAAGTGCTTAGTTGCATTCTCATTTTATCCTCAGAACGATCCATGTTCATAAAGGAGGAAACTGAGGTTTAGACAGGTTAATGGTTACACAGCTAGTAAGTGATAATCAGTGAGACTGACTCACAGGCTGGAGTCCTTCCCATCGCTAGGTTATATGGTCTCTGACCTCTCTGCCACCCGCCTCATCCCAAGTAGTGAAGCATATTCAGACAGCTGTAACAAAACTGCCAGCATTAAGCAGAGGCTGGATCAGATGTGCTGTGCTTCCCTTCAGTGGTTAGGTTAAGTTCTACATTCTAAAGCCAAAGAAGGCGTTTTAGGAATAACAGTTCTTTGTAAATTCGTGGAATTTAAGGTAAAAGATCCCAACTCCTTTAGAGATTTGGAAGCTGTCTACTGCACTATTAGGGGCTTTTAGGTATTTCTGTAATCTCCAATAATAGCTTCCTTTGTGCTATTACTGCCACTCCTGAAGAGTTATTTTACCTATGGTAGCTTAAAAATATCCATATATTAAAGCAAACTGAGGGTTCATGAGCATTTTAATAGCACTCTCTATTGTTTAGACATGTACCAATTTTTTTACATCATCACTTATTTACTTACTGCTAACATGAATTCAAAGCAAGTATGCAGATTCTTTTATAGTAGAGCAAATCAGGAAATAAAGACATAATTGCCATCATCAAATCTTAATCTTCAGAGAACAACATCTCCACGAGGTTGGCCTGAAGACACTCAGATTCTACCAGTTTTTGAGGCTGTAAGAGAACAACAGTCATATCTTAACCCACAGCTACAAAAATGTTATTAGGAGGGGAATGAGTTGTTCTACCTTGAATGACACAAGTCTTGGAACAGAGAAATTATGCTATTCAGAAACTATTAACTAGTTGTAACAAGCTTTATGAAATAGTTAAGATATTTACCTTAAGGTGAATCATTAAAATACTTGGCTCCGTGGACTAAAACAGGAGACAGGAAGCCCAATGTCACCCCTTCCCTTTAAGTCTTTAATTTAGAATCCCAGGGCCATGACTAAACTAGAGGACATGCCCTTTCTTTTCATCCAGAATTATGGATTAAGTCGAAAACAACTATTGATGCCACTGTTTTAAGGAATTGTATGTTAACCAATTTTCTTCAACAGTGCTTACAGAATTCTAAAATAAGAATGGCTTTTAAAAGGCATGAAAAAACCCCTAATATTTGCATTATTAATAACTTATTGGGATAGGCCATAGGGATGGACAGCCATGTGTATTTTGAATACATTCTGAAGAGCAATGTGATATTTGGGATGAAATGTCAAGATCTTTTCAAATTTGAATCCAGAACAAGTTAAAAGAGTTTTGATAGGGTGAACTGTATCCCCAACACAGTTAAAGAAAGATACTCACTGTTCCATATTTAAGTAGTGTAGGCACTGCAGTTAATTTCAACTTTTTCCTGAAGTCATTATTTGGATCTTTCCAACTATTTCAGAAGGAGAAAGTGATCATGAAAAACATTTACTTGGTTTCTTACATTCTGCTTGGTATTTGATATATTCCCACTTTCAGTCTTTCAATAATCATTGTTTTTGTTGTAAACATTTAAAAAACCTCGACGTCTACGACATATATTCTCCTGTGCAAAGTTTTCATTTAAGTGAATATATACTAAGATATAAAATAAATGTAAAGACAAGTTCTGAACTAACATCAGGCCAAATTATTGAATTACTGTTACCCAATACAAATGGCTGAACATTCGAATTTTTAATGTGTATTTAATAGCTTCTAATTGCTTGACTTATCCGACTGCATCTTAGAACTCGGAACCTGAATCACAAGACCCTTCCCGCCTAAATTTGCAAGTCTAGTGCATGTGTGGGAAATAGAGTACGCATTGCCACTTACTAAGGTTTTTCTCCTACTTGGCAGTAGATGAACACACAGCCTTCACCAAGATGCTTCAGCCCCTCTCGTACGACTGGTTCAGCTTTTTAAAAAGTTGATAGAAATAATTACCAACTTTACAATCAGGCACTGATGAACAGCGTCCCCTCCCCCTCCCCTCCCCTCCCCTCCGTCTTGAAAAGTACTGAGTTTATCCTGCAGTTAACTGAGGAGATTAACAGAAGTCACGTGATTTTTCCTGATTTTTTTTTTTTTTTTTTTTTTTTTTTTTTTGAGAGCCACTTTAAGGGTAAGGACCCACTCTCAGTCCTGATTTGTCCCCAGGCCACAGCGCCCAGAACAATGAAAGACAAATATTTGCTGACTTATCATAAGGAGACCAATTCACGTCTCCTGTAGGACACTAATCACATTGGGGAAGTGAAAAGTTCTGATGGACTAGATTCCAAGATTACCTGGGTCGAATGGTAGAAGAGCACACTTGGCGGGGCGGGAAGGACTTAATAGGAGGAGAGTCGCGAACAGGGTAGGAAAAGGCAAGGTGAGAGCTCATATCGCCCTGCGGGACTCCGGTAGCAAGACTCCCTCCGCTTCCTCTCCACCCCACTCTCTGGCCATAGCCTCGGCCTTCCTGCCACTTCCTCTGGGCTGCAGCCCCCGAATCCCGGCCTCACCCTGCACGCAGTCGGGGCACCAGCTTTTGCCTTCGGCGTCCTTAGAACCAGAAAAATAGGCGAAAATGGCCTTGCCACTGTGCTGCTCCACCGCCTGCATGAACTCCTCGTAGCCATACACGCTCACCTCTTCGTAGCGGGCCATCGGGAGAGCGTGCCTCGGGCAGATAGAGGTGTCTTAGGTTCGGCTGCCGCTGGGAGGAGCTCCATGCGCGGTGGGGCTAAGCTGTTTCCGGGTGGGCGGGGAGCTGGGCAGGGCCTGAGAAAGCAAGCCTGGCTCTGAGGTGCTACGGGAGCCTCTGACGGCCAGAACTCCTCCGCACCGTCTTTCTATTCTCTCTTCTCAGGTCTCTCAGTGCTGGCTGCTCCCCGAAACCCCGGCTTCTGCCCCTGTCTGGTCCCGGCCCCAGCCCCATGTGCAGTGGCTGCAAAACCTGCCGCCACGCAGCCCCAGGACCGTTAGGTGGCTCCGGAGCCTTAACGGCTCCCAAGCCGCCCTGCGCCCGTTGCCATGGCGACTGGGCGAGCGGCCGGAAGGGAGGCCTAGTTGCGGCCCCCAGCCGCTTTCTGGTAGGCGCGCCGCGCCCTAGACCAGGTGGGCTCTGGCCGGAGCTGGGGGGATTGTGGGAAGCCGCGTTAGGAGTCATGGATCTGCGGGAGAGGAGACTTTGACCCAGCGCAGATCCTGCCGCTCGTCGGGCCTAATTACCTTTTCTCCTGCCGAGGCTTTAGTGGGGCCCCGGGACTGGGGGCGGGCGTCCGGGACTGGGCGGGAAGAAGGCTCCGAGGGCTGGAGCTGAGTGTGTGAGTGCGTGTGTGGAGCCGCCCTGGGAGCCGGTGCTGAGACAGAAAGTGCAGCGGGGCTGCGTTAGGAAGGCGGGAGTCGCCCTGGAGCGATGAGTGGGGCGGCTGGCCCAGGGGTCTTGCCGGGGCTGCGCAGGGGCGAGCTAGCGGCGGAGACGCCGGGCCGCTGCGTGGGGCCCAGCAGGTCCGGGCGCGGAGGCCGGCGGCCGTGGGAGAAGAGACGGGGTGCAGGGACGTCCCGAGGCCGTGGAGGGAGGCGCCGGGCGAGGTCCTCGGTGCGGGAGACGCGCTGTGTGAGTGCGGAAAGGCTGCAGGACTGTCGGCGGCCATGGGGGAGGAGACCTGCAGCGGGGACAGCCCGGGCCGCCGGGACGAACGAGGCTGCGGGGACACCTGGCACGGCAGGCTCGATGGAGGCTGCAAGGGACCTTGGGACTGTGTGGGTGAACGGGGCAGTGGGGGAACCCCAGGTGGTGGGGCCTGTCGGCTCTGTGTGGGTGACTGGCACTGGGGAGGAGGAGGAGACGGCTTATAGGAGCCCCCGAGGCTGTGAGAGAAAAGGTCGTCCGGGATCTACGGGGCATGAGAGCATTCTGGAACTGTGGTTGAAGGTGCAGGCTATGAGGGCAGCTTCAGGATGTGGGGAAGGAAGCAGAGTCGAGCTCCATCCCGTGTCCGCAGGAGAAGGGCCGGTTGAAAGGGGGCTTCCTGGCCGGGCTTCGTGGGTAGAGACCAGCCGTGGTGGTCTCACCGGACCATGGGTGAAAGGACAGGCCAGGACAGCCCCCCGGGCCGCAGGAGTAGCCATAGCTCCGGACCTAGGGGCAGGCTGTGAGAGGGCCTCAGGTTTGTGTGGGCAGGGCCAGGCCTTGAGGATGCCACCTGTGGCTGTGCCTGGGACTCTGGAGGCAAGTTCTGGGATTTCCCCACACCCGCGGGGGAGAAGACAAGCCGTGGCGGTGCCTGGGCCCGTGGAGGGGATAGGCTATGGGGTTGCCCCGGGCTCTTGGGGAAAAGGGCCGACTGGGGGGGTTCCCGGGGCCACTTTTGGGTGGCCTGAGGCTGTGGAGGGAGAGCCAGGCGGCGGGGCTGCTCCAGGTCTGCGGGGGAGGGAGGAGGCAGCGCAGGCGCCTGTGTATGGGGATACCCCAGGCTTAGGGGGAAGGGGGCGGACCGCAGGGGTGCCCAGAGCTGCGCGGGAGGAAACTCCCTCTGTGGGTGCCCCAGCCGCGTGGCGGAGGAGACAAGCCGTGGAGGAGACAGACGCCGGGCGTCTCCCTGGCCTGTGGGGCACCGGACAGCCCATAGGGGTGCCTAGTGCGACTGGAGCGGGAACGAGATGTCGGGGTGAGCCAGGATTCGGGGAGAGGGGGCAGGTTGTGTGGGTGGAGACAGGCTCTGGGGGCGACTCCGGGTCCCGGGAAGCTGCACAGCCTGCAGAGGTGTCTGGTCCTGATGAGCAGGAGGCAGGTCCTGGGGGCGCTCCAGGCCTGTGGGACATAGGACAGGCTATGGGAGTACCTAGGGCTCTGGGGCCAGAGACAGGCTGTGGGAGTGTCCGGGGTCTGTGGGGAACGGAACAGCCTGTGAGGGTATCCCAGGCTCCGGTGGTAGCGGGAGCCGTGGGAGAATGGACCAGCGGCGGTGGTGTCCCAGGACTGTGGGCTAGGCAGCAGGCTCTGGGGGTGCCCCCGGCTGATGCAGTGCCGGGGGCTGTCGGGGAGGAGACCTGCGGTGGGAATGTCTTGAGTCTGTGGGAAAGGAGGCGGGCTCTGGGCGGGCAAGAGGCTCCGGTGCCTGCAGCTTTAGGCGGACCCGGGTCTGTGGATCAGGAGGCTGGCTGTGGGGATGCCTCATGTCTCTGCATGAGAAGACAGGCCGCGGGGCTGTCTGAGGCAGTGGCGTCGCCAGAGGCAGCAGGTGTGTCCAAGCACAGGAGTGCCCCAGCAGGGCCGCCCACAGCTATGTGTACGTCTGGGTCTGGAAGCGTACCTGCCAGGGTACCTGCCGCTGTGTGGGTGTCTGGCTCTGTGTGTCAGGAAGGCGGCTCCAGGGATGACTTGAACCTGTGGGGAGAGGTTTGTACTGCCAGGATACCCTTGGCTTCAGGGGTACCTATGGCTCCCCAGGAGCTGTGGTCTTTGGGAGAGGATACTGGTTGTGAGGCTTCCCCAGTATCATGGGGAAGGAGACAGAGTGCTGGGGTTCCTGTGGCTGCTGAGGTGCCCATGGCTTCTCGGGTACCTGGTCCCCTGGGGGTGGAGACTGGCCCTGGGGGTTTCTCACGCTTGCCAGGGAGGAGACAGACTGCAGGAGTACCTCTGACCGCAGGGGTGTCCACAGCTGCTGGGGCCCCTGGGCTGCTGGTGGGTGATGCCAGCTGTGGGGGTGGCTCAGGGGTATGGGGAAGGAGACAGGCGACTGAGGTGCCCACTGCTGCCAGGGCTTCAGGACCTGGGGCTGGGGAGACTGACTCTGAAGGCGTTGCAGGCCTATGGAGAAGGAGCGCTGATGGAGCCGTCCCTGGGGCTGTGAGGGTACCTCTGTCTTTGGGGGTGCTTGCAGCTGTAGGAGTTCCCACAGCAGGGCGCCGGCCTGCTGCAGTGTGGGTGACTGGGTCTGCAGGAGAAGAACCCAGTGCGGCTGTCTCCAGCCTCACGGCGGGGAGGAGGCTGTCCACAGAGGGCCCCGGGGCTCCAGGGTGGGAGACAGGAGGTAGAAGTGTCCTGGGGCTGCCGGGGGGGGTGTCTTACACCTGGGGGCGTGGGACCAGGTTATGGAGCTGCCCAAGGTCTGCGGGGGAAGAACTGGACTCTGAGAACGTGCCAGGGGTGTCCAGGACAGGCACGGCTGGGGGGGTGAATGAAGCCGAGGAAGTGCTCCCGGTTTCAAGGGAGGAGACAGGCATTGGCCACTTGAGAGGTCGTGCACAGCAGGGTGGGAGGAGACAGGCTGCAGGAGGGTCTCGAATCAGAGGGAGGGGGAACAATTTGGGAGAAGATTGTGATGGGGAGGACAGATTGAGGGGTGCATTCCAATAGTATATATAGGGAACAAGTTGGGGGGCCCTGGGGCACTTTGGGAGGGAACAGGTTGGGGGGAGATTTGTCCTGGGTTATGGATGAAGGCACACGCCGTAAGGGTGTCTCAGGATCGGGGAGAGAGATACTTCGTGGAGATGCCTCATGGTATATGGGATAACACATTGGGAGGTGTCCTGGCACAAGGGGAAAGGGACAGGTTGCAAGGAGAGGGGCGTCCCAGGACTTTGTATAGGGGAACGGTTCGGGGTGGGTGTCCCTGGACTTTGTGTGTGTATGTGCTTGTGTGTGTGTGTAGCATCACCTGAGGTATCCTGAAACTGTGGGGATCACCTAGTTTCTTCCTGTTGGAGAACGGACTGTTAGGCCTTTGGCATCCAGGGGGAAAGCACTGACCACGTACAAGCCGCAGATGCCCAGGCCCCGATTCTGCAGGCTCCTTCATTCTGCGGCTCCAGCCCCTGGACTGTGGTGATGTCAAGCCAGTTGGGGTTGCCTCAGTCGGGTGCCTCCTCCCATCTCCGCTTTTGATCATGTCTCTACAGCCTTAGAAATAAGGAATCTTTATATTTCTACAGATGTGTCAGTCTTTAAGCAAATCCAGTCTACAATCCTTGAGTTTATTCAAAAGCTTAAATTAGGGATCTTTTAAAAAACCCTGAATTTCCCAGTTGAGTTCCTGTGGGATTCTTTGAGAGGGCAAGCTCCCCCATGCAGTTAACACTAGTCAGTTTATGGAAAATCTGCTTAATTCAACAAATGTTGAGTTAAATTGTCCACTCTGCTCAAAGCACTGTTGTGGGGAATCTCAGAGAAGAGCAAGACAAGGCCCTAACCCTCCAGGAACCTTGTCTAGCTGGGAAGATGAGACAGATACCTGTGAAATAGGTAAATAATGACATGAGCAAGTGTGTGAGTGCAGGGGCAGTAGTGTCTATAGGGAGGCATTCAGAATAGGGAGAGGCACTGATGCGTGTGAAGTTTACAAAACACTCTCATCTGTTAGACACTATGTGAATATAGGGTGGGGGGAGTTTGGGGGAAATGGAAGATGTACAGAGGCCATTCAGCTAGTTAATGGCAGTTCCTGGCATCAGTCTAGGTACTCCGATGCCACAGGTTTACTTAGAGTCATTCAGAGTTACGTCCTTTTGAGCTACCTAGAAGAGTGAAGTGTACTGCTTTTTGGTTAGTAGTTAGGCTTTATTAATGTAGGCTGTATATCCGTAAAACTTCCTTGCGGGAAAGTGCTTGTTTACCATAGCAGAGCTGTTTTTGGAATGTCTTATCGGCGACCTTTGAGATGTGAAATTTGGAATGAGAAGGGCTCAAGAGATAGTCATTAAGCTAGTGTGTGCCCTATTCTCTTGGAAGGTAGAATTTCAAAAGTGTAGTTGCTTTCGTAAGTGGAAGAAACTATCATATACCTGTCTTTAAGCATTCACTCTGTAGTATGAGGTGGCTGGGGACTACTAGAATATTGTTATATGAGCATAGCATTGTGTTTTACTTATTCTTTCCTTTTGTTTGAATACAGTTGGTCTGAAAGTACTTTCTTTTATTTTAGGCAATGATTTTAGGAGAGAACTGTTGGCTGATGACTGAGCTTTCACTATCGTACTACACTTTCTGACATGATGGGATCAGGCAGACCAGCCTCAACCTGTGTTCATCTAGCATCTAGTGTCCAACTAGATGGGAAGAATGAACCCAGGAAACTTCAGACCCAGGTAGTTCCGTTTTATTTTTCTCTTCAGAGTTTTGTTATGAAACATTTCAGACAAAAGGGCAATGAACACGTTTTAAATCACCTTTTAGATTTAACCATTATCACACCTAAGAAAATGGACAAGAAATAATTCCCTAATATTATCTAATAACCAGTCTTTATTCAGCTTCTCCCAGTTGTCCCCAAAATGTCTTTTCCCCCAGTATTGTATTTACACAAATCTTCAAACATACAACAAACAGAATTTTACAGTGAACCTGTAGATTCCATTACTATTTCACGTGTTTGTTCCATTGCATATCTATCCTTCAATCCATCCCTCTAGAATCTATTCATCAATCCCTCATACTTTTGGACTCCGATCAAAATAAATTTCAGGGGCTTCCCTGGTGGCACAGTGGATAAGAATCTGCCTGCCAAGGCAGAGGACACGGGTTCAGCCCTGGTCCAGGAAGATCCCACATGCCACGGAGCAACTAAGCCCGTGCGCCACAACTACTGAGCCTGCGCCCTAGAGCCCATGAGCCACAACTACTGAGCCCGCATGCCACAACTACTGAAGCCCACATGCCTAGCGCCCGTGCTTCGCAACAAGAAGCCTGCACACTGCAACGAAGAGTAGGCCCAGCTTGCCGCAACTAGAGAAAGCCCGCGTGCAGCAACGAACACCCAACACAGCCAAAAATAAATAAATAAAATAAAATAAAATAAAAATAAATAAATTGTAGGCTCTGAGTACCCTGAGTACTTGAGCATGCATATCGTACACTAGAATTCATTCTTTTTTAAAGACTTTTTTTTTTTTGATGTGGATCATTTTTAAATGGTCCGTATAGAATTTGTTACAATATTGCTTCTGTTCTGTGCTTTGGTTTTTCGGCTGGAGGCATCTGGGATCTTAGCTCCCTGACCAGGGATTGAACCTACACCCCCTGCATTGGAAGGCAAAGTCTTAACCATTGGACTGCCAGGGAAGTCCCCTAGAATTCATTCTTTGTTTAGCATTTTTTTCTTTTGATGTACATTTTACATCTACAACAAATACACTGAAATGTATACATCTTGTCACATTTGCTGAGTTTTGACAAGTGTATACACATATATAACTCATACCACTATCAAGATACAGATCATTTACATTACCCCAGAAAGTTCTCTCGTGCCCCTTCCTAGTCAGTCCCACCCCGGCCCTCCACAGACAACCACTATTCTGATCTTTTTTCAACATAGATTAGTTTTGTTTGTTCTAGAGCTTCATGTAAGCAGAGTCATATACTGTGTACTCTTTTGTGTGAGGCTTCTTTCACTGGGTATGATGTTTCTGAGATTTGGTGTAATATTTCTGAGATTCATCCACCTTGTTGCATGTATCAGTAGTTTGTTACTTTTGAATACTGAGTAGTGTTCCATGGTAAAGGTGTACCACTGTTTATTCATTCTCCAACTGATGGACACCTGGGCTGTTTGGGTCACTATGAATGAAGCTGCTATGAACATTCTTGTACAGATCTTTTTGTAAACATGTTTTCATTTCTCTTGGGTAAATACCTGGAAGTAAAATTGCTGGGTCATAGGGTAGGTGTATGTTTAGTTTTTTAACAAACCAACAGACCTTTTTCCAAAGTGGTTGTACCATTTTATTTTCCTACCAGTAATGAATGAGAGCTCCAGTTGCTCCACATCTTTGCCAGCATTTGCTGGTGTTTTTAAATTATATATATATTTTAATTACACCATTCTGGTGGGTGTATAGTAATATCTCAAAGAAAAGCTTTTTTAAAATTTTGGCATAATTTCAGACTGACAGAAAAGCTGCAAGAATAGTACGCAGAATTCCTGGATACTCTTCTCCCAGATTCCCCAAATGTTAGCATTTTAGTGCATTTTCCCTCCCTCTCTCTCTCCCTCCTTCCTTTTTTTTTCTCTCTCTCTGTCTCACTACACACACACACACACACACACACACACACACACACACACACACACACACACACACACACACACACAATTCTAAACTGGTTAAGAGTAAGTTACAGGGCTTCCCTGGTGGCGCAGTGGTTGAGAGTCCGCCTGCCGATGCAGGGGACACGGGTTCGTGCCCCGGTCTGGGAAGATCCCACATGCCGCGGAGCCGCTGGGCCCGTGAGCCATGGCCGCTGAGCCTGCGCGTCCGGAGCCTGTGCTCCGCAACGGGAGAGGCCACAACAGTGAGAGGCTATGTAACGCAAAAAAAAAAAAAAAAAAAAAAAAAAAAAAGAGTAAGTTACAAACATAATGCACTTTTGCCCCTAAGTACTTCTGCTTGTATAATCATGGTACAGTGATCAAAATCAGGAAATTATCATCAAATGATGCTATCATGTAATCTACAGACCTCACTGAGATTTTGTTAGTTGTTCCAATAATGTCCTTCATAGTGAAAGAAAATCTAAGATCATGAGTTTCATTGTCATGTTTCTTTAGTTTCCTTTAATCTGAACGATTTTTGAGTCTGTCTTTGTATTTCATAACATTGACATTTTTGAAAAATACAGGCTTATTATTTGAGGATTTCCTCTCATTTTGGGTTTGTCTGAAATTTTCTTATAATTACATTCAGGTTATGCACTTGCTGTGGGAAAAGCACTGAGGTGATACTGAGTTCTTCTCAGTTTATCATATCAGGAGGTAGACGCTGTCAATTTAGTCCCATTACTGACAATGTTAACTTTAATTATTTGATTAAGGTGGTTTCTGCCAAGTTTTCCATTGTAAAGTTACTCTTTTGCCTTTTGTAATTGGAAGTATCTGTCTTTGAGACTATGTTAATATCCTTTTATTCCCCAAACTTCATTTGCTAGTTTAGCATTCACTGATGATTTTTTTTTTTTTTAATGGTGGGAGTATGGTTTATTAAGCTGTGCCTTAGTACAGGCGCTGGGCCTTGCCCATGGTGCTCTTAATGTACAAAGCCCGAACGTTCTGCCAGTTTTTCTTGAGCAACAACACCAGGAAGTTGACAGCTAAGTGGATGTTGTACGCAAGCTCATCATCTGTCATTTTCATGTGGCCAGCAGCCACTGCCAGACACAGCACCTTCTTCATCTGGAACTTGATTGTGGACTTCACTTCATCAACTTTGGCCACCATGTTCTCATTGTGGGTCGGCAAGGAAGGGAACTTGCCAGCCTTATTCAGGCCTGGGCCCAGGATTCGTGGGATCTGCTTGATCATAGATTCTGAAGCCAAAAAGGCATCATACTTCTTGGCCAGCTTCTTGACCAGTTTCTCATTCTTGCTGAGTTTCTTCAGGGCCTCGGTGTCCATGGGGGGGATATCCACAGCCTTGGCCTCATCACAGCGCTGCTGGTCCCCCAGAACACACACGGAAAACTTGGGGCGGGGAGTGGACTTAAGCCTGACGGTGCCCGAGAAGCATTAGTCCTCCTGAAAGTCATAGTTCTTAAGGCTGATCCGAAGCTCCACCGTCTCCAACAACTTCCGGCATTTGCGCTGGTTCTCGTGCAGGACTTCCTGCACTGCCTCGTAGAGGGTGTCTTGGGAGACTTTGCTGCTTATGGTCCCTTGCACAGCGATAACCGGAAAAGAGCTCATGGATGATTTTTGCCTGAATCAATTTTTTATTATGATGGTAGGCAAGTGGTGACTTATTTATTTATTTATATCAGAGCAGACTTTTAGATTGTTACTTAATTCAGTATGATATTCAAATGATCTCTGGGGCTTCCCTGGTGGCGCAGTGGTTGAGAGTCTGCCTGCCGACGCAGGGTACACGGGTTCGTGCCCCGGTCCAGGAAGATCCCACATGCCGCGGAGCGGCTGGGCCTGTGAGCCATGGCCGCTGAGCCTGCGCGTCTGGAGCCTGTGCTCCACAACGGGAGAGGCCACAACAGTGAGAGGCCCGCGTACCGCAAAAAAAAAAAAAAAAAAAAAAAAAAAAAAAAATGGTCTCTGATTTGGCCAGTGAAATGAGAGTCACTTCAAGCTGATTCCAGTGTCCCTTTCACGTTTCCATCAATCTTTGACTACTTTTTGCTATAAAAAGATATTCCAGGCTCAGCATAATTTTCCCCGGTCCCAGCCCTAGAATCAGCCATTTATCAAAGGAGACTTCATCCCTTTGGTGGAGAATGGATTTTAGGAATCAGTATCCAGGTACTAGATATGCTCAGTGGTTCTCGGATGTCAGTGTTTCTCTCATATGCCCTCTCAGAGGACATAACTGGGAAATAGATGTATATACTTGTGTGCCTGTACACACATTTGTATGCAGATCTGCACTTCCTCCTTCCTTCCCCCCTCCTCTCTCTTACTCCATTCTTTCCTCCCTTTCCGTGTATCTGTTTGTCTACCTGCCTATCTGTCTATATTAAACCCATGAGTTCACACAGGTATCTCCAGTCCAATCCAACACTTCCCGTTTGTAACTCCCGTATTCAACAGTGTGAAACCAGTCTCCAGTTATCCACAGTATGCGTACTCATTTGCTCAATCCTAGAATGTACAAAACTGTTTGAGAATTGCAATCCATGCCTACGCAAAAAAAGAACCCTACAAATTAGAGTTCAGTATTTGTTTAGAGAACTTTTTATCTTTAGCCTGAGGGCATATAGTCCAAATGCTGTGCTCAAAAGTTAATTGGGTTGATTTTTTTTTTAAACCTCCACTTTTTAGTGTGGTTATGTTAGTCATTTGAACTTCATTTTGGTTCGTTGGTTTCTGTTAGTATTTATTTCTAGGGTTTTCCTTCATCCGTATGAATTTTATTTATTATCTTCCTCCCTTTCTCCCTCCCTTCTCCTCTTCCTTCCTGTCTCTCTAGTATATGGGAAACATTAATGTGGTTCCAAACAAACGTGTGCAAAAAGGAACATTCAGTGAAGTATTACCGCCCCCCCCATTCCCTCTGTCCTTTCCACCTAATTCCTACCCACACCCTGTAGATACCTAATCTTATTATTCTCTGATTTTTCTTCCCTTTGTTTCTTTCTGCACAAATGATCAGATGTGTGTGTGTGCTTTCTCATGAAGTACTTCTCCCCTTTTTTGAAGGGTGGAATATTACAGATACTCTTTTTTGCACTTGGCTCTTTTCACTGAACAGCATATCTGAGAAATCCCTCTGCATGAGTTCATACACATCTTCCTCATTCTTCTTAACATCTTCATAGCACTCCTCTGTGTGGATGTAGCATAGTTTCTTTTGTTTTCTTTTATTTATTTATTTATTTATTCATGGCTGCGTTGGGTCTTCGTTGCCGAGTGCGGGCTTTTAGTTTCAGCGAGTGGGAGCTACTGTTCGTTGCGGTGCACGGGCTTCTCATTGTGGTGGCTTCTCTTGTTGGGGAGCACGGGCTCTAGGCACGTGGGCTTCAGTAGTTGTGGCACACGGACTCAGTAGTTGTGGCTTGAGGGCTCTAGAGCACAGGCTCAGTAGTTGTGGCACACAGGCCTAGTTGCCCTGCGACACGTGGGATCTTCCTGGACCAGGGCTCGGACCCGTGTCCCCTGCATTGGCAGGCGGATTCTTAACCACTGCGCCACCAAGGAAGTCCAGGATATAGCACAGTTTGAGACATGCTTCTACATAGGCATTTAGGTCAATTCCAATACTTGGCAGTTACAATAGAGCAGTGAGTAACCCTGTGCATATGTATTGTTGGGGGTGTATCTTCAGGATAAATCCCTGTAAGTGAGACTGCTCGGTCAAAAGGCAAACAAACACATGTGTGGTTTTGTTTGCTGTTGCCGGAGTCCTGTCTCTGAGGGTTGTGCTCCCACCAGCGTCCTGTGAGAAGGCCTGTTTTCCCAGTCTTGCCAACAGCATGTGTTGTTATATCTCTTAATTTTTGCTGATCTGTTGCTGTCTCAGTGTATTTTTAATTTGTGTTTTTATGAACTTGATGAACTTTTCATATATTTAAGGGCCGTGTTTCTTTTTTTGTTGTTGTTAGTTGTCTGTTATATGTTTTCACCATTTTCTACTGAGTTTTGGTCTTTATTCATCTCAATTTACAAATAGTTTTCTTCCAGTTTTTCAGTTCTTTGACTTTGTTTATGGTGTTTTGAAACCATAAAAAACAGAAATTGTTTAAAAAATTTTTATTTTAATGTAGTAAAAATTATCATTCTTTTATTGCATATGGATTTTGAGTCACAGTTAGAAAGCCTTTCCCTACACCCAGGTTAAAGAGGAATTCATTCATTCATTTTTTTTTTCCTAGTACTTATATGAAATCCCCTAGGTATTTTAGGTTATTTTTACTTTGGGGGAAGATTTCTCCAATAAGGCCATAAGTTCCAAGTATTGTTGCTCATTCTGTGCACCTTTCAGATGGTAATTATTTTTTTTCTCTCTCATCTCTACTTTCTTTCCCTAAAATACTTTCCTGAAGTTTTATCACACTGGGTTAGTTTAAACTAACTCTTCATACACGTGATTCTATAAACACATGTTCTTGTGTGTGCTGTGAGAGTTGGGGAAGCCGTCCCAAGAATAAGGCATCATAGCACAGGCTGCGGTGGGTTTGCATGCACGATTCTCCTAGTGCTATTTACCTGCCATGGACAGGTCCAAAGCCACAGAATTGTTTGCTCCTTTTGACATAGTAATTGCAGAACAGATCATTTATCCTAAGGAAATAATCTAAAAAGAGAAAAAACTAAATGCATGGGAATACTAATTGAAGTAATATTTCTATTAGTGGAAAAGCTGAAACAATCTAAATATTTAATAATAAGGTTATAGTTAGGTTAAGCATGAAAAGGCCATTCATTGGATTTTGGAAAATTCAACTGTGAAAAATAATGCAAACTGTGGGAGTATGGAAACATGCCTATGTTTGTTAACTGAAAAACAAAACCTGTGTCTATCATGATTATAACTAACAAAGACTTAAACCTGCATAAGAAGGTGAAGTGGACTGTTTAGAGCAAGATGCACTTAGGTGTAGAATAAGAGATGTGGTCTAACCACCAGATGAAAAATCTCAGGAAGAGTATTGTCAGTGGCTTAGGTTCTGTGTGGTGCATCTGTGGAGCAATTTTCAGGAACACTCATAATGAATTGTACTGATCACTTGCTGGAAACTGACATTTTGATACAGGGCAGAAGTCTATCACTGGGGAGTTGAGGAACTTACTGGTTCTGTTTGAAGCTTTCTGAGTTGACTTTGTGAGGAGGATTCTAGTATGCTACTAGTAAACCAGAAGTATAATACTGGGGACTGGGTGATTGTAGGATAGAACCAGGGGTGTATGGTTAATTCAAGGGTGTGTGAGAGTAGCTGATTCTATCAGTACAACAGGAAAATACCTCTTAGCACTAATAATCGTGTGGGTGAAATGTTAGAAACTTGATTATAGACATATACTAACCATGCAATATGTTATTTTTCTAATGTGTGCTTGCTTTTTTTTTTTTTTTTTTTTAAAGAACCAGCTGCAGTTTAATAGGAATGTTCCTACACATTCAAGCAACTTGGCGATCCGATATTCTTGCCCACATGGAATTAGAATTGAAAAACTGAAGCAGTCATACAATGAGTCATACCATTGCAGAGATTCAGGTTTTAGAGACGGTCCTGACGTAAGCAGTTCTGTTTCATTTTCTGTCATATCAGAAGAGAGACTTAGCTATGCCGTCCGTCTAGCCAAAAGAGATGTAAAACGAAGACAGCTTGAAGAACATATAAAAGAACACCATCTCAGAAGTCAGCCCCAAATCTTTCAGAAATGTGGACACTCTAACCATAAAATATCTGACCATAGAGTGGAAAGGAAGGAATCAAAGAGTCGGGAAGTCTGTCACGGCAGCAACCAGCCATCCAAAGTAGAAATTTCCAGCTCAGGTGCCAAGGTATATCTGTACACATCTCATCCAGGACAGTCAGACCTCACCAAGCCAAATTCGCCACCCACTCGTGATCCAGGACTTCAGCCACGTGCCAGGATAGGTGACCACAAAAACCTGTGCGGACACAAAAGCCTGCTGGAAGTTCAGCGACTCCAGAAAGAATTGAGCAGTTGTATCCATAAAATTGAAGAATTAACTAAAAAAGGTGAGAAAAATTGGACTCTTGACTTCGAAAAGATGCTAGGAGAGGGTATAGCCCAAATACATTCTTCGGGACCCCCGCCCCCCGTCACATTCCATTCTCTCCTGTCACTAGAGTGAGCACTCAGGACAAGACAGGTGGACTTTGACTTTGACCAGTGTCTTTTTTTCTGATGCGTTTGCCCTGCCCTAGCCCCTCTTTCCAGCAGAGGTACCTGAAAGAGCCCCTTTTCCTTAGGCTGTACTTGGTAAGTCGACTGACTGAGGGCCCCGCCTAGTAACTGCAGTACCTGTTGTCTGAAGCTTAGGTCTTCTAGCACCTGAGTGCAAATTATCCTGTAATTATCCTGTAATGTTTTGCTTCTGTATCCAGAAAAATGATTTTTAATTTGTTCAGAAAAGAGCATAATACCTGTATATTATAGCTAAAACCAGTTCTAACTTAGGCAATGTTTAGATGAGTACACAGCAGTGATGGGGAGTTATGGATATACGTATAAAATATCTGACCACAGGGTAGAAAGGAAGGTGTGTGATCCTCATATACTGTTCTCTACAGTTTTTCAGTGTTCCCTATGCCCTTGCATTTCCCTGGGGAGTAGAAGATGGATTGCACATGGAAAATTTGGGGTTACCATAGCTAACAAGTAGGGGGATCAAGCCTAGCTTTCAGACTGCAAGGAATAGGGAGTTAACATCAAAAGGAGCTACTGTGCTAAGATAACACATAGTCTATAATGATCTTTTACACTATAAAGTCAAGCAGTGTATGCATATGTGCGTGTATGCATGTTATGTAAGAAATTTAAGGTGCCTTACAGAAACAGATTGAATAAAATAGAACAAAAATATGTAAATGAGGATATTTTGGCACAGGAAAAAATAAGGAAAGGAAAAAATAAGGAAAGGAAAAATAAGATTTATTAGGAATGGGTTACAGTTTTGTTTCTGAGCTTCCTCACAGTCGCTCACAAGGAAAATGTGATCAATTGCAGAATTTACGAAGAAAAAAACAGTTGTATGAGGAAAAAAATTGTACCACGTATTGAGGCTGGAAAAAAATTTCTCTGGTGGGTCTCCATAAAGAGTATGTTGTGTAATATGAGCAATTCGAAAACATTCCTACATCAGAATAGCAGCAGTGTAGTGGCTTTTTTCTCCTAACATTGCTCAGTAGCAGTGTGCGGCATGACTCCACAGCATAGTTTGGTAGAAACCATGCTACCAGGGGAGCAAAGCCACGAGGCCCACTGCTCTGGTGATAGGGCCTCATACAGGGGACTTTTAGAGCTGAGCTGCTCAGGCAGTCTTCCAGAAACAGTTTCTTTGAATGAATCTTTTGAAAATGTGGACCAGCAGTGTGTACGAGGGTGTGCTTCCTGACAAATAAACGAAGACTTTGGACACGCAAATAATTTTAGCCCTTGGTGTCTTAATATGTTGGAGAAAGGACTTCTCATCTGGGTTCAGGATAAGAGAGTGCAAAAGAAATCTTGTTAAACATAAAAATAGGTCAATAAATGTTTTTTTTAAAAAGTAGAAAGCACGGGACTTCCCTGGTGGTCCAGTGGTTAAGACCCTGCACTTCCACTGCAGGGGGCATGGGTTCCATCCCTGGTCGGGGAACTAAAATCCTGCATGCCACGTGACGCGACCAAGAAATTTAATTTAAAAAAAAATAGAAAGCATTATAGATTTGGGTTCAATAGAAAGAATTTAAAAATAGTAAGAGTTGCATAACTGTGGCATAGGCTGTCCAGTGGGATTTGGTTCAGGGAATTCCTGCCTGGAGGGGAGCTTGATCTAGTTAGTCTTCATGTCTCTTCCATCTCTGAGTCAGGACACAGGCCCACTTGCTGGTTCCTAGTTTTTTGGCTGATGAAAACTGAAATTTTTGGTTATGACAGCTTCATTTTTTTTCTTAATAAAACTAGAGATTGTCAACCTCATTATCTCTTTGAGTAATTGAAGTTTTTATAAGTTTTTAGTGTGTGGTTTATAATCCACTTTTGGGGGAAAACTATTTTCAGATCGCATGGAAGAAGCTTTGGATCCAGATGAAGAGCGGAGAATCCGTGTCAGGAGGCAGGAGCAGGCCGTCCGTTCTGCCCGGATGCTCTACGTCCTTCAGCAGCAGGTGCGGAGGCTCAGGGACCGGGGGACCTTCTTAGGGAATTCCTGTTTTCCTTTTGTCTCAGGAATATCAGCACCAGGTATCCTACATGAATTCTGATGTGTTTGTGAGGCCGAATTTCCTGAATACGTGGACAAATAATTCTGCTTCTCGTCCTTTGCCTTTATGTATGTTTGTGTATCATGTGTATATGGCCAAACTCTTTATTTTATTTTTATCTTTTTAAAAATTTTTAAAAATTTATTTTTGGCAGCCTTGGGTCTTCATTGCTGTGCACAGGCCTACTCTAGTTGCTGCGAGCAGGGGCGACTCTTTGTTGCGGTGCGTGGGCTTCTCATTGCGATGCCTTCTCTTTTTTTTATATAAATTTATTTGTTTTGTTTATTTACTTAAAGAAATGTTTGGCTGTGTTGGGTCTTCGTTGCTGTGCACGGGCTTTCTCTAGTCGTGGTGAGTGTGGGTCACTCTTTGTTGTGGTGCACGGGCTTCTCATTGCAGTGGCTTCTCATCTTGCGGAGCGCCGGCTCTAGGCACACGGGCTTCACTAGTTGTGGCGTGTGGGCTCAGTAGTTGTGGCTTGTGGGCTCTAGAGTGCAGGTTCAGTAGTTGTGGCGCATGGGCTTAGTTGCTCCGAGGCATGTGGGATCTTCCCAGACCAGGGATCAAACCCGTGTCCCCTGCAATGGCAGGCGGATTCTTAACCACCACGCCACCAGGGAAGTAAGTCCCTGGCCAAACTCTTTAAATACTGGGGGGTTTTTTGTTTTTGTTTTTGTTTTTTTCTTTACTTTTTGGGGTCATAGACTCTTGAGAATCTACTAAAAGCTATGTGTCCTTTCCCCAGAAAAAAATGCTTATACAGCCCATATTTTTGCAGATAAATTTAAGTGGATCAGTTACCCCGAAACCCGTGGTCCCCAGTCATGCACCTTATAGTCTTCGAGGATAGGGACCTTGTTAGTTTCCCATCTGTCTCATGTTTACTGTGTACTAGAAGCTTAGTAGATAGTAAATAGTTTAATCGTCTTTACTAAATAGTAAAGGATGAAGAATGTGTTGAGTGTCTTTCAGGACACATGGAGTGGCCGATAAGCAGGCATTTACATTGTTTACATTGTAGATAGAATTTTTAAATGTTTGGTTTAACTTTAACGCCTTACTCATTAGTAAGCCTTGAACGCATTTCTGGCCACTTAGCTCACGTGTTAGCCTTATTGCTGAACCCCACACTGGACTCTTTCATTTCAAAGATGACGCATGAGTTAGATTTTGTTTTGTATTTTTCTTGGGTTCGTTTTGTTTTTTACTCTGTGCTGCTGCTATAAAGATTGTTCTGAAACACGAATCAGAGCTGTGCGTGAAAGGTTTGACTGGCTCGCTGTTACGTAGAGGGTGGAAGCTGAATTCTTTAGCCACGGCACTGAAGACATCCTGATCTGGCCCTCCTACCTTTCCAGAGTCACCTTCACCTTCACTCCTTCATGTTAAATTCCTCTTCCATTGGGGACCAAGGGATGGAAGGTGAACCCCGTGCTCTAGTCACCATCTCGAACTGGAAACCAATAGCTACTTTGGGGGTGCATGAATGAAGAGCCTTGTTTCATTTTCAAGTGACTTGAATTAATAAGGGTTATATTTGGGACTTCCCTGGTGGCGCAGTGGTTAAGAATCCGTCTGCCAATGCAGGGGACACGGGTTCGAGCCCTGGTCCGGGAAGATCCCACATGCCGCGGAGCAACTAGGCCTGTGCGCCACAACTACTGAGCCTGCGCTCGAGAGCCCGCGAGCCACAACTACTGAGCCCATGCGCCACAACTACTGAACCCCATGGACCTAGAGCCTGTGCTCCACAACAAGACAAGCCACCGCAATGAGAAGCCCGCGCACCGCAATGCAGAGTAGCCCCTGCTCGCCGCAGCTAGGGAAAGCCTGCACGCAGCAACAAAGACCCAACGCAGCCAAAAGATAAATAAATAAATTTATTTAAAAAAAATAGTAATGGTTATATTTGGACAAGAGAAAATGTATCCTTTTCTACAGAAAAGATCAGTGGAAAGGTACGAAGTTTTCATTTCTCCCCCCTTTACAAAACAGGTTAAAGAAATCCAGGAAGAATTGGATAAATTGAGTCCACATAAAATTAAACACACTAAGAAGGTATGATGCAATTTAATTATGATTAATACTACTTATAAACTACATTTCCAGTGTTTTGTTAGTACTATGTGTGGGTTCCCTGCACTAATATTATTTTCAGTGCTTGTAGAAACCTATTAGGGAGTGAGCATCTTACATATTCTGAATTTGGGCTCATCTTCCAAGAAACAGGTTCTGAAAATAGATTTTTGTTCTTGCTCCTGGTATAAGAAACTGAGCATACAAGGGAAAAGGCTTTTTCATTAGAAAACCTTTCAGCTTTACAATTCCCTTTACTATGAAAAAGTTTTTACAGTAGAAGTTGTTCTTACATAGAAAGAAGATGGGCTATAAACGTTCGTAAGGGTTGGGTTAATGTTTAGAAGTTGTGAGTATTGAAATAACTCTCGCATCTCATTCATTGCCAGTCATGGGCAGTGTCCAGGCTGGCAGCTGCCCATCGAGGAGCCATTCGGGCCTTACAGATGTTTGTTACTCAGTTTACTGACCGGTTAGAGCACCCAGTTCCTACTTGGTGCAAGGAACTGGGCAGCCTCATCCGCCAGCTTTCACTCTGTTCTGCCAAGCTGGAGGCCAATTCTTCTGTCCCTGATGTGGTGATAGATATCCTGCAACAAACTGAGGTATGAAGTTGACGCCAATTTTTGTTTAAAGTGCATTGTTTCTAAGCAGGGAAGTAATGTTTACCATTGCCTAATTTCATTGAGATTTGTGGAGAACACAAGACAAAGCTGGTACCTAGTAAATTCAAGCTTTGCAGAGGGCAGAAGAAGCACTTCCTTTTAATTTTGTTTTTACAGTCTAGTCTATATTGTATTTCACTGCTTTGAGAATTGTTGACTTGAGTCTAGAACATATAACAACTCTTAACCAGGTCCATTCATTAAACAGAATGTTCCATACCGTGACCAAAAGAACTTGTTAGCATACAAAAGGAAACCAGTAAAGCACTGTTTAGATGAGTGCTTCGACTAGAATATCAGTGTGCAATCTAGATAGATTTTTGAAAAAAACCACAAAGATATATGGAAGCAGAGTCTAAAGTCTTGTGCTATGGCTAGAGACTTCTGGAAATCACACCCGGCATGTACTAGTCAGGAATAGATAGCGTGTTTAGTTTTGTTGGTGACAAAGACAGCAAAAACACGGTGTCCTTAAACCTTTAGAGTTCTTTGAAGTTTGTGCAGTGCTGTTATTCCATCCTTACTGCCTTGCTGTGATTTGCAATAGGTTTTATTACTTTCGTTTTACAGATTAAAAACAAAGGTCAGAGATGACACAGTTACTTCTCCTGATGGCTGGAAATCCAGTGCCCGTTTTCTGACTCCCATGCCACTGTTATTTCCACTGCGCCACACATTTTCATCCACAAGTAAAAGCATGGCCTTTCTGTTAGTGTGACACAGTAAGCTGTTGGCTGTAGAGGAAGGATGCTGTAGTGGGAAGAATTCGAGACTAAGTGACAGACCAATTCTACCATTAACTAGCCCTTGGTGATCTTTTTTTTTTTTTTTTTTTTCCTTGCGGTACGCGGGCCTCTCACTGTCGCGGCCTCTCCCGTTGCGGAGCACAGGCTCTGGATGCGCAGGCCCAGCGGCCATGGCTCACGGGCCCAGCCGCTCCGCGGCACGTGGGATCCTCCCGGACCGGGGCACGAACCCGTATCCCCTGCATCGGCAGGCGGACTCTCAACCACTGCGCCACCAGGGAAGCCCAGCCCTTGGTGATCTTTAAGTCCCCTTCTACCTTTACAGTTTCATTATCTAGCAAATATGTTTGTGATTTACATTGGTTACATTCATGTGTATAGAACTTACTATCAGGAATGTTATTGTCAAATGGAGACCTTTAGGTAGCATATCAAGTTATGTGGTGCTTTTTAAACTTATCCATAAGAAATATTTATTGGCCAGATGATTTCATTTAGAGGACATATCTTGCTAATCCTAGAAAGGATCTCAAGAGATATAGTCCCTTTCCCAAATTTTGAGCAGGAGTGCCTTAACATAATGTTTCTGAAATATAATGTTTGTCTCCTCTACATTTGAAAATATTCAGTAGCACAAGAAATTTATTCTTTCTTGTTGATGTGTACTACACCAGCCCATAGCTTATTATTTTCTTATTGCCTTACTGTCATCTGAACTAAATGTCCCTGGCTGTGTTCAGTTGTCCTTAACTTGTACTGACTGGAGGGAGACTGGGCCCTTGCTGCCTGGTGACGAGTGGGTACTTGTTAGAGGACATGCCTCTCTTCGAAGGGGTGGCGGGGCACAGATCTCCCCCGTTGTGGTAGATGAGTGACTAGAGCCACTGGACATGCTAAGTTTCCTTTCGTTTATGAAGATGTACATTAAATACAGTCTGTGTGCTCACTTAAAGGATAATTTAAGTTTATGAGGTTTTCATTGAGCATTAAAATGCTTATATAGCGTATAGGATTATATTCTGAAGACTGTGGTTATTTTTTAAAATAGGAATCCTTAATTTTAGAATTTGGATGCCTTTAAGAGTGGTCATATTCTTTATTTTTTTGCTATTGGTTTTAGTGAGCTAAACATATAAAAGAACATGCCGAATTCTTTTATTAATTGGATTTCTAAATAACCAAGTTTTAAAACTAAGTGATGTTTCATTAACAATTAGAGATAGCCATTTAATAATGAGTTTCTCTGGAGTTCCCATTTTCAGTTTTATAATTGAGAAGTCAGACTTTTGTCAGATAAACTAAGAGAATGATTAACTGTTTCATGGCAGGCGTTGGAATCCCTCCTGGAAAAGACACTGTCACCAAAAAAGGCAAAGAAATGTTTCAGTGAAATTCGGAGGAGATTTCCTATTGGTAGCCAAAGGGCCTTAGAGAGATGGCGAAGTACATCACCAAAGAGTGAGAGGAGGCCCGTCGTAGCAAAGGAGATATTTCCACAGGAAACAAGAGGACCTTCAGTGGCAAAGAAGCTTCTTGCTAGTATGTGTCCTAAAGTGTTTATTACAAGATACTTTATTCTTTGAAATTGTCTGGACTGTAACAGTTGCCCCCCCTGGGTCAGGATTTAAAGCCTAGTCCACAATAGGTGCACTTGAACTAGGATAAAGGAATAGCAACCAAAATGCTTCCTTAGGCTGGAGGCTGGAGTATTTTTCCCTAGAGGAGGGTGGAGAAAGTAAAATTCCCTTTACCTGCATCATAGCATTTGGGCTAACCAAAGTAAATCCCTGCAGAGCTGGAAGTTAGAACCGTGCTTTTTTTTTTTTTAAGTTTCTTTATTTACATTTTAACGATAGATATATACATATCTACACAAATACACATTGGTTGATACATATGATCTTTTTTTCCATAGGTAATAAATTCTTGTTATTCCAATAAGCAGAGTTGCAAGCTTACGTGGTGTGCACATTTAAACAGATACTGCCAACTTGCCCTTGAAAATGGGCATACAATTATGTTTTGTTTAGCAGTGACCATCAGTATGTATTTCCCCATATCCTTGCCAAGTACTTTATATAATGAAATATAAAAAATTTCCAGTCTCTTGGTGGAAAATGGTACCTTACTGTTTTATATTGTGTTTCCCTGATTCCTAGTCAGGAAGGTTTTTCTTTCATGTGTTCCTTAGCCTTGTTTATTTCCTCTTCTTTGATTTATCTGTTCATATCCTTTGCCATCTCCCTACCGGGTTCTGTCTTTTGCTTATGAGTATATAGAAGTTCTTTATATATTTTGGATCTTAATCCTTTTCTGGTTTACATGTATTGTAAATATTTTCTCTTAGACACTTACTTTTGAATTTTGTTTATGATATCTTTTCTGGCACAGAAAATTTTATTTTTATTATTTATCTTATTTACTTTTTTCAGCTGTGCCACGAGGCTTGTGGGATCTTACTTCTCTGACCAGGGATTGACCCTGGACGCTGTCAGTGAAAGCACCAAGTCCTAACCGCTGGACTGCCAGGGAATTCCCAGAAAATTTTAATTTTGTAGGCAAAATCGTCATTCTTTCCTACATATTTTAATATTGTAAGAGGTAGTTCTTTCCTCTTTGTTGTTGTGCTTTTTCAAAATTTTGCCGATGGTGATTGCTTATCTTCAGAGGAATTTAGAATGAGCTTGTCAAGTTCCATGAAAAATGCTGTTGGGAGTTCAATTGGTATTACATTGAGTTCATAAATTAATTAGGAGAGGAATGACATCTTTACAATATGATCTATCAATTTATTCATGCCCTTTTTCCATCCCTTCAGTTGAATTTTATAACTTTCTGCATATGACAATCCCTGACGTAGGAATATATAGGAATTCCTAAATTTTCTTGTTAGGTTTATTTCCAGTTTTTATTGCTATTGTGAATGGAATCTGTTTTTAAAATTACATTTTGAAATTGGTTATTGCTACTTATAGGAGAGCTGTTGGATTTGTACATTGCTCTTATATCTGACACCTTGCTGAAATCTTTTATTTGTTATGGTATTGTGTTTCATTGGTTCTAAGGTATACATTTGAACATTTTTGAAATTGGGATGCATTCTTAAATTGATGATATCTTACAATTACTTGACGATATTTTAAAATTTCGTATCGGTACATAAAATAATGATATGTCTTATACTTGATATTTCAGATTTGAATAAATATGAGGTTTTGTTAACTTTTATGTATTTTTCCAGATAGATGAGCTCACTTAAGTTTTGCCTCTCTCTTTGCAATTTTTATACCTTTCTTTTTTCCTCTTTCTGCTTTATTGAATGGATTTTAATTCAGGTAATATTGAATAATAACTGGAATGGTGGACATCAACTCCCCTTGCGTGCCCCGCCCCTTACCAGTTTAAAGGGAATGCTTTTTCATATGTGATGCTGACTATTGATTTTTGGCAAATCTGCATATGAAGTTAAGGAAATTTTCTTCTGTTCCTGTTTTGCTAAGAGATTTTCTTTTCCTCTTTTTTTTCCCTTCTTAAACGGACATATATACATTGATAGTATTTTAAAATAGTTTTAAGCTTTTAATATTGAATTTTTTAATATGCCATTTATATTAGAGTGCGGATGAATCCAGTAAACTAGTTTTCCTTCTTTTAATTGAAGTGGAATGTACAGATAGAAAAGGGCACTATAAATTTACAGCTCAATTATCAGAAAACAAACGTTTGTGTATGAACACCACCCAAGCCAGGAAATGGAACATTACAAGCACTAAGAAATCCCCCTAGACGCTCCTCTTCCAACCTCCTTCCCCTGCTTCTTCCCCTCTATTAACTATCACTGTGATTTTTTAATGCTGTACTTTGGTTTTGCCTGATTTGGAACTTTATGAAAAATAGAATCACACGATTGGTATTTTCTTGTGACTGGCTTCTTCCACTTAACACTTTGTGAGATTCATCTGTTCTGTTTGTGTAGCTGTGATTTGTTTATGTTCATTGCTGTATTCCACTGTACGAATATATGGCCATTTATCTATTCTGTTGTTTTAATCATTGGGTTTTTTCCAGTTTGGGGTGATTATAAGGGAAACTACTGCGATCGTTTTTATATATGTCTCTTGGTACATGTGTGCCTGTGTTTCTGTTGGGTTTATTCCCAGGAGTATAATTGTTAGTTCATCAGGGTATGTATTGGTTCAACTGTAATAAAGATTTTTTTCAAAGTAGTTTTATCCTTTTATATTCCAACCAACCGTGTATGAGAACAGTTGCTACACATCCTTGCCAGCCCTTGTTATTAGTTTTTAAATTTTTGGCGACCTGGTTGTTGTGTAAGGCTGTCATTGTGGTTTTAGTTACATTTTCTGGATGTTTAATGGTGAGTACTTCTTCATATATTTATTGGCCATTTACATGTCTTCTTTTGTGAGGGGCCAGTTCAGGTCTCTTGACCAGTCCTCCCCCCCCCCTCTCATTTTCGATTCCCATTTTTCCTTTCTCTCTCTCTCTCCTTTTCTTTATTGATTTGTAGGAGTTCCTCGTAGGAGTATTCTACATAGGACCCTTTCTCAGTTACCTGTGTTGTAAATATCCTCATAGAAATAAGATGTAGCTTGTTTTTAAATGTTGCCGAGGTGTCTTTTGATGGACAGAATTCTTAATTTCACTGTATTCCAATGTAGCAATCTTTTCCTGTATAGGTTTTTTGTTGTTGTTGTTGTTTGTTTTTTTGGTTTGTTTTTGGATCCTGTTTAAGAAGCTTTTCCTTATGCCCAAATTAAGAAACTATTTTCCGATGTTATTTCCTAAAAAAGGTTCATTTTCTTCCAGGTGGATATCTAGTTGAGCTAGCACTCTTGGTTGAAAATATTATTCTTTCCCCACAGTGGCATACAGTGTCACTTTTGTCATAAGTTGTGTCCACGTATGTGTGGGTCAGTTTCTGGGTCCTCTGTTCTCTTCCACTGATTTATTTGTTGGTTCTTATGCTAGTGTACACTATCTTACTTAACTATTCTAAGTCTTTTTTTTTTTTTTTTTTTTTGTGGTACATGGGCCTCTCCCTGTTGTGGCCTCTCCTGTTGCGGAGCACAGGCTCCGGACGCGCGGGCTCAGTGGCCATGGCTCCGGGGCCCAGCCGCTCCGCGGCATGTGGGATCTTCCTGGACCGGGGCACGAACCCATGTCCCCTGCATCGACAGGCGGACTCTAAACCACTGCGCCACCAGGGAAGCCCTATTCTAAGTCTTGATATCTAGTAGAACAGCTTTTGTCACCTGTTCTTCCAGAATGTCTTGGCAAATCTTGACCCTTGGTATTTCCATAGAAATTTTAGAATCAGAATTTGTTAATTTTCATCCCCTCCCCCTCCAACAACAAACAACCTATTGGAATTTTGGTGAGGAATTGTTATCTTTACAATATTATATTTCCCAATCCACCAGCAGGGTATATATCCCTCCATTCATTTAGGTTGTCTTTAAATACTCTCAGTAACTTATAATGTGTGTGTGTGTTTGTTCATCTTTATTTAGAATTATTCCTTGGTATTGCTATTTTCAGTGCATTCAGTAAATGATGTCTTTTTAAAAACTTAATTTTTAATGAATATTGTGGATATACAGACATATAGTCGATTTTATGTGTTGATCTTATATCTAGCAACCTTGCTAAGCTAATTTATTTCTAATAATTTATGGGCAGATTATTTGTGTTTTGCAGTGTATATAGTCATGTCATCTATGAATATAACCATTGGTTTATTTCCTCCTTTCCAATCTTTATTGCTTTTATTTCTTTTTCTTCTATGGTTTTCTGGTTTTATTTACTTGATCTGTAGATGACTGATCTAAAGGTATGTTCAAGTCTCTTGAGACTTTAAAAATTTCTCTTTGTATTTCTATTCATTTTTTGGTTTGTTTTTTTTGTTTGTTTGTTTTGCGGTACGCGGGCCTCTCACCGCCGTGGCCTCTCCCGTTGCGGAGCACAGGCTCCGGACGCGCAGGCTCAGCAGCCATGGCTCACGGGCCCAGCCGCTCCGCGGCATGTGGGATCCTCCCGGACCGGGGCACAAACCCGTGTCCCCTGCATCGGCAGGCGGACTCCCAACCACTGCGCCATCAGGGAAGCCCTCTCTTTGTATTTCTATTCATTTTTGTTTTGTACATTTTGAAGATGTGCTGTTAGATGCCTAAGCGTTCCTTACTGATAAATCTTTTTTCTGTGGATTTTGTATGTTATTATTAAATATCTCTCTTTGCCTTTTTAACGTTATTCACTTCGGATTCTGTTTTGTTTGATATTAATATTGTTTCATCTACCTAACTTGTTTGGCATTTACCTAGAATAACATTTTCCATCCCTTTATGTTCAGTTTTTCTTTGCTGTTTTATTTTAAGAATGTCTCTTGTAAATAGTTTATTGTTGGTATTTTTAACCCTGTTGTAGAGTTCTATATTTAACCTACTTACATTTACTGAGATTAATAGCACATTTGAACTTCTTTTACCTTATTTTTTGTTTTCCACTTGCCACTTTTTTTTCTTTGTTGTAATTTATTATGTTAATCAAGTTGTTCTTGTTTCATTTTGTTTCCTCTACTGATTTGAAAGTTATATATCAGTCTGGTTTTCATTTATTTCTCAATCTAAACTAATTCTGTGGAAATCTGTAGCTTAATGCACTGCCTCTATCATGAATGTAAAAAAACCTAACTTAGTTACTATTAGATATTTACTCACTGTAATGTAGTATTCTGTGGTATAATGTGGTATCCCTTCATTGGTAGGCAGGTAGAACTAGTATAGCACCTTCCTTCTAACCAGAAGGCTGCCTTTGCCAGCCTTTCCCTCAGGACAGGTGTGATGTCTATTTGCTGCTGTATCCTCTGTGGTAGCCCTAAGGCCGACACATAGTTAGGCATTTAAATGAGTGACTGTGAAGAAGTGAAATAGGACAAGAAAAGGCCTCTGAGCAGCAAATCACAGTAACCTGAGTTCTGGGTGCTCATTTATGATACTCTGGAGGGAATGTGGAGAACTTTCCAGGCCTGCACACAGAGATGTGTTCCCTAAATGAGTTAAAAGATGAGAGGTGCCCATAACTGAGTTGTGAAAGGTGAGGACCAGATTCAGAGAGAGAATTTGGGAAACCTGCTAATATAAAACTCATTGTAGGCACCAATGTGGGAAAGCAGGAAGACAGACCACCGTGGGAAAAACGGGGACCAGAAAGACCTCACTCTAGTCCCAGCTCCGCCAGTTTGTGATCCTGGGTTGATGACTTAATCTCTCTGAACCTTCATTTTTTCATCTGTGACTGGGGATAATACAGGCATACCTTATTTTTTTGTGCTTCACTTTATTGCGCTTCACAGATACTGTGCTTTTTACAAATTGAAGGTTTGTGGCAACCCTGCATTGTCAGGTGATGGTTAGCATATTTTAGTGATACAGTATTTTTTAATTAAGGTGTATACATTTTTTAAAGACATAAGGCTATTGCACACTTAATCGACTACATACTACATAGTGTAAACATAACTTTTATGTGCACTGGGAAACCAAAACATTTGTGTGACTCGCTTTATTGTGATGATATTTGCTCTATTTTGGTGGTCTGGAACCGAATCTGCAAGATCTCTCAGGTATGCCTGTGGTCCTTATCCGATGTAACTGACTTAGTTGTGGTAAGTAGCAAATTAGATAATTCATCAAGAATTAATTGAGCTTCAGTTATCTGGAAAATGTGTTCATGTGGAACAGCTCTGTAGTTCCTGACAGGGCAGAATGAATCGGCCTTGCCCTGGACTGAGAGAGTCAGAAGATGTGACTCTGCTGCTTGCTGACCTTGTGACCTTGAGTAAAGCACTTAACTGTTACTTCCTCATCTGAAAAAACATAGTAATCATTGCCCCACCTGCTCTGTGTGTCATGGTGAGCCTCAAATGTGAATGTGAATTGTGTTAGATACTGAAAAAGTGTGCAGATGTCAGGGCTGATCATAAAATCACTGTCGTTATCCTCATTACAAATTGAGGTATTATGGAAATTTGCAAATTTAATACAGTTGCTTATGGGGAAGGATATGGTAGCCCTCTTATTTTTATTTATTTTATTGGTTTTTTTTGGTCATTATAATCTGGATTTCAGAAGGTTGCAGTTTCTGTTTCTGTTTTAGAACTCACTCTACCTAATACCTCCATTCTGAATTCCTAAGGTGTCCTCTTCCCAACGCCCCCGCCCCGATCCCTAAAAGTCATAGGGAGCCACTTGGGTGGAAAACCCCGTCTTTTCAGTTGGGATATATGTGTGAGCCTGATTTGATCTTGTGATTTATGTAATTGTTGGCTGGCACGTTTCTTTACCGGCTTCTGAAATGTTCTTGCAGTGGTTGATTTCATTAGTATAACTTGTCAGATGTAAGGTTGCTGGTTCCCTCCCCATCACCAGTAATGTCCTCAAACTCAGCTGCCTCTGGAACTTGTACTATATTTGCAGTTGATTTTTGCAAGTCAGAACTGAAAAGGCATCAGGACCTAGAGGTCAGAGTTGCCTTGCTATATGTAAACTTGGGGATTAATAAGTTTTAGACTGAGGATTTAGTCTAAGCATTCTTTCCTTCCAATTTAGGTATCCTTGCTGCTTAACTTCCATGACCTTGAAAAGTACCAGATTAAAAAAGTGATGGGCTTCCCTGGTGGCGCAGTGGTTGAGAGTCCGCCTGCCGATGCAGGGGACATGGGTTCGTGCCCCGGTTCGGGAAGATCCCACATGCCGCGGAGCTGCTAGGCCCGTAAGCCATGGTCGCTGAGCCTGCGCGTCCGGAGCCTGTGCTCCGAAGTGGGAGAGGCCACAACAGTGAGAGGCCCGCGTACTGCAAAAAAAAAAGAAAAAGAAAAAATGATGCAAGGAGAATCTGGCCTTTGGCCAGATTAAAGTAGTCTAAATATAGTTTTCCTTTTATTATGAAATATTTGAACATATAGAAAAAGAATGAAAATAATAAATACCTGTATATCTACTAGCCAGATTTAATAAACTTTAACATTTTTGTTTTATTTGCTTCAGAATTTTTTTTGGAAATAAAATATGACAGCTACAGCTGAAGTGCCTTTTATATTTCTCTCCCCATTCTATACCCCTCCCTCCCTCACCAGAGGTTACTTTTGTTATTATAATAGGGACCTGCCCTGTTTTTATACCTGTACTGCTTATGTCTCTATCCATAAACACTATAAAGTATTGTTTCATATGCTATGCATTTCATGTCAGTGATATCTTACAAATGCAACATTTGTAGTTTCCTTTCCCCTCCACTTACGTTTGTAAGACTTGTTCATATTTATACATGAATTCTTATTTATTAATTTAACCACTGGGTGGGTTTCCCTTGTATGAATATACCATAGTTTATTCTCAGTTCTTATTGATCGACATTTGGGTCGTTTCCACTTTTTTGCTGTTACAAACACTGATGAAGTGAATATCTGTGTTCATGTCTTCCTGTGTAAGCGTGAGGGTTCCTCTAGGCTGAGTCTGTGCCCAGGAGTGAAACTGCTGGCTGACAGTGTGGGTGAGTTTTCAAGTAGCTGTGCCAGTTTACTCCTGCACTAGTAGCTTGTGAGAGTACTTGTTTTTCTATATCCTTGTTTATACATAGTATTGTCACATTAAAAATTTCCCCCTAATCTGATGGATGTGAAATGGTACCTCATTGTCTTAATTTCAATTTTTCTGATTACTGATGATCATCTTTTCATGTTTTTATTGACGGTTCAGATTTTCTCTCTAAATTGTCGTTTTCTTTCCTTTGCCTGTTTCTGTATTGGATTGTTCGTTTTTCTTATAGATTCATAGGCGTTCTTTATATATTCTGTATATTAAGCCTATATTAGTTATATGCATTACAGAGATGTACTTCCAGACTCTGGCTTGTCTGTGACTTTATGGTGTCTTTTTGTCAAAAGGAAGTTGTAGTTTCATGTAATTAAGTTTAAATACGTTAACATTATATTTGACTTTAAGAAAGCCTTTTCTGCCCTGATGTCATAATCATATTCTCCTGTATTTTCTTCTAAAATCTTTAAAGTTTTCCTTTCACATTTAGGTCTTTGTTCCATTTAGAATATAAGTGTTCAGTTTGAGGCAAGGATCCTCACGCTGAACAGTTAAGTTTTTATTTTGTTACCTATGGATACTAATAATTTCAGCACTATTTATTGAACAATCCAGTTCATATTCACTGATTTGTCATACTGCCTTTGTCATATCCATCCTGCTTCATTGGTTTCTGCCTGTTCCTGTATCACTCCCACACTGCCTTAATTATTACAGCTTTATCACGAATACTTTATCTCTGGGAAAATAAGACTCCCACCCCTGCCCTATTCCCCACTTTTTTGTTCTTCGGAATTATTTGGGCTATCTTGGGATTTTTACACTTCATAAGAATTTTAGCATTAACCTGTTTAGATCCACAAAAAAATCTGTTGGGATTTTAATTGAACTTGCATTTGAAATTGTAGATCACTTTGGGGAGAATGGACAGCTTTACAGTATTTTTTCATTCATGAATACAATTAATCCAAATTTTCTTTCATGTCCTTTAAAATACCTTGGAATTTTTTCTGTAAAAGTCTTGTACACCTTTCATTAGATTTCTTCCTTAGTGCCCTACAGTTTAGTTGCTAATGTTAATGGGGTGTTTTTTCTAATTAGTTATTTTGATCTGTGGGAATGATATTGACTTTTGTATATTTTTCTTCTTTTATCCAGAAACCTTGCTGAACTCTATTCTTAGTTGTAATTGCTTATCTGTAGATTCTCTTGGATTTTTTTTCTATGTAGGAAATATCTCATCTTCAAATAAAGACAGTTTTACTTTCTTTTCCACTGCAGGTTGTATGTCATGTATGGAGTTCAGACTTTATTCTGTATCAAATTAGGAGCCATTGAAGGTTTTGAGAAGTGATATTTAAATATTTACATTGAAAAAAATAATTATGGTAGCCAGGAGAAGGTGTGATTGAAGATAAAGAAGGGGTCAGTTAGAAGATGCTATTGTTACAGTCACAGGATATTGCAAGCCTGACCTTGGGTAGTGGCAGAAGGCAAGGAAGGACAAGACATATTTAAGAATTGGGATCTGAGAGACCAGGTGAGTAAGTAAATGTGGGAGGTGAGATTCAGGGAGTCAGCCATGGCACTTAGGTTTCTGCTTGTAGAACTGCAGTAGGAGTCATAGGATTAGGAGCAACTCTGACAGCAAAACACCTCAGTTTTTAACAGGGTATTGTGAGCTTATCTGTCTCTAGATAATCACTCTCACTTGATTTGAACAGCATTTCCCTCAATTTGTCCTTCTGAAATCTCCATGTAGATAAGTATCAACCTGATACAGAGCTTCCAATGACCCAGAGGTTGGAAAACGAGCTTGATGTATTAAATGCGGATATCCTTCTGGAAGAAGCTCCATCTATTGTAGACCAAAATGCGAACTTCAAAGAAGAGGCATTAGCCCTGGCAAAAACAAGAGCAGGGAAAAAGAAGCTTGTGACTGAGAACGTGCCACCCTTTAGGAAGAAAGATACTCTGGCACCGGCAAGACTACAGCAAGTATGAAATCACTCCTTTCTTCTGGCCCATTTGTATTAATCTGACATTGTCCAAGGTCACACAGGCTGGTAGGAGGTGGAGCTAGGATTTGAGTTCTCAGGCATTTGAATGCCAGAGCCCTTGAGTCCAACTGTCTAAACTAAGCTTAGCTCCAGGTCGTTTTTATTTTTTAACAAAAAACAACAAGTTTTAATACTGTTACTAAGGGCAGGGCATTCTTTCTTGTCCTGGTTTAATAAGAGCCTAACTGTTTGGATACCAAGGTCTTCACTGGGTAGGCTATTTTAAAATTCAGACTTTTTCTGCTTCTGATTTGGAAGTGTGAAATTTGAGAGGATTAAGATTTCCTGCTACAGATAAATATCGATAAATATTTGATATTGAAAGGCATCTTAGGGTGAGTACTTTCTAATATGGCTTTGGGAGCCAGCTGGCTTGAAAGTACATTATATTTTAATGTACGGCCAAGCCAGGGATTCTAGCTTTATGCCTCCAACCCTCTCCCCACAACCAAGGTTGTTTCAATGTAATTTGTACCCTCCCCAAATTTCTGCTACAGTGCTTTCCACTTAAGTTTTTGCTGAATGGGTGTATGAACATCATAGGGCCATTTGAAGCTTCAGTAAGCCAGAGGTTACAGCCAGTTTCTTTGATGTCCGTTTGGCTTTATAATTCATAGTTATCTCTTGCAGAGACTCCACAAAGCTGAAAAAAGTAGACCACCCCGATCTTACAGCAAAAGCAGGTTGCAACGGACAACAGTCTCCTCCAGGTTAAAAATGAACCAGCAGCCTGTGAAGGACCATAGGGCTCCTTGGATACCTCCAAACCCCACACCCCCGCTGGCATCTCCTAAATGGTATGTAAAAATTAACGGAACCATTTGGGTGTGTGACTTTATTTTTCTCCGCAGATCAAAGGTGACCTACTCCTTAGAGCAAATAAGGCAGCATCCTTAGTTCCCATTAAGGAGAAAAGCTTATTTGGATGAGTAATATATACATGAGACATTTTTTGCTAGAAGCCTATTGGTTCCTCTTTCCTACCTAGCTATGAGTAGAGTAACTCCCACGGGTCACCCCAATACCCTGTGGACATGTTCACCATATGGAGGATCATGGGCTGCCTTCACTTGTCTCTTCACCCAGTGGATCCTAGTTACTTGAGGCCAGGAACTGTGCCTTCCTTATATCTGAATGTACAGGGCCTGATGTAGTAAATCTTCATAGACATCTAGTAAATCTTTGCTAAATGAATGAATATTTAAAAATAATTCCTATTCCAAGTCAAGACAATATGAATTATAAAACCGTGCAAATCATAGATGCTGTCCTGACCGCAGGGGACAGTTAGGGTAATGCTGACATTACTGCCTTGTCACCCTCACTCATAGCACATGGAGAATGAGGACCCGCCATTCCACGGAGCTGGGGAGAAGGCATTGTCCTTCAGGGGCAGCAGAGTCCAGTTAGGTGGAAGTAGTCTTTGGGGAATTGGTTAAAAGTGAAGGGGAGGACTTCCCTGGTGGCACAGTGGTTAAGAATCCACCTGCCGGGGCTTCCCTGGTGGCGCAGTGGTTGAGAGTCCGCCTGCCAATGCAGGGGACGCGGGTTCGAGCCCTGGTCTGGGAGGATCCCACATGCCACGGAGCAGCTGGGCCCGTGAGCCACAACTACTGAGCCTGCGCGTCTGGAGCCTGTGTTCCTCAGCAGGAGAGGCCCCGACAGTGAGAGGCCCGCGCACTGCAATGAGGAGTGGCCCCCGCTCTCCGCAACTGGAGAAAGCCCTCGCACAGAAACGAAGACCCAACACAGCCAAAAATAAATAAAGAAAGAAAGAAAGAAAGAAAGAAAGAAAGAATCCACCTGCTAATGCAGGGGACATGGGTTCGAGCCCTGGTCAGGGAAGATCCCGCATGCTGCAGAACAACTAAGCCTATGTGCCACAACTACTGAAGCCTGCACTCTAGAGCCTGCGAGCCACAACTACTGAGCCCATGCGCCACAACTACTGAAGCCTGCACGCCTAGAGCCCGTGTTCCGCAACAAGAGAAACCACCTCAACAAGAAGCCTGCGCACTGCAACGAAGAGTAGCCCCCACTTGCCACAACTAGAGAAAGCCCGTGCGCAGCAACAAAGACCCAATGCAGCCAAAAATAAATAAATAAATTTATAGAATATATATATATATATAGAAAAAAAAATTAAAAGCGAAGGGAGCTTGTATACTGTGGGACAGTGGTTCTCAAAAGCACAATGGAAAGGGCCAGGAGGTAGGACAGTAAAAGGAAGGCAGCCAAAAGTAGTAATGGGGGGAGGAGAACAAGTGAGAAGATAGGTGACTTGAAGGGTTCAGCCTTTAAGAGGCGGGCAGGAAACACGGTGAGAAGCCTGGTGGGATGGAGTCCCCGAAGACTCTGAATGATTGTGAATGGATGGTTATGCTTATTCCTCGACTCTCACTTTAAAGCTGAAGAAACAGTGTCCAGTGAATCTAATGTCTTGCTTATATAGCAGAGCTGGGACTAAAATCAGGTCTTCTGATTTCACAGTGTATGTGCTTTTTTGCTTTTATTTCTCTGCTCTAAATTCTATGTTTTTGGGGAATTCCCTGGCAGTCCTGTGGTTAGGACTCCATGCTTCCACTGCAGGGGGCATGGGTTAGATCCCTGGTTGGGGAACTAGGATCTCGCATGCCACCCAACGTGGCCAAAAAAAAAATCTGTATTTTTATATATGCGTTAGTATAGAGATGTGAATTCAGTTGTAAGCTCATAAAACCAGCAGTTGGTTGGAGTTTATATTGCAAACCAAATATACAGTGGACTGTCTTCTAGAGTGTATGTGTGGTTGGTGGAGGAGGGGAGGGCATAAGGCTTATGGGCTCAAAGTGCTGTATTAGGCCTTATAAAGGCACAAACTTGCTATGTAACATGGAATGTAGTTAGTGACCCAAATCTATATATTAAAACAGGGTTCTGTTGAGGTTCACCCATTATTCTGTAATTGACAGTTGTTTTTTCGTTTAAAATAGTGATTGCTTAAATGAAGCAAAGGAGGACTTCTTTCCTTTGACACTGAGCCTGAACCCTGGAGGATCTCACTCTGCTTTACATTCAGTTTCCGATTCAGAGCCCCATCCTGTAGATCACCATTAATTTAACGCTCTTGTCTTCTCTAAGCTGGCACCTTTTACGAGTCATTGGATGTGGAGTGAATGATTACAAAGGCATAGTTTTCCATTTTTTTGCAGTGCTGCCTGGCTAAAGGTGAAATCTAGCCCCAAAGATGCTGCAAAAGAACAGTCTGTCCAGCAAGAAGATACTCAAGAGGAAAGTCAGTTGAGAGGTGCTGTTGAGCACGAAGCAGTGAGGTTTGTCCTGGCGTTCGTCAAGTCTTTGAAAAGTAAAGGCCCCGTTTCACGAGGATTCTAAAGCGAACTCTTCTCTTTCCCATGTATAAAGTTGGCTATTTAAAATGGAAATTACTAAACTTTTCTGTCAAATTATGCAGCTCAGACAGTGAACCCCTTTTTTTTTTTTTTTTGCCGTACGCGGGCCTCTCACTGCTGTGGCCTCTCCCGCTGCAGAGCACAGGCTCCGGACGCGCAGGCTCAGCGGCCATGGCCCACCGGCCCAGCCGCTCCGCGGCACGTGGGATCCTCCCAGACCGGGGCACGAACCCGTGTCCCCTGCATCGGCAGGCCGACTCTCAACCACTGCGCCACCAGGGAAGCCCGTGAACCCCTTTTTTATTCCTTGTCTAATTCATTCAAAAATTACGTATGTGTCAGTTGTCTACCAGTTGCTCATTTTGTATATGGTACAGTTGTGAGCTCTCTGGAGACTTTTAAAAAGGGGGGCAAAAAGGACAGAATCCCAGCTGCTACTTATTTATACTCAGTAGAGAGGACATATCACTGACTATAATTTAAGATAGAACATGGTACGTCCCCTGAGAACTGAAGAGTTAAGAGCTGAGAGAGTTCAGAAAGGGGACAGGACACCTCTGCAGAGATCTAGGCTTTGTGGAGGGAGATGGAAAATCAATTAGGACTTAAAGAATAGGCTTTAAATAGGGGGTGATGAGGTGAGGCCACTCCATGACAAGAGAGCAGTGAAAACAGGTTGCTCTGCATTCATTTGGCTGGAATTGTTCTTGCAATTATGGGGAAGCCAAAGCGAAAGTGGACCATTAGATAATTTGATACTATTCACATACCCTAAACTGAAAGCATCAAGCCCTAACACATACAATAACGTTGTTCCGAGTTAGCTTTGCCTTTCTGTTTTTATTTGACTTTGCTCTGCCTTTAGGACTCTCCTGGGAGCCCATTTCTTTGTCTGAGCTGGAAGATACAGGAGCAGCTTTGTTTTACAGCTGAGCAAGAAGTCCTAATTGCAGCAATGGCTAGTTTTCTCGAGAATATTCGTGGGTATTTTTTTGTGTGTGTGGCTCTGCACGCTCACTAGGAGTGCTCTTGCAGGTGAATGTCTTTTTACGTGAAACGTTACACGGAGGGCTTTACTGGCCCAGAGGCTGCGTTACCTCTTGAGTCTTTAATGGAGCCAGGATTGGTGCTCTGGGGGATCCTGACTCCTGGTCTCTTTATGGGGTAATGATACCTGCAGGTCAAGGCAGAATTGGTCTGAGTCTTTTGTACTGTCTGCTAGACTCACTTGGCTTGATGCTGAAACTTCCAAAAGATTAAAGGAATTAGAAGAATTAAAAGCCGAAGAAATGGACAAAATGCAAAAACAGAGGTAACTGTGTGTTTCTGAGGTAGAGAAAAACCAAAGCAGCAGGGCTGTTTTACATCATCTAGTCATTTTCACAACTAGTTGAGATTGTTTAGTGGTGTAGTCACACTTCTTATGTTTATTGACCATCTGCCTGCTTAAAGTACTTTGAAGTCACCTAAGAAGCCAACAGTGGAGCCCAGACTGGAGCCCCAGGGAGTCCTGGCTGGTTTGAGGAGAATTGGGGTGACTCTGATACCATCCTCTAGGCTCAATTGGCTTGATGCTGAAACTTCCAGAAGAACAAAGGAATTGAATGAACTCAAAACTGGAGAAATGGACAGACTTCAAAAACTGAGGTATGGGACTTCCCTGGTGGCGCAGTGGTTAAGAATCTGCCTGCCAATGCAGGGGACACGGGTTTGAGCCCTGGTCCAGGAAGATCCCACATGCTGCGGAGCAACTAAGCCTGTGCACCACAACTACTGAGCCTGTGCTCTAGAGCCCGCAAGCCACAACTACTGAGCCCATGTGCCACAACTACTGAAGCCCGTGTACCTAGAGCCCATGCTCCTCAACAAGAGAAGCCACCACAATGAGAAGCCCGCCCACTGCAATGAAGAGTAGCCCCCGCTTGCCGCAACTAGAGAAAGCCCACGCGCAGCAACAAAGACCCAACACAGCCATAAATAAATAAATAGATAAATAGATTGATTAATTAATAAGGGGAAAAAAAACTGAGGTATGTGTTTGCTTCTGAGGAAGGATAGTGAATGCTTGCCTATTCTAATTGGTCTAGATAGTTTCACCACCAAGCTGGACCATTTGGGCCTAAGCTCACTAAATGAATGAATGAATGAATATCTGCGTGCCTGCGTGTATTTAACACAGTATTTTTGCTAGGAATTATTTCTTTTGTGTGGAGTTTGAATGATATCTATAGTTTCGGAGGAGTTTTATCTGAAAGATCGGTATTATATCTGTTTGTTTGTACTGCACTCAGAGGTGCTTTTCTCCTGGTTCAGTAGGGTAGGAGGTTAACGTGCAGTCTGCTCTTGTGGGTGGCTGTGTGGATACTTTTGCTTCACGTGTTAGCTTGAGTGCAGCCTAAGGTTTTTGAATGAGGTTGCTTTTCCCATTTGCCCCCAAGAGTGTTACCACCTAACTACGGGCACGAAGAAGTTCATGAGAAGGTTGAGTTGGTACTGCTGCAGTTGGCTCATTTTTCTAGCTCTGATAACGATTCACCCTGAAGTCACATGAACAGAATTCTCGTTGACACAGCTGTGCATGCTGTCACTGGTCATGATAGAATGTTCACTCCCAGGCTGGAAGGGCTGTGGCTCTTTCTTTAGCGGGTGAGCACTGTGAACCACCCCCCCAAACCACGAGATAGGTCAGCACCCCTGCTCTCAAACTCCCTGTGAGTCTCTCTTCAGTTGCATCCCCTTCTTTTTCCCCAGAGTTCACCACTGTCCTGATTCCTGTGTTAATCTTTTCATTACCCTTATTCATAAATCTGTTACATAAGTGTGTATTGCTAGCCATATATTGTTCATCCTGACAGCTGAGAAGCAAGCCCAAACCTAGCTAAACAAGGAAAAGGCAATGCTGCTGGTAGTAGATGAAGATTCCCAGGGAAAGTAGTCTGCACAGAGTCCATCCTGCACTTCCCTAGGAGCTTTTAGGTGCCCATCCTGGGAAGTTAATGGGCAAGGTCATGAACGAGTCCTTGCAAATGTAGGGCTTACACCATTTGGGGCATCTGGAAATGAACCAAGTGCAGTGGACTTCTGGAAGAAGCCTGGTCAGGGGGACAGCGGGCTGCCTTGTATAGTGTTCTATTTGATCGCCAAGAAGTATTCTATTGCATGACTATCCCACAGTCTGTTTATCCATCCTCCTGTGAATTAACCTTTGGGGTATTTTCCATTTTTAGTTAGTATGGGAGTTACTTTCTAGTTTTTCCACATCCTAGCTGACATTTGGTAATGTCTGGGGTTTTTTTTGTTTGTTTTTTTTTAATTTTAGCCGTTCAGGTGAGAGTGTGGTGGTGTCTTGTTGGGATTTTAATTTGTATTTCCTTGAAGTCTAATGATGATGAGGATCTGTTTTAGTGCTTATTGTCATGTATCTATTCAAATCTTTTGCCATTTTTTTATCATTTTTTTAATTATTGATTTTTAAGAGTTTTAAAACATATTTTCTGGATTTGAGGCCCTTTTCAGAATATGTGCAGCAGATATTTTCTCACAATACTGTGGCTTGCCTATATATTTTCTTAATGGGGTCTTTTGATGACTAGAAGTTTTAAATTTTGATTAAGATCAGCTTATCAATTTTTTCATTTTACAGTCTCTTTTGTGAAATAAGTAATCATTGCCAATGCTGACATCTCAAAGATATTCTGTGTTTTCTTCTAAATGCTTTATAGTTTTAGGTTTTATTTTTATGTCTGCAATCCATTTTTTATTAATTTCTGTACATGAGATGAGATGCTGATCCAAGTTCATTGTTTTCCTTATGGATATCTGGCTATTCTAGCACTATCTGATGAAAGGATTATTGACCTTGAGCTTTACTCTAGGGTCATCTGGGTGGACTGTTGGATAAGGACCCTCATGTGGGTCTTTAGGTCTTTCCTTTGGGGTAGGTCAAACTATCCAGAGATGAGTCTTTTGATCTTCTGCCTGGAGGGTGAGGACCTGGATGCCAGTGTCCTAGGAGCTGAGCTGGGCAGGAGGGTGGTGAGTCTTACCACTCGGCATTCAGCTTACGTACATGAATCCCCTCTTTTCAGTAGGGCACCTACTGTCTCAAGGTAATTGGCATCCCCTAGTCAAGAGGCCCCTCCAGAGAATGAGCAACCAGACTTCCCTCAGAGTTGGAGAGAGGCAGTGGTCCAGTTGTGTGAAGGAGGGAAAGGGACCTGGGGATCTAACTTCTCAAACATCATTTGACTCTTGTCTTTTATAGTTAAGCCACCTCCTCCCAGCTCACCCCCAGGCCTAGGCATACCTGGTGCTACCAGTCTTGGGCCTCTTTAAGTCAGCAGTACAAATTGTGTGAGTTCTCAGCTTTCCCCATTATGACCCTAGAATTCAGCTTTCTCAAGTCAGTAAGTTACTTACCACTTTTGTCCTTCTGTTTCCAGCACCATTTTCCCCCCTTGTCTTTGTGAGTTTATGTCTAATTCTGTTATTGTTGGGCTTGGGGGGGAACAAAATTAGCTTCATTTGTTGAGTCTTCTGCCCTCTTTAGTTGTTTCAAGGCAGCCACTATTCTTTCAAAATGGATTCAGAGCCTAATATACTTCTTCAGATGTTATCTCAGCCCTTGTCCTCAAAGTTAGGTTCAGGACCAGCATTACTGCATCACCTGAAAGCTTGTTGGAAATGCAGACTCTCAGGCCTCCCTCAGACCAACTGAATCAGAATCTGCATTTAACAAGATCCCCAGGGATCTCGTATGGCCATGAAAATTAGAGAGGCCCTACAGTTTTTATAATCATTTGGTTTCCCTTCGCCTGGGGTGGTAAATAAATATGCACAATAAGATATTTTCTTGCTTGTGATTTTAATTTTCAGTTTTATTTCTAAACAGTGTTTCTGCCACCCAATTAGCGGATAAGGTAGAGAAGGCAGTTCTGGAGCGTTTGAAGCCTCTTCTGGTCAAGGCCCAGGTAATCTAGTTCATCCCATGTGCTTGCCTTTTGGAAGTTCTCAAATAAAAAGAGTTGCTCCAGAGGTCACACTGAGCCTTTGCAGGGCTGAGTGTCTGGCAGCTGGAAGCTACAGTGCTGCTCCGTGCTTCATAGCGTGCGTGCAGTGCTGCTGGGGCCCCTTTTGGGCACCCACACTGTTGATGTGTCTTCCATTGTGAGTAAGGGAACAAGATGAGGGAAGAGAAAGTACCACTTTTGAGAAAGGTGAGATTTTATTTTGGGGAATGAGTTTCTATTGCAATTTACGTTCTTAATCAAATAGAGCTATTGGTGGTGTTAGTGTTCCGTTCACTGCTTCCACTCTAATCCCATCACTGCTCTTTCACCTCAGTGCTTTGGAATGATTTGCTCTGTTTTTCCCAAGGAGAGAGATGTTAGGACAGCTTTCTGTGCACAAACCAGTACTTTCTTCAAGATGAAATTGCATAGAGCATCACCAGTAGGTTGGCCGTCCTCCTATAAGCAGTGAGCTGAAGGCTGTGGCCAGACCCTGTAGATCCACCCCGTAAATGGAAATAATCTTGTTTGTGTGAATAGATGAGGCCACAGAAGAGCACTAGAATCTTAAATAGAATGAAGGACATTCTGGGACCCTGAATAGACCACTGAACTTCTGTATCTCTTGGTCTAAGAAATGTTAACTCATTTTTAGAGTCCATGGAAATCTCAGGTCAGGACTATAGAACTGGGAGGGTTCTTAGTGGCCAAACCGTCCAACCTCCTTATTTTATCAGTGAGGAAACTGTGGAACAGAGAAGTTGAGTAATTGCACAAAAACACACAGCTACTCTGACAGTGTTTACAAAGTTGGGGGAAGAAAAGGGGCAGAAAGCCAAGACCAGCACATGGCATTTATTTTCATGAGGACAGAGTGCTTTGAATTCCCGCAAAAAGCCCAATATAGCTAGAGCTGATGAACAGTTCCACACAGAAGTTATTCTGGGAGCAAAATTCATTTGTACTAATATGGGTTGTAAATTTTCATAATTTATGAGCATGCTTGTCTGTTTTAATAGAGAGTCAATTCTTCTCTGGAAGCAGATACTCATGTGAAGGATCGACTATCAGTGATCGCAGCAACAGCCCAGCCTGCAGAGAAGGTGCGTGTTGTGTGGGGCTGGCATTCTGGACTGACACTGGTATTATTGCATGATAATGTCCTCGGTTGTAAGGAAAACTGATACGCGGATTACCCTGCAAACGCTAGACTATCCCACTCCAGAGGGTGGAGGTTGTTTTTCATATTTGGCATGTTAATTCTTAGAGTGTATATTTAGCATTATGACTTAGATGAGCCTTGCAGACAGCTCACAGAAATCTCTAGAGCCACAGGTTTTTGTCAGCGGCTCTTTCCTTTCCTCCTGATGATGGAGTGTGTGTAGACTGCGTGACCCTGACTGTTGATGGCCTGCGGCAGAAGAATGGCTGCCCTCATTTCCTCTGATTCAGCCTAGTTTTGCTCATTACTGGCCTAATTTCCTTTATACTGAGGGCCTAATATTTCTTGTTAGGCAAGCATGTTTTGAGTGCCTAATAATGACCAGTACCTGGCCTGGCAGAGAGAAGAGGTGGCTCAGGAACAAATGATAACATTTGAGAAGAATGAAAACATATCTTGTGGTTGTCCACCCTTGTGCTCTTCCTCCGGAGGACTTGTGTTCAGCATTTGTGGGAATGTTCCCACCCTGCCTAGGCGTAGGGAGGGGGAGGTGCAGGCTGCCTCTAGTGGGTCTTTGTGGAGGTTGGAAAGAAGTTACTGCTTTACATGCTCAAAGCAAGTAAAGGGCAGAGCAAGGGTGAAGGTCTCAGAGTTAGAAGGAAGTTGGAATGAAGTTCCACCAGCCCAACCTTAGGAACGGGAAGAAAGTAGATTTTGAGAATGTATCCCTGTTCTAATCTATAAAGCAATAGTTTAGTTTTGGTGTATTTTCGTCATTTTTGCAATTGTAATTTTATTGTACCAATATTTTGTGACAGAATCTCATGTGAGGTGAGGCTTCTGAGACCGGAAGCTGAAAGCCTACCTCTGACTCGTACAGACTGGGCACGCTATGGCTGGATGCTTTGTGCATCAGAGCCACCAAATACCTTCTTCCCTAGCGAAAAATGAGACTAGCCTCTCATCTAGGGAGGCAGCTCCATAAGGCATATTAATATGACAGAAATATGAAGTGGTCATAAATACTGTCAGTGAGGTAGACATGTCTGAATATTACTAGAAATGATCAGCCTTATATACAATAATCATTCTATAGGCATTAAATGGGCTTTGATACAATTTCTTGAAAAAGAAAAGTAACTCTATCCAGTATTCAGTATTCCGGGCTGCTGGTAAACATCAGCATCACTGCAAAGAATTTCCCAGGCAGCACCATCAGCAGTCAGTTTTTATAAATAACTGAATAAAAACAAACTCATTGAAGTTGGCATGATGAAGTAAAAAGAGTTATTTTGCTGTGTTAACTTATAAAAGAGCTGTGGGACCTTGAACACATATTCCCAGAGTTCTCATCTCTCTAATGGAGAAGACGTTTGCTACGCTTTGCAAGTAAACTGAAGCTCTCGGTAGTTTTACTTGCAGAAAAGATGATCCCTGATATCAGGAAAAAGTTTATTGTCATTAACTGAACTTGTATGTGAAATACATTTTTCCAAAGTGTGTTTTTTTTTAGTTAAAAGTTATATATGCACATGGCTAAAAATGCAAACGATTCAGAAAAAGTGTAATGTAAAAAGTAAAAGCTCCCCACAAACGGATACCATATGCTCTTCTGTATCCAGCTTCTTTCTTTATATTTTGGTGATCTTTCCATACCAGCATATTGGGACCTTCCTTATCTCTCATCTCATAGTATTCTTGATATTCAATTCTTTAAGTATTAAGAATGAAAGTATAAACAAGTCTTAACCAGGCCTGTATTATTGGTTTAGTTGTCTCTAGATTTTTTTGTTAATTTTATTATATTGGCTATTCAACTGATATTTATTTCTTTAACTTTGGTTAAGGTTGAGCATTTCTTTATATCTTGATTGGCCATTAATATATTTTCTTCTGTGAACCGTTAATTAAAAGGTTTTAAAAATTACTATGGCAGTAACTGTTCTTCGTGCCAACCACTATTGTAAGTGTTCCAATGTGCAAATGCTCATGTAATCCTTACAACTCTGAAATATAGGATTATTATTTCCATGTTACAGACCAGAAGGTTGAGGCCCAGAGAGGTTAAGTAAACTTGCCCACACTTGGAGGCATACCAGTAGGCAGAACCAAGATTTAGTCCCAGGAATGTCTCATTCCAGAGCCTGATATGATTATTCCCCCAGCAGACATTCTTTGTAAAAGCCTCTTTCAGAGCAGATTATAGACATATATTAGAATCAAAAGAAATAACACATATAAAAATGCTTTGCGAGCTATAAAGTGAATGTAAAGAATACAAGGTCAAGAAAGGCTGGTAAAGCTCTTCCAGGTTATAGGTAGAAAGTCTCAAGCAAAGACAGGAATCATGAACTGCTGTGATGTCATGAACAGGTGTTTTTACAAAGCACTGAACCAAAAAGAGAATACTGTAGGTATGTCCTCTGTAGTATGTGACATGTGAAATATTGGACATTCTTTTGAGTATAGCACAGGAATATATTTGCTTTACCAACTGGCAAAACAGGTAATAAAGATAATTCCCATGGACAGTAATGGTACTCCTCAGTTGATGTTACTGTTTAAATGACTGTGGTAGAAATTGTACTGATGTCACTGCCCTTGATGTTTACTGACTTAGGAGAGATTAGATTTAGTGTAGAAACTGCGTGTTGGATCACTGCGTGGTTGGTTTATTATGATTAGCATTAATCTTTAAGATCTCTGTTATTTTTGTATTGCCTTTCCATCCCCTTCCCTTGTTTTGCAGGCTACAGCTATTGATTGTGAATCCAGTAGCATTCATCAGCTGGATGATTTTTTGGAAGATGCCGCTCATGAGCTCTGGGCTGTGACTCACTCTAAGATCTCGGAGCCTGAGGCCTTAGCCACCTTGGGGGACAGCAAGGACAGCCCATGTCTAGAGGCCATGATGCTCCGCATGGAGGAAATGGAGGTAAGGCCGGGACTGCCAGCTCTTGTTGGCGGCTGGCGGCTGACTTCTGCCGAGCGCCGCTCCTCCTCATGGCTCTGTAGCTTAGAACTTCAGAGTCACCTGGTCCTGAGTTTAAATCCCAGCTCGACTGCCAGCCCAGTGTACGGCCTTGGTAAAGTCCTGTACCCTCTCTAATAAGTAGGGTGCTTTTAAGGACAAAATGAGGTATGAAGTATCAGCACCCTACCTGACACATAACTCATCATTGGTATGGGATACGAAAGACACTGGAGCGGAGCCCAGGCCCACAGATGTGACCAACAACTTAACTTCTTCATCCCTCAGCTTGTAAAAGCTGTTCAGTTGCCTGTTCTGCTCTGCTAACATGTGATCCTGGCAAATCAGTTAACTTTACCTTCTCTAATTCCCATGATACTACTTGAGAACACTTTTCTCAGAGAATTTTAGACCTCAGACATTACTCAAGCCAACCCCTGGATTGTTCTGAGCAGGAAATTGAGACCCAATAAGGGAGTAAGTGACGTGGCCAAGGTCACACAAAAATTCCCACCAGAGGTGGGCTGAGAATCCAGGTCTCCTGACTCCTAGTTCAGCATTTTCTTTTTAACTCCACCATGATGAAATCTCATTTTGGCTTTGCTGCTAAACAGAAACATTATAGGGAAGGCAACTTTTAGTTGGTTTTTGAAAATTTTTAAATGTATAGTTTATCCTAGTCTTGTAACTGATTTCCCCTCGTTAACTGTCTAGACCTGAAGGGTCCAAAATGGTAGTCTGTAGCCACAGATGGCCATTTAATGTAAATTAATTAAGATTAAATACATTACTCACATTTCAAGTGGTCAGTAGTTAGTAGCTGGTATATTGGACATGGCAAAAATAGAACATTTCCATCATCACTTCAAGTTCTAGTGGGCAGTGCTGGTCTAGATTAGATTAATTAGATTAATTGCTTCATTTTCTTTTACATTTCATCTCATGAACTAATCACTTCCTGGCCCTGGGAGATGCCTGTTTCTGGCAACGTGTCTATAGCAAATGTCTGTTGTACTAGTCTCTGGTTTGTAATGAAACTAATTTTTTTCCTCATAAATTATACTTTTTTTTTTAAAAGAAATACCAGGAGACGGTTCGCCAAAGATATAATAAAATTGTATATACTGATCCTCATCTTTGGATGCAGGAAGAAAAAAATGGTGAGTGTTTCCCCACTTTTTCCCTCGACATTGTATTCTGAAAAATTTCAAACTTACAGATAAGTTGAAAAAATTCTGCAGTGGACACCCATATACGCATCTTCTAGATTCTACAATTAAAATGTTGCTGTGTTTGCTTTATCATATGTCTACTTATCCTCTGTGCATCCACCAATCCATCTTATTTTTGGATGCATTTCAGAGTAATTTGAAGACATCAGTACATCTTATCTGAAATATTTCAACATTTGTTATCACTAACTAGAGCTTAATATTTATTTATGGCTCTTTTTCCTTTTGAGATAAAATTCACATATAATAAAATGCACAGATCTTAATTTATTAAGTGTTATTTGATGGGTTTTGACAGACGGGCATACCTTTGTTACCCAACACTCCTCTCAAAACAGAGCTTCTCATCACGGCGGAGAGTCCCCCTATGCTCCTTCCCTGTCAGTTCCCCACCACCCAGGCAACCACTGCGCTTTTTTTTTTCACTATAGATTAGTTTTAGAATTTCATGTAAATGGAATCATACATGTATTTACTCTTTTGTCTAAGGCTTCTTTCATTTAACATGATATTTTATAAATTTATCTATTACTTGTTTCCTATTGCCACAGTAACAAGTTTGTAACAAGTTAAAGCACACATTTAGCAGTTTAAAACAAATTTTTTCTCTTACAGTTCCTGGAGGTCAGAAGTCTGAAGTGAGTCTTAAAGGGCTAAAATCAAGGTGGTGGCAGGGCTGGTTCCTTCTTCCAGCTTCTGAGGCTGCCTGCAGTCCTTGGCTTGCAGCCATATTACTTCACACTGCTTCTGTTGTCATATTGCCTTCTCCTCTTCTGAGTCAAATCTTCCTCTGCCTGCCTGTCGTAAGGACATGTTGATTACATTTAGGGGCCACCCCAGTGATGCAGGCTACTCTCCCCATCTCAAGATCCTTAAAGTCCCTCTTGCCATAGAGGGGACATTAACAGGTTCCAGGGAATAGAATGTGGAGCCAGTGTGCAGCCGACCACACTTTGTATCAGTGTTCATTCCTTTTTATTGCTGAGTAGTATTCCATTGTACGCATGTACCACATCTAGTTTATCCATTTGCCTGTAGATCTGCATTTGGTTGCTTCTAGTTTGGGGCTATTAGAAATAAATCTTCTATGGGTGTATTCATGTATAGTCTTTGTATGGACATAAGTTTTCATTTCTCTTGGATAAACACCTGAGTAGACTTGGCAGGTTATGGGATAGGTACATGTTTAACTTTATAAAAAACTGCCAAACCTTTCCCCAAAGTGTCTGTACGGTTTTACACTCCCATCTACATTGAGTTCCTGTTGCTAGAGATCTTTGCCAATATTTGAATTGTCAGTCTTTTTCATTGTAACCATTCTGGTGGGCCTGTAGCAATATCTCTTTATGGCTTTAATCTCATTTCCTTGGTGAATAATGATGTTTAGAACATTTTCAAGTAATTATTAGTCATTTATATATCTTCCTTTGTGAAGTGTCCAAATCTTTTGTACATTTTAAGAAATTGGATTATCTTTTTATTTTTGAGTTGTAGGAATTCTTTATGCATTGTGGGTTTGAGTTCTTTGTCATATATATATATATATATATATAGTTTGTTTTCAAAACAGCTTTATTGGATGTAATTCACATACCATAAAATTTACCCTTTTAGGGCTTCCCTGGTGGCACAGTGGTTGAGAGTCCGCCTGCCGATGCTAGGGGACACAGGTTCGTGCCCCGGTCTGGGAAGATCCCACATGCTGCGGAGCGGCTGGGCCTGTGAGCCATGGCCACTGAGCCTGCGCGTCCAGAGCCTGTGCTCCGCAATGGGAGAGGCCACAACAGTGAGAGGCCCGCGTACAGCAAAAAAATTTAAAAAATAAAAATAAAAAATTTACCCTTTTAAAGAGTTCAGTAATTTTTAGTATATTTACAGAATTGTGCAGACGTCATTGCTAATTCCAGAACGTTTTCATCACTGAAAAGAAGCCCTGCATCCAGTAGCATCACCCCTCATTCTCCCTCCCCTCATCCCAGTAGTCACTAATCTCCTCCAGCGAATATCTTCAAACATTCTTCCTCATCTATAACTCACGTATTTATTTTCTCAAATGTGTTTTATTATGGGCAGACATTTTAAATTTTGATAAAGTCTAACCTGTGCATTTTTTCTTGTATAGTTTTTGCTTTCTCTGATCTAATAAACCTTTGCCTACTCCCAAGTTGAGAAGAGAGACTCTTGTTTTCCTCTAGAAGCTTTATGGTTTTAGCTTTTATGTGTCGGCCTATGATTCCATCTTGAATAAAAGTTTGCCTGTGGTTTGAGGTAGAGGTTCTTTTTTTTTCCCACTAATGGATATCCACTTGTTCTTGCTCCATTTGTTGAAAAGACTTTCACTTTTCTCTTCCACTTTAAAAAATTCATACATATGCGCTTTGGCTGCAGTTGCTAGGCTACTATCACAATTTGGGCTGGGGAGTGTTACTCAAATTCTCTTTGACACATGCTTATCAGTTATTACTTTACTCAGTGAAAGGAGGAAAATAAAATGTGGTTAAACATTACCTCTAAAGGAATTTCAGTACTATGAGTATTAAGAGAAGTAAAGGAACTTGTGGATATAGAAGGTTTACAACAGCAGCTTATGTATATATACTTTTTATAGAGTATGAGTTTGGGGTATTGTCTTAGGAAAAGTATTCTCCGTGTCAAATTTTGACAGACAGGTGAGCCATCTAAACAAAATACAGATTTGTTCCTTTTGTCTTCTGTAATTTTTCCAGCACTATTCGTTGTTCATGTCGTTCTCTCTTTCCCCCAGTCCTACTCCAGCTTCCATTTCCATCCTCACATGACAGTTGAACCATTCTTCGAGGCTCGGCTCACGTGATCCTACTCGGCAGTGCTTTTCCTGGCTTTCCTGGGCTGGTACTTTGCTCCCTTCCGGTGAACTCCCATGGACTTTTGGCATGTCCTACCCTGTTAGAGCTCTTTATCTCTCCCAGAGAAGCCACAGAATCTTTGAGGCCAGAGAGTTTTGTCATATTCAGTTGTGTCCCAACTGTATCTAGCATGGGCCTGGCACAGGGAGGACCCTTCTAATCATTGCTTAGTGAATCAGCGGGCATCTTTTCGTAAGGAAGCAGAGGAGAGGGAAATGTTGAAGGGTGAGTGTTTCACTGCTGGTTTGGCCAATGGCCACAGTCAGCTTGCATCATGCAGAAGACAGCCTTACCAAGGATTTGGTGGTCTCTTTTTCAAGGACAATTTAAATTGTTCGTCACTATCTCTGACTCTGCTGGTGTCTAGGTATGCATTTAAAAGGAGCTCTGAAATGAAGTTTCGGACACTTTAAATCCAGAATCATGAAATCCTCATAAGAACCCTCTGTTTCTAATTGTTCTGATTGTATGTTCAGTTGCATCACAAAAACCAAATTTAAAGTGATTTTTGAATTGTGCAGTGTCGAATCTATATCTCTTCTCTTTTCTGAAATCAATTGAAAATTGTACTCTCAGTAATATTTTTTAATATATATATTTTTTAGATGTTGGGGTAGGAGTTCATTAATTAATTAATTCATTTTTGCTGTGTTGGGTCTTTGTTTCTGTGCGAGGGCTTTCTCTAGTTGTGGCAAGCGGGGGCCACTCTTCATCGTGGTGCGTGAGCCTATCACTATCGCGGCCCCTCTTGTTGTGGAGCACAGGCTCCAGACACGCAGGCTCAGTAGCTGTGGGTCACGGGCCTAGTTGCTCCGCGGCATGTGGGATCCTCCCAGACCAGGGCTCGAACCCGTGTCCCCTGCATTAGCAGGCAGATTCTCAACCACTGCACCACCAGGGAAGCCCCTCTCAGTAATATTTTTACAAAAACTGACTTATGCAGTATTTCTGAGTGTAAAAAATCATAAGCATATAAATATGCGAGTCAGAGATTCTACATTTTTTAATTAGTTACCTATTTTATACATATTAGTATATATATGTCAATCCCAATCTCGCAATTCATCCCCCCCACCCTGCTTTCCCCCCTTGGTGTCTATACGTTTGTTCTCTACATCTGTGTCTCTATTTCTGCCTTGCAAACCGGTTCATCTCTACCATTTTTCTAGATTCCACATAAATGCGTTAATATACGATATTTGTTTTTCTCTTTCTGACTTACTTCAGTCTGTATGACAGTCTCTAGGTCCGTACACATTTCTACAAATGACCTAATTTCATTCCTTTTTATGGCTGAGTAATATTCCATTGTATATATGTACCACATCTTCTTTATCCATTTATCTGTTGATGGGCATTTAGGTTGCTTCCGTGACCTGGCTATTGTAAATCGTGCTGCAGTGAACACTGTGGTGCATGTGTCTTTTTTTTTTTTTTTTTCTTTTTGCGGTATGTGGGCCTCTCACTGCCGTGGCCTCTCCCATTGCGGAGCACAGGCTCCGGACGCGCAGGCCCAGCGGCCATGGCTCACGGGCCCAGCCGCTCCGCGGCATATGGGATCCTCCCAGACCGGGGCACGAACCTGTATCCCCTGCATCGGCAGGCGGACTCTCAACCACTGCGCCACCAGGGAGGCCCTGCATGTGTCTTTTTGAATTATGATTTTCTCTGGGTATGTGCCAGTAGTGGGATTCTACATTTGAAATGCATTTAAAATGATAAATAATCCAAAACTCAAAAGAGCTGTCAAGCCTGCAAGGTATAGTTAATAAGTTAAATGTTTTGACTATCATCATGCAGATTCTTCCAACGCAGCCCAGAGACAAATTAGATCAGCTAATTAAGTGTTCAGATGTGAGTGGTTTTTTTCCTTCTCCAGTAATCAAATCATTTAAAGGTTAAAGAACAAACCCAACTGCTTAAGACTCCTCGGAATGGGGGCTGGATCCTAATGGAACCTGTTCAAAGAGTCTTCCAAAGAACTGACAGAAGCTTTTAAACAAGTTCTTTATTTCTTAAAACTGACTCCTCACTGGTTTGTTTCTTGGTAACTTTGATTTTTTTTTATTTTTTTAAGGACAGTCCCCTTAATAATATTTATTTATTTATTTTTTGGCTGTATCGGTTCTTAGTTGCAGCGTGCGGGATCTTCTGTTGCAGCACGTGGGCTCCTCGCTGCGGTGCGCAAGCTTCTCTCTAGTTGTGGCGCGTGGGCTCTCTAGTTGTGGTGCGTGAGCTCCAGAGAGTGCAGGCTCAGTAGTTGCAGTGCTCGGGCTCTCCAGGTGTGGTGTGCAGGCTCTGCACTTGTGGCACACAGGCTGAATTGCCCCGCAGCATGTGGGATCTTAGTTCCCTGACCAGGGATCGAACTGGTGTCCCCTGTATTGCAAGACAGATCCTCAACCACTGCACCATGACAGAAGTCCCTCTTGGGGACTTCTAAACTCCCCTTTTCATTTAAAACAAGGGCACTTTTTTCCCTTTGTACTGCTAATGCAACCTTTATGCTTAAGAGATGTGCCCATGACTTCCTCGCAGGTTATTGGCCACCAAGACAGCTCTGATATATACACCAGCATTTCTTTATATGCAGTCATTTTATGCTTCTCCTTTTCTAGACCAAAAAATCCCAGCAGTAAGTGAAAGACGTCTTTCTCCTCATCCAATCAGGATCACAAAGACAGCAGCTCGCAAAGACCCAGATGTGAACATCGTGTTAGGAAGGCCCTGCAATGGCACGTAAGTGGTAACGAGACTGTCTGATTTCATTGTAGTTGGTTGCCTTTGATGTTGTTAGATTTCACATTCCTTCAGTTACCACAAGACAGAGAGAGATTCTTCTTTTGACCAAGATCTTGACAAACTCCAAGATGGCCCAGTAAAATAGTAGTGCTTATAAGATGGGCATTGAGTGTGTTGCATCTTAAGGATCCTTTCAGTAACGTTTAGCTGGTTTTTACGATTGAAAGCATCACGCTGGCACAGGTGATTGTGCAGGTAATTACTGCAAGATCTGCTTTAAGAATTCTTTTGTCCGTGGGACACATGTTCCTCCTGTGTGGAGGGTTAGTCCGGTGTAAAGGAGAAACAATGAGTGGTGATAAGATGTTGCGTTTTGGGGCTTCCCTGGTGGCTCAGTGGTTGAGAGTCCGCCTGCCGATGCAGGGGACACGGGTTCGTGCCCCAGTCAGGGAAGATACCACATGCCATGGAGTGGCTGGGCCCGTGAGCCATGGCCGCTGAGCCTGCGCATCCGGAGCCTGTGCTCCGCAACGGGAGAGGCCACAACAGTGAGAGGCCCGCGTACCGCAAAAAAAAAAAAAAAAAAAAAAAAGATGTTGCGTTTTATTCAGTGTGAGGAAGGGAAATGAAGGTAAACCTTTGGTTGTCAAACCATCAGGGTGAGTTAACAGTTTATCCTTGCTTGCAGATGATTTTGAACGCTCTCATCATTTTTATTTGCTCTCAGTTCCCTAGATGAAAGTGTGGGAACAGAGGAGAGACCGGAAAAAAGAGAGCCTCCCCTTCTCTCCCTTTCAGAAGATGCTCAGCAGAAGGAAGGCCGAGCCGCCCTCTTTGTCCCGCGGGGCATGCGGCACAGCATCAGTGACTACTGCCGCCGCTTCGAGCAGTACCTCCGAGTTATTGCGCACGAGGCTGTGGGCTCCTTCAACCCGTGGCTGATAGCTGAAAGGTCAGTAGAAGGTTTGTGCTTTGTTGAGGAACTGGGTGCCACGTGTCAACTTACGGAAAGGCTGGAGAAAGGCCTGGCTGGGGTCTCAGGCCGTGCTTTTGCGCCCTGGAGTTCCAGTGGCTGCATCAGGGCTAGTGAACAGGTTTTCTCTGCTAAATGCCTTTCTTCAGGGACAGGAGATCGGAAAACTGCATGGCTGATGGCATCCAAAGGAGCATTCTGCAGACTCCTCTCCTTGGGTAGAGGCACAATATTCAAGTCAGGACAGGTTTCCTGTTGCTGTTACTGAGGGCTGTGTCATCAGAGAACACAGATTATTACTGGGCAGGAAACAGTTATGGTCATGAAATCTTCACGGTCGGGACAAACTTACAGTAGGAGCAGCAGGCCTACAGACTTCGCTGCACTTAACCTTCTCCTTCTGGCTGTCACCTCCCCTGAGAAGGGGGGTTTTGTGGAGTCAGAAAACAGTCCCACTGCTGCTAAATGTTTGAAGAATGGGTAGCCTTCTTTTACGTAAATAGTTAATTGAAAGATGTGTGTAAATTCCTTCTTTTAAAATGGAGCCCAAATTTAAATTCCTCATGAGTATCACTTTATTACATACATGCAGGTAAGCTTCATCACTGAGCCCAGCAGTATACTACGGTTACATTTCTTTCTTGAACAAGTTTCAGATGTATTCCAGCAGTTAATAATTGCCTCTTTTTAATTTGCTTATTCTTTTACGTATTTGTTATCGTTCCCCACATACTAGCCAGCACGTCGGAACATAGTTTTCCTCATGATCAGATATGTTGATTAATCTCTGTCTCTCGCCTCCACCCCCACTCTTCCTTCTGAGGCCCTCTTTCCTTCTGTCTCAGTCTGGCCCAGCCGCTTTCTAGGTCTTCAGTGTGGTTCTTGTCCTGGGAACCACACTGAGTGTGAGATTCTCCCTCCCATGTTAGGGTCCTTGTTTTCTGTTTGCACATGTCCTCCTCTTTCTTGGTTTACTCTCTTACTTTGATGGAGCCTATACTGCTGTGTGTATTAGAGGACATTTCTTGAGACTTAACATGTTTGAAGGTGTCTGTCTTCATACTTGATTCATGATTTGGCTGGGTTTTAAATTACTGGTTTAATACTTTATTTATTTTTGGTCGTGTTGGTTCTTTGTTGCTGCACGCGGGCTTTCTCTAGTTGCGGCCGGCAGGGGCTACTCTTCGTTGCGGTGCGTGGGCTTCTCATTGCGGTGGCTTCTCTTGTTGCGGAGCGCGGACTCTAGGCGCACGGACTCAGTAGTTGTGTCCCGCGAGCTCTAGAGCTCAGGCTCAGTAGTTGTGGTGCACGGGCTTAGTTGCTCCGCGGCATGTGGGATCTTCCCAGACCAGGGCTCGAACCCGTGTCCCCTGCATTAGCAGGCGGATTCTTAACCACTGCACCACCAGGAAAGTCCCAAATTACTGGTTTATTTTTTCCAAAGAATATACCTTCCTTTTTTTTGTGGGGGTCAAGCAGGGATCGTCAGGTAGCTGCCAGGAGCAGACGTGGAGACCCATCAGTCTAACTGCTTGTTCCGCAGATTCTCAGACAGTTGCCTCATTTCCTACCGGATCCTTCATTCCACTTTCATGGTTCCCGGTTCTCTTACTTCCAGAGTCTTTCTGTGAGACATGTTTTGTGAAACAGATCAGCTTGCTTTTCCTTGGCGTCTCCCTCTGTGTACCCTAAGGTTTCAGCTTCCTCTGTATTTTTCCTCTGTACTGCTGAGTCAATTTTGATTCTTCCATGTGCTTTTTATCTTCCGAAAATCTTGGACATTTCTCATCTACTTTTGTCTTTTTCTCCTTGCAGATTTATGTGTTCATTTATCTCCTTTTATTTTGGTGGGCTTTTGGGTGAGATCAGAGATAATCACTTACGTTCTATCTCTCAGGTTTAGCCTGAAGTCCTGGGACTTCTCTTAATGCACATACCCTTCAAAGCATATGAGACCCTTTGTTCTGTTGAGATAGGCATTTATTTTCTGGAGAGGAGAGTAGGTACACTTGACTTGCTTCCATGTGTTAACACACAGTCCTGTAGCATACTCACTGGTTTGCACAGAACCTGTCTGGATTGGTTAGGCTAACTGGCATCTTGGGAAATCCAAAATAAGCTAAGGAAGATAGACTGTTCCTTGTATGTTCTTAACACTTGATTAACGATACATTTTGTTCATAGTTGTTTTGTAGATGTAGGGAAAAGTTCTCTCAGTTTATAAGGACTAATAGGTTAAGATGTTGAGGTCAGATCTATTAAAATACGCCTGAATTTCACGGATGTTCTCCTCTCCTGTCCTTGACCCTTAAGTGACAGCAAATCTAAATATTCTAGCTCTGTTTTTGATCTCCCTTGTTTTGTTTCTTATTTGAGTGTTCCAGAGATGAGAAGTATATTGATCAAATCTTGAAAAAGTATCCAGACAGTTGACTTCATCTGATAGCCTCTTGGGTGAGGGAGAAGTAAGCTGTGTTTTTCTCTTTTAATGTCTCCACTTCTCCCTCCACGTGGAGAAAAGCACTGTTCCGGTGGTCAAATGGGGCAGGTGATATAAACTGGATGTAAATAAAAGAGTGATTCTGGAAGGGAAGGCTTAAGGTGATAATGCTTTTAATGAAAGCAAACTCTTAAAGATTCCTTGTTTGAAAAACAAATCAGGAGATTTCTGGTTGAAAAGGACAGATTGAACATATGATTTATCTCTACCCCCTATATCCCTAGCCCACTCTATGACACTGAAAGACTAAATAAAAGGCATGAAACCATAGATGACAGCAAATAAGAAATAGCAAGAAAATTTTGGAAGCCATGAAGCAGTTAGACAAATGGCAAGTGACTTAGCACACCAGAGAGAGCCAAGTGCCTGATGAGGGTGGAGCCAAGACCCTAGCTGATTTGTGCAGAAGAACCTTGGTAAGCCTCAGGAATGAGAAGCACTAGATGCATGGGTCCAGGGGAGTCAGAAAGTAGGAGGCTTAGTTGAAATTCTCATTCTTGAATATAGCAGATTGCTAAGAGATCCAGACATTTGCTGGAAATCATGAACGCTACATAGGCTATCATAACAGAGAAAACATCTGAATAATAGGAGTTCCAGAATGTGAAAACAGGGAAAAAGGAGGAATGGAAACTTATTGAGGAAATATTATAAGAAAAATCCCCAGAAAGTTGTTAGCCTCTAGATTGAAAGGGTTCGCCAGTTGTCCACTGTGAGTGAGTGAGTGAATAACTGAATAAATAAACAGAACAGAACACTTCACGGCATGTTGTTGTGCAAAGGATAGGCGGGCATCCCAATGTAAGGAGAAGATGACAGAAGGTTCCAGAGAGTTAAAACTGGGCACATTCAAATAATCAGAAATGAGAATGGCATACTGTTGTCAGTAGCAGCCCTGCTAGAAGATACTAGAGCACACTTCCCATATTTACCCTAGAATTCTGTGTTCAGCTAAATTATTGATAAAAGGGTAGAATAAAGACAGTTTAAGGTATGCAAAGTGTCCAAAAATGTAGTTCCCATGCACTGTTCCTCAGTAGGCTACCAGAGGGTGTGTGCCACCAGCACAAGGTGCACATTGAGAAAGAGGAAGACGGGATTTAGGAAACTTAAGACTCCAACGTGGAACTTGCAGGAAAATGGGAAAAGCTATTTCTCAGAGAATTTTTCAGTGAGCAGAGAAAGCAGCTAGTCTAGATTGGAGTCAGGAGGACAGAGGGCCCCAGGAGGTGGAGTTTCCAGAGGGGGAAGCCAGCGTGAGGAAGGTTAAAAAAGAAGAAGAAAACAGATACATTACCTCATGCGTTTGAATGTATTGGGAGCACCTTTGTGTTTCTCTCATAGTTTGGGGATGAATTAGTGATGGGAATATAGAAAGCAAAGCAAGCGTAAAAACAAAGTAATCACTTCTGCTTCTAGTAATGACACACCTGGTAATTTGGACCGCCTCTCCCACTGAGGATAACTGTTAATAGAAAAGCTAGATTAAAAATAAAACATACATGCTTGAAGGTACCAGGAAGTTAACTAGGTAATGAAGAATAACTGGGCCAGGATCCTGAGAAGACAGAGACCCAGGGAAGTTAGCCCTTGTCTGGCACTGGATTGTCGGTTCTGGAGGAAGATGAATGGCACTTTCAATGGCCTTTTCAGATCCGAGGACAGAGGTGGAAATTAAGGGCTTGCCAAGGGCGGGGAACTGGCCCGATGAACTTGGCTCATTTCTGATTGGGACCCTGAAGGGTGGCACTCTGGAATAAGGGTGACTGGGATGCCGGCAGGCCCTCTCAGGACTCCACTCAGCTCCACGTCATCTCACTTCCTGAGATTACGTTGAGGTGATTCTAGATTGTTGCCCCACAGGCACCGAGCAGAAGCAAACTTAACTTTTCTCTGAAGATTTATAATATCGTTTTAGGATTGAAATTATTTCTGCAGTTTTCAAATTCAATGTCTGGTATATGGTAAAAAAAAAAAAAAAAAAAAAGCAGGCAACAGAGAAACATGACAATAACAAGAACCAGACCCACAGCAGCTCCACATATGAGAGCCACTGGGCACAGATATTGGAATAACTGTGCCTACTATGGGCATAGAGATAAAGGACACGATTTAGAATTTTGGCAGAGAACTGGGAGCTAAAGTAAATCCACATGGATGTTCCAGAACTGAAAAATACAAATTCTGAAATGAGCAAGTCATTGGATGGGCTTAATAGCAAATTAGACACATCAAAAGAAAAAATGAGAGCCTTTTGGCTCTCTGTGCAGCACCATGGTGCCAGCAAGAACAGGAGTCTTATGAAGGGCGGCAAAAAGGGAGCCAAGAAGCAAGTGGTTGACCCATTTTCTAAGACAGATTGGTACGAAGTGAAGGCAGCAGCTGTGTTCAATGTAAGAACTATTGGGAAGACACTGGTCACGAGAACCCAGGGAACCAAAATCGCATCTGACGGCCTCAAGGGCTGTGTTGTTGAAGTGAGCCCTGCTGATCTGCAGAATGATGAGTTTGCATTTAGAAAGTTCAAGCTAATTACTGAGGATGTTCAGGGCAAAAACTGCCTGACTAATTTCCGTGGCATGGATGGATATTACCCATGACAAAATGTGCTCCCGTGGTCAAAAAATGGCAGACCATGATTGAAGCTCACGTTGACGTCAAGACTAATGATGGCTATTTACTTCATCTGTTCTGTGTGGGTTTTACTAAAAAACGCAACAGTCAGATTTGGAAGACCTTTTATGCCCAGCACCAGCAGGTCTGCCAGCCGCAAGAAGATGAGGGAAATCATGACCCGAGAGGTGCAGACAAATGACTTGAAAGAGGTGGTCAATAAATTGATTCCAGACAGCATTGGAAAAGACATAGGAAAGGCTTGCCAATCTATTTATCTGCTCCATGATGTCATTGCTAGAAAGGTAAAAATGCTGAAGAAGCCCAAGTTTGAATTGGGAAAACTCATGGAGCTACGTGGTGAAGGTATTCATTCTGGAAAAGCTACTGGGGACGAGGCAGGTGCTCAAGTTGAACGAGCTGATGGACATGAGCCAAGGATCTGCTGAAAATTCAGACTTTTAATGGTGACAAATAAAAGATCTTATTTATGAAGTAAAGAAAATTAGAGACTTGGGACATAGGACAAAAGAAAATATCCAGTGTGATGCACGGAGACACACAAAAAGATGAAAATAAAGAAGAGAGGATGAGGGACATGGAGGATAAAGGGACAAGGTCTAATATCCATGTGGCTGGAGTCACAGAAGGAGAGGAGAGAGAGAGAGAATGGGGCAGAAACCACATCCATAGAGAGAACGGCTGATAACTTCCCCAAATAACAAAAGACATCAAGTCGTAGATTCAAGAAGTTCTAAATGCCCCAAGCAAGAAAAATAAAAGGAATCCATATGTAGCATATCATAGTATTGTTGGAAAATGAAAGACAAAGAGAAAATCTTAAAATCAGCCAGAGGAAGGAAAAAGGAGAAACAGAAACAATGGAAGCTGGATGACCTGGTGTATTTTTTAAAGTTCTAAAAGAGAAAGCTACCAATCTGGATCTAAGCCCAGTGAAATGTATTTCAAGAAGGAAGGCAATAAAGGTTCTAAACAAAGCTGAGAAAATATATTACCAGTAGACTGTCACTGCAGGAAACATTAAAAGGGTATTTTTCAGGCAGAGCAAAAACAGTCACAGATGAAAAGTCAGAAATATGGGAAGGCATGAATTAAGAAAAAGTCAAATGTAGGTAAGTGAATATTGACTGTATAAAACAAAAAACTGATGTCTTATGGGTGTGTGTATGTATGTATATATACATCTGAAATCCACGATAAAAGTAGCATATAAATTGGGAAGGGGATAAATAGAGTTCTAATAAGGTTCTTGAATTGTCTGGGAAAATGGTAAGAATATCAATTAATGTTAGACTTTAAGTCAAGGATGCTTATTGCAATCTAGAGTGGCCACTAAAAGAATAGTAAGAGTGTTTAAAATCCAAGTTAGTAGTGAGGAAAGAATGTAATTTAAACAATCACAAAATCCTAAAATAGGCAAGAAAGAAGAGAGAACAAATAGACACATAGAAAGTACATAGTATTCTAGTAGTAGAAGCTCAAATATATCAGAATTACATTAAGTGAAAAAGAACTATACCCACCAATTAAAAGATGAAAGATTGTCAGATTAGCCAAAATAAAACAGCTGGGACAGGAATCGGGGTAGAAGGGATGCGAGAAGGGGAAGGTACACTTATCTTCGTTTACCTCTTTTGTATAATTCTGACTTTTGGCACTGTTCATGTTTCCTGTACATCCCTCCAAATCATCAAGGATGATGAGGGGGGCAGTGGAGGTTGACGCTAAATTGGAATACAAAAAGAAATATGACACCAATTGTATTTCCAAGAAATAACCATACTAAAGGGATACATACAGATAAGGCCTTGTCTGAGTTACTTTTGAATGCAGTATTTTGACCCTGTACTTTCTGGCTAAAGACAAAAAGACTGTAAACACATATTAGATTCTAACAAGTAGGTTTCTTTTACCCAGCAGCATGGGTTAACAATTCTAAAACTACTTTCTCTATATTTTAGGGTTGATCAAGTAAATAAGTATATTGTGAATAATGAGAGCCAGGTTTCTGGGGGAAGGCTAGAATGGATCCCCTGTTTTGAAGTGGGATTGGCGGTATTATGAATTTATGGTTTTTGATAGATACAGAAATAGACATGGGGTGTGTGTCTTTGTGTCTGTTTGTCTGTCCAAGTCTATCTGCTGAGAGGGCCTAGAAGCGATGGCACACTTAGTAGCAATGAGCACACTTAGTACCCAGATTTTGGTTTCTAAATACTCTTCTCCATGAAAAGGTACGGGGCTCCTAGGAGAAATAGCCGATTCCAAGACTGGGGCTGGGAAAATGTAAGATGAGGCTGAAACATCATCTTGTGGCAGAAAGGAAGTGTTCAAAGAATGATGGGGACATGTCAAGAGGACCTGGGGCTGGCTTGAAGGGGCTCCTACTGGCCAATCTGGGACACTTTGAGTGTCAAAATAAGTAATAATAGAAACAGATTACAAACTGTTGAATAAAATAAGAATGTGTAAGACCAAGCCGATATAAATACATAAATAAGTAATAGAGAAGGGAAAGCTCTTCCATGTAGTTGGGAGTGACAGAATTAGAAGATCAGTGTTGGCAGCCCTGCAGTAATTGATTCAGCAAGTTTGATGAGAAACAGGATATTTACATAGTCTCAAAGTATCTCCCTGCAATATAAGTATTAATTACAAAGGGAAAATAGTGACTTTACAAGGCAGAAACCTGGCAGGCATCAGCGTAACTGTGTGATAGAAATTAGCACTCATCATAGTAAGACAAAGAGATGTATTGAGGGACACAGTATCCCTTCTGGACATTTGTCCCCAAAATGTAGAACCTGAACCTGACAAACCCAAATTGAGGGACATTCTAAAGCAACAACAAAAAAAGCCTTTACTCTTCAAAAAATGTTAAGGTCATGAAAGACAAAGATTGAAGAACGATTCTAGATGAAAATAAACTAAAGAGATGTGGCCACTGAATGCAACATGTGATCCTGCACTGAATCCTGGACTAGAAAATGTTTTCTTTTAAAGGTCATTTTTTGGACAGTTGGCAAAAATTTGAAAAAGGTCTGTAGGTAAGATTAGATAATAGTATTGTATCCGTGTTAATGTTAAGATTTTTATAATTGTATCAGGGTTATTTAAGAGAATGTCCTTGTTTTTAGGAAATGTACCCGGAAGTACCTGAGGGATATCAAGTCTGCAGCTTACTCTCAAACAGTTTGGAGGCGGGAAAATGTGTGTGTGTATGTGTGTGTTGTGAGAAACCTGGAATTTCCTGCCCCCCGCCCCACAGAGAAGGCCCACACCCTTTCCTCTGTCAGGCAGTTGGGCAGCTGTAGGAGGTAGATCTGGATTGGGGCTGGGTTGCAACTAGTTAGTTTCCAGTCACCTCTGGTTTCAACCATCTCAAGGGTGAGGTCTGCCCTGTGTGTATTACAGGCCCCTCCCTCTAGCCTGACTTTGGGATCTCAGCACCACCGTTTTACTGTCTAGGAAAGCCAGGCTTCTCACCTTGTTTTTCTTCTTTAAAATTATCTTGGCTCTTCTTGGCCTTTTGAGTTTCCATTTAAATCTTAGAAGTGACTTGGTAAGTTCCTCAGCTGAGTAACAGAATGGCTCCCATACTTGGCTGTATGTACCTTTAGCTGTGTTGTTTGTCTTCTAGCTTTGCAGAAGAGCTCGTAGATGAAGCTCTGGGGGCCGTGGCTGCTGAACTTCAGGATGTGTGTGAAGATTATGCAGAAGCTGTGTTCACCTCAGAATTCTTGGAGGCAGCTACATAAAGGCTCTCCAAGGCAGGGCCCCCAGTGTCACTGGTGAGGGGACGGCACCACCCTTTCTACTAGCCACAGGAAATCTTTGTCCTCAGCTGTCCATCCAGGCCCAGAAGGTGCTTCCCACTGAAAGGAAGGAAGTCAGTGAGGCCATCCTCACTTTGCATCTTCTCATTGTCAGAGCAATGGTTCTGGTAGTTTACGATGGAATGTGTTATATTTATCAGTGCCCAGGAAACGTGAATCAATTATGACAGTATAATATTTTCTGAATGTATAATTTTCCCATTGAAACACCATGTTCATTACACTGGCTCAGTATGGTGATCAGAGCGTTTTGAAAGATAACAGCTAAGTCTGTTTCACACAGGGATTCAAGTTGCCGTTGATCTGTGGGTGGCCTTGATGCCAGCACAAGTGTAATTACTCTCTGGTCCCATCACCTGGCTCGTGTTTGCTTCTTTGACAGTTTCCTACCAGGACACCTGTCCTGCCGGGTTACAGACTTGTGTCGAGCACGGGACTTAGTTATGCTGCCAAAACTCTGCCCCATCATTAAAACAGGAACCCAGCAGTTATCTGTGTACAACAATAAGCACACATTTCTCTAATTCTCAGTTGCTAGGTGCTTCTTCACATTTTGAGTTCCTCAAGTCTTTTGTCGCTGTGGGTTGACATATTCTGATATACAGAACTCTGAATTCAGAGGAAGTTTGAGGACATCAGGAGAGGCCGGCCTTCTCTGAGGCCTGGTCAGAGGTACAGAGCTCACCCTGCTCTCTGCTGAGGTCACAAGTTGCTATGTTTCCACACCAGAAAGGAGCCTGTGTGGGAGGAGAAAACAGATCTGGATAGTGTGAAGACCACAAGGTCTCCCCCAAGAAAGGAAGACACTTTAAGAACCACAATAGCTTGGTCCTCGAACGTCTTATAAGTCATATTTTACCAAGAGAAAAGCCTCTGTGTTTTCAGAAACTCTGGATTCAGAAAAAGAAAAGGAATGTGTATAAACTAAGGCCACTGCCTCGAAAAAGTTTCCCTCACTTTTTTGCCTGGGGCTTGGTGAAAGAAATGTGGAGAATGAGTGACGTGAGACATACCCCACAGAATACTGTGAATCCTTTTATAGCACATATAGTGTTGTCATCTGGGATTTTTCTCTGAAGTACAAGTATTTCAGGTGATAATTTAAGCTGCTTGATCACACTTATTTGTGCAAAATTGATTTTTGTTTAATGTTAATGTTTTCCTGCTTAATTTTATATAAACTGAGAATTTAAAAGGCTTCAAGGGAAATTAAAGGTCCTCTATTTGAGGAGTTATATACATACACTTGATAGGAGTGTCTGTTATTGATAATTTGTGTGGCAGTTTTTACTGTGCTCATTTTTTAAATAAACTCAATATTTTAAAGTATGTACATGTCGGTTTGAAAAAATTTACATCTCCTTTTTTTTTTCCAGACAAAGTGAAATGTGATTTACAGAAACCACTGAGAATACTTTTATGATTAATATGAGCGTAGTGGATTATTTGCCACCTCTCACTACCCCCAGAAAGAAATAAATGATAATAAAAGCTAACATTTTATTGAGCACATACTATGTACCAGGCATAACTCTAAATGCCTTCCCTGTATTAACTTATTTAATCCTCATATCCGTGTGTGGTAGATACCGTTATTATTCCCATTTTGTAGATGAATCAAATGAGGCACAGAATGGGGAGATAATTTGATCACATAAGCCTATATGCAGCAGCACAGTGGTCATGTATTCACTTACTCCCATAAAGACAGGTGTCAAAGTTTTGAGAGTTCACTCAAGTGCATTCTCCTGCCTCTTCCTGTGTCCGCGCAACATGTCTTAGACACTGTTGTCTGGACCAGTCCTTTCCTAAGCACCTCCTGTCCACTGAAGAGTCAAGTCCAGACTCCTTTGCTTGCAGATCTTTCCAGTATCTCTCCTGCTCCTCCCACCAGCTGAGTCTCCCTGTCTCTGACTCCTATGGGTGAGGCTTACACCTACCTCCGTGTCTGCTGTCTGCTTCATAGCCCTGGCCCACAGTGAGCCTCCTCGGCCAAAGCATTCTCCAAAGATGTAAAAATAAATTGCAAGAAATGAAAACTTTCATTTGAAAATGGAAGTTGAATCCTTAAAATATAAATTTTCCTCTTTATAGCCTTGCAATTATCCCAGACCTCTAGAATTTTTGTTCTTCATGAGCAAAGGCTGATCCTGTATAGGTTATTCTCTAATCCCCTCCAGTTTTCTCCTGACCTATTCATGTGTTATTTTCAGAAACAGAGAAGTGCATGAGTGTAGTAGTTCTGTGTTACATAGGCTGTCCCAGTGGACGGACATGCTGAAATTCCTGATCTGTCCAGCTTCACAGCTCTGGCCCTAGGGGGTCTTACCTGTTTACATGCTGGCCTCTAGTCTGTACAGCTCCTTGAGGGCAGGGCCTCTGTCCAGCATGTAGTTAGTGCTCAGTGAATTCTTTTGAGTTAATGAAAGAAGGAAGGCACGCTTTTTCCTGGGGTCGGTTTTGGTTTGGGTTGGGGGATCTATCATATCTCTGCAGAGTCCGCAGAAATCTCTGTTAATCTTTTGTGACCTGATGTAGGATGTGACCTCTGAGGAGCTGCAGATCCCATCTCCGAGGTGCCGACACATCAGGGATTCCAACTCAGAACTTCCAGAACTGCTGCAGAGTGGGCTTGGCGGGGGCCCAGGGCTCGGGCGGAGGGCAGAGGAGTGAATGGGGGACCGCAGGAATGACTGCCTTGATGCTGGGGTCCCTTCCCCCTCTGCCTGCTGGTGCTGGGGGCCGGAGGGGAGGCGGTGAGTAGCATCCTTTCTGCCTCTCCTCCCTCCCTCCCTTTGCTCACAGTTCCTGCTTCCCTGAAATTGAGGGGAGTGTGTGTGCAGGGGGTGGGCAGCCAGAGGCAGTGCCTGGAGGAGGCATGAACTGTGCACTGGTGGGTCAGGAAGGCAAGAGTGAGCTCTGAGCGAAGCCCCCAGGGCCCAGAGGAGAGGAAGGGGCTCTAAGCCCGTCGGAAAGCTTCCGGTTTTCTCTGTGGTGCCATGTAGGTTTCCTTAACACTTGAACGTTTCTGAGGAACTCTGTTTTAGCAACTTGAGGGAGTGATGAGAATTCCCCGCAAACCCTGCAAATCAGGGGTGTCTGCTCACCACGCACGGGTCACCACAGGAGCGCCCTTTGGGAGGGCCAGCGGGCTGGAGAGCTCTCGGTTCTTGGGGCTCATGAGAAGCAGCGGTGTGACCACTATCTTCCTAAATAGTGGCCTCTCCCTTTCGACTCTGCTGGTTCAAGAGCAGAGACCTCTCATCTGTTTATTAGTTGGTTGAACCTAATAATGCCGGCTGGCCTGGACGGGCTTCCACCAGACGTCCTGAGGGCTTCCTTCGGTCAGGGCCCCAGGGAATCCCATGTCGGGCCCCGGGCTGGCTGTCAGGCCCAAGTGATCTCAGTCAACTCGTCCATCAGTGCGGGTCCCACCCCGACCAGGCTCGCAGCTCTGATAAGGACTCTGGGCTGGCTGTGTGGCCAGGCCTCCTCTTTGCTTTGCGGCTCCGGTTCCAGGTCCCTCTTGCCAGCCTGCCCAGGGCCCTGTTCCTGTGACACTGGGCCTGCTCTGCTCTCACCAGTCTTCCCAGAGCCTCAAGTGTGGCCTCTGACCCTCAGCCTGGAGCAGGGAGCCCCGAAGTTGCCCCCACCCTCTCTGATGGACCCCCTTTATCCGCTGCTCTTCCTAGAGCCCCCTTAGCTGTTTCTGTGCTCCGTCTGCCTGGTAACCCTGATCGATTTTTCTTGAACCAAACCTGCTGCCTCTCACCTTTTTTTCTGGCTGACTTTCCATCCACCCAGCGGGAATTTTCCTGTGGCTGAGTCCATCCTTCCCGCCGCTGAATCAGACCCCCCACCCTCATGCCCCAGCGGGTGTCCGGCGGTTGGGCTACTCCATGTCCCACCGCCATGAAATGAGTAAGACACCTGCGCCTCCTACCCTTCTCTGAGCCCCAGCTCTCCCGGGGGCTGACTGAGGGGCTGCTCCCCTCCCATTCTGCTCTGGATCCAAGAGAAGCCACCCTCTCCCAGAGCCCCTCTGTCACAGCCTTTGCCTCCCCAGGCTCTGTCTCCCTTTGCTTCCATTGCAACCCTCCCCCGGGCCCCTCAGCACCCCCTCTGGGTGTGTCTTCACACCTTGTGGCGTTCCTCGCCCTCCCCTCCCCAGCCTCCCTCACTGCCCCCTCCCTGGACCAGAAGCATTTCCCTTCTGCTCTGGTTGTCTCCCTGGAATCTTCCGTCCACACACTGTTCCTCTGTCTTCCCTTGGGTGCGGGTGAGGTCAGCCTAAGGCCTCCCACTTGTGGTCGCCGTGCCTGTGTCTAGAAGCTTGCTCTGTCTATCCACGCCCGGCATCCCAGTTGGGAATGGGAGAATTCCAGCAGCGTCCGGCTCTGACACACTGTGATCAGATCCTGGACACTTGGGCTCTGCCATCTACCCCCCAGCTCCAGGGTTCCCTAAGCCTGGGCTGAATTACCTAGGAGGACCCCAGCAGACAATTCCTCGAGATGGCATGGGAGGCTGGGAGTCCAGAGAGCTGGGGAGATGAGGCTGGCCACCAGCACCTGTGCAGCCACTTGCCTTTATGGCCCCTACAGACCGAGCTCCAGGGCCAGGCTCAGGAGGAAACGTGGTTCTCCTTAGCCATGATTGTCCAACACACCGTTCTTGGAGAGTTACTGAGAGGCCGAGAGAGGTTAAGTGAATATTTGGGGTTTAACCTCATCCCACATCTACTCAGCACTTCACAATTCACAAAATGCCTTTCAATACATTCCCTTCTCTCTTTCAGGCACTGTAGTCATCCTGCTTTGTGTACCAGCAGTAACATGGACTGCTTAAGAATGCGAGCAATGAGTTAAAATCTCCTGGGACCTCCATGCCTCAGTTTCCTAATCTGTGAAATGGGGATAACAGTAGTATCCACTCAGGGTTACTGTGTGGATTAAGGGAAATAATCCTTGCAAACATTGAGAAGAGCACCTGGCAGATAGTAAGTGCTCAGCAAGTGTTCACTCTTAGGTTTGTCACTGAGGACTTAGGAGGGGGACGCTTGTGGCTGTTCTCACAGCCTTCCTTCTCAAGTGCTCTCCTTGCCTCTTTGCTCTTGTGTTCTTCCTGCCTACAGCCCTGCGCCTCTTCTTGCCTTGCCCTCGAAGCCAAACACTCGGCAACACTTAGCCATTCCTTTGGCAGCCCTTGGCCACGCATCTGGTTCCCCCTCCAGCTTATCCCCCTGGGCCACCTCAGAGAGATGTCCCTTTTGGCCACGGGACTAACTGCACGGTGGACAGTGGTCCTGTACGCTTGCTCTAGGGCTCCCAGTGCCACCAGAACCTTCTGAACTGGACCACATCCTTAAGGGGCAGGCGGATGAAGTATTACTAGCCTTGGTTTGTTGTTGTTGTTGTTGTGTTTTTTGGCTGCACTGGGTCTTCTTTGCTGCGCACGGGCTTTCTCTAGTTGCGGTGAGCAGGGGCTACTCTTCCATGCGGTGCACGGGCTTCTCATCATGGTGGCTTCTCTTATTGCGGAGCATGGGCTCTAGGCACGCGGGCTCAGTAGTTGCGGCTCACAGGTTCTAGAGCGCTGGCTCAGTAGTTGTGGCACACGGGCTTAGCTGCTCCACGGCATGTGGGATCTTCCCAGACCAGGGTGCGAACCCATGTCCCCTGCATTGGCAGGTGGATTCTTAACCACTGCGCCACCAGGGAAGTCTACTAGTCTTGTTTTGCAGATGAAAAAGTTGAGGTCTACAGAAATGAAGAGGTCATATGGACACACAGTGACAGAACCAAAACTCAATCTGCATCTTTTGACTTCAGACCTAGTAACCTTTCCATTCTGTGACACCATTTGGTCTTTCTCTCAAGCAGATGACTCTTAGATGGTCTAGAAAGTCTTAGTAGATGTACTTGTAAGTGGAATCTGCATTTAAAAACACTTGCTATGGTCCTGCACCCTGCCAGGCACTAGGCTTAGTTTGGGGCCTACAAAGATGACTCAGATGCATTTCCCACCTTCCTGACGCAGCATCCCCACTGCCCAGAGCTGAGCCGCCGCCTCAGTCTCCATCATCTGCCTCCCTCGTCCCCTGCGCTCCTGCCGGGGCTGAACCCTGCCCAGAACTCAGCCCACAGAGTAATGATAATTATCCACTGCTTGAGTGCTGACCAGGTAGGTGCTTTATTTACACGATCTCATTTGATTCTCACACTAAACTGAAATAGAGATTATGAACCTGTTTTACAGATAAAACTGAAGCCAAGTGAGAAGGAGATTTTCCCAATGAGACAGTGGTTCTGGGTCTGCTTACAAATTTGGGCTCTGCCCAGTGTACCGCAGTGGACCCCCCTGGGCCCTGGCATCCTGCCTGCCTCTCAGGCTCCTCCCCCAGACGGAGGCTGGGCGTCCGCTCAGAAGGCAGCCGAAGCCACAGCTGCGGCCTCGCCTCCTGTGCCCGGGGCATGTGCCGAATTGGACGTGCTGGTACAACCCTCGCCTGGGCGGTACCTGGGCTTTTGCTCTACCTGCCAAGCACTGTTCACAAAAGGCCTCTGCCCCGTGCAGGCCAGCCTCAGTGGCAAAGCCAGTGTCCCCACCCTCCGGTCTAATTTCCTCCTTTGCCTCCTCAAGGCATCATTCTCAGGCAGCCCCTCCCCACGTAGCGTCACGCGGGGCCCCAGCGGCCCCAGCTGGACATTTCTCCCCTTGGCAACCTCAGCAGAGAGAAGCCCTTCTCTCCCAGGAGTGCCACGAAGGCTGCAGGGTCACTGCTCATTGGTCGAATAGGCCCAACCCACGTAACAGACCCATCCCTGACCTAATGCCTGTGCTCTGATTGGTCAGATCTTAGTCACGTGCACCTGGAAAAGAGGATGGATCAGCAGCATCCCAACGACATGGACTGGACATGGAGAAGCGGCAGGAGGAAAACAGAGGCCGCATTACCTGAAGCTGGAGAGTCTGCGGGTGCGCACTACAAAAAGTAGCATGCCTTCTTAAGACTAGGTCACAAGATGCATTTTAATTTTCATTAACAGTCATTCAAAGTTTACTACATCTATGGAAATCCAGAGATAAGTAAGGCACAGACCCTCGTTAAGCAGAATGAAAATTAAGGTGAAACAGAGGGAAGCAACAGAGCATGGTTGTGCGTTCAAAGGAGTGACTCATTTTTATTGAGCGAAGGTTGCAATCCTGGTGGTCTTCATGGAGGACGTGGCATTTGAATGAGACCTTGAAAGAAAATTGAAACTCTAGTAATTATAGAAGTAGGGGAAGGACACCCCAGGCAGAGGGAACAGCAGGGCAAGGATTGAGCTCTCGAAAGGGGAGGGCATATGTGACTATAATGCGATTAGGCTAAGGTGCTAGAGGGGTTTAGCCAGAGCTGAGACGCCTGCACTGGGAGCCTGTGTGCCCGAGATTGAGTGCATCTGAGGCAGTGAGGAGTGGCCTTGGCAGCTCATGACTCCTGCCGACAAAGAATTTTTGTCCGGCTTCGAGAAGATGCCCTTGAACAGAAACAAGCAGTTTCCCTGGGAGAGCGTCCACCCTCACTGCCCTTGAAAGCAGGATTTGCCCCAGATTGCCCCTTGCTCAAGCTTCCTAATCTTTAATCTGTTTCCAGATGGGGGGAGTCTACTGGGAGCCCCAGGCCCCTGCCAAGTGCTCCATCTGTATTTAATCAATCCCTCCTCTGAAATCCAATCCGTCATAAATTCCAGCCTCACAATAAATGTGCCGAGAGGTCTGTAGGGACGGACTTTTATAGTGAATGAGAAACAGAATCGCTGCCCAAACTGTTGAACTGAGAACAATGCGGATCCGAAGGAGGTGCTGCAAGAGGGGCAAATATTGAAGGCTGAGCAGCAGAGGGGGAGCCCGCGGAGCCCCACCCGCCCGGGCCCGCTGCGCCCTCTGCTTGTCCTCAGCCTGGTCTCCTCGCCTTTATTAGCTCTTGGTAATGGATTTTATATCTGCTCAGTGTGACGGAGGAGTCTTGGCAAGCCTCAAAGACCTGCAGAGTTTCCTCCCGGCCCTCCAATGAGAAGCCGGCAGCCTCCGTCAGCCACGTAGGTGGCTCTCCAGCCAACATTTACTTTAGTGTCAAAAAGAAATCCCAGGCATGTTTGGAACAGATGCAGGGCCCGCTGAGCCATGGGGTCTTTGCGAGGACAATCTAGGCTGGGCCTCGGGGTGTCGGTCTTCCTGTCAGTGTTGATCCCGTCGTCCTTGCCTGGGGAGGGCACGCTGGGGCCTGAGACCCAGGCGTCGGGCACTGCTGCAGCCCTGTGACCTGTGGCAGGCGTGGCAGAAGGCCACTTTGCCGTGGGAGGACACAGGGATGCGGGCTTAGCTCTGCCAACACTTTTAATTAACTCACATAATCGTTCACAGGTTAGACATGAACATGCCCCAGACTCCCCACACTAACTCAGGGGGCTTGTTTCCCATCCGCACAAAGCGATGGACGAAATAGGAGTTCTTGCTGTTTCAGTAAAAATCCCTTTAAAAGTCTGGAAAAAGCTATGGGCCCTCTCCTCAGAAAACACACACACACAAACACATGTACATACACATACATATACATGCACACACACATTATATGCACACATACACATATGTGCATGTACATACACACACCTGCAGTGTCATGTCAAGGGGCTGGCAATCCCCAGATCCAGGCTGGCCTGGATGCCTGGTTAAGGAACCCTGAACTGAATGATTCTGGGGTCCAGCCTCTTCCCCTGTAATTCTCTTCGAAGCCGTCTAGGTACAAGCCGTGCCCCCATCACAAAGCATTTTCTAACCTCTTACTCTGAGGTAGACAGAGGAGGGTTTATTACCCCCTTTTCTGCAGAGCGGGGACAGGTCTGATAGGAAATCAATAGTGAAAGTGGGGCCCATCAGCTCCACCACTGTTTCCTCTAACTTTTTTAGGCCATGCTCCCTTTTGATGCACAGAAAAAAATCTCATTTCCCCACCCCAGGAATTTCTAATAACTCCTGGTGGGGAGGGGAGCAGAAATCTACTGAATCTCAGGCCAAGTTGTTGAATTTTACTCTCTATAGCTTGAAATATAATTTGAACTCTGAAAATCATAGTGGTGCTTAATTCCCAAGTATGAAATATTGTAACGCTGGAACATTTAAAGCCATACAGCCTGCGGCAGCCTGGACTAAAAAGCACTGTGGAAGGACTGACAGACTCCGTGTAGTTGTGCGGTTAAGCCAACCCCTTCCCAGAACTTTCCTGCCGGGGACACACCAGGACCCTCGTGCACGGAGGATGCCAGTGCCAGATGACTCTAAACGGCAGACAACAGCACTCTGCTGAAGACTTTTGGAACCCTGAACTTTGGCAAGTCTTCAGGATTGAGTTTTTGGGGGATTGCAGGGGCTATGTCATCCATGAGATGACGCAGCCCCCAATAACCAAGTGATTTGGAACTCACGCTGCAGCCTTTCATGTGCGACACCGCCAGTGCCCCTGGACTAGAGTCCTGGGAATGCAGGAGCCCACCTGCCATGGCAGGATTCTCAGAGCTCCCTCTCCCACTGCTGGAACCTGGGACGTGCTGCCACGTCCCAGCCTCGGCCAATCAGGCCTGGCTTGAATGAGTGGTGCAAAGATGAGGTTCCTCTGGAACCCACTCAGCGGTGGGGCTGTCCAAGGTGCAGGGAGTGACGCTCAGGCCAAATTGTTCTGCGACGAGATGGCTGTTGGGCTTTACAGTTCTCTGCCCTCTGAGCTGCCTTTGCTCCTCTCTGCTCTCCAAGCCTGTCCTTGCAGCCTCAGCCCCGGCAGCCTGCCAATAAATTCCCTTTTGCTTAAGAGAGCCCGAGTCTGTGCCTGCTACAGTAGGAAGCATCCGTGTTGCATGCACACCGTCTGGACCTCGTGTTACTTCCGCAAGCAAATGCTACCTGGGCACCAGCAACACCCCCGCTGCTCCTGGCAGGATGGGGTGGAGGGAGTCAAAGAGAGTAGAAAAGACTCCTTTCCACAAGCCAGCGACACTCCCTCCACCTCCACGCAGGAGTGTGAGGAGAGAGCCCTGAGAGATGAACCTGGAGACCCTCTGCCACCAATGCCCTGTTTTTGACTCCCCCCTTCCCACCCCCAGTACCTGGGGCCCAGCTGCCCCATCTGTACAGTGAGGTGCTGGGTCCGCTGAGTTGGAGTTGGATGCGGTGAGTGGGGTCTGGAGGTCCTTCCAACTCCAGCCCTGAATCCAGATACCCTTCAAACTGTCCAACATCCGCAGAGGCATAGACGAACAACCTCCCAGCCCCTGCCCACCTAGGACTCACTCCCCTAGGACTCTGAGTCTGAAAACAAGCAGTGTCTTGACCCCTACCTGGCATCGGTCCTGTGCGTCACATTCTGGAGCACCAAACACCCTTCATCCCTCCCTCTCCCTTACACATTTCATGACCAAAAGTCAAGTCTTCCTGTGAATACTTTCCTTGTAGTCTTTGCCTTCCTGCCTTTAGAAATGGATTTGCATAAAATAACCAGAGGGGATTTCTACAGCTGCCTCTTTATTCACCTGCAGCCCTTCTAGGCCAGGATGTTTCCTTGATGGACTGCGATCCTTCAGCCGGTAATTTAATTGACACCTGCCCAGTGCAATGTCTCCCCCAGTGGTTTACTGGGAGCAGCTGGGCTCCGAAAGGGATGTTTCTATCTTCGAGAAAGGCCTGGAGTCCCCGGAGCATCCTTTCACTCAGCAAGTAATCTAGTATATCTTTAATAAGTGGAGTCAATTCACTTTCAAAACCCTTGTAAAATTCAGCCTTTTAGTCACTCTGACCTGAAGCATTCAAATTCCAATAAGAATAGATAGCCCCAGCAGCACCCACCCACGAGATCCGGCCAGGGGATGAGATCCGGCCAGGGGATACGGGCCGATAGCCCCAGGAGGCCTCTGCCCGGGCCAAGGCCGCATCATCTGTGCCCCGGAGACTCCTGCTGACTCAGCTTCTCCACCTGCCAGAGCATCTTGAATGTGGGCTTTGGAAAACCACGGGGTCAGAGCCCAGCGGAAAGGTTCTGGGAAACCTGTGAATCTAGTATAGACAGGGCAGGCAGTGAGCTGTCTGAGGCTGTACCTGGAGTTAGTGGCAGAGCCTCAGCCTCTCAGTTTCCTGTATCTTGCTTTTGTCTTATTTATTTCTTGTCTTCTTCTCTCTAGAGGTTAAGGTGAGAATCACAGACATCCTAGGGCTTGGGTTGGAATACTTGGTCCAACCACTTACTAACTGTGTGAACTAAAGAAAGATACCTAGCCTCTCTGAGCCTCAGTTTCTTTTTTTTTTTTTTTTTTTTGTTGTTGTTGTACGCGGGCCTCTCACTGTTGTGGCCTCTCCCGTTGCGGAGCACAGGCTCCGGACGCCCAGGCTCAGCGGCCGTGGCTCACGGGCCCAGCCGCTCCATGGCATGTGGGATCCTCCCGGACCGGGGCACGGACCCGTGTCCCCTGCATCGGCAGGCAGACTCTCAACCACTGCGCCACCAGGGAAGCCTGAGCCTCAGTTTCTTATCTGTGAAATGGGGACGGTTAGAATAATGCCTCCCTCATTATGTTGCTATAAGGATTAAATGAGGTAACACATGAAAAATACTTAAAGCATTTCCAGGTACATAGTAGTCACTCAGCAAATCTATTCCTGTTATTGTTGTTATTGTGTTGTTGTTACAGCTGGAGAGAAATAGAGCAGCTGTGAAGAAGAGCTTCCCAGCTAGCCTAACAGAGAGAGCTGAAGGTTGTAGCAAAGTCTGGAGGCAGAAGGATGCACAGAATGGCCCTTTCTTAGGGGTTCCCTCCCCCCAGTGACTCTGTCTTGGTTTCTCTTCAGCAGCTGCCTGAGCCCCAGCCGTGTGGGGTCCTCTCTGGGGAGATAAGACTAATACACTTTGAGATCTGTATCAGCAAGTTCAGATGATGCCTCTGTGGAGAGGGCAGGGTGGGGCAGGTCTGCAGCGGGAGCTTATACCACACTCGGGCCATGGGGGCTGCCAGGGTTTGTTCCTGTTGAGTAGGAGGCCTTTCTCTGCTGACTTCAGCTCAGACTGCCCACCTTCTTCTCCATCCCCTCCCAGGGAGGCACGTGGTGGGTACCGCTGTGCTCGGACCTGGAGGAGAGAGATGAAATTTGTATCGCAGGCCGAGCTTCCTGCTCAACGAGGCTGCAGCTGCCCTGCTCTCTCCATGGGAGACAGGGAGTGTGTGGAGTGTTCTGAGCGGATGGAGACTGGGCTGGAAGTCAGAACAATCGGGTTCTAAACTAGGACAAGGCCCTTCCCTGCTCTGGGCCTCAGTCTTAATATCCATCAAATGAGGGTATTGGCAGAACACTCTCTCTCTCTCTCTCTCTCTCTCTCTCTCTCTCTCTCTCTCTCTCTCTCGACAGCAGCTTACTGATGCGGTGATTAGGGAAATCGCGTGTTCCCAACGGCCCTACAGTTCCAGTGCTGTGTATGTGCCCCAGAGAATCTCTGACACAGAAACCCAAGAAATGCAGGGGATGTTTGTTGCAGCAGCATCTGTAGCAGCGAAGAGCTGTGAAAACTAAATGCCCATCAAGAGGGGATGAGGAAATACAAGATGAGGTCTTATCACACTAGGAAACATTATCATCGAAAGGAACCCGCCAAATCCACAAACATCAGTATGAATAGGTCTGAAAACAATATTAAAGGGGGGAAAGGAAGAAGCAGAACGGGCTAGCCATGGTGCCATTATGTAATGTTTTAAATGCATCCATGCAGGTATATAATGTTTAGGCTACACAGACAGGAGAAAGAGCTTCTGAAGTTAGATGGGAAAAGCACACAGCATTTGGAAGAGAGGAATGGACTGGGGGTGAGGACAAAAAGAGACCAAAAAAAAAAAAAAAAAAGACTCTGCTGAGACTGCTAGGAGATGCCATGAGCTGGTAAATACCAAAATCCTATTATATCCTATTAGGTGCATCTCGTGTTCAAACAAAATGGATAAAGATGGTTTGGGTCTAGATGATTCCCTCAGGACCTTCCAGCACTGCCATCCTGGTACTCAGCCAGCATGGCCAGAGCTGGGACCTTGTAGGGGTCCAGAGTAAGGACCATGCCGAGTTGTGAAGCCTGAGCAAAGCCGTATCTGAAGAAAGGTGTACAAGAGCCCTAATAGGTGTAGATATTCTACTAGGTGCAGATAAAGTCTGTTACATAATCTATTTACATAATCTGGTTGTGATTTCCTGCCTCGTCAATACAGTTACTTTAGTAATTAGGACCCACGGGCTGATCTATTGTTTCCTTAGTGCCTTATCATCTATACCTGTGTTTGCTTCTCTGCGTTCTGGAATCTGTCATAAACAATGTTGTGGGGGTGGGCCAGGGCAGGGGAGCAACGAGTCTGAGGTCGGAGCTTTGGTACGTGCTTGTTTTGGGCCGCTGGCACTGATGCATGTTTGCAGGAGTGTAGACTCCAAGGACCACTCTTGCAGTGCGTTTTAGATTTTCAGCCAGTTCCTCATTTGTATTTGGTCTAAATATAACTTGAAGACAACTGGTCTTGCTTGAGGCCAATCTCAACAGTCTTGACATCAAACAAACACAAAACACAGCTCCAACTGCAAGCGCTGGAGGAGGAGATAAATCGCTAACCCATTGGGCAGCCTCTTAAATCAGCTCGTTCCTTAGAGCAGCGGCCACATCTCTCTGCCTCCACCCAACCCCCTCTTTTCTTAAAAAATCTCCCTTCGGCCTCTCCAGACCCTCTCTCCAAAATCCCATCTACCAGCGCACCCCACTCGGAAGAACGGCAAAGCCAGCTAAACAGCAATTGATGAAATAAAATCTAAACTTGAGCCTCGGGTCATCTGAGCACTCAAGTAAAATCGGGAGAGGTCTTGTTCAACAGTTTCTGCAAGATGTCTCCAAGCATCTTTCGAAAATACTGAGGATGCAGGAATGTGAATGTCATCTAGATTTTGCGGCCCACCCTTGTGGGCATAGAGTGGGGACCATGGTCTATGTAAAGGTAGAGCATTCAGCTTGGTCTACTAGGTCGGCAGGGGGTGGGGGGTCTTTCCTGGCCAGGGGTTCTTACACAGGGGTCTAGGGCTCACCTAAGGGGTCATTTGTGTTGATCTTAAGGGAATCTTCCTGCCTCTGTGTGAGATCACAAATGAGAACCTTGGTGACCCAGTGCCTCCTTCACAGGATCTGCTGTGAAAGTGAGGCTGGGTTATTAGTGTTAACTGCTGGGAACGGGCCCTTGCCAGCAGGGAAGGGGACAGGCAGGGTCCTAACCCTTCTTGAGGTTGAAGGTGGAAGCACGGACTAGATAAGCCACAGCTCCCAGCAAGGAGAAGAAGAAGAGCTCTAGATGCGAAGGCACATTCTACCCAGTGTCCCGGATGGTGGGCAGAAGTTGGGGGCAGCCTGGTGCGAGAAGGCGCTGGTGAGAACAAACCAGCCACTCCCGGTTGTTCTGGAAGGCTCCAAAGAAAAGCATCTATTCCTAGGGCTGCTTTTGTGATTGGGGGCCATCCTCATGGCAGTGGACAACCCCTAAGTTTCTTTAAAGTGTGGGAACCAGCGAGGAGGGGCCCAGAAGGCTAGAGCCAGGCAGGAGACACTGCAGGGAAGGGAGGCGTTTCCAGCAGCTCGGGTGAGAGAGACCCACGTGACACTGGCAGAGGCCGAGGGACTCACTGGCACCTTTGCTGCCGGGCTCGAGCTGGCCCTAGTCCTGCCGCAGGCCTCCTTCTGCTGGCACCCATCAGCAATGGGCAGGGGTAAGTCACTTAACCAGACCACTGTCCTGCACCTGACCCCGGTGCAAGTCACCATCAGAGATCTGGACAGCGGCCATGCCAGGCCCAGCAGGCACTGCAATACCGAACTCCACCGGTTGCAACGTGTCCAAAAAGGAAATGAGTGTAACCTGGCGTGGCTGCCTTTCTACGGGGCCACGTTGGCTCTTGATGACGGCCACTTACCTCTCCAAGTGCCTGGACACCACCTGCCCGGGATGGATACCCAGGCCTTGGGTCTGTCATATGGAGGGGTCACCCCAGCCATGTTCCTCTCCACACCCGCCTGCACCTCTTCGCTCCATCCACATCTGTGTTCACATTCTCCTGGGGAACAGGTAGCACTGGCCTCTGCACTTTTTCCCCAGTTCTCTAGGCTGGAGTGCTTGGCTGGGCCCGGAGGTCAACTGGCTACTCCAGAGGCGGAAGCTGAACAGGCTGTGGGCAGAGGAAAGGGTCTGGGCAGCGGGTCCCAGAGGAAAGATCCTGTCTGGAACCCTGACCCCGTCTCTCAGTCACAGAGCTGGGAGGCCCAGGAAGCACCGGCGGACTCTGGCTTCTCTCTCCTGCAGGCAGCTGAGGTCAGCGTCTCTAAATTGCTAGTTATTCCTTTCTTCAATTAAGGACAATTCTTCTGACACAGGAAAACTCCCACCAGTTAATCGAATGGCCTTGAGTCCTGATGTGTTTACTCTATCCGAAGGCAGGGCCAGAACTTCCTTGGTAGCAGGTCACAGCCCACGCATTCAGGAGCTGCCCTGGGGGGCCAGGGCCCCACATTCCCTGTTGGACTCCAGATCCACGCAGCAGCACTGATCTTCAGACAGGGACTGGGGCTACGGTGGAGGTCCAAAGTGGAGAAGCCACGGATGGATCCCGGAAGTGGGTTGTCACGTGGCAAGCCTCCTCCATCTCTGGCCCATTGTCTTCCCATCTGAGAAATGGGGGCGTGGAGGAGGGTCTGGCTAGATGATTTCTATAACTCCCATCAACTCGGCGTCTCCCCTAACCTGCCCCACCCACCCCCTCCCAAGGGTTTGTGGTGACTGGACGGAGAGGTGGGAAGGGTCTCAGTGCCCACCTCAGGGAGCATCTTCCCTGAGCAGGATGTGTTTGCCTATGAAATACACACACACACACACACACGTGCGTGCACGCAGTGCTGCCTGGAAGTAGGGCCCCTGCCAGACTGTGGTCACTGCTGCCGCTGTGAGCCAAGGGCCCCAGGAGGTGCTCAGGCCCGGGTGTGTCCCCTCTGAGGCTGCTTTATTGTTCCTCTGTGACAACTCACATCCACAGACCAGGTGGCCGAACCTGGACATTATCCAGGCAGTCAGGCCTGTGACTGTGCCCTGCCTGCAGGGGAGGGTGAGAACCAGGCCCAAGGGATAGAACATAGGCTCTAAATTTATCCTACATAACCACAAGCATGGAACTTTCTCAGCCTCCCTTTCCTTATGTGTAAACTGGGGATAATACAACACATCCGAGGGTATTATGTACCAACTGCCTGAGGTTAAAAGACATGATATATGTGAAGCCCCGAGCATACTGCCTGTCCACTCACTGCTATCCCTGCCTCCACCATGCCCTAGTAATGAGGAAAGGCTGCAGGGATTCACTCACACACTCCCAGCTGGTGATGGATGGCACACACCGGCCAAGAGCTCTGGCTTCAACCTCAGAGCTTCTGAAATTTTGTCTATTGGTCAGCCCTGCTGTCTGGTTCTGGGATCCAGAACTCTGGGGACTGAGAGGTTCCCTGGGATGTGGGACTTTCAGTGCTAAAACCAGGCGTCTCTGGCAAACCAGGATGGTTGGTCCCTCTTGGTGAAGCCACACTAGGGAGTTTAGACAGAGGGCCCCTTGGTTTTGTTGAGTGAGGTCCCAGAAGGACCCACAGGTGGGTCAACTGAGGTGCAGATTTCAGCTCAAATGAGGGGAAACCTTCTCACGGTCAGCAGTGCCCAAAGATGGAAGAACTCTTGCTTGAGGTACTGAGTTCCCTGTCCTTGGATATAATACACCAGGAGCTGAAGGGCCATTTGATGGGGATCCGGTGGATGGAGACAAAGCCCCGGGGGGTGGTGTGCTGGGCTAAATGCCCACTGAGGACCCTTTCAGCACCATATGTGCCCCGTTTCCATAGAGGGGATAATGGGACCCTGGAGTCGGGACAGTGGCTACCCTAAGGGTGGAATTATCCTTTTTCCTGGAAGGTGGGTGTGGGACGGGGTGTGTGAGGTGCCTGGCTACAGACGGTAACTGGGCTTTAGCTTCCCAGTTCCTCAGAAGGAAGCAGAGGGCATCTTCTCAAGGGATGGTTTGGTGGGAATTGAAAGGTCATCTGAGAGCAGATACCCCCTAGCCCTTTCCAGCAGCTGAGCCAGGCAGCCGGCTTTGGGGATGTTGGGAGCTGCCAAGGCTGGGCAGACATCTGCTGGGCCCACCGACCTGGCCCAGCCTTGAGCTAGGGAGAGGTCTGCTCTCTCCTGGGGCCTCCCATCTGGCTACCACCCAGGCGCCACCGAAACGGCTGGCCTTCTCCCGCCCCCTGCTGGGGCTGGGCTGAGGATCCCCGGCCACCACCAGGCAGAAGCCACAACCCCAGTCTCCCCAGCCTCCGCTGGGCCTGTTCACCAGGATGTCTGAGTCCCAGGTGTGGGAAGCAAAGGGGGCTACAGCTCACAGCTAGGCTCCTGGCCTCCCCAGACTGCTCCAGCCTGGAATCCCAGGTGGGCTTTTCGTGTATTTTACAAGTTCCTTTAGAACTAAGGGCACAGAAATCCCTTCCCCTCTGAGGCTAGTTCAGGTCCAGGTTGTGGATCCTCGAAATGATAGCCTGGAGCTGGGGCTGATGGAGGGGACCATCTCTTGCCTCGGATCCCTGGAGACACCTCCCTCTTGGCTTCGCGGGAGCCTCCCGGTGCCCGTTCTTCCTTTCTCTCTCTCCTCTCTGCTCTCTGTCACTCTCCAGGTGCCAGGGTCTCGAATCTCCTCCGAATTTCTCTCCCCCTCTCCCCGTCGGTGTTTCGGCCCCAGGGGTGTCTCTAGCGCCCAGTCTCAGTGGCTCTCGCCCCCGACTCGCGGTCCGCGTGCGCATCTCCCCCTGGACCGCAGCGCCTCCGCGTCTCTGCGCCCGTCCGGGGCTCGGAGCGGAGCGTTTTGGAGCGGTTGCCGCGGCCCCGGGCAGGGGTGCGGGCCCGCGGGGGCGGCGTTGGGCGCCTTCCTCCGTCAGTCCCTCCCCGGCGGCGCGGGGGGGCCGGCGCGGCCGCCGCTCGGCGCCTTTAAGGGAGCGGGAGGGAGCGGCGAGGCGGCGGCGGCTGCGGTGGCGGCGGCCGCGGCGAGCGGGGCGGGGGCGCGGCGCGCGGCGCTCGGAGTCCGCTCGCGGCCGGAGGCGGCTGGGCAGCCGGGGCCGGGCTGGGAGCCGCGAGGAGAGCGGGCAGCGCCGCCGGAGCCCGCCGGCCGGGCCATGGCCAAGGCGGGCCGTGCAGGTGAGGGCGGGCGCCGAGAGGGCTGGGCCGCCGGCGGGGGGAGGGACCCGCGCGTCTCGAGGGGGGGCCGCCGGCCCAGGTGAGCCCCCGGCGCAGGTGGGCGGAGGTTCCGGGCGGGCTGAGGGGGCGGCGGTGCGGCCGGTCCCCGGGAGAGTGGGGAGGGGGCTCCGCGCGCCCCGCGCCCTTCCTGCGCCCCCGGTCACCTCGTGGGACACCGCGTCCCCTCGCCACCGCCCCGCCGGAAAGGGCCAGGTCTGCGGCGCCTCTGCCCAGCCTGGCGGTGGGGAGCGATCGCCGCCCTCCCGGGGCTCTGGGCAGAGCCGGGCGCGGGGACCGAAGGCGAGGTCCCGCGGCCGCCGCTCCATCCCACGCCCCCCAGCGCCAACCAGGACGCGCCCCCTTGTCCGGCCGCTCGCTCTATCTAGGACGCGACAACCCCCCCCCCGCCCCCAGCTCAGTCAGGAGACCCAGATTTCTTCTGGGGAAGGAGGGGTGCCCCGCTCCGCACCGGCTAATGAGCCGTTCCCCCCTCCCCTCTCCCGGACCCTGGGAGGCAGAGCCTCAGGTGCGGAGGTCGGAAGCGGGGCCTCTTCTGGGGTCCCCAGGGCTCTGCCCTCCCCCAGACACAGGCCGTGTGGCCCGTGATGTGAGGGAGTGGGCGTTAGTCGTTCGTTCATTCATTCAGCCAGACGTTCATTCACCAACATCTGCTTTGTGCCAGGCCCCGCGCTGGGCACTGGGACCAGGAGGTGGTGGACACTCTGCTCCTTTTTGCACTCTTTGGGCCCATGGTGCCTTGGGAGGGCGGCGGAACGACGGTGGCAGCAAGCCTGGACACAGCAGGGCTGGCTTGGGAGGCTGGCATGTGTAAATCTACCGTGAACTCACACCCAGCCTGTGACGTTAGCAGGTGCCATGCCATCCCCTTGGACTCGACATTGGTCTGGCACGAACCCCACCCTCTACCCACCAGCGATGACATGATGGCATGAGTGTGAGTTCACCCCTGTGCACACCTGGGCTGGATACCGCTGGGCTGTGTAAATCCACTGCCACCCCACAAATGCTGCCCTGGCCAAGGGCCGGGTCCGGATGCCCCTGTACGTATGCTGGGTGTGTGATTTGGATGCCTGAGAATACACTCCCATTCTGTCCCTGAGGAGTCTTCTTGGGGTGGGGCTGGTTGTGTGAGACACAGCAAGTACGAACACATGTAAACACCCCCTTTCTCACTTCCCTCCCCTTTCCCCCCAGGCAGCTGGAAAAGGCTGTCTCCCTGGGTCCTTACCCACCCCCGCTCCTCCCATAGGGCACATGGCAGGGTGTGTGTCCCGCCCACTGCCCCCGCGCTTCTGCTGCCTGTGTGTGTGCAAGTACATGCACACCCCTTGCACAGATCACCTGCCGCGAGCACTGTCATCACAACAGCAGTTAACAATTGCTGCTTGTCCTAGGTACCAGGCCATGTTGACAGCCATGCCGGGAGGCAGGAAGTGTTACTCTTCCCTTTTTAAAACATCTCGAAACAGGTACTTGGAGAAATAGCTCCCTCCAGGTTGCCCAGAGGGTCTGGGCAGAGCCTAGATGTAGACCCAGGCTGTAAGGACTCCGAGTACTGGATTTTCTCCATTGCTACCCTCGTAGGTTGCCCCCCTCACAGAACAAAGATGCGGTTCCAGCCCCTCCACCTTGGTCTGTGGGTCCTTTGGTCTCTAGACTGAGAGTCCGTGGGAATTTGTTCCAGTGACGGGTGAAAAACTGCTCTGCTTTGAGCATCAGTGCCTGGTGTTCTAACATTTTGTCTTTCCTGCTGCAGTTTCATGCTTGGCCCTTTCCCTCAGGGCAGCACAGACTCCCCTCCTCTGTGGATCAAGAGCCCAGGCTCTTCCCTCCCACCCTCAGCCGCCACCCCAAGGAGCCTTTGGGATTGACCCCAGCAAGATGGGATTTCTCCTCCTCTTCTTAGCTCTTCCAGGCTGCTTTGCATTTTGTAAAGGTCCCTTCTCTTCCTAAGGCTTCTAACTGACTTGAAGACAACTTGTGGTGATGTGTGCACGGATGTCAAAATCTGTGTAGGATGGACTGGTGAGCTTTAGAACAGAGGGAATCCTCAGAGGTAGGAGCTCCAGTCCCTCTCTTTACAGCTAGAGAAACTGAGGCCCAAGGAAGGGCTGTAACTCAGACAGGAGTGGCTATTCAGGATCATCTACCGCGGATGGACAGGCTGATGGTCAATCAGAAATGATCAGGCCTTCACTCTGGCGGGGAAGAGGGTGCTGTTAGAACCAAAGGAGGCTGAAGGCTGTGAGAAGCTGGACTGTGAATGAGGGAGTGTGCTCTCTGACCTGTGAGGTGTTCCGTCTAAAACTGGTCAGGGGAGCCACTGACTAGAGATAGGGGTTTGGGCCTCAGGGCCACCATAGGGCATGACTCCAAGGTCATCACATTGTGGTCTAGTGAAGGTGTCCCAGACCTGTGCAGTGCACAGCCTGAGCAGCCAGCCATGGCCATGTCCACCATGTCACACGGGAGCTGAAGGAAGGCAGTGAAAAGGACTTCCATGCTGCCAGGAGAACCCAGGTACAAGAGAAAATGTCATCAAGTCCTAGAAAGGATTGGATCAATGGCAGAGGGTGGATCCCCAACGGGCGACTACCAAATCTCCGGGGAGATTTCAGCACACAGAACAGGATCGTTACAGTGCCCCATGTCCAGTCTTGAGAGAAAAGGCGAGAGGAGGGGAGCCATTGGTCTTGCCCTGAGGGAGCGCTCCAGTCTAGGGGACAAAGGAGGAGAGAGGCCTACCTTGGGGATGAAAGTCTGCAGTAGGGAGGTGAGGGCTGGCAGAGGGGAGGGGCCAGGAAATGCACGGAGCTACCTGGGGCGGCAAGGCCCCAAGTGCAGTGCAGACAGAGAGGAGGCCAGTGGGGGCTGGAAACAGCGAAGGCTGAATAGCTCTAGAAGTTGGGCCTTAAAGGCTGGCAGAATTTGGACAGGCAGGTGGCAAGGAGCAGGCTTCCACGGGCAGGTGAGGCTAGGAGGGTGGGACGGGAAAGGTGTAGGTATGGCGGGTGGGAATGGGGGTGGGTGGGGAGGAGGTGCCCAAGGGTGGCCAAACCTGGCTGGCTGGGGTGAAGCATCCCTAGGGGGGTGCAGAAGGCCGAGAGGAGCTCCGGAGAGCACGGAGGATGGGAGGGTTGTGTAAGGCTTGGGTGTTTTGACAGATCCCTCTGGCTGCTCCTGTGGGGGCAAAGCGAGGCCAGCCTGGCAGGGCTGTCTTAGTTGGGAAGAGTTTGTGCTGGTTCTTGCCAGCCGCACAGCCCCTCCCTTCCTCCCTGGCCCCCTCTACCCCTCCCTCCACACCCCAGCAGGTTGACAGGGGTGTCTGCCCATCCGGGGGCAGGGCAGGTGGAAGGCTGTGCCGGGGCAGGAACAGAGACAACAGCCAAGAGGGTCTTGGAACCTCTCAGGCTGGGCCAGGACCATCTGGAGAGGCCTGGCTGGGGCCACAGGGCTGGGCCTTCCAGGCTGGAGGAACCAGTTTATTTGCTCCCAGGTGTTGGCCTCTGCTCTGAGGGGCGGAGCCAGCGGGCTGGACTGTATCAAACCCAGTAATTCGAGTGAGTAAAATACTGATCCTATAGTGGCAGAGCTGAGAGGACGCTTCCAGAAACTCATGTTCAAAGCCCTTACCACGAGGGGACACTGAGGCCTGCGGTGTGGGGTGGAGGTCTTTGCCCAAGGCCACAGAAAAAGGTGGTGGCAGAGCTGGGCCCAGAACCTGTGTTTCCAGAGTTTTGGCTGGGACCTTGTTCTGCTGAGTCAGCCACCCCCTCACATCCCAAAGCCAGACCTTCTTCTGGGCCCCCTGCTTCACGGCTCCCAGGTGGTGGCGTGGGGAGTGGCCGGAGCTCTCAGAGGACAGAACGTTTGGAAGCTTGGGAAAGGGACCGACTCTGGGATTCTCAGGACTTTGGGGAGGTGCCAGGAGATTTGAGGCACGACTCAGAAACTCCCAGGCCGAGGGTGCTGGGATGGCTTCGCTGTGTATCTGGGGAAGCGCATCACGTTTCTGTGGGGAGATTGCAAATGCACCTTTTCAGGTTCTGAGGGAGAAGGCTAGGGCCAAATCAGATGACCGTGTCCCAACTCAAGGCCTTTCTAAAACTCTGCCCCCCAGGAAGCCTTCCGGGCCTTCCGTGCAGTCGGGGAAGTGCTGGAGCTTGGGCCAGTCTCTGGTTCCTCTGCTGAGTTACCTGTCACAGCAGCCGACCTGGCAGGCCCCAGCAGGCCCCAGATTGAGACCCTTTGCTGCCTCTTAGTCCTGGCTGTGGTGTGGCGTGGTGAGTCAAAGACAGTACAGTTAAAACAGAGTCCTACCCCCAGCGCATGAAGCCCCAGACCTAGCTGGTGTTCGAGTGGTGGAACACAGAGTATGAGGACATGGCTAGGCGCCCCTTGCTGGGGCCATGTCTGTGTCGGACTGGCCAGAAAGTGGGATGTTTCCTCGTATACATCTTAGTATACAGTGGTAATTCATGGCTAGAAGAGGCTTGGAGATCTTCTGGTCCTACGTGTTAATTATGCAAGTGGGACACCGAGGCCAGAAAGGCAAAGGGTTTTTCTCCGAGCTCTGGTGTCTTCAACGACAGAGGGTGTGAACTCCCAAGACCAGTGAGGCTTTGAGGACTGGGAGCTACTCAGTAGGATCTGGGTGCCCCCCAGAAATTCTCTGGGATTCCAGGCTTGGGAGAGGGAGGGAGAGGGTCAGGGATTATCATCCTGGGGACAACCTGGCTCATCTTTTGGTAGCAGTCAACATGCTTTACTGTCCAATGGCACGGCAGCATCTCTTTGAAATAGGGCTGATGTTATTCCCATTTTATGGATGAGAAAACTGAGGCCTGGAAATGTTAAGTGTCTGGTTCTAGGGTCACACATAAAGTCAGAGGCAGAGCTGGAATTAGAACTTAGGTCTCTTCTTCTCTTGGATTCAGCATTCCTAGGAGTTGGACTGTGTAACAAAGAACAGACCTGGCTCTGTCACTGGTTGCCCTTGAACTGCCCCTCTGGTCCCAGTGTCCTCGTTTGTAAAAGGGGAGTGGGAAGGAAAGAGTTCGGGGGACAGGACAGCTCTGAGTTTGCTCCAGCTCAAACACTGCTCTCTTTTCCTTCTTGGTCTCGCTCCCCACCGGCTTTACTGTGCCTTTCGGGCCCTCACCTCCTTCCTTCTCCTCCCTCACAAGGATGGTGGGGATGGGAGGACAAATGGGAAGCTGAGGACCAGGACATGGAGAGCACCTGCCTCTTCGGGGTCCTGGGGCCCCAGCCTATCACCAGATCTGCAGCCAGGAGCCTCGTGGAAGGTGGTGGCCAGGGCCCCCAGGGGAAGGGCTGGGTGTGGTAGGGGGGAGGAGAGAATGCATAACAGATGAGTTTGGAAATCAAATGGGATCTGAGCTCCCCACCCACTCCCTCAAATCTCTTTATACTCCCTCTTCTACAATTCTTGTTTTCTAAAGAGAAGGGAAATGCTACACTGCAGCCCCTTTCGCAAACGAATGGGAGCCTTAGTGAGTCACTCCGGAGGTAAATGCCACCTCCAGGGCCCCGCGTCTGCCTGCCTGCGGAGGCCTGCTCAGCCGTGTGGCCACCGGGGGGCGCGCGTGTGAGGTGCCCCTGCCTGTCAGCGGCTGTGGGAGGGCGCTGGGTCCCTGCAGTGGGGCCCCCACCCCGCCTGCTCCAGACTCTCCCCAGGGTGGCATTTGTGAGGTTCGTTCGCGGATGGGGTCACGGCTCAGGCTGGGGCCCGGCTGAGGCTGGGGGTGGCATGTAGGGACTTGGGCTGTGACCTGAGAGTGGGGTGAATACAGGACCTGCGGGGGAGGGCGTTGTGGTTCTGGGGCGGTCAGGGCCGGCAGGGGGGCAGGAGCTAATGCATCTGCCTCTGGAAACCGGAGTTCTCGGGCATTAAGCTGTTCTCTCCTGGTATCCTGGTGGAGGGCTGTGTGTGTGCTTGTCTGGAGCCTCATCTTCCGTTTTGAGGGTCAGCCTGTTAATTTGCAGACCTGGGGCAGGGAAGGCCAGCGAGGAGGTGTTCCCCCTCCTAGATGACCCGTTGTTCGGGAGGGAGGGAAGTAGCCGTCTGCTAGCCGGGGATGCCAAACAAGGGTTGAAAGCAAAAATAGAAACGCATTGGGTTCTGTCTGGGAGGGGCGTGGAGTTCTGGTGGATCCGAGAGGCCTCTTCTGAGCTGTCTGCCGCCGATGCTGTGTTTGCTCGGCTCAGTACTTGCAGAGCACGTCATGTCCTGCGCTCCTGACCTCCTCAGGGATCTAGGTGTGCAGGATCCGGGCTGCGGGCTCGAGGGGCTGCAGCTGTTCCACGAGTCTGTCTTTGGGAGGTTTGGGGCTGCTGTGGCCATGGTCCAGCTTGCTGCCCTCCTGATCAGAACTCCCTTTGGCCTGCCATACCCGCCCCCGGCCGCCAGTCCTCCAACTTCCCACCTCCCGTGAGGCTGGTCTCAGCTGAGCAATTCTGAAATCATCCCTTGTGGTAAAAGGAGCTATTTTCAGCCTTCCCATTACTGCCCAGTGGGGGTTGGGGTGGGGTGGTGTTTATCCCTTTGCTGCCTTTTTCTTTCCTTCTTGTACAGTGTAATCTGGAGCAGTGGTGAGAGCATTACGCAGCCCTGCCTCCGGGGTCCCGGCTGGCAATTCCCGGTGCTGTGATATGGCACCAAATGCAGAGCCTGGGGCAGCGGCAACCTGGGGCCCCATCCTTGCTCTGTAGAAACTCCAGAGTGGCAGGTAGCACAAATGGCCTGTCGGAGTCACCTTGGCCCTGGCTGGTGGGGACAGCTCCCCTGCTGCCGCTTGCTTCAGGCTGACGGTAGCCTTTGGTCACCTTACCAAAAAGCTGGCCAGCTCATTGAGGTGGCGGCTCTAAAGGAGCCCCCAGCGTCCTTCGCTGACCCTGTGACCCTCCCCAATCTGGTCTCCCCATGCCCCGATTGGATGCCTGGGTCCCTCCTGGTCTCTTGTTCCCTGCTCCCTGCAGTGGGTCCTGGGGTGATCTGGAGGGGCCCCTCTGTCCTGTCTTTTGGGCTCCCCCGCCCTCCTGAGGAGCCTGCAGGTGGAATTGGCAGGTGCTCTGGGAGCTCCCTTTAGAGGGAGGAGAAAGCCTCTCCCTTATGGAGCAAGAGTCTGGTGGGACAGAGCTGGGACATCTGGGGCTTGAGAGAATTGTTCCAAATAACTCAGAACTGCGGGGAGCCGAACTGGCAGAGCAAATGAAAGTACAGTAGAGAGCCAAAGCTATTAATCACTAATTCTCTCCTAAATCAGGTAATTAATGGGTATTTAAGTGGCATATTTATGAGATACCAGCAGGTCTTCAAAAAGCACATTTTTTCCCAAAGCGACTGGTTGGCCCAACTGTGTCCTGCTGGGAGACTGGGGTTGTCATCCCACCCCCAGGCCACCCCCAGGCGCAGGGAGCATGACGGGAGGCAGGTCCCGTCTGACCTTCCCTTTTGTCATCTCAAAGAGGGATCGGAGCCCTTCTGAACTGACCTCACTGGGCTGTCGTGAGGATGATAGGAAGTGATGGCCATGCAAATCCCTGGCAGTGGTGTAAAATGCTGTACAGAATTTAGTGTTAGCTGTGAAAATAGCCTTGAAGTTATATGATGCAGTGCCTGGTGCTGTTTATGGCCAGGGTCAGGCCTCAGTCGGTGGCTAGAGGCATTCCTTTTATTTGAGTCATTGCCGAACGTGTGTCTGGGTCTGTGACTGGGTCAAGGCTTAGTGTGTGGCTTGGCCTGTGCTCAGCTTCATGGCCTGGTTTGAGATCAGGTCCCAGTTCTGTGATTGGGGTTGTGACTTGATGTGGGGTCAGCTCGAGGTTAGGCTGTGGTTGAGGTCAAGGTTGGGCCATGGCTAGTCTCAGGAAAATTCTGCATCCCGGAGCCTCAGCCTCAATTCTTGAGTCCACCCCTGGACTGATGGAGCTACGTGGGTTCCCTGGAAGCTGGATTCCTTCAGGGTCCTCCAGGATCTGGGCTCCAGGCGCTGGGAACCCCAGCACACAGGCCCTTCTGGGACTCCTGGCATGTGCCCTGAAACAGCCCAGCACACGAGCTCATCAGTGGCGCATACAGCAGTTTGGGAGATAGTTAGGACATGTTTCTATAGCAACCAACCCCCAACCAGCACTGGTTTCCTTCAATAATGCCTTTTTCTGGAAGCAGCTTCTCCTGGCCTCTTGTTTCTCCCTGGGTGGCCCCATAGCCCCTTGAAGGCTGAGCATGGGCTGGTTGGCCCTGATTGGTCTGGTCAGACTCATCCTGACCCAGAGAGGGGGCCTGAGGACATTCCCTATGGGATACTTCCCTGAGAGGGGGTCCTCCTGAGATCGACCCGGTGCTGGGCCATGCTGAGTGTAACAAGAGCTTTCTCTGTGCCCAGCCCTGGGCTGGGAGAGGCTATGGGCCTGGGGAGGATTCCTACCAGGTTTCTGCCAGCAAGTGGATGGACCCACAGCCCAGTGAGACAGGCAGGCCTGGACCTACTCTGCAGATTGGTGCTCTGATGGGCACAGGTAAAGGATGTTATGGAAGTACAGAAGAGGCAGGCACCCAGACCAGCATTGGGGTCAAAGAAGGCTTTCAGCTGGGGTAGGGTGGGGATGGAGGGTATTTCAGGTACCAGGAGGTCCAGGAGCAAAGTCTTGGAGGGAAAGAACATGGTATGGGCTGGAGGGGGAGGGGGAGAGGGGCCTCTCCCAGTGGCGACGTGTTACTGGAACCCAGACTTTGGGTGGAGGGGCTTGCAGACAGAGCAGGTCCTGGCCTTAGGTAGCTCAAGGTTTGGGGGGCAGATGAGACACAGCCCCAGGAAGCTGCACCGGTGGAGAGGAGAGAAGGGCCAGCCATGCACCAGGAGCAGCTCCGAGACTGTCGGGGCTTCGGAGCTTCCAGCCTCAGGGTGAGGAGGGCAGTTCCTGCTCTGCCCTCTGGGCTCCCATTCCAGGGGCTGGAGAAGAAGGAGAGGGGCCCACTCTTGGGAGCTTCCACCTGTGAAAGGACCAAAGAAAGGCCCGTGGATATCATGATTTATTTATGTTATTTAACAAACCCTTTTATAGCACTGAGTGCCAGGCACCATGCCAAACCGTTTTCAAATATTCATTCACGTAATCTTCATAGCAACCCTAGGGAAGGACTATTATTACCCCCATTTTACAGAGGAGGAGACTGAAGCACAGAGTGGTGTAGTGACATTTATTAAGATCACCAGTTGAGAAGTGGCAGAGTTGACAGTGAGAGGAGGAAGGCAGGGCTACGGGAGGAGGGGCAGAGAGGAGGGGGGCCTTCAGAGTCCCCCCCAGCCTGCCAGTAGGAGCCTCACTCAGACTCTGCATCTCTCACCCTGCATCCAGCAAGTGGATGGACCCCTGGGACCCCAGGCCAGAACTGTGAAGTGTGATTCTAAGTGTGTGTGTGTGGGGGGGGCTGTGTGGGCCACGTTTGGGCTCTGGACTCTACGTGTCCACGGGGCTCCCACTGCCCACGGGATGTCTGGCAGCCTGATGGTTTCCGCAGCATTGATTGTCAGCAGTTAGACCCAGATGCTTGTGCTTGTAGAAACTGCCATCCTCGTGCCTGTGTGTGTGTATGTGAGAGAGAGAGAGACAGAGGAGACACAGCCAGACTGGAGACGAGGGACCTGCCTGAAGGAGCCCACAGCCGAGCTCTTTTCTTCCCCTTGGCCCCGTCCTCTTCCGAGGCACAGATTGCTGGAATCCAGCAGGCCTGCCAGGCCGTGGTTTCAGATGTGGCCTCAGGCAGGACTGGGCACCGAAGCTGCGGCCACACTCATGGGCAGCAGGCTCAGTGCCAGGCAGCCCACCTTGGCCAGCTCAGAGGTGCTTGTGACTCCCTGGAGGTCTGGAAATTGGTAGGTGTTACTTGAACACCCACAGGGCCGTGGCTGTCACAGCAGACGCATATGTCCCCTCCCTTGCTCTGATGAGCCAGACTTCTTACTCTTGAGGAGAAGGTTCTGGATCCAGCGTCTCTTGGAAATGGCCCGATGGCTTTGACCCATGTCTCTACTCCCTCCCACCCTGCCCCAGCCTGGCCAATCCTGCCCACCCTTCCTTTAAAGCTCAGATTGGGCCTCCTCCCCCAGGAAGGCCTCTGGGCCCTTCAGCCTGCAGGGTGTCTGCCTCTGGGAGGTCCTGTCCACACCTCTGAGACGAGGTAGGGGTGGCATTTAGCCCAGAGGCTAGGCTGCCCACCCCTCCTTTGTCCTGTGCCCTGTGCAGGGGCTGTGCAGGGCTGGGCCCCGAGGCTGGCACCCAGGAGCTGAGATTGAGCCCATTCAGTTCCGTCCCCAACTCCTTCCTCCTGGGAACCACCTGGCCCAAGGTCTGGCCCAGGAAGAGTCGGCCAATACCCGCCTCCCTCACTTTACTGTACCAGGGCTTTCCTTACTGTGAAATGTCTTTCCCCTCAGACTGGGCTCCTGAGAGCAGGGCAGTGACTCCCTTCTGGTGGGGCTGACCCTCAGGCCGGGGCTGCCCTGGGGTCCCCGGTACTGGGCAGAGTACCCACTGCTGGCTCCTGTCCATCTGTCCATCTGCCTGTTCCTGCGTCCCTGGGAGCCAGGGCCAAGGTGGGGAAGTGGGTGACCTCTGGCTGCACCCACGGTGGGGAGACCCAGGCCTGAGACAAGGTCGAGGAGACCGCACTGGACCTGATGGTGGTGGGTAGATGCGCCAGGAGAGAGGGCGGGGTTGGCTCCTAGCAGCCCCTCCCACTGCAGGCCCCCCACCTTACCCCGAGCTTTGCTGGGGGACCAGCGCATCGTGGGGTGTGAAGGATCGTTTGTTTCTCTCTGGATTGCTAGGAAGGATTGAGATATTCCCCTTTCTCTTTTATCCTGATTTAGAGGTTTTTTTAAAATTTGACCATGCCTCGAGGCCTGCGGGATCTTAGCTCCCCAACCAGGGATCGAACCCACACCCCCTGCATTGCAAGTGTGGAGTCTTAACCACTTGACCCCCAGGGAAGTCCCCTGATGTAGAGTTTTGAATAAGTGTGGTAGAGAAGGTGGGACAGGAGTCTGCTGGAAGAAGTAGGCTGAGCCTTGGGGTTGCGGAAGGGACTCTGCAGCCTGGGAAGGGAAGAGGAGAGGAGACCTGGGCCCCGTGCCCTGAGCTCTGCCACAGAGCACCCAGCATGGTGGTCCTGAGCACGGACCCTGGAGTCACGTGGACCTGGCTTCAAATCTTGCTTCCATCACTTATGAGCTTTATGACCTCAGTCGAATGACTCCACGCCTCTGAACTTTCTTTCCTGAGCTGTAAGATGGGGATTCATGACACCCACTCCGCGGGGCTGGTTACTTTAGATAATGCCTGTGAAGCACCTAGCAGGTCATTTGTGTTCATTCGCTTGTCTGCCAAACACCCCTTGGCCCTCTTTCACCTGGGACCCTGTACTGGACCCAGAAAATGCAGAGAGGGGAAGGGCAGGGACCCACCTCAAGGAGATTGTGCTTCTGGGCCTTCGCCCTCGCTGTTCTGGGATCATGGCACCCACCTTCTCTGACCCTCAAGATCACGTGTGGCCTTTAGCAGCCTGACCTGTGCCCCCTATCTCTTGGGAGACTTCCTGACCCTCTTGGGCATCTGTGTTTCCCTCTGTCTGAAGCGTGCAGGTGATAGATGCTGGGTGGAGGTTGGAACCTTAAAATCCACCTGTTCTGAGCTCCCATCCTCAACAAGCAAGCAACCCCCTACCTTATCCTAACCCTAAGCTTAACCCTAATCTTACCTGGTCTGGCTTCATTTCCTCTCTCACCTCCCCTTACACCTGTCTCCCCCTCCGTCACTTGTTCCAGCTCTCATCACAGGCTCTCATCCTCCTCCTCTGCCTGTCCATCCCACGCATGTGTGCCAGGAGCATGCATACACATACAGACGTACACACTCACGCTTAGCATGTCTGGCTCTTTCTCATCATTCAAGTCTCCACTGATCTCACAGCTTTTCAGAAAAGTCTTCCCCTCACACCCCTCCCAAGATACTCTGTCTATCACTGTTTTCCTTTTTTGAAGTATGATCTTTGCCGTTCACTAAAAAGCCTGCACCCTGAAGGAAGAGATGAAGGGAACATCTTCCACCCAGAAGCCAGGTGACGGCTGCTTCTTAACACGATCCGTTCTTATAGGTTCTTTTTATCTTTTTTTTTTTTTTTTTTTTTTGTCGTACGCGGGCCTCTCACCGCTGTGGCCTCCCCCGTTGCGGAGCACAGGCTCTGGATGCGCAGGCTCAGCGGCCATGGCTCACAAGCCCAGCCGCTCCGCGGCATGTGGGATCTTCCCGGACCGGGACACGAACCCGTGTCCCCTGCATCGGCAGGCGGACTCTCAACCACTGCGCCACCAGGGAAGCCCCCAATATAGGTTCTTTTTTACACCAGGGTAGATAACTGAGGTCCCTCCACACACCTAACTTTCCAGAGGTTGTTTGCAAGGAGGGAGGAACTGTAGCAGGTTTAAACAAACTTATAGTGTGTTTTTAAAAACCAGTGCAGGTATGCATTTTGAAAACAAAGAAGCTAAAAGTAAACCAGATAAAAGATGCCTTTGAAGAGAAAATCAACTGTAGATTTCAGCCACAAAGGAGAGCCCACAATCAGGTGAAGGGTTCATGTGGAAGGAGAAACAGCGCTGGTTCAGCGTTTATAACTCGAACAGGTGACAGGGTTCTTTTGATGACGGGGCCGATCGCCCTTGTCATCATCCCTCGGTGGATGTACAGATCCACGCATTCATGCCTGTCTATTCTCTAGGCTGTAATGACACTGTAGGAGACACTCAAGGAAGGAGGACGTGTTGGAGGTAGGAAGGGACCGTTTTACTTTCTTCCCAGCACTTTCTACTGCTGAAATGATCTTTGCTGCTTCCTTGTTCCAGGTCTGCTTTCCCTGCCCACTGCCACCATCACCCACACCCCGCAGGGTGTAAGGGCTGGGAGGGCCCCATGGCAGGGCCCCGCCCTGTCCCTCTTATTCACCTCAGTGTCCCTGGCATCTCACACAGTGCCCTGCAGGATGGACAGCTCCCTTTGACACCCAGAAGCCCTTTCCCTCTCTGCCCACCTCTAGCTGGGAGAACATCTCCCTCAAATGGAGCTGAACTGGCCTCCCTGCAGCCTTCCCTCCTGGCGGGTTCTCCCCAAGGCCAGCCCGTCACACATGTTATGGGTGTTGCGGTGACCTGAGATGATGGTGGCCTGCAAGGATGGATGTGGTGGTGGGAGTGAGGGAGGGACAACTTCCAGAGCTCTCCTCTTTTCCTCAGGCTCCAGCACACACTCTATTTAGGAGGGAGAGGTTGGCAGGAATATCCTTGCCCTTCTTCATTCTCAGGTGGAGTATATACTGCACAGGTATGAGACCCACCATAACCAGGACCTTCTTGCTGAACCCTCACTAGTCAAACTCAGGACCCAAATCGACTCAGATACAGCTTCAGACAAACCCATCGCTACTTAAACCCTTGCTGCTCACCATCCAAAACTCAGGAGCCAAGTAGATGAGGCTGATATGACTGTCCTGACTATCCAGATTCTTGCTTTCTTAGTAACGGAATAGATTTGGACAGCAAGGGATATTTGCACATTAATATAGGATGTCTGATAGTTTTTATACCTTTAGCATCTATAAAAGGGATAGGTTTATATGAGAAAACATATAAAATTAGTGTAAAATCGAGAAGAATTTTAAGTGATTGTATTTTTTGAATCACAGAAATCTTCACATACATTTGATTTATACCTAAGCACTTCTTTATTTTATTTTGATACTATTGTAAATGGTATTGTTTTTCAGATTTCAAATTCCAGTTCATGCTGACATACAGGATTGCAACTGACTTTTGTATTTTGATCTTGTATCCTGCAATCTTGCTATACTCACTTATTAGTTCCAGTAGGTTCTTTTTTTGTAGATTTTGCAGAGTTTTTGTTTTCTAGATAGACAATCATGCCATCTGAGAGTAAAAGCAGTTTTGTTTTTTCTCTTCCAACATGTATACCTTTTATTTCTTTTTCTTGTCTTGTTGCACTAACTAGAACTTCCCCCACATATATTTGGGAGACGGTCCCATATCCACGTTAGAAATACTCAGTTATGGTGAATCTGGATTCTCAAACACCCTTGCAATAAATCCAGGGGTCACGGGCAGGAAATTGCTGATCAGCCTGTCATGCCATCCACACTGTTGGGTGAGAATCAAGAGCTTAGAGGGTCCCCACAGGGAGTGTATGGCAGACCCAGCTTTACACCTAGAAGTGACTCCCAGGTCAGTGTTCCCTGTGGCCTCTGCCTTTTCTGTGTTTCAGAAAGTGCTTTTGGCCTGGCTCCAAGCCATGGAGCTCAAGCTGGGTGTGTGTTTGGGAGTTTGTGGTGGGTGGGGCAGGAGGGACAGGCAGGAGGGCTGTGTCCCTGGGCTGACCTGTGCTGGACTCTCCCTTCAGGAACAGTTTACGTTCTGAGATCTGAGCTCAGGGCAGGGAACAGTGCCAGCATCCTGCAGGGTGACTGGGTGTGGGGAGCTGAGGCTGCAGCCGATTTTCTGAGGACTGCATCGTGATGGGCATTCTAGCCATGGCTGGGGGAATGCCCACCCCTCACTGGTTCATTCACATCTACTATGTGCCAGACTGGCTCCTCAAACATCAGTCGGAGTTGAAAAGTTTCAGGGGAAAGTCTCTGTCAGATTCCTCATTGCACAGACGGGGAAATTGAGTTAGGGGCGTTGCTGATGCAAGAACCCACATGTACTGGATGACCAGGGCCGTACGGAGGAAGACGTACCTTGTGTGCATGGCGATTTTACTGTTTTCCATTGAATTAAGATGCAGTCAGTTGTAAGATGCGTCATTATTTTCTATACCCCAGGAAAGAATAAACAATGCCAACTAAATGAGGACATGCCATCAGGTAAGACACACCCCAATTTTAAAGATGTTGAAGTGTGAAAAAAATGTACGTCTTAGAACCAATAAGATGAATTTATAAAATTAATAGTCATATGGAATTATATGTGCAGTGTAAAAATTGAGTTTTCCCTGCTTCTTATCAAATTCTACTCTGTAGAGATCATCTCTGTTGATGTTTTGGTGCCTGTCCTTCCAGACATTTTAATGCTTGTGTAAGTATATTTATATAATAATTACTGTTATAAGCACTTGCTGTATGCTAGGCCCTGTGCTAAGCACCTCAATGTATTTTATTTCATCTTTACAATAAGCTCATGGGGCAGGTATGAGCTTTCCTCACTTTATAGCAGAGGAAAATGAGGCACAGAGAGGTGAAGGGACTCACTTGACATCACACAGCTTCTAAGAGGCAAGGGCCTGAGCCTGAATCTAGGCCTCTTCCAACCTCAGACCCTGAGTTCTTAACTAATATGCTGTACATACCCTCAGTGTGCAGGTATAAGTATATTTTTCAAAAATGGGGTCAAAATATACCTACGGTTCTGGGACCAATGTGCATTTTTTTTCTTCTACCCATACTCTGTGGGCATCTTTCCATGTCAGTACATAAGGACCTACTTGATTTTCCTACCAGTTGCAAAGAATTCCCCTGATGACTGTGTATGAATGTATGTCTGGTCCTCTGTGGATGGACACTGGGATTTCTTCCAGTTTATTGGTATTACCAGAACACCAAGATGATCAACTATATAGTGCCATCTTTGTATACTTCTCTGATTATTTCCTCAGGAAAATTACCAGGTCAATTTTCTTCTAACACTTTATTATTACTTTTTATTATTATTATTTTTGCGGTACGCGGGCCTGTCACTGTTGTGGCCTCTCCCGTTGAGGGGCACAGGCTCCGGACGCGCAGGCTCAGCGGCCGTGGCTCACGGGCCCAGCCGCTCTGCAGCACGTGGGATCCTCCCGGACCGGGGCACAAACCCGTGTCCCCTGCATCGGCAGGCGGACTCTCAACCACTGCGCCACCAGAGAAGCCCTCTTCTAACACTTTTATGGCTTTAATGTTTACAATTAGATTGGAATTCATCTGCCATCTCCAGTAGCTCACGTGTCCAGGGAGCAGGTGGAGGGGTTCCTGGATGTGCCGGGCACCAGCTGGTTCCATGAGAGTCCCAAAGTGCCAAGTAAAGGGGGCTCTGAGAATGGGGGAGCAGGGGAGGAGGCTTCGGACCCAGCTCTGCCTCTGGCCTTCCTCCCTCCGGTCGTGGGGTAGGAGGTGGGTTGAGGCTGAGTTCAGGGCAAGGGGCCACGTTCTCTATGTGCACTTGCTCCTGCCTGCTCTGGAGATTCTCTCAGCCCCATGTCCTGGCCTCTGCAGATATTAATAATAATAGCAGTCACCATCACTGAGCGCCCCCCGAGATAGAGGTGCTGAGCATGCATTATTTCTGATCCTTTGAGCTCGGGATTGATTGTTGCCGATACTTTGTAGAAGGGGAAACTGAGGCTGTGGTATGGAGAGGAAATGGCCGCAGAGGTTGCAAGTGGCAGAGACGGGGTGGAACTCAAGTTCAGGTCTCCCTTTTCTTAGTGTGGGGCTTTTTCCCCAGGGGAGGCTGCAGTCCTTCCCTGGCCTGCACACATGTGCAACAAACATCACTAGTGCCCTTCAGGGTGTCTGCTTCTCCTCTCCTCCGCCCTCTTAAAGCTGGGATTGGTCATGTGACTTGCTTTGGCCAATGACATGAGCAGAAGTGTGTCATGTGTGGGAAGACTCCTTTACGACTGGGCGTGCCTTTCTGTGCTCTCCTCCCCTGCTTCTGCAAAACTTGAAGTCTCGATTCGAGATGCTGGCATCATAAGGTGGCGTCTTTGAGTGACCGCCGTGGCCAGAGCCCCCTTCCTACCTGTGTGTGAGTGAGGAATGAACCGTTATTGTTTTTTTTTTTTTTTTTTTTTGCGGTACGCGGGCCTCTCACTGTTGTGGCCTCTCCCGTTGCGGAGCACAGGCTCCAGACGCGCAGGCCCAGCGGCCATGGCTCACGGGCCCAGCCGCTCCGCAGCATGTGGGATCTTCCCGGACCGGGGCACGAACCCGTGTCCCCCTGCATCGGCAGGCGAACTCTCCACCACTGCGCCACCAGGGAAGCCCTTTTTTTTTCTTGCCACTGCTTCCTCCCGCCTCAGGCGGCCCGGGGGGAGACAGGGAAAGGCAACCTCCCTCCCGCCTACCCACAGCCCAGGCCCTCCCTCCGCCGAGCCGACCTGGCGCCAGCCGGGCGACGGCCGCAGGGGTCCACAAGCCCGGACACCGAAGGAGCCCGTTATTGTTTTACGGTCATTTATTAACCCAGCAAAACTTACCTGATGCTTCCTGACACACCGTGTCACCTTGGCAACATCTCTTAAGTACCTCCGGTCTCGGTTTTGGTGTGTTCAAAATGGGCACCCTCGTTCCTGCCCCACTGAGCCGTCTCAGAAAGGAATTGGGGTCTTAAATGAAAGCATAGCGGTGGGAGGGCTCTGCGAGATGCTGTGCACTTGAAGTCAGGAGGGCAGGGACCTGCAGGATGCTGGCTAAACCTTGGTCCAGGGGCAGTCTGGGTTTACCTCCTTCATGCCAGGACACGGCCTCAAGCTTGGCTAACAGGTGTGTTTCCTTCGGCAGGTGGCCCTCCTCCGGGCGGTGGTGCCCCCTGGCACCTTCGAAATGTCCTCAGCGACTCAGTGGAGAGCTCCGATGATGAATTCTTTGATGCCAGAGGTGAGTGAATCTCATCGTCCCATCATTGTCTGGGTGACCTTTTTAGAAGCTCCAAGAAGGGGATCCCTGTTGGGAGTTAGTATCTCTCCCCACTCAGACACTGCAATTCCGTGCTTCATTATTACCCAATCTGCGAGTCCCCTCAGGGCTGGGGCTCAGCGTCCCGTCATTCACTCTTTGAGATATTTGCTGAGTCCCTACAATATTTCAGGCGCTTACCATACTGCAGTAAACGGATGGGCGTGGCCACTGCCCTCATCAAGCTGATAGTCTAATGGGAGAGGCAAATATCAAACAATTACATAAAGGAAAATACAGTCACAAATGGGAACTAACACCCCTGAGTAAAAAGCACCAAGTGTTAATAGAAAGAGAGATGATGGGGGTACCTGGTTTAGGCTGGGGAAGTCCTTAATATCCTCTCTGCAGCACTGAGGGTAGGAGCTGGCTAGAAGAAGAGTGGGAGGAAAGAGCCTTAGGCAGAAGATGCAGCAGGGATGATGGTGCTGAAGCAGGAAAGACGGGGCTTTCCAGGAACTGGAGGCCCACGCGGCAGGGGAAAAGGAGAGATGAGGCTGCAAGTGACCTAGTAGGTGACTCTCAAGATCAGCCCCCAGATGGGAGGGGGATCCGGAGTGGAGATGTGGACGAGTTAGAAAGATTATTGCAGATGTTCAGGGGAGAGACGAGGGAGGGGAGGACATCAGCTCTGCATTTCAGTGCTGGGTGCATGGCCTGCCTGCCGGACATAGCAAGGGGCGCTATCTAAGTGAGGATGGGAAAACAAGAAACATTACAAGGATTGGAGAAGAGGGCACCAGATGGGGTGGGCATTTCAGGCAGAGAGCACGGTCTCAGAGATGAGGGCATGCAGGGCAGGTGTGGGGACCAGTGGAAGGCAGAGTCTGTCTGGACTTCAGGAGAGAGGACCCTCACAGTCATGCTGGCCTGGGCCGTGCGGGGTTGGGTGAGACGCACAAGCCTAGGAGGGTCTCCAGGCTAGGAGGGTCCCCAAGTCTCACTTGGCTGGCTCAGCTCCACTCTGGGAAGTCACCATATTTGGGGGATTGACTTACTCCTGGGATGGGGCCAGCTTTGAAGTACTGGCTGAATGGGGTCTTGAAAGAGAAACAGAGCATGCACTGGCAGGACCCCAGGACCCAGAGCAGGACCCTTGGGACGTGGTCTCAGCCGTGCCATTGACTCGTTCTGTGATCTTGGGCAAGTCTTTCACTTTCTCTGGGCCTCAGTTTCCCTATCAGCTCTGTGCCTCCAGAGATGGAGACTGTATCCAGTTCAGGTGATTTTCGGGGAGGCACGGTGGGGCGGGCAGTGGGATGCTGCCCCAGCCTGAGCCTCCCCCATTCTTGACTCTGGGTGGAGTACCCCCTCCCTGATGCTAACCCCAAACCAGCCCATTTGGGGCTTCTTTCCTGTCTCCCACTGGCGTCTGATTGGAGTGGCAGCCGGGGCTGACTTTCTCCATAGCAACTCACCCAAAGTGTGACAACAACGGCTTCAATATTTTCATGCTTAGAACACTTTCATTTAAAATATTTTTGCAGTTCATCAGGGCTCTGTAGTCCCAGATGACGATGATGGCTTCCTTCGGGAGGCGTCTGCGGGTGGTGCCGGTCAGCTCCGTCTCCATCCCTGTGGGCCCTATGCACCTGCTTTCCTTTGGAGCAGCTGTGGATCCATCCTGCTTCCCTCCCTGCGGACCCTCGGCATTCCGTCCTCTGCCCCCATGATCTCACTGCTCTGTCTGCAGTTCCCAAACTGGCCTCACCTCTCACTCCTCTCTTATGGGTGGCCCCACCTTCTCTTCTATTCCTTTGTCTCGTCTCCTCCCCGCTCCCCTCACCTCCGTCTCTCCTTCTCTCCACTATCCCAGGATCCCACACTCTCCCATCTCTTTCCCTGTCTTCCACCTCTCAGCACTTCCTACCAGACCTCTGAACCTCGTGTCTCTGAACCTTTCCTATGTCACCTCTCCCAGAGCATCTGTAGCTCTCAGCCCCAAGATCCACCCACAGGCTGCTGGAACCTCTTTGGTTCTGCATTGCCAACTCCTCACCTCCTGTCTGTTCCCTGTGGTCTCCCTGGACAAGGCTTTTGCATATTTCCTCCACTCAGGGCAGAAAGAGGTAAAGCCATCCTCCTTCTCTGCTCCCAAGAGCTTTCTCAGCATCTGGGGCCAGGCCATGCGTGTCCGGCTTTCTGGGCATGCTCTGAAGGGGCACCTCCCTGCCTCTGTTCTCCAGCCCAGACTGAGCCCTGACCCTGGCCTGGGTGTGGTCTCTGTCCCCACCTGCAACCTGCTGCCTCTGCAGTTCCACCTCCAGTCATGGTGGAGCCACATTGTCAGGAACAGAGGCCAGAGCATGGAAGGGACCTCTCAAGATCACACAGCAAGGTGGGGGCAGAGGGGCTGGAGCCCAGGAGCTTAGTGTCCAGGTCAGGCCTTTTTCTTCGACTTATTGCTGAAAATGGGGCCCTCCTCCCTCCCTTTCTTCCTTAAGCTCCATCCCACTTGTCCAGCACTAGGGTTAACCTGGTGGGACAAGAGACCTTCATGGCTCATGGTCTAGTAGCAGAGGAAGACTCTTAGGCTCTGGGGGCGGCTCTGGTTGTGTGTGTAAGGCCTGGGAGGGACTGGGGGGAAGTCAGGTAGGAGTATGGAGCTATCCGGGACCAAAACAATCCCCGGGGCAGGATGCCTGCTCCCTGGGCTGTGACAGCAGGTATGGGGCCTCAAGGCGGCTGGTACCCGCGACTGGATGCTGCAGGATGGGTGACGGTCCAGGCTCCCAGACCCAGAAGAAGCACCACTCCCCATCCTGTCAATGCAGTCAAAGGGTATCTGGGGAGCCACAGTCTAGCAAGGTTGGAGTACAGAGCGAGGGAAACCCATGGTGGCCAAGAGGGGACATGCCTCAAACCCATGTCAGAGCTAGGGGGCCCTGAAGGTCTTTGAGTTCAGCACCCTGACCTCATTTTACAGGCTGGAAAACTGAGGCCAAAGAACTGGGAAACTTGTTCAGGGTCACACAGAGGGTCAGGCAGAGCAGGGGCTAGAATTCAGAGTCATTTATTTACTCTCTCAAGTATGTATCGAGCATCTGTCCATCCCCCTATTCCGGGTGTAGGGGATGCAGGGCAAGTGGACACTGTCGTGGCCCCCATGGAGCTTACAGTTTAGTGGTGATGGGTGGGAAGACAACGTACAAGCAAGTGAGCTCTATTGATAGTTTCCATAAATAAAATAATGCAGAGGGACAGACACCTCACCAAAGAAGGTAGATACATGAAAAATGAAAGGTGAAAAATGAAAATATGCTCAACATCATTAGTTATTAGGAAAAGGTAAACCGAAACCACAATGACACACTGCCTCATACTTATTAGAATGACTAATTAAGACAACTGACCAGGATGCGGAGGAATCGGGACTTTTAAAGTCTGCTTGGTGGGAACATACGATGGGACAGCCATTTTGGAACAGATTGCAGCTTCTTAAAAATTTAATCATAGTTAACTACCTTTCCACTCCTAGGTATGTACACAAGAAGTAAGCAAACATATGTCCACCTAAAGACATGGACCTGAATGTTCATAGCAGCTGTATTTATGATCGCCCCAAAGTGAAAACAACCCAAATGTACATCAATGGGTAAATGAATCAACAAATTGCGGTACATTCATGTACTCAGTATTCATGAAATACCACTTGGCAACAAGAAGGAATGAACTGAAACACACAACAATACAGATGAATCTCAAAATAACTGTGCTGAGTGAAAAAGAGTCAGACTGAGAAAGAGTGCATATGATGATTCCATTTATAGAAAACTCTAGAAAATGCAAACGAGTCTATGGCAACAGGAGCAGATCAGTGGTTGCCTGGGGGTGGGGAGGAGGGATCAAAAGGGCCAGGAGAAAACTTCTGGGTGGGATGGTTATATGTCCACTCTCTTGATTAGGGTGATGGCTTCCTGGGTGTGCACATATGTCAAAACTTATCAAATTGTACTTTTTTTTTTTTTTTTTTGGCTGCACTGCGCAGCTTGCAGGATCTCAGTTCTGTGACCAGGGATTGAACCCGGGCCCTCAGCAGTGAGAGCACCGAGTCCAACCACTGGACCGCCAGGGAATTCCCAAATTGTACATTTTAAATATGTGTAGTTTATTGAATGTCAGTTATAGCTTTAGTAATGCCGTTTAAAAAAAAATGGAGGCACTCCCCCCCCCCACCAGTATAACATAAGGGACTGTGATAGAGTGGCTGGGCAAGTTGGAGGCCCCCCAGCGGATGTGGCCTTGACCTGAGAGCTGAATAACAAGAAATGAGCCAGGTGAGGATCTGGGGGAATAGTGTTCTGGACAGTGGGAACAGCCAGTGCGAAGCTTTTACCGGAGGAGTGAATAGGAAGGCTGGTGTGGCCCGAGTGAGCAAGGGGGCGCCTGCTCGGCGCTGTGCGGGAGGGCAGACCCGGCCCAGTAGCCTCTGGATGTGCTTCCTGCCCAGGCTCTGGAGTGGCCCTGTGTACCCCTGCTCCTGCACCAGGACACCAGAGACTCAGGATCTCTGAGAGTAGAGGGAAGTGGCGCAGGTCATCTGGGGTCAGAGCAGCCAGGTTTTCCTCAGGGTTGGGGCAGTGACTGGCTACTGTCTGACCTCAGGCGAGTCTTGAGCCTCTGGACCCCGGGTCCCCCCTCTGGAGCACAGCCGGGGTGCAGGGTTTGTCTCGTGGCTGGAGTCGCTTTGGAAAGCTGGGCAAAGGAGCCCTCAGAGAAGCAAAGCACAGGTGTGTCGCTGACCCCTGACCCTCCCTCTTATTAGGGGATGGGACGTGGAGAAGCAAATGCCAAGGAGCTGCCCCAAAGGCTTCTGGGAATGGGCTGGGTGGGGTCCCCCTTGTGATGAAGAGAGGGTGGTGGTATGGCCGTAGGTGGGGCATGGGACAAGCGGTCCCCAGTCAGGGAGGTTAGCAATCTTGTGTCCCTGAAGCCCCAGAGCAGCGCATATCTGGTCCGTGGAGAGACTGGCCTGTCAGCCTCAGGCAAGGAGTGATGGAGGGACCTGGACCGGCTGATGGCCGAAGGTGACCGAGCCCTGGGCTCCATGAGCTGCAGGTGAAGCCTGCCTAGCACGGGACAAGGAGGTTCCCCGCTTTGAAGTCCTGTGAGTCCAGCAGACACAGAGGCCCCAGGGTAGGAAGAAAGGCTTTCGCTGTATCCAGGTTTTGTTCCGGGTTGGAGTCAGTCTGAGGTCAAGGCCAGGGGCGTGGTACTGGTGGGTGAGGCTGAGCCTGGCACCTAGAATGGGCAGGGACTGGGGCTCAGGGGGGTCAAAGTGGATGCAAAAACTCTGCCTGCACCAGGGGTCACCGGGGTTGAGCATTGGCACATAGGGAACAGTCACCAGAAGTCGAAAAGCAAAGTCAATAACCAGGACATTTATTCAGATAAGCCCTTGGCGGCCTTTGGCCTCCACTGGGAGTCTCGTACTATAATGAGGGGAAACAGAGCAGAGGCTCAGAGCTGAGGCACGCGTCTCCCTGGTTCTCCTGAGTGACTCCAAAAGGAGCTTTCTCGGCTGCTGCTTCCGTGTGTGTGTGTGTGTGTGTGTGTGTGTGTTTCTTGCTGCCACTCGGGACAAGCCCATTGTTGCCAGAGTGAAGATCTAAGGCTGAGTACTGAGCGCAGGGGCAGAGGAGTGGCCCAGAGAGGGAGAGAAATCTCGTCTGTGAGGTGGGGGGCCGGGGAGCAGCTGGAGAGACAGGCAGGCTGAAGCCTGGGGTGGCGGTGGGGGGAGCAGCAGAGAGTGCAAGGAAGCCAGGGAAAATACGAGAAGGCAGAGAGGGAGAGAGAGCAAGAGAGACTCAGAGAGGATGGGAGAGAGGGACACATACACACACACACACAGACACCAAGAGGGCCACACCAAGAGAGCTGAAAGAGAGAGAGTGACCCAGGAGAGAGAGAGATCAGAGACGCCAAGAAGGCCTGCAGAGATGGAAAGCTCCTGAGGGGCAGGCACCCAGAGAAAGAAAGAGAAACCCAGAGAAGGAGAGAGATCAAGAAAGAGACACAGGGCTTCCCTGGTGGCGCAGTGGTTGAGAGTCCGCCTGCCGATGCAGGGGACACGGGTTCGTGCCCTGGTCCGGGAAGATCCCACATGCCGTGGAGCAGCTGGGCCCGTGAGCCATGGCCGCTGAGCCTGGGCGTCTGGAGCCTGTGCTCCGCAACGGGAGAGGCCACAGCAGTGAGAGGCCCGCGTACCGCACAAGAAAAAAAAAAAAAGAGACACATCCACCCAGAGAGAGGAGAGAGACAGGTTCTGGGATAAAGACAGAGCAAGAGCAAAGAGTAATCGTGATCGAGGCCCAGAGGGAGGGACAGACACGGCAGAGAGCCTGAGACAGAGAAACCCCAGGACCCAGAGGGACAGAGATCAATGGGAAGGGACCTGGTCTGAGGGGGTCAGGGATGGGCTTCAAGCAGGGGGGAACACGGGGAGAGTCTGAGAGGAGATACATCTCCTAGAGAGACAGACAGAAGGCCGAGAGGGAAAGATGGAGGTGGGTCATGCAGATACAAGGAAGAGGGAAAAGATGCTGAAGCCTCTCGGGGTTCTGATAGCCTCACATACACCGTGGGATAGGGATTACGCATTATAGAAAAACCAGGATCTAGGACGTGTGAGCACCTGCTGTATACCCAGCACTGGACCGGGAGCCCCAGCTCACTCATCTGACTGGGTCAGTTTCCCATTGTGTTTTTTCACAAAGCTGAATTCCTACAGGATGGAGGTCGTGTCTCACACTGCCTACAGCAGCTGCTCAGGAATCCCTCTGTTGTAGAATGAATGTTAAATGAACAAGCAGAAAACTGCATGCTTGGGTAACTGAGCCAGGAGACATAGGCACTCAAGGTGGGCTGCAGGCTGACCCTGACGACCCCGCTCTGAAGCTGGGACAAAATGACATAGGGGTAGGCAGCAGCGTGACTGGAACTGGGGCATAGCTCCACATGCTCTGGTGGTGGTGGTAATGGTGGTACCGTCATCCTCCTGTGCTGTTATCCACCTCTGTGCTCCTACTGTGTGCTAGTCATGCTTGTACCCGCTTTACCTTCATTATCTCATTATCTGATTTAATCCTCACAGCAATTCTATGACGTGGGCATTACTATGATGTCATTTTATAGATGAGGAAATGGAGGCTCATAAAGCATAAGTTACTGTCCAAGGTCAGATAGCTAGCAGATGGTGCATCCAGGATTGAAAAGAGTCAATCTAACACCAGAATGGAGCTCTTAACCCCCTGCTGATCCTGCTTCCCCAGGAATAATACTACCTGATATTTGTTTACAGCATTTTGGCTTGTGTAGCCTTTTCACATTTACTATGTCAGTTGTCCTCATGAAAGTTTGCCAGAAAGAGTTGTGGAACCAGAGCTGTTATTCCCATTTAAGCAATAAGAAAATAGGAACAGTTGAGGGACATCTGTAAAGGTACAGGCTCACAGGTAGCAGCTCAGGACAGGAACCCAGTCAGGGCTCTGCCCAGAGCATGATGCTGCCTAGAGGTGTAAACCATGCCCAGATGGAACACACCAGGTTCAGGAAATTGTCTGGTTGTGTGTGGTGCTTGGGCAGCCAATACAGGATGTCCAGGGCAGGCAGGCCATCAGGAGGGCAGGATTTTAGGACTTTTGAAATAGTATATCTGGGTTTAAATCCCAGCTCTAGCCAGTGACCTTTGGCAAGTTACTGAACTATTCCATGCTTCAGTCTCCTTGTCTATACAATGGAGATAATAATAATTGTACATTTTTAGTATTGTTATGAGAATTAAATGAATTTGTATTTGTAAAACACTTATAACAACCTCAGTGCGTACTAAGGATTTGATAAGTGGTGTTAAATAGATCACATAAAATAATCAAATAAGGCAGGAGGAGGTGACCCAGCCAGAAATGGGGTCTGGATTACTGAGCTTGAGTGATTCAGAACTCTGGACAGATCCCCAAGCTTTAGATTCACCATATTGGTTCCATCTGCTCTGTGAAGTTCTTTGGCAGTGAAATGGGTCTTATCTCTTTCTTCTCGGTTATGATGAGTGTAAGGATTCTCCTCACGACCCTTTAATGTCTGTTCTATGAGAAAAGGCACAAAGCTCTTCACCAGGAAGGCCTGTCTCTTTAAAGAGAGAGAGGGGGCATTCCTGTGGGTTTGTTCTTGAGGAAATGTCCCTTCCTGGATGAGGGACTGCACCAGATGTGTGTAATTGATGTGTGGGACCCAGGGGCTTGTGTTCAGCGTGTTAGGGACTATGACCTCACCAATTCCTCTGAGCTCAGACTGGGAAAGGGCAAGGATAGAGACAGGGTTGAGGGGAGGACTAAAGAGAGAATGGAAGCATTAAGGCTTCCGTTAAGACTTCTTCCATAGAGGCAGAAGTCTTCTGCTCTCTCAGTTACTCCAGAGCTGCTCCTGCACCACTCACATCCTGATCTGCTCGAACAAGGATGGCAACTCACTCCTCATGTGAAGAAGTAACCTTAATGTCTCCCATCTGTAAGCACCCCCTGTGCACCAAGACCTTTATATTCATTATCTCTCCTTTAATCCTTACAACAACTCTTTGATTAGACATTGCTAGTCCCATTTTACTGATAGGAAAACTGAGGCTCAGAGAAGCCAAGTAACTCACCCAAAGAAAAACTGCTACCTAGTGGTAAGGCTTTACTTTTTCTTCCCAAACACACTTGCCTTTCAAGAAATACCACTCTTAGTGCTAGGAATGGAGCCTTTTATGAGTTTTCAGCCTCTCTCATGACTGTTCCCTTGTTACTTTTTTTTGCTGTAACATGTGGAGACCCAGTAGGGTATAACAACAATGCCTTCTTGCAGTGAAAAATTCCTGGATGTCTTACACCTGTCTGTAACTATAGACACCTTCAATAGTTGACATCTTCCTCAACTCAAAGGAAGAAATAAATACTCCCTGAGATATAAGCTCCTGTTAGGGCTACCTCTACACAGCCCTGCCGGCTCATGCCCATCTTTACTTCTTTCCACAGAAGAGGTGGCTGAAGGGAAGAACGCCATCCTCATTGGGATGAGCCAGTGGAATTCAAATGACCTGGTGGAGCAGATCGAGACCATGGGGAAACTGGAGGAGCATCAAGGTAAGGTTCTGCTTCTCTCCTGGCTGGGTGTATACATATGTATGTTGCGGACAGTGCGCAGTTTGAAGTGATGGCAATTTGGGGCTAGAACCTGGGTTTTCTATGAAGAGTCATCTATCTGTCTGGGAACTTCGCCTACAACCCCTGAATTCTATGAGCTGCAGGAATCCTCATGGGGACTTCTGCAGGGTTTTCTGTGCCAGAAAAACTCTAGGGTACTTCAACCAACAGAGCTTCCTGTGTTCATTACCCACCCAGGAGCATGGGTAATTAAGGGCAGGCGGCAGGCTCCAAGCTCCTTGGAATCTGCTAGTTAATGTAGGGTAGCACCTGGAAAGCCTTTGGGAATGGGCAGGGGAGAGGGTCAGCAGTTGGGGTTGTAACTTCCTTTGGTTGAATTGTTGAAGAAGGTTATGGCTGGGGATTCGTCCAGAGGCTTTTGAAGGAGGGGAGTTTTGGCCAGGAGCTTAAACAGCAGACAAAGCAGGCTTATTCTTTTAGGCATCCATCCTTCTGTCCATCTGACCATTTCATATTATGAACAGAATGTTCGTTGAGCACCTACTATGTGTAAGTGCTTGGTAGGAGGGACCAAAGGTGATTTAACTAAGGCTTCTGCCTTGTGATGTGTCACAGAGTGTAAGTCAAAACATAAGGGGGTCAACCCTTAAGCTGAGGGTTGTTGGGCCCAGAGGGGAGAGGCAGGAAGTTTAGAAGGAGGCAAGAGAGGGGGTCTCAAGGAAGCGTTCTTGACAATGAACCTATGGACCCAGGCTTCACAAGGCAAGTGGAGGATGGAACCAAGGAGCTCATAAAATCTGAGATGGCATATGGGGAACCTGAGGCTCAGAGAGGGGCTGTAGTTGATTAAGGTCACACAGGAGTGAGAAGCAGAGTTGGGACTAGAACCCTATCCAGGGTCCAGGGTGCCTCTGCTTCTGTTAGCTTTTTCTATCCCTCCTCCCCACCCAATATATCACTCCTCCTACTTCCCCTCCTCCCCATCTCCTCTTTTCCTTCCTCTCTTGGCCCCATCTTTCCTGTCGTGGTCTGGGCCAGGCTACCTATCAGGAGATGCTCAGTGAGACAGTCCTGGTCTAGCCCAAGAGAATGACCATTTTGGTGTTGACCATCTTGGTGGTAGCCGTCTTACCCCAGCATCTGTTCCTTTTCTTACCCTCCCCCATCCCGGCCTCCTTGGTTCAGAGCCCGCCCCATACCATCTTGCCCATCCTGAGAAATGGACAGGCCTGGGATGGCTGTTCCATTTTACAAATGAAGCACCCAAGGCTCAGAGGAGCTGCATCTTGCCCAGGGTCCTCCAAGTTGGGAGCAGCATCACACTTAGATCTCCAGGCTCCTGATTCCCAGACCAGGGCTTTGCGTCCCTAATTGGACCAAGGCTCAGCACAGTTCCGAGCCCCGGCAAAGTCAGGTCCGAGCAACCTGGAGTCTTAACGGCAAGGCCCTCCTGGGCCACTGTCACATTCACAGAACGAGTGGGCTCTGAGTCTGGTACCCAAGACCAGTCCAGAGGCAATTTCCCGGTCTTCCCTGCGACTCATCTGCAGACGGACCCTTTGTCTACTCTTTCCTTCACCCCAGGAACCCGGAGGGGGCCCAGAAGGGGTCATGGACTCCAAGTGCTTCCCTGGGACAATGCTTGGAGTGATGAAAAGACAAACCGAGACTTGTACTCACCACCCATCTGGCCATCCCCTCCCATCCCAACCCGGGCTTGTCTGCCAAGGAATGTGTGACTCAGACACAGTGTGAGCTAAGGAGGAGGTGAGTGAGAAGCAGTGTGAGCTGGGAGGGCAGGGGAGGAGGAAGCAGATGGAGGTCGATGGGCAAGGCTGAAACCGTAGCTTTGGGATCGAAGAGGTCTGGGTTTGAACCTTGGCCCTGCCACCCCATGGCTTTGTGGCCAGGAAAGTCACATCACCTCTCAGAGCCTCAGTTTCTTCATCTGCAGAATGGGGCTAGCACACAAATTGCACACATTAAATGAGCTGATACTTAAAAAGTGCCTTCAGTGCCTGGTCATTATAACATGGGAAGGGGGAGAGAAGAGTGAAAGATCTTTCACAAATACAGTTCTAACAACTGCATCATGGAGTTCATGAGAGGTTGGATTAGGGGCAGGGGCTTGCCTGAGTCCAAGAATTGATGCTGTTTCCTCCCAGTATGAAATGGGGAGCAAGAGGGAGAGAGAGAGAGAAGGAGGGGTGAGGAAGAGGAAACCAGCCGTGTTTCTGGTTCCTTCTGAGTCCCATTCCCGTGTGGATTCATGATGTGATTCCCACAACACGACAGAGCACACACGCCAATTTCATTCATTCCAGCAGCCACTTCTGGAGCCGAGACACGGGCTCAGCCCAGGATGGTGGGGAAATAAAGACAAGCAGGCTGGCCTTGTTACCCCTGTAGGAGCTCACAGCAGAGAGGAAGAGGATCATGGCCACGGCTACAGGGCAATAAGACAGGCTGAGTCAGGGGCCTGAGGAGAGAGCCTCTGGGGACTCCTTTGGGGAGAGGAAGTTCTAAAAACACTTTCTGGAAAAGGCTGCAATCCAAATTGGTGTTATAGATCGAGCTCTACCCCTGCCTCCTTCTACATTCCTGCCCTTAAACGCAGGGCTCACTGCAGAGACAGCCCCCACCATGGTTCAGGCCCTGGCCAATCACAACTACCCCTGGTGATGACCCCCAAGTTCATCTCTAGCCAAGACCTACCCCCTGGGCTCCAGACTCATATTCTCAGGAGGCTCCTACTTCCCTCTCCCTGGACATCTCAAAACCACTTAATGCTCTGCAAGTTCCAAATGGAGCTGAGCTTCTTCCTTCTGAACCTTAATTATGTTCTATGGCCCATCTTTAATCTCAGTCATTTGGAGCCTGTGTTGCATAGGTACGTTCAGGCTGCTCTGGTATCTCCAGTTCTTGAGGGCGCTAATTCTGGTATGTGTGTGTGCATGTGTGTGTACCTGCGCACATGCTACCTGTACCTCATGGGTTTTGTTTCTTCATTTTTTATTGTGAACTCATCTTGGTCAACACCCCACCCTTTTCTTTTCTATGGGAATCTTGTGTCCCCCAGGTCTTGAAAACGTCCTTCTAATGATTGGTCTTGTGTCTCTGCTGGGCCTGAGTGTTTCACTAATCGTGGACATTTTATATGCTAAATTTACAGCTTTGCGGTTCCATTCTACTTGAGTGGTGTAAATTTAGACCCTACACCCATAGGTGGCAAGGGCTTAGGGTTTTAATTACTCATGTGTGACTTTTTTCTTTCCCACTGTCTGTGAATGGTTTTTTGGCTGCTTCCCCAGAGGACTTTTTTTTTAATGTTTCTTTATGGGTGGAGCAGCCCTTCATGGATCCCTACTACACAGGGGGCTCTGCTCTAGCTCCTCACCTTCCACAGGCTGAGGCCAAGTCTGTGGAGTTAACAGCAATACTGTTCTCAGCCTCTAGACCTGGAGCCTTTATCCATCTGAATCTTCCAGGGGTCTTCTCTACATTAGCTTCTGCTTTTGTGTCTGGATTGTAGTTCCCTCTTTGTTTCTGGCACTTGTATATTATCCATTCTTTATTTTGAGCTTGGTTACATATTTACTTTTTTTTGTGGCTATTTATTGCCCAGTATTTTTTTTTAATATTTACTTATTTATTTGGTCGCACCGGATCTTAGTTGTGGCGGGCGGGCTCCTTAATTGTGACATGCGAACTCTTAGTTGCAGCGTGCATGTGGGATCTAGTTCCCTGACCAGGGATTGAACCTGGGCCCCCTGCATTGGGAGAGTGGAGTCTTACCCACTGCGCCACCAGGGGAAGTCCCTATTGCCCAGTATTTTCATGGAAAGGGATCCTTTGGCATCAGCTCAGTCTACCTTATTATTATTTTTACAATTGCTTGTCTTGTTATTTTTATTTAGTGTTTTAAAAAAATTGGTAAAATATATAAAACGTACCATTTTAGCCATTTTCAAGTGTACAGCTTAGTGGCATTAATATATTCACACTGTTGTGCAGTCATCACCAGCAGGATGAAGAAGCTCCAGAACTTTCTCATCCTCTCAAACTGAAACTCTGTCCCCATTAAACAATAACTCCCCATTCCCCGCTTCCCCCAGCCCCTGGGAACTGCCATTCTACATTCTGTTCCTATGAATTTGACCACCCTAGGTGCCTCATATAAGTAGAATCAAGCAGAATTTGTCTTTTTATGTCTGGCTTGTTTCACTTAGCATGTCTTCAAGGGTCATTCATGTTGTAGCATGTGACAGGATTTTCTTCCTTTTTGAGGCTGAATAATATTCCACTGCATGTATCTACCATGTTTTGTTTATCCATTCATCTATTGATGGACATGTTTTCACCTTTTAGCTATTGTGAATAATGGTGCTATGAATATTGGTGTACAAATAACCATAGTATTTCTTGAATACATTCTTCCTCTTGTTTTTTTGGCCGCGCCTTGCGGCGTACGGGATCTTAGTTCCCTGACCAGGGATTGAACCCCTGCCCTCGGCAGTGAAAACACAGAGTCCTAACCACTGGACCGCCAGGGAATTCCCACTTGAATACATTCTTGTTGTAAACAAACAAACAATACAAATAAACAATCAATACAAATAAACCAGTCTTCCTTATCTACTTTTTCAATTGCAGACCTCACTTCAAAGTTTATCAACGTGGAGGGTATCTCTCTAGAGATAGATATTAGATGTCATTGTTGCAAGTTAACTTATTTTTTCCATTTAATAGTAGATCTAGGAGAGCTTTTCCTATGAGTATTTATAGATTTGACTCATTATTTTTACCTGTACTGTAGTATTGTCTACAATAGATGTACCATAATTTATCTAACCACTGTGTAGTGATAAACATTGGAATTTTTCATCATTAAAACAATGATACATGGGTTAAGAGTATAAGCATTGAAACTTGTAATAGATACTGCTAAACAGTTTTCCAAAAAGACTGTGCAAATTTATATTCACACCAGCTGTGGATTAGGTGAGCCATTTCCCCACAATGTCACCAGACTTGATATCATCAGCTTGACGGATGAAGACATTTTCTTGTTTTGCTTTGTCCTTACTTGATTGCTAGTGAGAGCGATCACCTTTCCATAAATGTGTTGCCCAGCTCTATTTTCTTTTTTTCTGAGTTTCTTAATCATGCTTTTTGTTCATCTTCTATTGAATTGTCTTTTTCTTATTGGTTTTTAGGCGTTCTTTACTTGTATTTTGGATATAAATTATTTGTCTGCTATGTATTTGAAATCTTTGTGCCTTGAATGCCTGCCACTTGGCTGAATTTTCTTATTTTCTAATAGTTTGTCAGTTAATCTCTTGGGTTTATTTAGGTAGAGTGTCACATTGTTTACAAATCTCAACAGTTATATCCTTGCCAATATTTACCCAGCTTACTTATTTTTCTTATTAAATTGCATTGCATAGGATCTCCAGATAGATGCTGAGTGGTAAGAGTGATCCAGGCTTTCTTATTTGATCCTGACTGTAATGCTCTAATCCCCTCCCCCTTCTCCTCCCACCCTTCCCTCTCCCCTTTCCTCCTCCCCCTCCTCAGTTAAGTGTATTGAGGTACGATTTACATTAGGTAAACATTCACCCTGTTTTGTTTTGTTTTTTCCGGCTGGGCCTGCGGGATCTCAGTTCCCAGACCAGGGATTGAACCCACGCCCCCTGCAGTGGAAGCGTGGAGTCTTAACCACTGGACTGCCAGGGAAGTACCAGCATTCACCCTTTTTAGTGTATAGTTTTCACCGCTGCTTCTTAAATTCCATGACTTCCTCTTGGATTTACTTCCTCTGTTAATTAGAATGTCTCCTCAAATAATTCTTTCAGGTAGGGACTGTCGTTAAGGATAGTCATTTTCCAAGCCCTTGCATTTCTCAGCATGTGTTCCTTTTGCCTTTACACCTGAATGCAAGTTTGCCTGCATTCATAATAGTATTCCAAACTATCTTTGAAGACATTCCTCATGGCCTCGCATTTAGTGTTGTTGGTGAGAAGTCTGAGGCAAATTTGTGGGTAATCTGTTTTTCCCTCTTGTTGAAGCTTTCAGTTTTTGTGTGTGTGTGTGTGATATGCGGGCCTCTCACTGTTGTGGCCTCTCCCGTTGTGGAGCACAGGCTCCGGATGCGCAGGCTCAGCGGCCATGGCTCACGGGCCCAACCGCTCCGCGGCATGTGGGATCTTCCCGGACCGGGGCACGAACCCATGTCCCCTGCATCGGCAGGCAGACTCTCAACCACTGCGCCACCAGGGAAGCCCTGAAGCTTTCAGTTTTTAAAAGCTTTATTCTTTGCATTCTGAAGTCACAGCCAAGTTTGCAGATGAGGTTTTGTTGTTTGTTGTGCCTGAACCTAGTGTCCTCTTCATTACTGTGACATTTTCTTTTGATTATTTCTTCAAGTATTTCTTTCACTATGTTTTCTCCTTCCCAAACTTAGATAGTTGCTGGAACCATGTCTCAACTTGCCCTGCCTATTCTTATTTCTTGGTTCTTGCTGGGTTCTGGAAGTAGTCCTTTCTTCCAACTAATCAACAGCTCCCCAATTTTTCTCTTCTTTGGCTGTTTCCGTTCTTCTGATCAACTCTTTTTTTTTTTTTTTTTTTTTAACAATCATCTTTTCATTTTCATGTGCTCTGGTTGGTTCTTTTTCATAACAATCTGATACGGATTCATAGATGTCATGGACTCATTCCATGCTTTTTAGAGTCTCTGTTTCCTTGTTCTTTTAAGTTTCAGTTTTCTGGTCTGTCAGAAGTGGATGGGAATTGACCACACACACTTCAGATTGGATTAATTAGCCAAAGATCCATAAGTGAGATTATAACACAGAGCAGGATTGAGCTTGGTTCTAATTGTCTAAGGAAACACACAGCTGTCATTAACATTGTCCAAGTAAGGCAGGTCTTGCCAAATTCTTTTTTAAATTGAGACATAATTCACATATCATAAAATTCATCCTTTTAAAGTGTACAATTTTATGGTTTTAATATATTATTGAAGTTGTGCAATTATCGCTATTATCTAGCGCTAAAACATTTTTGTCACTCCCCCCAAAAACACCCCATATCCATGAGCCGTCAATCCCCATTTTCCTCTCCCCAAACCCCTGGAATTTCATATACATGAAGTCAAACACTGTGGTCTTTTGTGGCTGCTGTCTTTGTCTAGCATAATGTTTTTGAGATTCATGCATGTTGTAGCATGAATCAGGACTTCATTCCACTTTGTGTCTGAATACTATTCTATAGTATGGATATATCACGTATTGGTTATCCATTCATCAGTCAATGGACATTGGATTGTTTCCACTTTTTGACAACTATAAATAATGCTGTCAAAAATATCTGTGTACAGGTTTTTGTGTGGACATATTTTCTCTTGGGTGTATATGTCTATGAGTGGAATTGATGTGTATCGTACGGTAACTGTTTAACTTTTGGAAGAACTGACAAACTCTTTTGCAAAGGGGCTGCACCACTTTACATTCCTACCAGTACTTTATAAGGGTTCACATTTCTCTACCTTCTTGCCAACACCTGTTATTGTCTGTCTTTTTGGTTATAGCCATCCTAGAGGGTGTGAAGTGGTATATAATTGTGGTTTTGATTTGCATCTCCCTAATGACTAATTATGTTGAGCTTCTTTTCATGTGCTTATTGGTCACTGTTCATCTTCTTTGAAGAAATGTCTATTCAAATCTTTTGCCCATTTAAAAATTGGGTTGTCTTAGGAATTCCCTGCAGGTTCAGTGGTTAGGATTCCAAGCTTCCGCTGCAGAGGCCATGGGTTCAATCGCTGGTCAGGGAACTAAGATCTCACATGCTGTGCAGCACAGCCAAAAAAAAAATTGGGTTGTCTTTTTATTGTTGAGTTGTAAGGGTTCTGTATATATTCTGGATGCTAGACCCTTATCAGTTGTATAATTTACAAATATTTCTCCCATTCTGCAGATTGTCCTTTCACTTCCTTGATAATGTCCTTTGGAGCACAAATTTTTAAAAATTTTACAAAGTCCAATTTATCTATTTTTTATTTTATTGTATGTGCTTTTGGTGCCATATCTAAAACACCATTGCCTAATGCAAGGTCATGAAGGTTTACCCCTATGTTTTCTCTTAAGAGTTTTATAGTTTTAGCTTTTATATTTAGGTCTTGGATCCACTTCGGGTTAATTTTTGTATATGCTGTGCGGTAGGGACTCAAGTTCATTCTTTTGCATGTGGGTGACCAGTGGTACTAGTACCATTTATTGAAAAAAAATTATTCTTTCCTCCATTGAATTATCTTGGTGCGCTTGTCAAAAATCAATTAATCATAAACATATGGGTTTATTTCTGGACATTCAATCCTGTTCCACTTATATATATGTCTATCTTTGTGCCAGTACCACAGAGTCTTTATAACTGTACACTTGTAGAAGTTTGAAATCAGGAAGTGGGAGTCCACCAACTTTTTTTTTTTGCACGTTCTTTTCTTGCAAGTTTGGCTCTTCTGTGTTCCTTGCACTTCCACATGGATTTCAGAATCAGCTCATCAGTTTCTGCAAAAAATCCAGCTGGGATTTTTTTTTTTTTTTTCTTTTTGCGGTACTCGGGCCTCTCACTGTTGTGGCCTCTCCCGCCATGGAGCACAGCCTCCGGATGCGCAGGCCCAGCGGCCATGGCTCACGGGCCCAGCCGCTCCACGGCATGTGGGATCCCCCCAGACCGGGGCACGAACCCATGTCCCCTGCATCGGCAGGCGGACTCTCAACCACTGCACCACCAGGGAAGCCCCCAGCTGGGATTTTGATAGGGATTGTTGTTGAATCTTACAGATCAATTTTGGAAGTATTGCTAGCTTAACAATATTAGTTTTCTAATGCATGAACATGCAATGTCTTTCCATTTATTTAGGTCTTCTTTAATTTCTTTTAATGACGTTTTACAGTTTTCAGTGTACAAGTCTTACACTTGTTTTGTTAAATTCCTTCCTAAGCGTTTTATTCTTTTCGATGCTATTGTAACCAAAATTGTTTTCTTAATTTCATTTATAGATTGTTTATTGCAAGTGTGTAGAAATACAATTTATTTTTGTAAATTGATGTTGTATACCTCAACTTTGCTGAACTCGTTTATTGGTTTTATTTTGGGGGGATTCATTAGGATTTTCTATATATACAATCTCCAAATAGAGGTAGTCCAATCTGTCTGAACTGGATGCCTTTTATTTCCTTTCATTGTCTAATTTTCCTGGTAGACTCTCCAGTATAATATTGAATAGAAATGATGAGAACCAACATCTTGTCTTGTTCCTGATCTTAGGGGAAAACTTTTCAGTCTTTCACCATTAAATATGATGTTAGCTGTGGGTTTTTTGTTGTTGTAGTCCTTTCTGTGGTTGAAGAGATTCCCTCCAGTTTCTTGAGAGCTTTTATGAAAGGATGTTACATTTTGCCAAATGCTTTTTCTGCATCTATTGAGATGATCATGTGGTTTTTGTCCTTTGTTGTATTAATATAGCGTATTACACTGATGGATTTTCATATATTGACCAATCTTTCATTCCTGGGATAAATTCCACTTGGATCTTGCCATGTCACTAATCTTTTTTGCTCAGGATTTACATATCTCTTCCGGAATAATTTGTGCTAATAGTCTATGAGCTGTCACTTAAGAGACTCTTTACAATCAGGGCCCTTCTTGTTTCTGAAACAAACTTAGTGTCATCAAGGCCACATTCTCATAGAGACAAAGGGAGCAGTCACTGCCTAGGTCTCCCTGATCAATTTCTCTGCCTCGAGCTTTCCAGAGAGCTGTTTCTTCCTGCCACTCACCTTCTGACTCTAGTTTATACCCTTATTTCTAGATATGTGATTCTTAAAGAGTGGTCCCTGGACCAACACGATTAGCATCACTTGGAAACCATCAGAAATACGAATTGTGTGGGACTTCCCTGGTGGCGCAGTGGTTAAGAATCCTCCTGCCAATGCAGGGGACAGGGGTTCGAGCCCTGGTCCGGGAAGATCCCACATGCCACGGAGCAACTAAGCTGTGTGCCACAACTACTGAGCCTGCGCTCTAGAGTCCGCGAGCCACAACTACTGAGCCCGTGTGCCACAGCTCCTGAAGCCCGCGCCTAGAGCCCATGCTCCGCAACAAGAGAAGCCACCGCAGTGAGAAGCCTGCGCACCGCAATGAAGAGTAGCCCCCGCTCACCACAACTAGAGAAAGCCCGCACGCAGCAACGAAGACCCAACGCAGCCCCCAATAAATAAATAAATAATTAGAAATATGAATTGTGGACTTACTGAATCAGAAATCAGTAGGGCTCAGACTCTGTGTTTTAACTGGCCCTTTGGGAGATTCTGGTGCTTGCTAAATTTGAGAGCCATTCATAATTATGACACTCAGTTGGTTGAAGGAACCCACAGATCCATTTTCCTGTACTCTCCTTCAGGCATTGAGTTTGGTATCTTTCTTTCACATTGTTGGTTTTCCTTTTATATTTAGTACTATTTGGATACATACTGCACCTCGTGTTTGCAGTTAGCCCGTCTCTGAGTGATGTGACATGTCTGTTGACTGCAAGGTGCTGTCATCTTATTATTGGGAAGGGTAGGAAATGCTGCAGGGTGGCTTGAGCCATTCGCTTCTGCTTTGCCCCTCTTGGGTATTTTCAGCCCCGCAGGGTGTCCGGTCCCTCAAACTCAGCCCTTCTCACACCTGGGGACAGATGCCTCTGCTTGGTACAAGCAGGGGTTGGTGGGCAGGGTGAGCGGGGAGCCCAGTCACCTGGCTTCTCTACCATGGAAGCCCGGACAGTTGCAAAACCTTCCTTTGTTCCTGTGTTCTCCGCCCATGACCCTGACATTCCCTCTGAGCTGCCCCTACCTTTGGCTCCAGACCTTTCTTTACAGGGTTGAGGTTATGGTTTCCTCTCTCGTGGCCTGGTTTTCTGGGCATTTGACCTTAGCAGTCACACAAGTCTCCATGCATAGCAGAGTCTCACACTCGAGTTTATGCTCTGCTGTTACCATCTTGAAATTCTTAGTCATTTTGAACAAGGGGCCCCACAAACTATGTAGTCAGTCCTACCCCCCTCCATCAGATCTCTCTGCCTTCTGCCTTTTGAGGGTACCTCAGAATTTCTGATCTGCCAGGACATCCCTTCCTGTTTTACAATGCTACTAAAGATTACTTCATACAAAATAGTTAATGACGTTTTCTGGGGGTACGGGACAGGAGAAAAAGGCCGGATCTCGTTGCCAGTTGGCCAACTTTATCCAATCCTACTGTGATGGTTCTAAAATATAAATCCAGTAACATCATTCTGCTATGGAGTCGGCAACTAGGTGTTTGTTGGCTGCAGAAGGAAGTATAGGGACTTCCCTGGTGGCACAGTGATTAAGAATCCACCTGCCAATGCAGGGGACACGGGTTCGAGCCCTGGTCCGGGAAGATCCCACATGCCATGGAGCAACTAAGCCCGTGCACCACAACTACTGAGCCTGCGCTCTAGAGCCCACAAGCCACAACTACTGAGCCCGCATGCCACAACTACTGAAGCCCATGCGCCTAGAGCCTGTGCTCCAGAACAAGAGAAGCCACAGCAACGAGAAGCCTGCGCACCACAACGAAGAGTATCCCCCGCTCACCACAACTAGAGAAAGCCTGCAAGCAGCAACGAAGACCCAACGCAGCCAAAAAAAATAATAAGTGCATAAAAATTTAAAAAAAACAGAGGGAAGTATAACCCCCCCCCCCAGCCTGGCATGTGAGGCCATCCTGGTTCTAGCCTTCCTTCTAACAATTATAATTGTCTAGGGTTAGTACGTTCCCCATCCCTGCAGGAGTCAAACAGCCCTGGAATGACTACCGTGAGGGAGGCTACACAGGGGCTGTCAGGTCATTGCTAAATCTGGCGATCTCAAGGTTATCTCTAATATTCATGACTTCTGGGCTATACCTCTCGCTTCCCTTCACGCTGTGTTCCAGCCAAATGCCCAGGGGCTGCTTGCTGACTCTCAAGCCCACTTGAGCTCTGCCTGCTTTTCCCCTTGCCTTTCCCCTGATTTCCTCTCCAGCTCTCGTAATCCTGTGCTCTTCCCCAGGGGGCCTCCCCGATGGCCCAGCCTCTCCCAGAGCACCTCCCTCTTGCTTAGCACTGCTTACTTGGGCCGCCCCTGCAGCGCTGACCCGTCTGTTTGCAGCTGTGCCTTTCTGGGTGGTGATGCTTTGCCTCCTTTTCTGAACCCGAAGCAGTGAGGTGCTCATCACGCATTCGTGCCCTCCCTCCCTCACTTATGCATTCAGGACACACATACTGGTACTTACTCTGTGTCAGACCCTGTGCCGGTCAATGCTGGGGACACGTTGATGACTCAGAAATGGACTCAGAATTGACTGGCTCCCAGACTTGGGGGTGGGGCGGTTCCAGGCTGAGCTAATTACTCTAACGAGAGTGGGAACAAGGTCCAGAGGGATCAGAGAAGGACACGGAGCTGGAGCTGAGATGTGAGGCATGAAGGAGGCCTTTTGGGGCTCTGGACAGACCCGTGAGGGTGCAGCAGGCAGAGGGAACAGCAGGTGCAAAGGTCCGGAGGGAGGTATGAGAAGGCGGGGACATTTGGGGAGCTACTCAGAGTTCGTCTTGACTGAAGTTGGGATGCTAGGCATTGGGCTGGGGGGGTGGCCAGAGGGATGGGGGGGTCTCAGAGAAGAGGTAGGAGCGGGGAAGCTGAAGGGAAGGCCTTGAACATCAGGAGTGCCCCTGGGGACCCACGGAATAGTTTCAGCAGGAGGGACAAGCTACATTTTAGAGAGATCATTCTGGAAGCCAATGCAGAAGATAATAAATAGGAGGGACCAGGGAATGAGTGTAGAGGGGGTTGTGATGGGCCGGGTGAGAGGTGATCAGGGTGAATCTTGACCTTGCAGCTCAGCAGAGGCTCAGTGTCTGGGGAGCACCCCGAGCAGGGGGGAGCTTGTGGGTCTTTCCTTCTCAGCCCCACTGCATGAGCTGAGTTAGCAGGCTGGCCAGAGCCTGGTTTGGGCCCCCAAGGCCTGGCAGATCACAGGGCTTCAGTTGCCCCCATTCCTGCTCCATGGGGCCTGCTCAGACCCTTTCTGGCATATCAGGAGGAGAATTCCCGATTCCTTCTTCCCCGAGGCCCAGTCTGCCTGAATTGCTCCCTCAGCGGCCACCACATCCTCCTGTTTCAGGTGTTTGGTGAGAGCGTTTCTGTTCTTGGCCACACATTTTGCTTCTCTTGCTCTCAGGGAGCTCACAGTTTGTTGGAAGGGGATTGGAAAGAGGAAATATAAAATCACTCAGGAAACCACGGGCGGGATATGGAAGCATCTTCTTGGAGGAAATGATGGGGCTCAGATGCGCGGGGGTATGAGGTTGGGACACGCAGGATTAGTGGGCGACAGAGGCCCTGCCCTCCCTGTGTAGCCTGTCGTGTTTGCGGGAGTTGCTGGCAGCTTCTGCATTTGAAGAAAGCTCCAGCCGAGGCGAGCCTATTGGGCCCAGGGGCCCTGGAAAGCTTAGGCCAAGTCGGGTCTCATTTAGACAGTGGCTGAAGCAGCGGCACATCTGGTTAATCACCCTCGTCCTGGGAGCCTGCTAATCAGGAGGCCGGCTTCACCGCGCTCGCCTGCTGGTGGCTGGGAGGGACGGCGGAGCTGGATGCTTTTCCCCAGCAGCCCTTACAAACAATCCCTTCTCCATTCCCCCTGCTCTCCACTCCTCAGCCCCTGACCCCCCGACTTCAGGAAGCACTGCCCACACTGCCTGCCTGAGCCATCCCAGGAAGCCCCTGCTCTAGAAAGCCCCTCCCCCAATAGGGGGCAGAGGTCATGGGAAGAGCCCCCAGCAGATGTGAGGGTGTTGAAAGGGACCAGATATAAAATTGGGTAAGTGACTTTATCCTTCTGAGCCTCAGCTTCCTCTTCTGTGAAGGCACCCTTCTCCGCACAGGTGTGAGATCTTAGTGATCGAACAGGTGGGAAAGCACTGGGCGAACCACAAGCTCTGCAGCCCAGGGACAGCCTTTCTGGTTTCCACAACTGAGCCCGCACTGCTGGGGCCGGCCCTGACCTCCCCAACATTCTTCCTTCTACCCAGGTAACACCAGTGTGAATCCTGTGTACCAGCTTCTCAGTGACATTCCCTCCTGGCTTCTTTCCGCCTCTGCACCCCTGCTTCCCCGCTACCCCCAGCTTTAATGACCCAGCTCCACTCCCCCAGCAGGCATTATTGCCCACTGAAGTCCTGCCTGGGCTACAAATCCTATTTCCTTTATGATAATGAAGTATTGCTTGGTAGCAGCATCTTGTAAGCCAGCTAGGTGAGTTGCTCTAAGGGCCTGGCCTGAGAACAGTGAGGTGATGAGCTAGACCTGGCCCATTGCCTCCCCTTCCCCCAGGGTCTGGCACAGAGCAGGTACTAGAGAAACACTAGAGGTGTATGTGTTGTAGTCAGGGCTGTGACCAGTGTTCTGAAAGGACTGGGGCTTGGGGTTTAATGATCTCAATTCTGAATGATTTTGTCTTCAGATCTGTGTTTTGTAAGTGCCGCTTGATGGGACAGTGGAGCGTGTGCTGGGGCTGGGAGCTTGGTTCATGCGTTGGGCCGCCTCCCACCCCCTCCCTGCCTCCCAGGATGGGCTCTTGGCCTCCCGCTCTCCTGCCCTCTGCCACCCAGCTTCCTCCTCCCTGCACCTGCCCAGAGACAGCTACTGTCCTCCCCCAAGCAGGGGCCTAGGTGCCAGGACGGTTGGGGTCAGAGGCATGGGGCCCAGTGTCAGTACAGAGCAGCCGTCCCCACCCTGGGCTGGCAGAGCTGCGGTGCCTTCAGCGGGTGACTCAGAGAGGGCAGGCCTCTCACCCACCCCGTCCAGGGTCCCAGAGTGTTTTGATGCGGAGGGTGCAGTACCCTTGGGGGTCACCTGCCTGCCTGGGGGGTCGGGGCAGCAGGCAGTGGGAAGGGTGGACGCATGGCCCAGCTTTCCTGCTCTCGGTCACGGCACGGTGCCAGGGTCCAGCAGCTGGCGGGAGGGGGACTCTGGTAGCTGATGGCCCATGTGCCTGGGTGCCACGCTGAGAAGCGGGCGCCCCCGGGCACCTGTGAGGGTCTACACTCACCCCTCAGGTATCCCTGTGCACGAGGGAGCACACATTAAGTAGCAAATAAAAAACACCAGGACAGGTCAGGAAAGGACAAAGGGAAAAACAGTATTTTAGTACCTATAACAGTTATTTTTTTCTTTTTTCTTTTTTTTTTGGCTGGGCCTCATGGCTTGTGGGGTCTTAGTTCCCGACTCGGGGTTAAACCTGTGTACGCTTGGCAGTGAAAGCGCGGGTCCTACCTACTGGACCGCCAGGGAATCCCCAGGTTTTTTTATTTTTTTGCTTTTTGAACGAGGGCCCCTGCCTTTTCATTTTGCACTGGGCCCTGCTCATTATGTAGTTGGTTTGGGGCACAGTAGAAATGGCAGGAGACTTGGGTTTGGAAGAGCTAGTGAATCCCTCCGCCTCTCCAAGCTGCAGTTTTCTTATCTGCCCCCGGCCCCGCTCCCCTACACCTGCCTTTCCTTGGTTCCGCGTGCTGCGGACGCGGTCTCGCTGGCTGCTTGCAGTGTCCTGCTCGGTCCTCTCCCGGTCAAAGCTATGTTTGCCCCGAGGCTCTCAAGTCGTGGCTCTGCCGCACCTTCCCCAGGGTCGCTGGGTCAGAGCGAGTCTCTCCCTCCTCCTCTCTCATCTCACCTTGACTTTTTCATCTCCGCGTCCCCCACAGCCCCTGGCACAGTGCTTGGCAGATAGATAAATAGAAGGGGTTTTATAAGTGAGCGTCTTCATCTCGATGGGAGGCATCTGTCCTGCTGGGTGACGGGAGCCGGCTTTCCCCCTGGACTCAGCTGGTGCTCAGACAGGATGCTCGTGTTCCGTCCTGACCTACACATCTGACATCTGATGTGGGATCTCCCTTGCTCTGTCTGCATCAGTGCTGCTCTGGCACCCGGGGAAGCGGTCTGCGCGCACCTTGTCATGCTGTCGGGGGGCTACTCTACGAGGGTGCCCAGGCCTCTGTTCTCCACCTGGGCCTCTGTGGAGCACGGGCTCTGCCATGACCCCTGGGCCCGGGGAGCACTGTGAGCTGGCACCCAGCACTAACCATTGAGTCTCTCTACCTGACTCCACCTGGAGTCATGATGGTGACAAAAGAGATGAGGTCTTGAGCCAGTTGTTAAAAGTAAATAAGTAAATGAAGCAACACTAAGACCACTCCTCACACCTTGAATGGCTCCTGTGTGCTGGGCTGTGTGCTAAGGGCTTTACACACATTAATCATTTGATATTCACAATAACCCTCTGAGGTAGGTAGCACTCCTGTCCCCATTTTATAGATTAGAAGACTGAGGCAGGCAGAGGTTAAGTAACTTGTCCAAGGGTACACGGTTACCAAGATGTGAGTCCAGGTGTTTAACCTAAATGCAGTACAACCAAGGACTTTCAGTACTTGTAGGGTCCTTAGAGAGTACTGGACCCACACTGGATTGTGGGAATGAGGCCCAGAGAGGGAAAGTGACTTGCCTCGGGTCACACGGTGAGTCTGAGTCCATGGGAACCTGGAAAGGAATCTCAGCCTCCTGACTCCAAGTCTATGCTCTTTCCATTCCCTACTCCTGCCTTTGAGAGTGCCCAGAGGCCCTGATCCCATGGAGGAGGGAGACAGATTAGGATTCAGGTGACATGAGCCATGAAGGCAGCCCTAGCAGGCAGAGGCTGCAGAAACAGGGTGATGGATTCCGGTGCATGGCATCTGGGATGGTTTATTCCCTTGGAAGGGAGTCGCCCATCAGCCCCTGGATTGTTGGCGGGGAGGTGGTGGCATTTCCTACACTGAAGTCGTCCTTGAGTCTGCAGGGGAGGGACCGGCAGCTTTGCACGAGGAAGGGCATTCAAGGCCCCTGGCAGAGGCCTGGAGCTGGCTTCTGTTTGTGCCCTGGAACCTTCCTTGGAGAACTGGGGAAGGTTCTCCAAGGAAGAACCTTCTTCTTCTTCTTGGGGAAGCTGTGGACACATTTTTTGGGGGGACTTCAGACTTGCTCAGGAAGCCGGGGATGCCAGACCTGGTATCTGTAGGTTCTGCCGGCATGGTCAGGGTCAGGAGAGAGGATCCCACCTGGGCAGCAGGATCCTGCCTCTAGCTAGAGTTTTCAGGCTGGAGGCATGACTTCTACATTGCTTGGCCCATGCCCTAGACTCCAGTCTGGCCACTTTTGTGCTGTCCCCCTGGCCCTGGACCCCTGTCCTGGCAGAGCTGGAGGACCCTTCAGCAGAGTGGAGTGAGACTGTCCATTGAACAGGTGTGTATAATCGAGGCCCAAAACATGGTGCCACAGAGCCAGGGCTAGGTCTCCTGATGCCAAGGGGCTCCCCTGGCTGAAGATCTCTGGGGGCCTCAGACAGAACTGCTGACCGACTGGGCTCTCAGTGGGCTGAGGTCAGCTGAGGGCCGGGGATTCCACTTCTCAGATTCCAGCCTCACTCTGGCCACAGAGAATTTTCTAGCTCCTGGGGTTTGGCTTGGGTCCCTTTCTGAGCCTTCCAGTTAGGTGGGGTGGGCTCGAGGGGAGCATTCACGATGGAAGGGAACTGGCCTTTGCTGAACCTGACCCTGTGAGTCCCTTGGGATGCAGAGCTGACCTTTGAGGACAAAGGTCCTGAGAATTGAGCCCTTTGAGGAAGGATCAAAGTCTTTGTGGAAGAGGTGGCCTTGGGTTGGTTCTCCACCCAGCCCGCAGGATACAGCGTGTTCGACAGAGAAAGATGGAAGAGCCCCAATGGTGTGCAGGTCCTTTGGCTGATGGAGATGAGGCAGGAAGGGGTGGGCAGAGGCTGGGGACATGGGCAGGGGCCACTTTACAGAGAGGCTTGCTTGCCAGGCTGAGAATTTGATGACGGCGAGTCACTGGAGGGCTTGGAGCAAGAGAGTGGCCTGGGCAGGCCAGTTTTCGAAAGATTAATCTGGTGAAACTAGAGGCAGAGAAATTTGACAGACCAATGTAAATGCTGGGGAGGTGAGTGTCTGTTAAGAGCAGCCCTTACTTCTGCTGCGACTGGGTGTGTAAATCAGAACATACGCCTCTCTGGAAAGCAATCAGGCAATAAACATCGGGAGCCTTAAAAATGTTCTTACCCCTTTTTTTTTCTTGCGGTACGCGGGCCTCTCACTGTTGTGGCCTCTCCTGTTGCGGAGCACAGGCTCCGGACGTGCAGGCTCAGTGGCCATGGCTCTCGGGCCCAGCCGCGCCATGGCATGTGGGATCCTCCCGGACCGGGGCACGAACCCGTGTCCCCTGCATCAGCAGGCGGACTGTCAGCCACTGCGCCACCAGGGAAGCCCTGTTCTTACCTTTTGACCCAAAATTTTCCTTCTGTGGCTGTATTTTAAGGAAATCATAAAACAGGCAGAAAGAGCTTCAGCCACAAAGATGTTCCTTGCAGCAGTAATTATAATGGTGAAATTTTGAAACTTTCTGCCAATAGGATAATTTAAAAGTCAACCATGATGTATCCTCTCAATAGAATGTTCTATAGCTGTTGGAGTGATGTTTACAGAGGTTTCGTAGCTTTATTTATTTATTCATGCTTCAACTTGAAGTACAGAAAGTGTATTTTGTGCTTCTTTATCATCTATGATACCTTCCACGAGCCAACCATTGATCTATTTGTTGGGGATACAGAGATAAATGACATAATCCTTGCCCACAGAGAGATGATATGATCTCAGTTGGCCCCAAAAAAATGTTTATGGAAAGAAGCCTGGAAGGAATGACATAGAACGGGGACCAGCAGTTTTCCTTCAGTCATGGGATTATAAGGAATCTTTTCCCTTTTGTCTGATGGTTGGTGTTTTTCAAAATATCCATAAGGATCTTGTGTTACTTTCATAATTGTAGAAAAAAAGCTTCTCATCAAAAGGAGGAGCTACTGCAATAGTCCAGGGAGACAGGATGGAGTTCTGTATTTGGGGAGTGGTGTGTGTGTGTGTGTGTGCGCGCGTTTGTGTTTGTGGGTGTTTGTGTGTATGTATTTGTGTGTGTGTGTATGTGTTTGTGTGTGTGTTTCATTTATTCATCCAACAGATATTGACTGAGACGCACTGTTTTAGGCCTGGAAACACACCAGTGAACAGCACAGAAACCCCTTCCACTGGGGAGTCCAAATCCGGTGGAGAAGGAGAGAGTAAGGAGGAGAGAATGAGGCAGATGGCCCCAGCACTCTGTGACTGACTGAAAGTGGGGACGAGGCAGGGAAAGGGGTCACGGGTGATTCCCAGGCTTGGGGAGAAGGTGGTGCCTTCACTGAGGTGGGGACTTGGGAACAGGGGCAGTTCCAGGACTCTGTCTGTGGTAGTGGTGCGCATGCGCTACCTGCTGAGCTGAGGTCCAGGAGGCGGTGGGGGACATGGGTCAAGGACTTGGGAGACTAGAGGCTGGCCTAGAGGCAGAGATTTCCAGTTGTCTGCAGGGCGGCGGTGACCCTCAGAGATGAGAGTGAGTGTAGGAAAGGGCCACCCCAGACAAGCAGCTGCTTTATGCAGGTGGGCGGAGGTGGCCAGGACACGCCTCCCCAGGCAGTGGCGTCAGGGCTCGGGCTTTGTCGTGTAGAAAGGGTCTGAAGAGTGGAGAGCTGAGTGTGGCAGGGGCCGGGCAGGGCATGAGGGGCTGGGGGTTCCCTGGTGCCCACCTCCGGCTCTTGGCTCCGGGAGGGGGCAGCTGGACAGGAGGGGCCAGTGGGGCCACAGTGGCCTCCCAGGGTCTGGCCGACAGTGAGGCGGAGTCTGCTCACCTCTCTTCTCTTCTCTTCTTCTGCAGGAGAAGGGAACGTGCCGTGCACATCCAGCATCCTCCAGGAGAAGCAACGTGAGTTAAACCTGGCCCCCAGGAGTCTTTTCTTCACCTTGGATGGGTCCAAGCTCCTTGGGCCGGGGGCCCCCTCATCCACTCAGGTGGTAGGGTCTTCACTGCTGTGCGGGCTCGGAGGGCCGGGGCCACTCTCTGCCCCAGGAGCTGAGCTCCACGGGCTCCCAACTTCCTACACGCTGGGCAGCTCGGGGGTCAGGGCCAGAGAGAGGGGCCTGAGGGGACTCCGGGGGTGTCCTGGAATCCTCCCTCCTCTGCCAGGCAGCCCAGCCTTCATCCTGCAGCTGCACAGGTGCGCTGGCAACCTGCTGCCTCTGGCCTGTGCTTGCAGTTTGGAACCAGACTTGAGGAAGCCTAGGGAACCAGTGCGGAGGGGCCGGTGGAGGCAGAGGGGAGAGAGGGGCTCGGACCAGGGTGCAGGAGACCTGGGCCCCCCACCCCTCCAGCTAACTCGCTGGGCAGCCTCAGCGCCTGCCTGTGGCCGGTCTCCTGGCCCGTCTGTACGTAGAGCCCCTTCTAGCTCTGACGTTCTAGCGCTCTCTGATTTTCCGTCGCTGCCTCTGTCTCCTGGTTTCCTTTGCTTGCACGTCTGGCTGTTCTGCCGTGTTCACGCTACTCCACAGCAGAGCCGACATTTACCGAGCACTTCTGGCACCTGACGTGGCGCTGGGTGTAAGGACTCGGGGAGCTTAGTACCTGCTCATTGAACCGCACTCCTGTTCTTCTGTACAAAATGAATGGCGCCATTTTCCGCAAACTCACGCCAGACACCTGGGCGTCCTTCTAAACTTCCCCTTCTCTGCCACCTTCCAGAGTCAGATCAGACCCCTGAGAGCATCCATTCTACCCGCAGCAGATCTCTCATGCCTCCACCCGCTCCATCCCCCATCCCTTCTCCAGCTGAGGCCACCATCTTCTCTCTTCTGGATGGATCCATCCTCCCATGCTGGCCTCCCTGCCTCTGATCTCTCCCACTTTGGTTCTCCCTCCAGAGTGTGAGAGAGACCTTCGTAGGAGGCAGACCTGTCCTCATGGCCTCCTGATGCCCTCTAGTGATTCCTCTCCGATAAAGGATGAGACCGGCCTCCGCATGACCCACCTGCCCACCTTCCCCACCAGCCCTCCCCTTCCTTTCCAGACGGACTTCTAGAAGGAGGATGCAGACTCCAAGCACAGTTTTCTCTTAAGCTAGTTGGCAAACTCGAGCAGTGCATCCAGCCCTGTGGAGGGGACACTAGCAGCCCCCTCCGCAGCAGATGGTAGGAAGGACCTGGGGCTCCAGAGCGATTCCCTTGGGACCCAGCCCTGTTGGCCTCTGCCCTCTACTCCATTCATCACTTCCTGGGTCAGGGAGCTGCGTCCGCCCCTTCCTGCCAGGACCTACTGTCATCACAGAGGAGGCTGAGGGCACAGCTGTCGGCCCAGTGGGCGTAGTAACGCTCCTTCCTCTGTCCGCTGGCTCCATCTCCAGGGAGGAGCAGCCTCTCCCAGGAGAGCCGTGGCTGCCTCACTCTCTCATCCCCCCCCCTCCCTTCCCCTCTCAGCAGCTTCACAGTGTGCAGGGCGCTGCACACTGATCTTCATGGCCACCTGGATGCTGGGAAAGGTTACCATCATTACAACCGGGTCACATTGAGAAGATAAAGACTAGGGGTAAATAACCTTCCAAGGAAGGTGCTCAAACACAGACCTCCATGCCCCTCCCTCTCCAGAGCTCAGTCCCATATCTGGTCTGAGCTCCCATTTTCCTGAAGTTTCTCCTTTCTGGTCACCCCAGGTACCCGGGGAGGTGCCCCATTGTCCCCTGTGTCACACGGGTACCCCCTTCAAGAGCCAGCTCCATGAGCCCCCCAAAAAACTTGGGGTCCAGGATGTGCACAGTAAAGTGCAAGCTGGAGAGACTTTCTCTACCTCATGTCCACCTGTGTGGGTCGGGGGGGTGGGAGGAGGGTGAAGATTCCAGGACAGGAGGACTTGCTGTTGGGCCCTCTGAGTTGGACCCAGTCTGTGTGGAGTACAGCTTGACCTGCACATGTGACTTACACTTGTGGTCATCAGATGGCTTTCTCAGGGCCAGTGCCAGGCTTCAGATGCAGGGGTGGGGGCAGCAGATGGTGCCCCCAGTGTGGGGAGGGTCTGCCCGTGGCCATGCCTGTTTGTTAGAGCTGGCTGAGCAGTGGGTCTCTGAACTTTCTCTCGTCCTTGACAATTGTCCAGACTGAGTCCCAGTCCTGGCCCCAGAAGGACCCTTGATCTTCATCCCAGACTGAGCCTCTACCCTAGGCACCAGCAGAGCCCCGATTTGTCCCAGGCTGTATCCTGGCTCCAGTCCCTGGTCCTGGACTGAGCTTGGTTCCTTGACCCCAATAACTGTCAGAAAAACCTGTGTGGTTGTCCCACAGAGGCAGAGGGGGAAGATGAGGATGCTCTCATGGGGGTGTGGCTTGACCTCACGTCCCACTGTCTGGGATTAGGGACCAGAGGAGCAGCTCTGAACCTCCAGACCAGCCACCAAGGGGCAACCCCTCCTGCATACCCTCAGCCCCATGGCCTCCCCAGCAGCCCTACACAGGCGTGGTGCACGAAGCCCCCTGCCCACGGCTGGCCTCCCCACTCCTCTGCCTGGTAACTGGTGTCTTTTCCTGGCCTGTGTGGGCAGCTTGCTGAGCACAGCTGCAGACGGGCTATATTTAGCGGCTTTAATGAGCTCAGGGTGGCAGACGTCCGCCTTGGGAGCACTTTTCTTGCGTGCGTGTGCGTATGCCTATGTTTGGCACGGTCCGTTCGTGTGTGTGTGTGCGTGCAGAGGGAAACGTGCGCCTGTGCATTTGTGTGTGTGCGTTAGCATGTGTGTCCCAGCATCAATGCAGTCATCTACACAAGGCTCCGTGTGCATCTGTGTGAGTCTGTGCCGCATCTGCATTGCCAGGGACGTGTGCAGCTTCTGACACGTGTAGGGGCACAAAATAGGAACAAATTATTAGTTCATTCGCTTGTTTGAAAAATATTTAATGAGTCTCTTTTATATGCCAGCACCTTAATAGTCTCTGGGGATAAAATGGAACAAAAACAAATCCAGTTCCAGCCTTTAAGGATCTTACAATCTGGGGGTTGGAAGACAAATGAAATAACCACAAAACTAAAAGTATAAGGATTAGTCCTAGGACACAGAAAGCCACGGTGCTTTCGGGAGGAGGAGAGTAAGAAGGGAAGGCCCCCAGGAGTAGGGAACACTGAGGTTTCTGTAGGGACTACCTGGGCACAGAGGGTGAGAGGAAGAGTCCAGGCATAGGGAACAGGATGTGCAAAGGCCCTGTGGCGAGAGGAACATGGGATCCTTGACAACTGTCAAAAAGGCCGACGTGGTTGAGCTCAGAGAGGGTGGGGCAAGTGGTGGGAGAGGTGAGTGGAGAGTCGGGCCTGTGGGCAGACCACACGGGCCTTGGTCAGGATGGGGAAGCCGCAGGAAAGGACAGTGTAGGCTGACATGATAAGATTTTTGTAGGGCAGTTAGAGTCTAGTCATGATTCGGTCAGGGGTTCTAGCAGGAAAAGGAAGGCTCTCGAGCAGCATGACTGGAGGAGAGTCCAGTAGGGGTTTCTTCAATCTCAGGTAAAGGAAACCCGCCAGGCACAGGACGATGCCCTGGGCCACTCCCAGCCCTGAAGGTCGCTGCGTGGAGAGCCACCCCCTCTGTCCCTGCCCCACCTGTGCAGGAGCTTGGCCTTCGGGAGGGACAGGAGAGGGACAGCCTGTGGTGAGCGGGCAGGGAGGGAGCCTCACTGGGGATGGTGGAGGTGGATCTGGAGGGGCGAATGGAGACCATACTGCACAGTCCACTGACTTATACATGAACAAACCACCTTTTCCTTTATTTTTCTATAAGCTCCTTTGTAATTTCGACTCTGCATACCCATCCGGCTGGACTCGTGACAGAGACCCCTCTGTGATTCCAGGGGTTTCCCTTTTCCTCATTTTCCTGCCCTTGTTCCAAAGCCCCCAGGGGAGGGTGGGGAAACAGCGTGTGCACGTGCAAATGTGTGCAGGAAGCTCTCCATCCACACTCGTGGATGCTGCGGGGCTCCGGGCCCCAGCCTGGTACTCCCTTCCGTCCTGGTCTGCCTAGGGGCCAGGCTCCTTGGGGCACAGGGTGGCCAGACCGTGAAAATCATTCTGTCTCCTCCTGGACTTGTGAGAGTCCCCCACGCTGTGAGGGCACCGCACCTAGTTCTGTCTCCTCCCCTCAGCCTGGGGCAGGGGGTGGGGATCTCTTTTTAGTCTCAGGGAACCTCTGTCTCCTCAAATCCCTTTCTCCTGGGGGACAAAAGGGCTTTTAATCACCCTGCTACATGCCCTTTGAAAAAATTCTTATTTTTAATCTGTCTCTTGAGTAGACCGTAGGTAGCACATGTACATGGTATAAAATTCTAAAGGAACGAAGGTGATGAGGGTTCCTCCCTCTCCCCAGAAGCCATGATTGTGACTAGGTTCTTCTAGAACATTCCAGAGATATTCTCTGCATATATGAGCATCTCCCTAAATATTCATTTATATATATATATATCTTTATATATACCCCACACAGATGGGAGCATTTGGTGCCTTCCACTCTGTACCTTGCTCTTCTCGGATAACAATATATCCTGAGTATTTTACTATCTAAGACATTCAGAAGGGCATCATTCTTTGCAACGGGTGTGTCATATTTCACGGTGGCCTAGTTTATTGAACCAGGTCCCTATTTATGGGCACATAGGTTGCTTTCTGTCTCTTGTCTATATCTTAGAAAGTGTTGGCAGTGGTTAGTGTTGTACCCATGTCATTTTGCACATGGACTTGGAATTGCTGGGTCAAGGGCATTCTGTATGTGGAATGACCTTGCCAGACTGCCCTCCACAGAGGCTGTACTGGTTTTTGCTTTCACCCACAATGAATGAGGAGAGGCTGCTTTCCCACACCCTGGGCGGCTGGGTGTTGATAACTGCTAAGGTGGAAAAAAAAGGCGTTTTAGAGTGATTTCAATGAGCGTTCCTGCGGTTTAGGGTTCTAAGGTTGAGCACCTTTTCATGTGTTTAAGGGCCCTGCCCCTCTCCTTTTCTGGAGCCCATGTTCATTTTGAGGGGATTACCGTCAGGGAGTGTGCTTTGGGGTTCCTTTGTGTGCTGACTTCCAAGCTGGGCCAGGGCAGGCTTGACAGGGGTTCCTTAGGGGGTAGGACCCAAAGGTTCAGGCAGGCTTCTGCTCCTGATAACCGCCTCTCTTCCCATTTCCTTCCCTGCCAGGGATAGCTCTGCTGGCAGAGCCAGTATGGAGGCATTTAAAAGACTGACAAGAACACCCCTTTCTTAACCCCTGCCTTTGTGGGATGATGCTTCAAGAGGATGAAAGAGCCCTTGCCGGGTGACCTGGGTTCAAATCCCCACCCCTTCACTTAACCTCTCTGAGCCTCAGTTTTCTCATCTGTAAAATGGGCAGAGCACCCCTGTCCTCCCAGGATGAATGTGAAGTTTGCCTGAGACGCTGGGCGAGGACTAGAAACTCAAGACCCATCTGAGAAAGACTGCATTTATGACAGAGAGTCACCAGATAGGGGACGCCAAGCCCTTCTAGCATCACTGTGTAGTGGCAGGAGAGGTTCTTATGGTTGTATATCTGAAAACTTCCCTGGGCCTGATTCAAGATGGGGACACTGGGTTCCCCCAAGGGGAGTGGCTCCTCGGAGCTATCCCCAAGCTCCCTTGGGGTGGCCAAAAGTGTGTTTTCAAGAGGCAGGATCTGGGGCCCAGATCCTAGCAAGGGACAGGACTTAGTGGGGACAAGCAACTCTGGGGGGGGGCTAACTGGCCCCTGGGGTTTGGCCTCATTAGCCAGATGAATGCAGGCTGACTTGATGGGCTTCTGACCCTGAAAGGCTTAAGGAGTCATAGGAGGGGCCTTGGCCTCTAGATCCCACAGCCCTGGGTAGACATCCCCTGCCAGCATCCCTGCCAAGTGACCACTTACACTCCTTGCTTGTACAACCTCCTGAAGGGGAGAGAACGCCCTGCCACTGGGCCAGCACGGGTCACTCTTGTACTATTGTAAACATTTCCTTAGTTGTGCTGAAATTCAGAACTCTTCAGAAACTATCCGCTCCCCCACTCACCCCAACTCTGTCTTCTGCTCCTGTGACCCAAACACAGCTCAGCTGGGATTTGCAGGCAGCAAATGTCCCATAGAGCCTGCTATTCCCCAGGCTGGGCCCCCTTCCACAGCTTTCCTGCCCAGTTATTGGGCTCCAGATGTGCCCTCAAAGTGACCTGAGCTGCAGGGAGCAGGACGGGGACGTCCCCTCCTCATTCCATAGTCTCTAGTGTGCGCAGCCTCAGAGGCTGACTACCTTTGGGGGTCCCATTACCCTGGCTCAGGCTGTTTGCAGCCTTTGGTCATGTGACTGGGCTGGGTCACACGACATGGGCCTTGATCCTGTGACCCTAGGGGCTTGAGAGATCCTTGAAGGCACCTGCTATATATCTGATTCATCTTGATACTTCCAGCCCCGACACAAGTTTGGGCAATAACCGATGGAGGAGGAATTGGCAAGTCATTTCAAGTTGGATTTTTAACCCAAATGCAGGATGGTGATTCACTCCTCGTGCTTCACATCCGTTCTTTCCTTCCATAAGCGTGTCATCTCCTCTTGATTCCCTCCTTAGCTGTCAGCTCCCAGAGGGCAGGGCATTTCACTGTGTTTTGTCTGTAGTGTTTGCATCTAGCAGAGTCAGGAGTAGTAGCTTGTTGACAATATTCTTATCGTAAACACGACACAAGCTGGGAGTGCATTCAATCGATGTATTCATAAATAGTTGTAAACTAAAAGAAATATGAGTTTGCTAGAGAAAAATGGGAAAATAGAGAAAAGCAGAAAGTTAAAAAAAATCACCCATTGTTCCACCATCCAGAGAAGACCACTTATAAGCATTTTGGTGTGCTTTCTTCCCATATCAGGCCTCCAACCCATCCTCCACCCCCTCCACCTAGATTGCTGGGGGGGTTTTTTTGTTTTTTTTTTTTGCGGTACGCGGGCCTCTCACTGTTGTGGCCTCTCCCGTTGTGGAGCACAGGCTCCGGACACGCAGGCTCAGCGGCCATGGCTCACGGGCCCAGCCGCTCCGCGGCATGTGGGATCTTCCCGGACTGGGGCACGAACCCGTGTCCCCTGCATCGGCAGGCGGACTCTCAACCACTGTGCCACCAGGGAAGCCCTAGATTGCTGTTTTTGCATAAAGCCAGGGGCTGGGGCACCGTGGAGGAGGGTGGCCTGGAGTCTGGCTGGTGAACAAAGTTGGTGGCTTTTTAATTGTTCTCTGGAGCCCTCAGTGGCTGCCTAGGTCAAGGGTGGGGGGAAGTAAGGAAGCAGGGCTCTGGGCCCCCCAGTCTTTTTCAGTCAGAGCCGTCCACTTTCACCTGTTCTGCAAATTGTTTCTAAGGAAAATTTCTAAGGAAAATTTCACTGGGCAAAAGATTTCATTATTTTAAAAAAGTTTTAAAACCATCCAGCACGGGCCCATTCTTTCCCTTGCTTCACACTGTCCCATCTGCATCGTGGCCCCATTCATGAACCTGCACTCCTTGAGCCACTATGAGAGCTGCGGGTTCCAACCTGGTTTGTCTTTCTGCCAGTGTCCCCTCCTCCCCAGATGCCCTAAGCCCTTGGCACTACCTTGGGCTCCCAGCCCAGTGACCCTGCCCAACAAGCAATGAGGTGGGGTTGGCCAGAGATGTCTGAGTGAGCCTATCAGGGCTCTGGGGGACCATTGCTTCCTTTTCTAAGGGTCCCCAAACACTTGTTTGTTAATTTGCAACAGGTCTTGCCTGGAAATTGACATGAAGCTCCCTAGATAGACTCAACCACTTTGAAAATCCAGGTGACATTTGCCACCTGCCATTTCTTGGTTCCTCTTCCTTCCTCTGGCATCCCTCAAAGCAACTCGCGCATCATGCCTGCAGGTCCCATTACGGTCTAAGAGTCTAATTCTGCTGGGCGTGGAGGCTTGAGCTCACACAGCATGCTTAGACTCAGGGAATCTCCGACTGCCTGACTCCTAAGAGGGAATGAGGTCTGACCCCCTCATTTTGCGGTCGCGGGGAGGGTGCCCGAGGTCACCCTCTGACGAGGGTACTCATTTCTCATCCCAGGACTTGTCCACGCCTGTCTCCCGTGTGTGTGTCCTTCTCCATGTGGGTCTACCTGGGGGATTGGGGCCGTGATCTGAGCCTCCTGCTTGCAGCTGAATGAAGCTCTAGATCTTCCCAGACATTTGTAGGTATATGCTGTGCATCTCACACAGAGCAAGATAGCCAAGCCATTGGGTTTATGCAAACACACACGTGTGTGTGTCTTTGCCCATGCATGTGCTTCCATGTGCTCTAAAGGATTAGATACTTTTGCAGATACGTCTCAGGACGTGCCATGTGGCCTCAAGCTGGGCCCAGCTCTGCTCAGTTGACCCCAGGAGTGACTAAGAGAGGTGGGGCGACTGCCAGGGCTGGTAGAATGGAGGGTAAAATTGAGGGGTCAGCTTTAGCCCGGGGGCACCCCCAGCACCCACTCCTTGTGGGTCCCAGTGGCGGGTGGCGAGGGAGATGGAGTCTTTGGGCGAACTGGGTGATGCTTTGCTTAGGGTGCTGAGTGCATGGGTGACGACCTTGGCTTTTGTCTTGAGAGGAGTGTAGCACATCAGTGATTAGAGGGATGATCATGATTTGTGCCTTTCCAAGGATGTGATTAAGCAAAAATAGCCTCTATTCTTCAGGCGGCAGGAGGCGCCACGGTGAGCTGGGGCGGGGGGTGGGCACTGGTCCTGGTGCCAGGGCTGGCAGGGGTGCTGGGAGCAGGCGTTGTAGTAGCTGGCCCGCCTCAGAGCTTGTCACAAAACATTGTCACAAAAACAGTTGTGGGCTCACCCCGCCCAGATCTGGGCACGGCAGGGACCCAGCCTGAATAGCGCCATGCAAACAGCAGTGAACAGGAAGTGGGAAGAAACAGGCAGCCTGCTAATGAGGTCCTGGGGCCCCTGGAATGTGGCTCCCCACCACCCAGGAACCCCTGCCAGCAGCTCTTGTCACCAGAGGCTCTGGGGAAGCCTCTAGGGGCAGAGTGATAAGGCCCCGGCCAGGAAGCTCTAGAATTCCCAGAGGTTCCCTGATACCACTTCCCTGGTGGATGATGCTCCCCTGATCCCAATTTCTCCTGGGGGTTTGACAGCATAGAGATGTCTCACAGGTCATGTGTACCCTGGGATCTTCACTTGCAGTAAGTTTGCACAAAAATGTCATGCTAGGTCCTGACCACTGGTAAACCTTGCTCTCAAGGGGTCCACAGTCTGATGAGGAAATTAGACAAATAATCTCACAGCAGCAAGCCAGGCCCAGCCAGGCACCCTGTGAGATAACCATCTCTGCCTGAGTAGATCTGAGAAAGCTTTCCAGAGGTGGTGACAATTGAGCAGGTTCCTAGGTTAGGTAGGAGTTTGCTGGTCTGCAGAGGGAGGAAGGGCTTCCCAGGCAGAGGGCTCAGCATGAGCAAAGGCATGGAAGAGTGAAAGAGTTGTGTTTCGTGGGTGAGTCAGAGCCAGTGGCCTCAGTCACTGTGGTGGGAATGTCTGGTTCTTAGAAGAGCAGAACCCTTGTGGGCAAGGTACTGGCAGGTGGGTTCTAGGCTGCCTTTCTGTTGGTCTACAGAGACCTCTTCTAAGACTGAAGATGGGGAAACTCTGGTCCTGTTAGTCAGCTCTCAAGGGGCCAGAATCCAGATCTGGCAGGCCAGGTCTCCCCACCTCCATCTTCCAGAGCAAAGTATTTCTGGCTTTTGTGCATTAAAAGGAAGCCAGTCTCCATCTTCAAACAGCATGGGAGGCCAGACTCTTCCCCTTGGCTAGGGAAGGGGTGAGGGATGCTGAAGACAACCCTGCTGGTCTCCCATCTCCACTGAGCCAGGAACTGCCTCAGCATCATTCGTGGCCAGGACGCAGCACAGATTTGATGCCCAAGGCATCACATGGGCCCCAAGGGAGCTGGCCACAGGAAGATCAAGGATGCGGGTGCTCTCGGTCTGTGTAATCAGTGAGGGTGCAGGATGCAGTCCCCACATACTGGAGGACATGGTGCCCAGGAGATGGCAGGACCCTCATGTCTTCCCTGCAACTTATTTATAGCCTCACTATGGTAATTTGTGGCAATCACAGCATTTAATTCTGTAATCACACTGCAAGCAGGCATCCAGCCCAGTGAGGCTGGGGAGCCTGCCAGGGCTCAGGGAGGAACTTGGGGGCAGGGCAGGAGTGTGGAGGCGGTGATGTCCCCATCAGCCTCCGGCCCCATTGTGTCAGCTGTGGCTCTGGCTGTGTGCCCCCCGATGCACCCTGGATAATAGTAATAATAATAATAATAAACTATTAACATTTATATAGCACCTACCATGTTCCAGGCCCTGTCCTAAGCACGTTGTATGTATGGGCTCATTTATCCTCATCACCGCTCTGTGAGGTAGCTACTATTATTATGTCCATATTCCAGATGAGGAAACTGAGACCCAGGGCACACAGCTGGTAAGAGCCTAGATTTGTACTCAGGCATTCTGGCTCCAAAGTCCATGGTCCCAACTAGGTTTCTCCCGGCCCCAGAAGTGAGGGGTCTCCCAGGCTCCCCGCCCATGACCTCAGCTCTGCCCAGCTCCTGGTTCCTCCTGGTCCAGCTGCCCCAGGGCTGCACACATGAGGCTGCACACACCACGAAGTATGGTTGCTTCATCCTGGGGAAGCGACACTCAGCTTCCCTCCTGGACACTCTCGGGGTTTCCTACTAGCAAACTTTCACGTGCGGTGGGAAGAAGTCCCGGGGGCTTTAGTCTTCAGGGTGTCACATCAGTTTGTGCTCCTGTTTTTTCTCCTGCAGAATGGGGATTGTCGTGTCTACCTCACTGGGAAGCTGTGGAGATCAGTGGGGATGGGAGGGGAGCCACTTTGTCAAGCATCGTCTTCTGCTGAGTGTGGGGCAGCTCACTCAGTCTTTAATTAGTTGTGTGGTTTGGGGCAAGTGACCTTGGTTGTTCGAGCCTCAGTTTTCTCATCTGTAAAATGGGGCTAATAATAAGAGGACCACAGCTCAGAGGATAACTGTGGGGACTAGATGAGATGGTACCTGTAAAGCTCATTGTGCCTGGGACGTAATAAGTGCTCAACAAAACGGAGCCATTTACTGGTGTCTTTTAGCATAATCCTGTCCTGAAGGCAGGACCCAGACCTCTTCTAGCCAAGCCCAGGGCAAGGTCTACAGGATGTTCCGAATTAAGGCAGAAGAGTCTGAGCCACTGAAGGCGTCTCAGTAAGCACAGGGCAGAGTCCGGCCTCAAAACAAGTTTTTTCTCGTCTTCCTCCAAGCCAAACCTCTCCATCATTTGGGAAACGATTTCCTGTCTGTGTGGGCAGCAGCTCCGAGCTCATAAAACAGTTACCCTAAGACCAAGGTTGTGTCTGTGAGGACAGAATATTTCAGAAATGCACTTGCTGACTGAGAAAAGCTTCTCACTTGGAATTCTTTGCACGCTCCCTCCCCTGGGGCCAGTAGTGGCTGAGAAGATGTTGACTCAGAAACATGTTGGCCAGGGCTCTCGCCCACGCCTACTGCAGGGTTGCCTGTAAAGCCCCTGGGAAGGCCCCTCCCCAGATGTGACTCCTAGTGGGTGCTGCAGGCTCGTGGCAGGGGGTGGGGGTGGAGTGGGAAGGAGAAAGGGCCATCCTGTCTAGAACTTTAGATGCTTTAGAGATGAACCGCTTGAAGGCAAACAAGTGGTTGGTTCACAGTCTAGCTTTGTGGTTCAGCCACACAGAGAAAATAGTATCCTTCTCATGGGGAGAAAGGAGAGGTGGTGAGGATTCCTCAGCATGGCCGGCATCACCGGGTGGGCCATGACGGGGCCGTTGGATGTCTTGGAGGTGCCTCTCCACCGGAGAGTCCAGTGCAGTGACATTCAGAAATGCGGGTGTTAGATCAGATAAACTGTTCTGTAAGGAGACAGATGGCCCATAGTTTCGGCTTTGCCAGCTGTAAGAACTCTGTGGCAATTACTTAACTCTGCTTCTGTGGCACAAAAGCAGCCATAGACAATACATAAATGAAGAAGTCGGTTGTGTCCCAATAAAACTTTATTTACAAAAACAGACGGCGGACCAGATTTGGTCCACGGCTGTAGTTTACATGTTAGAGGAATGAGAGCTCAGCCAGGGCTGGATGCCGAGGAGCGCTTACTGGAGGAGGACATGGCAGCCGAGAGAAGCAAGAAAAACATTCCTGGCAGTGGCTGGCTTCACCCCAAATCTCGTGTGTGACGGTGAGTGTGCTCCTGGATGCTGGCCTTGCCTCTCGGAGGATCCACCTTCCCTGGACCGGGGTCCCATAATTTAAGGCCTTGCTGTCACTCCGAGAGCTTCAAACAGACCTTTAAAAAATACTTTACCCAGCTCCTCTAGTCGTTTTCAGAGGGATGCTTGGCCCAAGTTTCCCTCCGTAACTGGTAGTCACCAGATGGCATCTGTCCTGTTGCTCTCTCGTTACTGGTGAGAAAAGCAGAATAGTTCCTTTCTGGGACACCCCTCTTGGCCTCAGGGACAGACAGCATCCATGATGGCCTCACACTGCCGGCCTCCCTTTCTTTTTCTTCCTTTTTTTTTTTTTTAAATAAATTTATTTATTTTTGGCTGCGTTGGGTCTTCGTTGCTGCGCGCGGGCTTTCTCTAGTTGCGGCGAGCAGGGACTACTCTTTGTTGCAGTGCATGGGCTTCTCACTGCAGTGGCTTCTCTTGTTGCGGAGCATGGGCTCTAGGTGCACGGGCTTCAGTAGTTGTGGCACACGGGCTTCAGTAGATGTGGCTCGCGGGCTCTAGAGCGCAGGCTCAGTAGTTGTGGCACACGGGCTTAGTTGCTCCGCGACATGTGGGATCTTCCCGGGCCAGGGCTCGAACCCGTGTTCCCTGCATTGGCAGGCAGATTCTTGACCACTGCGCCACCAGGGAAGTCCCCGGCCTCCCTTTCTTCAGGAGGAGAGAGGTTTCAGGTTGTGTATCTGTCAGCGGCAGGGGCTGGGCAGCGTGACCCTCCCGAGCTGGGGACGCTGTCGTTCCAGCTCACCTGGGAGCCCAGGCCTCATGCCAGCTGGGCCCAGGGAACATCCAGTCACTGTGAGGGAGACCTGGAGATGCTGAGTCCTCTGTCCACCCCACAGGAGAACTGTACCGGGTTTCCTTGAGGAGACGGAGGTTCCCAGCCCAGGGAAGCATCGAGATCCACGAAGACAATGAGGTGGGTTTCTGAGGGTGTCTGGGCCACCTGTGTGGTCAGGATGTCAGCAAGAGCCCCGAGCTGGTAGACAGGCCACCCAGTTTTCACTCAGCTCTTCATCTGACTTGCTGTGTGATGTCACGCTGGTCCCTGTCCTTCTCTGGGCTTCTGGATCCCGCATGAACTAAAAGAGTCCCTTGGGACTCTTCCCACCCTGACACGGAGGGGCTTGCCCTCCTAGCAGCCTGTGCCCCTCACTCTGAATGCACAGGAGGTGCCGTCAGAGTCCCCCTGTGTGTGTGTGATTCTCTGTGTGCCCCCTGCCCCCACCTCCCCATTGCCGGTCTCTGTCTCTCCTGACTGATGTCCCTCTTAGGAAGGCTGCCCGCAGCGCTCCTGCAAGACGCACGTCCTCCTGCTGGTGCTGCACGGGGGGAACATCCTGGACACGGGCTCGGGGGACCCGTCCTGCAAGGTGGCCGACATCCACACCTTCAGCTCCGTGCTGGAGAAGGTCACGCGCGCCCACTTCCCCGCAGCCCTGGGCCACATCCTCATCAAGTTCGTCCCCTGTCCCGCCATCTGCTCTGAGGCTTTCTCACTCGTCTCCAAGTGAGTCCCTTTCTGCTTGTTTGGACTGGCTGGGGTTGGGGGGGCGGGCCGAAGCGGAGGGGCTGCCCCTGCCACATGGGTACGTGGTGGGCAGGTAGGTGCCTTCCTAGGCCTCTCTGGGCTGTCAGGTCCCGATCAACCACGAGCATCACCAGTGGGAAGTGGTCAGCTAGAGTCCAAAGTGATTAACACTTGCGCACCGAATCCTCCTCTGCCCGGGGCTGGGTGGCACTCAGACCCACTTCCTGTGCTCAACAGGCCCTGGTCTCCTTGGCCCAGACAAGGAAGCTGAGGCATTGAGAGGTCAAGCAATGTCCCCAGGGTTACGCAGCCCATGGACCCAGGAGTCAAACCCAGGCCGCCCCACTCTCGAGCCACACAATTAAGAGCCAGTAGAGATGTGTGCTATGATGGAGGGGGCACAGGGCACTGCGGACACTCAGAGAGAGGGCCAGGGAGGCTTCCTGGAGGAGGTGACTTTTGGGTGTGCTTTGATAGTAGCGTAACATCTTAAGGGTGCGGGCTCTCCGGTCAGCCTGGATTTGAGTTCCGGCTGTGTAACCTGGGGGAAGTTGTTTAACCTCTCCCTGTGTGTTTCCTTATCTGTAAAATGGGGGTGATCATGATATTAACCACCTCCTAGAGTTATCGTGAGGATTCTGTGTGCTAGTGCGTGTGAAGCACGTGGCAAGGCGCAGGCATTAGCTGAGACTCACATCACCATCCTGGTAGGGGTCCTTGTTGGTGGACAGTGGGCCGGGGCAGGAGAAGAGAACCCTGCTGGCTGGGAATAAGGCAGTGTGCTTGCAGGGCTTAGTTCTTCACGAACCTGCCCTGGAACCAGTACGGGACAGATTGTGAAACTGGGGGCCCTCAGAACCTGGGGGACTTTGGGAGATCCTGCCCACTGCTCCAGGACCCGGGGGCTCCCTCAGGTGCTCCCCAGATGCCTGCCCTGTTGAACCAGCTGAAGGTGGTGCCTGGAGCCAGCTGGGAGTCCTGGCTGCTCAGCAGTGATATAGGCAAACAAGACCCTGAGCACCTGTGTGGCAAACGGCTGGCTCTCGAGCCTGGAGCCTGGAACTTTCTGCAGCTGGGGTGAAAGGGAGGCCAGTGGCACCTCGGTCTCACCCCTCACCCCCTTTCATAGCTTCTGCAGAGGAGCCCCCATCCATGTGGGGTTTGGGGAGGGTGGAGAGGGATCCCCAGTCTGGTGCCAACTCCCCAGGGGGATGGAGTGGGTGCTCTGGATCAGGTGTGGCTCTAAGGAGAGGGGCTCAGCGTCAGGCTGCTTCAGGGGGAACATGGGGAGGGCATGCGGGGAGTCCCCTCTGAGAGAGAGTTCTCCCCTCTGAGAGAGAAAGGAAAGTCTCCTCTGCCTTCTAGATTTATCCGTGTTCCCAGGACACGGGCTGGGCAGATCCCAACCAGAGTTGGAAGGAAGGAGGTTCGGTCAGGAAGGAGAGTAGTTCCCCAACCTGGTTAATGGCCCAGACTCCGGGTGTGTTTTTTTTTAAACTGCTAGGCGGTCGGGCCTCCCCCTGGGTGGGCTGAGTCCGGAGGGGAGGAGCCCTAGAATCTGCATCCCGACTTCCTCCAGGCTTTTGCTCTGCAGCGGGTTTGGGAAGCAGAGCTGAAAGAAGGCTCTGTCCCTCACTGCCAGTAGTCGGAGTTAATTGTGTTCCTTCATCATCAATCTCAGGACTCCCCACCCCTCCCCGCTCTCCCCAGGACATCTGACCTCCAGGGCCGGGTCACCCGGCTCAGGCCTGATCTCCAGGAAGACAAATGGCCCGGCATCCACTGGAGGGGCCAGCCGGAGGGAGCCTAGCTGTCCCCCAGGCAGCTCCTTACCCCAGCCATCGATCACCCCTAATCACTGCTGGGAAGGAGGTCTTTCTCAGCTAATTAAAATCTCTCCGGCTGCAATTGAGGGCTGTTTCCTCTAATTTGTGTTTCTTTTGGAGATGAGGAATGGCTGTTAGGCCCGCCTGGCACACCATGAGGTCTCTGCCTCCTGTCCAGGGTGCCCTGAGCCCTGTCACCTTCCCCAGTTTCTGTCAGGTCCCTGTTGGGCCCTGGGATGACCTGAGCTTGGACTATGGGGGAAGGGCAGGCTCTGGGGAGGGGACGTACAGTCCCTCCCTCTGTTGTCCCTCCCGGCCAGCTGGGTCCGGTACCCCAGGGGACAGAGGTAGGATGGGTGGGGTGCAGGCAGGCACAGGCAGCTGGGAGCTGGTCCCTATTGGGGCTGAGCTGCCCAGAGAGAGGGAGGCAGGAGGAAGTGAGGGGCCCACGCAGCGGCTGAGGATCAATCCACTGGTGTGTGGGGGGGTGCTGTAGGACAGGCTCTCTCAGTCCTTTCTGGGGTCACAGACCTTTCTGCAAAGCCCTTGATGGCTCTGATCCTCTCCCCAGAAAGATGGACACGATATCATGCGTGCAGCTGCGTGCCCACCTCCAAGCTGTGGCCGATGTGTGATACCCATGCCTGGCATGCCCTCTCACCTCCCTTCTAGCTTTCCTAAAGCCTTTCTTGAGGCCTAGTTCAAGCCTCACCTCCTCCAGGAAGCCTGCCATGATGACATGTCCCCGTCCTGATCCACACCAGAGGCTTCCTCCATAACTGGGGTGTCCTTTGAAGCCATACAGAAAAGGGCAGAGAGCACTGCTGTCATAAGAGGCACAGGGCCCACATCATGGCTGGCACGGGATGGACATACAGGGGATTCAGCAGAGGCTTGCCCCTCCCTCCACCCCCACCCCATTGCCTGTGCTTTGTCTCGTCCGGCTCCTGCCTGTGTCCTCCTGAAGAGTCCCCGAGCCGAACGCCCAATTCCTGGCCAGCATGTGCTCTCTTTTGCCCGGCTGGGCTTACCTTGGCCCCCTGTCTGCAGCCTGAATCCCTACAGCCACGATGAGGGCTGTCTCAGCAACAGCCAGGACCACATCCCTCTGGCCGCCCTGCCCCTGTTGGCCATCTCCTCCCCGCAGTACCAGGATGCAGTTGCCACCGTCATCGAGCGAGCCAACCAGGTGTACATGGAGTTCCTCAAATCCCCCGATGGGATTGGCTTCAGTGGGCAGGTAGGACAGCCTGCCCTCACCTCCCTGTCCTGGTCCCTGCCTGGAGAGAGGCTGGGGTCTTCCAGAAGGATCTAGACCAGGGTGCCCTGGAGCCCTAGTTTCTGAGATCCAAAGAGGCTTTTGAGATCTTTGAGTTTATCCTCATTTTACAGATAGAAAAACTGAGGCCAACATCTGAGTTCTGATTTTCAGCCCATGCTGATCTGTGGCCCAAGTCTGACCCCTGACTGTAGCCTGCCTCCTGTCCTCAAGCTGACCCTCCCATCCCCCTGTTGGGACTCTCAGTGCCTCCCTGGGAGAGGCTCCTTGTTCCCCCGCGGACAGGCGACCCACGCTCTGGCTGGGTGTGGAGTGGGGGTGGGGGGTGGCAGTGGGCAGGCCTGCAGTCCCAGCTCTGCCTTCTCCAGGTGTGTCTCATCGGGGACTGTGTGGGGGGCCTCCTGGCCTTCGATGCCATCTGCTACAGCGCGGGGCCCTCAGGTGACAGCCCTGGCAGCAGCAGCCGGAAGGGGAGCGTCAGCAGCACCCAGGTGCGGGCCAGATAGTGGGAATGGGGGAGGGTCTGTCCTTGGGAGCCCCAGCCCCGGCCCATGGGGAACAGGGCCTTTCTTGGGGGAGCAGTGTTAGCTTTTCATGTTTGTGCTGTGACATCCACGTTACAAGGTATCGTATCACAGTCCTGCAAGAGTAGTGGGAGATGATTATTACAGGTGAAGAAACTGAAGCCCAGAGACGGCTCATGCCGGGTTTGGTCCCTAGACAGCTGTCCAGAGTCCTGCTGGGTTGCCGAGCCCTTTGGACTTGGGGGAAAGCCCTGTGCCTAAAATCCCACCATTACTGTGCTGTGGCTCCCATGCCCCTTTTGGAAGAAGTACTGCCTCACACCGTAGGAGAAAGGGGTTCATCTGTGCTGGGGGAGGAGGCGGGGCCCCGGAGTCTCCAGTGACCGAAGTGTCCTCCTGTCCTCTGCTCGGCCGCAAAGGACACCCCGGTTGTGGTGGAGGAGGAATGCAGCCTGGCCGGCAGCAAGCGACTCAGCAAGAGCAGCATCGATGTCTCCAGCGCGTTGGAGGATGAAGAACCCAAGAGGCCATTGCCCCGGAAACAGAGCGACTCCTCTACCTATGACTGCGAGGCCATCACCCAGCATCACGCCTTCCTATCAAGGTAACCGCTCCTTGTGCCTGCTGCCTTCCAGCAAAGTGTCCAGCGGGACAGGACCTCGGCCCGTAGTCATCTGGGAGGCCTGTGACTCCCAGGCCCTTGCATTGGGGTTGGGGGAAGGGAGCAGCACTGAAATGCTGGGACCAAGGCCATTTCCCACGGACTCTGCGCCAAGACCCGGGACTCTGCACCCTGTGTCCGCCCCACTCCCCAGCTTACAGAGAGCTGGGGGCAATCGGTCCCACCAAGAGGGTAGATGCTGCTCTTCCGCCTACTTCACTGATGGTCTTAAGAATCTGGTGAAAGAACAGATGTAGGTGTGTTTTGTATTTCTTGGTATTGTGTTCTTGGTATTTCTCAGATGGGGCAGCAGAGGCCAAGGAGGTTAGGAACTTTCCAGGGATCACACAGCCAGTTTACTGGAGAGCTGGGGTCAGCAGTTTGGTCTCCCAGGGCCCAGCACCCAATGCACTCTCATTCAAAGGCCAGCCGGGCCCCTCCATGGAACTGCCCACCCTTTAACTTTCTAGAAGAGGCATGTTAACAGACACTGGCTGGATGAATTATCTGTACATTTATTCAGGATTCAGATGGGTATTGAACATAGATGCAGATGGGAAGGAACGCCTCTTTTCTTCTTCCCTTTCTCCTCAATTCTCTCCTCCCATCCTCCCTCCTCTTTTCTACCCAGATGATAAGTAGCATGAGGTCATCCCAACATTTGGAAAGTGTATCCTCTCACCATTGCTGACTTCGGAGTATTTCCTTGCAGTATATTTTTTACTTGCTTTGCCTATAGTTTTACTTTAAAAAACCCTCTAATATTGTGGTCTTTTCCCCATATAATTAATTAAAAATAGTTGGTAAATATTCTTTTTTAAAAAAATTATTATTATTTAATTTATTTTTTTTAACCTTTTATTTATTTTTTCTTTTTTACATCTTTATTGGAGTATAATTGCTTTACAATGGTGTGTTAGTTTCTGCTTTATAACAAAGTGAGTCAGTTATACATATACATATGTCCCCATATCTCTTCCCTCTTGCATCTCCCTCCCTCCCACCCTCCCTATCCCACCCCTCCAGGCGGTCACAAAGCACCGAACTGATCTCCCTGTGCTATGCGGCTGCTTCCCACTAGCTATCTACCTTACGTTTGGTAGTGTATATATGTCCATGCCTCTCTCTCGCTTTGTCACAGCTTACCCTTCCCCCTCCCCATTCTTAAAAATATTTTTTTGAGTGAATGGATGACATCTTACTTAGTCCCAGTAACTGGACACTTTGGCTTTTTCCAGTTCTTTGCAATTATAAACAGCACTCCAGAAACATCTTTGTGCATAAATATTTTATTTATATATATATATATATATATGGGTTATTTCATTCAGATGGATTCCTGGAGGAAGAATTATTAAGTCAAAGGCTCTGCATATTCAAATCATATTTAAAGCCCCTTGGAAAGATTATTCTTTAGAAAAGCAGCTACATTTCAAGTCAGGTTGCAAGGTAAAATCATACCATTTCTGGTTCATCCTTGAAAAATCCTTTAAGAAAGCCCCAAATTTGGAGAGTGACATGAAGTTGGAGGCTCTCGATAGCTGGTCCAACACAGCCAGCTCTTCCTTCTGGTGTAGGGACAGATGGCTGTTTCTCTGGCAGTTAAGTAGTTGGTGTGTGTTTAGGGACCACGCTGTACATGAAATACGAATTGTTAAACACCGGGGTGGTCATCCTCACAGCAAGATGCTCACACTGTGAGAGGCGGAGGGTGTGTGGGGATTCAGATTCAACTGCCCAGACCCTCGCCCACAGGGGATGGGGGACTGGCACACATTATTTCGATTGTTATTTCTAGGATTCCCTTTCTCCTCCAACTTGAGTATTTTAGTAGAATTTGCATTCCATTAATGGATTCATAGATCATGCGATCCTGCTGGACTTTCTTAAACCCCGAGCAGTACCTAAATGCAGCTGGAAGGTCAGGGAGGTCCCCAGTTTTCTGCCCATTCTCAGCAGCCCACTCTGGGTCTGTGGCTAAACATCAACTTGAAGTCTTTGGGGCAACGGGCACCTGGGATGGGAACGGCTGGAATTCTGTGTGTCTCATGTTTTTCTCTTTAAGCTCAGCTTCCTTTGTGGGCTAGAGGGGAGGGAAGACAAAGCTCTTTGCATCTGTGTTTGCAAGTTGCCTGGAACATGAGTTACCATGAAAGCCCTCATCCTGGCAGAACTGATGTCACCCAGCTGTCTGGCCAGGCCGGGCTTCTCTGCTGGACAGGGCAGGAATTCACAGTGTGGCCATCACAAGACCAGTACGATGGGGCAGACCTGCCAATGTGCAGGGGGCTTAGGTTTTCAGGTGCTCAGTCTATTTTAGTGAAGAAAGTTTGATTGGATCATGGCCACGCGTATTTGTTCAAGTAGCGTCTGTGGCTGCCCGCGTGCCACGCGGCAGAGTTGAGTTAAGTAGATGTGATGGAGGCCATATGGCCCCCGAAGTCTGAAATATTTACCATCTGGCCCTTTACAGGAAAAGTTGGCTGACTGCTGCCTTACCCAAACGTTGGCCAGGCCTTGGCGTTGGATGCTGAGATGGTCGCCATCTCGTGTCGGTGATCCATCAAGTGGACTCCGGGTCTGAGCCCCGCCCCAGAGACAGAGGGCTGGGCGCTGCACCACGGACCTCAGGCTGCTCTGCTAAGTGCTCACCCCCCGTGCTTGGTCCTCCCCTAACCTGCGCTCCCCTGTCTTCCTCCCTCGGCCAGCATCCACTCGAGCGTGCTGAAGGATGAGGCGGAGCCCCCTGCGGCCGGGGGGCCCCAGCTCCCCGAGGTCAGCCTGGGCCGCTTGGATTTTGAGGTGTCCGACTTCTTCCTCTTTGGCTCGCCCCTGGGCCTGGTCCTGGCCATGCGGAGGACGGTGCTGCCCGGACTGGATGGTGGGTATGGTGTGGGCTGGGGTCCAAGATGCCTTTGGGTCACTAGGCCACTGTGTGAGGGCCTGGAATTGGGGAGAGTGGGGGCGGGGAGGGCCACGGAGTTGGGGTAGATGAAGAGAGAGGTGAGGAAGAAGAAGGAGGGGTCGGGGGGGAGGAGAGTGGGGCAGTTTCCCTAGATGGGCAAAGGTGAGGCAGCTCCTGGTGGATTTCGCTGTCCCTGTCACATGCCCCAGACTGATTTGTGCCCCCATTGTCCAGTTGTCATGCTGTCAGGGAAGAGAAGCCCTATTGCACCCACCCCCTCCATCCCCAGTACCCAGGCAGGCCCTCTGCAGCTGGGTTGGTCTCACTGCCCCCTGCAGATGCCCTGCTCACCTCAGTGCGTTTGCTCTTGCAGTCCCTGCAGCCTTCAGTGCCTTCTCCCCATTCCTCTAAAATACACACGGAGGTGATTTGCACCAGCAGATGGCTTAGCAATGACTCTGAGGATATAAGAGGCTGGAGGCACCTCAGAGAACAATGGATCAAGGATTCTCGAATTTCCTTAGCACCAAAGTTTACCAACAACCTGCACTATGGAACAGATAAAAAGTGGGGGGGGGTCTGCTAGAAGTGGGGAGAGGAGGCAGAATCCCACGGCCGTCCTTAACGTTGCTAAGGAAACCTAGGGCTCCCTGGATGCTGGACTGTCCAGTCCTCTAAGAGGGACAGGGAGGTGCGTTGATGCGCTGAAGCCTCAGTGGAGACACCTGCTGGTCAATGGGAGAAGTGTTCTGTCAGCTCTGGCAAACTAAGAAGTCTACTTACTACTGGGCTTGGGAATTGAGCGGGCCGAAGGAAGGGGTGCTGATCCTGACTGAAAGATCCTAGGTCCGCTTCATAGATCAGGTAGCAACTAAGTGGCAGCTAGAAGAATTTAAAGGCGTTTGACCAGTGGAAATAGTGGAGGGCGTCCTGCTAGGAGGAGGGGCAGCTTGAGCAGAAGCACAGAGAAAGGAAAGCAGCAAGCCTGGCTGGGGAGTCACTGACGTCCACCATGGCTGTAGTGCTGGGCACCTACAGCGGTGCTTCTAGGTGGGGCAGGTTGGCAAGGCATTGAAGGCCAAGCTGAACCTCATGGCTTTGATCCTGTCGGTAGCAGGGAGCCATGGCAGGTTCTTGAGCAGAGGAGTAGGCTACTCAAAGCTGCAGTCAAGGGAGCCTCCTAGGGCCAAGGGAGCAGGTGCTCAAGGGGCTTCCCCCATGTATCCTCCCACTTCCCACCCCCACCCAGGTTTCCAGGTACGTCCTGCCTGCAGTCAGGTCTACAGCTTTTTCCACTGCGCAGACCCCTCTGCCTCCCGGCTTGAACCACTGCTGGAGCCCAAGTTCCACCTGGTGTCGCCCGTCAGCGTGCCCCGCTACCAGAGGTTCCCGCTGGGTGACGGACATTCCCTCCTCCTTGGTAGGCCCTCAGGAGTATAAGAGTGTGCTGAGCCGGAGGCTGGGCCCCAGCTAGGAGGTGCCCCAGGACACCCTCTCTGGTCCAGCCCCTCCAAGCTAGTCAGCTGTCAGAGTTGACTAGACTCACCTGAACAAGGTCTGTGTGCTTGGTGCGGGGGGGACAGGAAGACAGCTGACTCACCTGCCTTCTGAGCAGCCCACCTGTGTGAGCACCTGTTCTGCAGGAGGCATCTTTGGGCTCTGCCCCGTGACCAGCTCCCATGGCCGGGACCAGCATCATACTTGAGTTGTCAGACCTGATTGTAAGTCCAGGGATCCATGCTGAGTACTATTCCTAGAGCCCAGCCTGGACTCTGGAGGGGCAGGGCACGGAGTGGGTCACCCTGGAGGGCTTCATGGAAGAGGGGACCTTCAACCAAGGCATTGGACAGGTGGAGAAGAGCTGGAGGATGGGGGTTGGAGAGATCTTCTGGGTGGAGGGAACATCAGGAGCAAGGGCAGGTGGGTTTGGGGGAGGGCCAATGGCCTCCAGGGCTTAAGTGGGGTGAGCCAGGCATGGACTGGGGTGAGGCCAAGGGGAGGCCTCTATTGGACAGTCAGGGGCTTGGAGATCAGAGCCTTGGCTCCGTACCACAGTTCAGGAAGTTTAGCCAAGCCTGTTCATAGATTTGGGCCAGATTGGGGGCGGGGGCTGCTGTGCATGTGGCTCATTCAGGATTAAAATCCAATTTACCGGGCTTCCCTGGTGGCGCAGTGGTTGGGAGTCCGCCTGCCGGCGCAGGGCGCGCGGGTTCATGCCCCGGTCCGGGAGGGTCCCGCGTGCCGCGGAGCGGCTGGGCCCGTGAGCCGTGGCCGCTGGGCCTGCACGTCCGGGGCCTGTGCTCCGCAATGGGAGAGGCCGCAGCGGTGAGAGGCCCGCGTACCGCAAAAAAAAAAAGAAAAAAAAATCCAATTTACCCCCCTTGCCCCCATTTCAGTGGAAACTTAATTTCCAAAGTCCTCTTTTGTCAGGAGTTTCCGTAGATAGAAGGGGCTCTAAAACCTTCCCACATCTTAAAATGTGTCACTCTCTGCTCAGGGCATCCCCGTGCCCCCAGGGGGCGCCCTCGCTCCCAGGCTGGAGGCCCCATTCATTTCCAAGCTCAGCCACAGTCCTCTGTGGCTCAGGGAGGAGTCTGATACAAGAGTACATGGTAATGTGCCACCTGTGACCTCAGCTGGTGCTTTTGAGGCAGGGTCCCAGACGCGCCCTCGGCAGCTCTTCTGGGGCTGGACGTGACGGTTGGGACCCTGACTCGTGCCTGCCTAACCCATGGCTTGGAGGAGGTGAAATCTGACTGCACACTATGGTGAGGTGGTCCCGTCAGGCCCTGGGGTAAGAGGTGCGGGCTGCCCGCTGGGCAGGTGAGGGAGCAGGCCGGGCTCAGCCTCCTGCCCAGCATGGGGCTGGCGCACACGGGCAGCTTCATCTGAGGCCCACCACTCGGCCTTGACTGTGAAATTCCCCCTCCAGCTGACGCCTTGCACACCCACAGCTCCCTCTTCCTGGAGGGCAGCTCCCGGGGCAGCCCGCCGCTTCTGGAGGCCCCTGCCTCACCCCCTCAGGCCCCGAGGTCCCAGCGCCCGGGGCGGAGGATAAGCCAGGGCAGCTCCCACAGTGAGAGCTCGGAGTCCTCGGACAGCCTGGCCCCCGTGGGCACCTCCCGCAGTGAGTGAGGGTCTCCCGGGCCCTGCCTGGATTCACGGGAGAGGGAACCCTCCTCCGGGTGGCCGCTGGCCCACTGCCGGGGCTGCTGAGGGCGGGGGAGGAGGGGAAAAGGGAGTCCAGACCGAGCTCTGACCTCAGAACTGTGACCTCTGACCCTGGACAGGGGCCCTGACCTCTGACCGTGGACTGAGATGTGACCTTGCCAGGCCTCGACTTAATCCCAACGTTCAGTTTTCCCCCTGGGAGTCCCTGTGACCAACAGCCCTGGGATGAGACTGTGCACGTCTCCGTGGGTCAGGCCCCCATCCTGGGGACCAGTTTGCAGCACGCGTCCTGGGGGAGGGGTGGGTATGCGAGGGGGCTGGGGGGTCGTTGAAGGTGGAGGAGGACCGGCACATTTCCCAGAGCTCATTCTGAGCCGAGCGCTCTGGCCCCAGACTTGTGCCCCGAGTGGCACATCCACCCCTGGATCCGGGCCCTGGGGTCCCGCGCTGCCCCTTGGGTCAAAGCCCCGGGCAGGCCGCTCTGACCTTGCCCCACTCTTGGACCCGCAGTCACAGCCAAGTGGTGGGGCAGCAAGCGCATCGACTACGCCCTGTACTGCCCCGACGTCCTCACCGCCTTCCCCACCGTGGCCCTACCCCACCTCTTCCACGCCAGCTACTGGGAGTCCACGGACGTGGTGGCCTTCATCCTGAGACAGGTACTGTCGTCCCTTCTTGGGAGGGCCCGTCCTTCTGGGGAGAAGAGGCTGACCTTGCAGGCCACGTTGGACACTGGGAAGGCACTGAAGCGCGATGAGTGGGGGGGTGACCTGGACAGACAACGGTTTTCCTAAGGAACGCTGGCTTCTGGCCAATGGCGTGGTACTTTCTAGAAAATTAAATAGACACCACATAGGAGAATGTACCTATGTTTCAGCTTGGAGACTGGAGTCATCATGCCTGTTCCCCTGTGGGTCTCAAGGTCCTCGTCTCTAAAATAGGTGGAGAGAGAGGCCAGTGACTGAGGGAGAGCCTGGTGGGGAAGAGGATGGGAGGTGAGGGTCGGATCACATGCACCCTTCACGGCCAAGGTCAGAGGGGGATTTTATACTGGGTCCAATGAGAAGCCACTGCAGAGTTTTGAGCAAGGGAGAGATACTGATATTTTAGAAGGAAGTCCTGTGGCTGCTGCTTGGAGGGCAGGAGAGCAAGTGTGAGGCCCCGCTATGAGGCAAGCATGGGATCCCAACCTTGAGGTGGCGGCTTGGGCTAGGAAGCCGGTGGCGTGGCGGAGGTGCCGAGGAGCTGCCGGGTTGGAGGTGTGGTGACAGGACCTGCTGACGTTCGGGCTGCGAGGGAAGGACGGGGGGCGGGTCCCACGAATCCTGGTTTCCACTCGATTAACTATGGTGACACTATGCCCTAGGGCTGGGGGAGAGCGGGGCTGGGCGGGAGGGGATACTGAGTCTTGGGTCTGGACCTGGGAAGATGAGATGCCTGTTAGATGTTGGGAGGGAAGGTGAGTGGAGAATCTGGAGCTTAGCTGGCTTGGAGATTAAAATGTCGAGTCATCAGAGCTTGGATGGCATTTAAAGCCAGCGATGGGTTGCCCTGCTTCTCACACCAATTCCCATGTGTGGGTTTTTTCCCCACACCAGGCAAGTCTCTGACCTCAGCTGGGTGCCCTGCAATTTCACTCAGTTTTGACATTATCTACCTAGAGATAGGGCCAGATCCCACAGGTTAAGGGCTCAGCCCTGCAACTGCCCGCCCCTCCCCCATCAGATGTCAATCTTCAGGTCGTCACCTGGGTTTCTCTCTCTCTCTCTCTTTTTTTAAACATCATGAAAAATTTTTTTCTATATATTTTTTTGGTTGCGTCAGGTCTTAGTTGGCGCACATGAGATCTTCATTGAGGCATGTGGGTCCTTTCGTTGCAGCACGTGGGCTTCTCTCTAGTTGTGGCATGCAGGTTTTTCTCTCTCTAGTTGTGGCGCGCGGGCTCTGTAGTTTGTGGCACACGGGCTCTCTTGTTGAGGCGTGTGGGCTCAGTAGTTGTGGCACGTGGGTTTTAGTTGCCCCGCAGCATGTGGGATCTTAGTTCTCCGACCGGGGACTGAACCCACGTCCCCTGCATTGGAAGGTGGATTCTCTACCACTGGACCACCAGGGAAGTCCCTCACCTGGGTTTTCTGACACACGGGCTATAGAATGGAGGTTCCAAAGATCCTCTCCTTGGATTCAGTTAATTTGCTAGAGTGGCTCACAGAACTCAGTTTATTTACTAGATTACTGGTTAATTATAAAAAGATTTTATAAAAGGAACAGCCAGATGGAAGAGATGCAAGGGGCAGGGTATGGGGAAAGGAGTTGGAGCTTCCATGCCCTCTCTGAGGGCACCACCGTCCCCAAATTCCCATGTGTTCACCAACCTGGAAGATCTCCAAATCCCATCCTTTTGGGTTTTTGTGGAGGCTTCATTACATAGACATGATGGATTAAATCACTGGCTTTCGGTGATTGAACTCCAGCCTCCAGCCCCTCTCCCCTCTCTGGAGGTGGTGATGTGGGGCTGGGGCGGGACTGGAGGTGGTGATATGGGGCTGGGGCGGGACTGAACGTTCCAACCCTCTGATCACAAGGTTGGTTCTCCTGGCAACCAGCCCCATCCTTAGATGCGGTTCAAGTCACCTCATTAACATATCAAAAGACACCTTTGTCCCTCTCACTTAGGAAATTCCAAGGATTTGAGGAGCTTTGTGCCAGAAATTGGACAAAGACCAAATACATACTTCTTCTTATAAATCACAATATCACAGATACCGAGGGAGTTACTGTAGATGGAGAAGTTCAGGGAGGAGTCCTGGAGCTCCTCTGGGGAGAGAGGAAGAGCCACCGAAGGGAACGGAGGAGGACATCCCTTGAGGTCGGAGGAGGACCAGAGCGGATAGACGGGAGGGGGCCGCTGAGTTGGGCAGGGTGGAGGTCACAGGGCCTTGGCAAGAATGGCTTCAGAGGAGACACAGGGTCAGAAGCCTGCCTGGAGTGAGGGAGGGGAGAAGGCAGGGGGGACGTGGAGACAGTGCAGGGCGAGTCTTCTGTGGACTTTTGCTGTCAGGGAGAACAGGAACATGTGATGGTGGTTGAGACGGGTCCTAGGGAGAGGCGCCATGACGGCATATTTAGATGCTAAGGAGAAGGATCCAGTAGTGAGGGACTAGCCAGCAATGTAGGGTTCAGAGGGGAGCTGGCTCCATTATGTTCTTGAGGGGGTGGGTGGGGCTGGGTGGGACCGGGGCTCCAGCTGGCCTTCAATAAGGGTCACCCACCGTAATGGGGGAAGGCAGAGAAGTGGTACGGACACAGGTGGCTGCTAGGTTTGGGTGTTGAGAGCAGAGGCTGCTTCCAGGCCAGAGCATTTGAGAGACAGTGGTCTGGCCCCAGCCGTCAGGACCGGTGGGCAGAGTGGTAGGTGCTGGGGGCTCCCGGCCTCCTGAGGGTCCCAGGCTGGGAGGTGGGGAGGCCTGGGGGAGGGCCTGACTGGCTGCAAGCTGGAGGGCCCTGACACCGTGGGGAGGAGGGAGAGGGGTCCAGATGGCCTGACCCAGAGTCCTGCTGGGCCGCTAATCAGGTGATGCGCTATGAGAGCGTGAACGTCAAGGAGAGTGCTGGCTTGGACCCCGCAGCACTGAGCCCCGCCAACCCCCGCGAGAAGTGGCTTCGAAAGAGGACCCAGGTCAAGCTGCGGGTATGTGCTTGTTGGAGGTGCCTACGGGTTGAGGCTGTGGTCTCGGGGAGGTGGGGCTGCCCCCGGGGGCTGGGGCATCCACACGGCGGGGAAGGGCTTTGGTTCGCTCCTCAGATCGCCGTGCTCGTACATGCTGGGATTCAGGCTTAGACGAGGCCCCCGGGGGCGGCAGTGGATGGGGAGGGGGGAGTAGGTGAGATGGGGAGCTGGTTGCCCGTGGCCTGGCTCCGCAGGAGCACCACGGGTGGGGCTCCAGGGCGCTGGGGATGGTGAGGAGATGCCAACTGTGGAGCAATTGCTATATGCCAGGGCTCTGTAGATGTACCCAGGGGTCCGAAAGAGTCCTACACACAACCACGGGGCTCACAGCCCAGTGTGGCATTTGCCATCATATAGAGGGAGGCACAGATTAGGAAGAAGATGAAGAGAAGGATTGTCGGGGCAGGCCGTGTGGTGCTTCCCTGAAGAAGCATCATCTCTGCGAGGTATTGATGTACGAATAGGAGTTCGGTAGGCATACATTCATTTACTCAGCAAACGATGGTCAATACCTACTGTGTCCCAGACCCTTTGCCAGGCAGTGGGGCACAGGGATTTACAAGCACAGCCACTGCTGGGGTGGGCACTTCCAGTCCTGTGGGAACATCAGACATGGACTCCAAGAACAGTCCTAAATGGTACAAGGTGATCAGTGATCCACGAATCAACTCTTTTTTTGGTAAACATATTTATTGAGCTATAACCACATTTTATACAATTCACCCACTTAAAGTGTGCAATTCAAGGTATCTTAGTGTATTCAGCGATGTGTGCAGCCATCATCATGGTTAATTTTAGATCATTTTCATCACCTGCAAAAGAAATCCCTTAACCTTTAGCTACCATCCCCCTCCCCCAGCCCCCTACTGCCACCCCTAACCTTAAACAACCACTAATCTACTTTCTGTCTCTATAGATTTGCCTATTCTGGACATTTCATAGAATGGAATCATACAATATGTGGTTCCTTGCATCTGGCTTCTTTCACTGAGCACCTTTTTCAAGGTTCATCCACGTTGTGGTTTTTGTCAGTACTTAATTCCTTTTTACGGCATCTTTCCATGTGTTTATTTCCATGAATGAGCTCTTCCCTTATCAGTATTCTGGTAAGCAGGCCTGCATCTCCCACTTGACTGAGGGTTTCCAGGTCAGCAGGGTCCATGACTGGTTCCTCTCTGCATCCCCAGAGCCCAGCTCTGGGACCAGTGCAGATGAGGTGCCTGCAAATGTTTGTTGAATTGAATTAAAATACCATGGGAATTGAGAGGAGGTAGAGACCATCTCTGGGGAGTCCACCAGTGCTTCTTGGAGAGGACGACGTTGAGTCAGGTCTTAGTGGATGGGCTGGAAGAAGGAGGCAGGGGACCAGGGATGCCATAGAAAGTGGGGGGACCAGTGTGAGCAAAGGCCCAGAGGCCTCTGCAGAGCCTGACCTGAAAGAACCAGTGGGGCTTCAAAGGGCGGCAGCAGGAGATGGGACTGAAAAGATTGCCCAGCAAAGTTTTGATGCCAGGCTCAGGATTTGTACTTCATCCCAAGGGCCCCGGGGGGTTAAAAGATCTGTGCTTTATAAAGACGGTTCATCTGCCACGGGGGGTGTTTTTGAACAAGGGGCTCCTTTAAGATGCTACTAGCAGAGCCCAGGGGAGAGGCACCTGGGTGTGGGAAAAGACACAGATGTGGGTGGTTCTGTACAGATAGAGTGGTTGGGGTCTTGAAGCCAGGCTGGGAGTGGTGGGCAGCTGGGGCCAATGTAGGCCTCTGAGCTACGGAATGAATTGAAACCAGACGTGAAGCAGGATGGGGATGCTGGGATAGTTAGAGACAAGTGACGCAACGTCCAGCATTGCTCCAGAATGATCTGGAGCGGGGTGGGGGGAATCCAGCCAGGGAAGAACAGAACCAGAATGGCCGTGACTGGTTTCCGGCCACACGAGACTTCCTACACTGTTTTCTCTACTCTTTTTTTTTTTTTTTTTTTTTTTTTAGTTCTCATTTTTTTTTTTTTATTAATTAATTTATTTATTTTTGCTGTATTGGGTCCTCGTTTCTGCGCGAGGGCTTCCCCTAGCTGTGGCAAGCGGGGACCACTCTTCATCGCTGTGCGCGGGCCTCTCACTATTGCGGCCTCTCTTGTTGCGGAGCACAAGCTTCAGACGCGCAGGCTCAGTAATTGTGGCTCATGGGCCTAGTGGCTCTGCGGCATGTGGGATCTTCCCAGACCAGGGCTCGAACCCGTGTCTCCTGCATTGGCAAGCAGATTCTCAACCACTGCGCCACCAGGGAAGCCCCTGTTTTCTCTACTCTTGACATTTAAATCGCCAACGAAGCAGAGACGGATGGTAAACGGCTACTGGATGTGAGTCATGATGAGGAAGGAAGAAGTGAAGGTGACCCTCAGTTTCCAGCCTGGGGGTCTAGAAGGATGCCAGGCTCTGAGGACTGGCTGTTACCTCCGGGCCATGGGGAGAATCAAGAGCGGAGAATGCTGGTCTGCAGGAGCCCAGGGCTCCTTGGAGACAACGTGAGGGTCTAAGGGTCTGTTTCCCTCGTGGATTCCATGGGGACACATCTCGGAAACTCTAATGAGGTTAATAGGAAGGAAGGCAATATCCGGCAAGTGCGCATCCCTCCGGCTGACCCTGGGCTGACGTAAGGAAAAAACCAGGTCAAGTCCCCTTGCAGAAGCTGAGCTGGTTTCTGTCCTTCCAGAATGTCACCGCCAACCACCGGGCCAACGACGTGATTGCTGCCGAAGACGGCCCCCAGGTCCTGGTGGGGCGGTTCATGTACGGGCCCCTCGACATGGTGGCCCTGACCGGGGAGAAGGTACAGAGAGGCTGGGCCATCCCCTCCTGGGTACCACATGGCACGTGGGGTGAGGGCTGCGGAAGCCCTGGCTGCACGAGGTGGGAGACGCTCACGCAGGTCAGGGAGGGAGAGCGGGAGTGAGGGATGGACTGGGTGCCTCGGAGAAGCTGGTGCAGCTGCCGTGGAAAGAGGAAAGGTGGTTGGAGCCAGGAACTAGCATCGGACAGGACCCCAAGCCCTGCTGTCTTGGCAGAGAAGAGCTCCCAAGCCCAGCCCCAGCCCCCCGGCCTTCAGCGATTCCCCTGGTCCCCTCACTGCCTGCAGGTGGACATCCTGGTGATGGCAGAGCCTTCCTCCGGCCGCTGGGTGCACTTGGACACGGAGATCACCAACAGCAGCGGCCGAATCACGTACAGCGTGCCGCGGCCCCGGCGCCTGGGGGTCGGAGTCTACCCCGTGAAGATGGTCGTCAGGTAAGACCCAGGGAACATTCTCGTGCTTTCACCCAGTTCCTTGGCCCTGACAGCCAGGCCTGTCCAGAAGATGGGGTCCTCGAGGTACTGTCTTTTGGACCCTGTCCTTGTCTGCAGGGAGAGAGGAAAATGGGATGCGGTCACAGCTGTAGCATCAGGAGATGCCGTCCAGGTTCTCTCTCAACCTGGCCCCGACTGAGCTCTGACCCAGGCTGTGGGCTGACCTTGGCCTCAGGCTGACACACTGACGTTGAGCGCACCGCTGGCCATACCTTTCAGGGGCGACCAGACCTGCGCGATGAGCTACCTCACGGTGCTGCCCCGGGGCATGGAGTGCGTGGTCTTCAGCATCGATGGCTCCTTTGCGGCCAGCGTGTCCATCATGGGAAGCGACCCCAAGGTCCGGCCGGGGGCAGTGGACGTTGTCCGGTGAGTGCTCCCTCTCTGCAGGGGATGTGTCCCCCGGGGCAGGGGCCAGCAGCCCTGAGGGTTACGGGCCCGGAGCCGGGAGTCCTGGCTTCACCTCCAGGAGTAATTTACTGAGGGCCCTTGAGAAACTCGGATGCCCTCCCTCCCTCCCTCCCTCTCTGTCTTCCTCCCTGTGTTTATTCTAACGCTGTCTGAGCATTCTGTGCGGAGAATCAGGCCTGGTCTCTCGCATTCAGATCCCAATCAGGATAACATCGGTGTGTTCTGAGTACCGGCTGCTGTGTGGCAAATGCCTCCATACTTAGCAACTGAAGATCAAGCTTTATTATTCTGTCAAATCGGTGACTGGGTTCTGCTGGGAGTTTCTCCCGTGGGGTCTCCCCAGCAGTGGCAGTCAGGTGGTGGTCCAGCCTGGGGGTCATCTAAGGGCTCCACGGGGCTGGAGGTTGAGGATGTCCAAAATGGATGATGACCTCACGTGTCTCGTTCCTCGGCTGGGGCGTCTCTTTCTCTCTCTCCACGTGGCTGTTCCATGTGGCCAGCCAGGGGGTCTCAGACTAGCCACACTTTGTACCTGGTGGCTGACTTCCACCATGGTGACCGGCCTCCTCTGGTTCCTAGAGACCCAGCTGGAAGCTACAAGTGTTCTTAGGACCCAGCCTCGGAATTCAGTGTCCTTTCCACTACGTTCTATTGGTTATAAGTGAGGCGCAGGGTCGAACCAGATTCGAGGGGAAGGGACCACGTAAAGCTGTGAATACTGGGACACGTGGCTCACTGGGAGGCCATCTTTCAAGACTAGCTAACACACAGGGCTAATCGAGAGATTGCAGCTACTACAGCTGATTGGAGAAAGCAGAGCAGACTTCCTGGGGCAGGTGACATTTGAGGCAACTCCTGAAGGATGGAGAGATATATATATATATATATATATATTGCAGTCCATGCCATTGTACAAATATTAGCACATGCAGAAAGACAAAAAGAAGAAAATACAAAACTGTTCGTTTTTTTTTTTTTTTTGCGGTACGCGGGCCTCTCACCGTTGTGGCCTCTCCCGTTGCGGAGCACAGGCTCCGGACGCGCAGGCTCAGCGACCACGGCTCACGGGCCCAGCCGCTCCACGGCATGTGGGATCTTCCCGGACCGGGGCACGAACCCGTGTCCCCTGCATCGGCAGGCGGACTCCCAACCACTGCACCACCAGGGAAGCCCACAAAACTGGTTTTGATAGGCCAAGAAGGTGACAGGGACAGGGAAGAACAGACCATGTGCGGGGAAGAGGTGGGGCAAGTTTAGGGCCATTGGATGTTGGAGGCCAGGTTGGGACAGGGCAGGAGGTGTGGCAGGAAGCACAGCTTCCTAGGGCTACTGTACTGCTGAGAGAGGTGCAAACGGATTTTGCCAATAGAAAAGCAAAAGAGGTACCACTTGAGTCTCTCCCTCTCTCCCTGCCTCTCTCCCTCCACTCTTTTCTGAGGCTGGCTCTGGGCCAGGCTCTAGGCTGGGCACTGATGCAGAAAGAGATCCTAGTTAGAGGAGACTCACAGTCCAGTGGAGAAAACAAGTCATGGGCATGAGAAACCGTACTCCAGGACTCCAAGTGATCAGAACACCAAGAGTGGGACCAATCCCGGGTCCTGGGAGTTCTTGGGGACTGGGTCAGGGGACTGCCCTGCATCACCCCAGCAGCAGTGGTCACTCTGGGGAGAGAAAACTAGTCTGGCTCGAGGACTCCTACGAGACTGCTCACCTCAAGATGCCCACTGGCCTTGTGGAAACAGGCCCTGGACCTGCTCAGTTCAGGGGTCGACCTCCTCCTTATAAGCCTGCGTCCTTTATTCCCAGTATATCTTCTCCAAGCCCCTCCCAAGTCAGTGTCCCCCTCCCACACCTGGGAAGGGGAGGCTGTGGTCCTTCCTCTCTGGGGGGGCAGTCCATCGGGTGCTCTCACCTCTTCACATGGGCTCCTGGGGCCGCTGCGGTGCTCTCCAAACCTTGCTAAGCATCAGAAGCTGCTTTTTATAATCACAGATCACTGGGTACCCCCTCAGAATTAATCAGAACTCTGGAGGTGACACCTGAGCCTGTGCATTCTTACAAAACCTCCCCAAATCTCTCAGAGCATCTTCCAGTGTTTGGAAACCCCCAATCTATGGTGGCCAGTCAGTGGCTAGCGCCACAAAAGCCTGCAGTCAGGCCTGGACTCATCTGACGTCTTGCAGACAGGATTCCATGTCAACGGAGAGCAGTTGCCCACTGTGAGAGCACAGAGAAGAGAGAGGCAGATCCGGCTTGGAAAGCAGGGAAGGCTTCCTGGAGGAGGTGGCCTTGAAAGATGGGGGGATGGGAACATAAGGAGATGGAGCCACAAAGCCTCTCTAGGGCAGGGGTCTGCAGCAGAAGAGCACAGGGCTTGTCTGGGGCAGCAAAGCAGCTCATGTGGCTGGGGAGCTGCCATGCCCAAGGGCAGAGTGTGGAGGACCACCAGTGCAGGGGGGCCTTGCGACCTCAGGGCACCGGGGAGCCAGGAATGGCTTTAGGCAAAGGAGTAGTGGGGTTAGATGTGCAATTTACAGAAATCACCATGGAAACAGTACCAAGGATAACAAGAAAGTCACTGCCAGGCTTGTTTGGGATGAATTTATTTCATCCTTCAGAAAACCCTAGGTGGTAATTGTTGTTATTATCCCCATTTTACAGATGGGGAAACTGAAATTCTGGGGGCGTTAAGTAACCTGCTTGAAGTTGCACGGCCCAGGTTGGATTGGAATTGGGGGCACTGGAGGGAAAGGGGCCTCCCAGGAGGGTTTTGTAGTGGCCCAGGAGAGCGATGGGTCCTGAGCTAAGGCTAAGAAGTGGAGTTAAAGCGAGAGGATGGAGTGAAGGTCCTGCTGGGTAGAATCAAAGGCTCCTTGATTGGAGGAGGAAGGAGGGGGGACCGAAGGAAAGGGAGGAATCAAAGGGGCTTCTCTCGCTCCAGAAACTTGAATGATGATGGCGCATCACAGAGAAGGGGACCCAAGCAGAGGGGGCAGGAGTGGGGGGATCATTTGTGTTGTGGGCATGTGGTTGGTGCCTGTGGGCCATCCGGGGGAGATGGCCAGGACTCACGGGGCTCAACTGGGGGTGCGGACTTCAGGGTGCCCCCTTGTTTTCCCCTAGTGCTCCTGGGAACAGCTCCTCCGGCTTCTCGGGGCAGGGGGAAGTGGGGAGTGGGGCGGGCTGCTGGGCAGGGGGTGGCCCGCACGGGGCGGGGCTGGACCCTGCAATGCCGTTTCGCCAGGCACTGGCAGGACCTGGGCTACATGATCCTCTACATCACGGGGCGGCCGGACATGCAGAAGCAGCGGGTGGTGTCGTGGCTGTCCCAGCACAACTTCCCACAGGGCATGATCTTCTTCTCGGACGGGCTGGTGCACGACCCGCTGCGGCAGAAGGCCATCTTCCTGCGCAACCTCATGCAGGAGGTGAGCGTCCCGGCTGGGCAGGGCTTCCTCCACCGCCCTCCCCCTCCCCCTCCCCTCCTCCCTCAACCCGGGGTGGGGGGGGCCTCCTCCTTTACCCCACATCCTCCGATTGTCCAAGCGGATGCTCAGTTTGCAAAGCACATTCACGTGCACCTCACTGGTCCTTTTACTGCCCAGCGAGGTGTGTCTTATTATCCCTCCAGGCAAGTGAGAAAGGTGAGGCTTAGGGATGTGCCCAGGCTCTCAGAGTCACCCTTTCATCCTTTATCTGACCTGAAAGCCTAAACTCTTATCTCTGCATCTGGTTATCCCTTCAACAGACACTTAAGTGCCTAGTGTGTTCCCTCCCCTGTCCTGGGTGTTGGGGATGCACACAGGCAAACAGAACTCGGGATGTCCTAGAGCTGTGATTTTCACTGTGTGCCCTATGGCACAGGGTTCCCTGAGACCTCATTAGACATGCAGAGTCTCTGGCCCCCCTTGGAGACCTACTGAATCTGAAACTCAGGGAAGGGGGCCCAGCAATCTGTATTTTAACAAACCCGCCAGGGGATTCTGATGCTTACAAAATTTTGAGAACTGCTGATCGGGAGCCGGGGTTGACAAATCATGGCCCAGGGGCTGAATCCGGCCCATGGTTTTTATATGACTTGTGAGCTAAGAATGGTTTTAATTCTCTTACATCGTTAGGGGAAAAAAAAGAAGAATAAGGTTTCATGACATGTGAAAATTATATGAAACTCAAATTTCCATGTCCATAAATAAAGTATTACTGGAACACAGCCATGCTCATTTGCTTACGGGTTGTTTATGGCTGCTTTTCAGCTACAATGGAATAGTTGAGTAGTTGCAACAGAGTGCAAAGCCTAAAATATTTAGTATCTGGTCTTTCACCAAAAGAGTCGGCCAATCCCTGATCTACAGGAAGAAAAACATGGAAATTGATAGTTTACTGGTGGGTGATTAGAAAAGACCCTTTGGGAAATCAGAGGAGAGAGGACCCAGCTTTGTCTGGAGAGGCCAGGGAAGGCTTCTAGGAGGTGGTAACTTCTGAGCTGAGTCTTGAAGCATGAGTATGAGTTTGTCTGGTGGCCAAAGAAACAGCATGTGCAAAGGCACTGAGGTAGGAAAGAGCCTGGGATGTTCTCAGAGCTGCAGGTATTCAGGATGGGGGTATGTGCTGGATCAGATTCAGGTCAAGTGGGGGCTGAGGTCCCCAAAGTGATCAGGGGCCTGGGCTGGGCAGGCCGTGAAAACCTTAGAAACTGGGCAAGACCATGAACTCTCTGCTGAGGGTAATGGTGAGCCATGGAAAAGCTTAAGGCAGGGGAGTGGCAGTGTCTAATTTGGGTGGTAGAAAGATCGTTTTGGCAGCTGTATGGAGAACGGATTGGCGGGAGAAACGAGGGGCAGGAAGGCCAGTTGGGAGGCTGTTGCCCAAGCAAGAGACAGAAGACCAGAATCCAGGTGGTAGTCATGGAATAGAGAGAAAGGCATGGACAGGCAGGAGAACCAGAGGGCAGAATTGTCAGGACAGAACTGGCCTCCAGTCCTGGCCCTGGATTGTGTCAACTTGGCCCTCAATTTCCTGTCCACAGAGGAGCACTTTGCCCCACTGTTCGTAACCTACGGATCGTGCTCCTCACGTGGGGTCAGCAAATCGTGGGGCTGTGATTCACAGGTGGAGCCCGTATCAGGCTTTCGGTGCAGGGGGTGGGGCGGGAGGGGAGACCACTGCAGGGGGTGGTTCCTGATGCAGGGTGGACCCATGACTTGGAGTCTATCAGTGTGCAGATAAAGGGTCCCCCAGCAGTGCTCCCTGGGGGGACATCTGGGAATCCTTTGTGGGGATGCGCTGGGCCCCCTCTCCCTCCATCAGCTGCCCTGTGTTTCAGTGCTTCATCAAAATCAGTGCGGCCTATGGCTCCACGAAGGACATCTCCGTCTACAGCGTGCTAGGCCTGCCACCCTCCCAGATCTTCATTGTGGGCCGGCCCACCAAGAAGTATCAAACCCAGTGCCAGGTGGGAAGAGGTGGGGCTGGGGGTTGGGGGGTGAGGGGGTGGAACCAACAAAAGGGGAGGGGGGGGGAGGAGGTTTATTCCAGTGTTTGCTCCTTCAGTCATTTGTTTGTTCCTTCCTTCCTTCCTTCAACAAACACGACTGGGTACCTGCTTTGGGCCAGGCCCTGCGCTGGGTGCAGGGGAGATCCACGGTGGAATAGGATGTCATGTCATCCAGTCTAGTGGGGGAGATGGAAAAATTAGCAGACAATAACAGTGCAGTGTGGCAGGAGCCATAATGAATGACAGGGAGCACAGAGGACTGTGGGGTCCCAGAGAGGAGCAGCTAAGCCGGACTCGGGGACAAGGTTGGTTTCTGGTGTCCAGGAAGGGCCTGAGGTTGGAGGAGCCTTTGTGACGGAGGCAGCAGCGAAAGCCACAGTCAGGAGACGGCAGAGCACGTGTATATTCTGGGAACTGCAAGTGACTCAGCTTGGCTGAGCGTGATGTGGGAGGGAAAGGGAGCGAGGGCTGGAGCAGCGGGTCCTGGATGGCCTGTGTGTCTCGCCAAGCTGGGACTCTACGGCTCTGGAGTGAGTTTGTGATTCAGAGAGATCCGTCAGGCTGCAGGTGGAAGGCGGGTCAGAGGCGGGGGAGAGGGGAGGGAAGCAGTGGCAGGGCCGTGGCAGGGCAGAGAAGGCCAAGGGTCCGAGAGGCACTTCTAAGGCAGGATGGGTTGGATTTGGTAACGAGGGGATCAGACGCATGGGTCGAGAGAAAGGGAAAGTCAAAGATGACGCCCGGTTTCTGACCTGGGTGACCAGGTAGGTGGTACCATTACTGGGATTGAAAAGCAGGTGACTGAATGGAAGGCGATGATCTCTTTGGGCCACGTTGAGTGGGAGGTGCCTGAAAGTGACCAGCGCAGGTGGAGGGGCAGAGATGGTGGGACCTCAGAGTGGGGACCGTTAGAGCAGGGCTTCTCAACTCTAAGGTGCACACAGATCACCTGGAGACCTCGTTTAAATGCAGGTTCAGATTCCTAGGCCTGGGCTGGGGCCTGACATTCTGCCCGTCGAGGGTCCAGGTCGTGCTGATGCTGTTGATCCACGGCCCACACTTTGAGTTAGCAAAGGCTCTGAGGACCTAAGGAGAGGGAATGGCAAGAAGCGCAGCTGCGGGGCCGGAAAATATCGAGGTTCCGTGCGGTGGAAGCTGGAGGAGGGGAGAGGGAGACTTACCTTCGGGGGATTTTAGTGAAGGTGACAAGGATGGGAGCTTCACCCCATCAGGGATCCAGGGAACTCTGGCGTGACCCGTGGGTACAGACAGAAGCGCTCAGTTGCCCAAAGCCGGGCGGGGAGCCTTGACCGGTCATGGGCTCCCCAGGTCCTGGAGCAGCTGGGTGTTCCGGGGAGAGGGCGACGTTGGGGTGTGGGGAAGGGCAGGACCACGGCCCGCCTGCCCCTCTGGCCTGACGCCTGTCCCCTCCACAGTTTCTGAGCGAGGGCTACGCCGCGCACTTGGCCGCGCTGGAGGCCGGCCACCGCTCGCGCCCCAAGAAGAACAGCTCGCGTATGATCCTGCGCAAGGGCAGCTTCGGCCTCCATGCGCAGCCCGAGTTCCTGCGGAAGCGCAACCACCTGCGCCGGACCATGTCGGTGCAGCAGCCCGACCCGCCCGCCAACCCCAAGCCCGAACGGGCCCAGAGCCAGCCCGAGTCCGACAAGGAACACGAGCGGCCCCTGCCCGCGCTCAGCTGGGCGCGCGGGCCCCCCAAGTTCGAGTCGGTGCCCTGAGGGCCAGGCTGTGCGCAGAGCAGGGGGGCCCCAGCGGGCTGCCTTCTCCCCGGCAGACACAGGCCTTTTCCTGCTTTTTCCCTCCCGTGTCTGTCCAGCAGTGTCCGACCAGCGAGGGGGGCAGGACCCTGCCTGGCCTTGGGGGGCTCCCTGGGCTGCGAAGGGGTGAGATCCAGGGGTCTCAGTGCAGTCGCTGCTGCGCTCCGTCACGCCTGCAGCGCAAGCCCCAGCTAGGGTGGATGTTTGTATAATCCCGGGGGCAGGCCTGCCCGGAGCCGGAGCGTTTGACAAAGTCGACCATCTTTCTGAGTTCCTGAGGCTTCCACAGCGATGCTACGCAGGCCCTCACGGGGGGAGCCCCCAGACCAGGGACCAACAGCCGCTGGCAGGTACAGCTTCTTGGCTGCCTGCTGGAGGGTCGAGTGGCATTTGTGTCCGCCCTCCGTGTGACGTCCCGGGTCACCATTTTGGGCCTGGCTCTCCTGTGGCAAAGTGGCCACGTTCTGGGAGTGAGAGGATGTCCCCTGGGCTCATCCTATGTTTGAGTCGTTTGCCCACGGCCCTTGGGGGGCGGGGTCTGGTGCTGACGGTCTGTCCTCCTGCAGCTGTCCATTGTCCCCTCTTTCTTGTCCTCAGTATCCTCACCTTTCTCCCGTGGCCCTTGAGGACAGTTATGCCTCTTCCCGGAGTCCTGCCTGGTGCCCTCCCCTGTGAGGCTGTGGCCCTGGGTTCTGGCCTAGCTGGGCTGGCTGTGAGCCCTCGAGCCTGTTGCTTGCCCTCTCTGGGCCCTGCCTGCCTTCTGTAATTGGAGGGGTCTCCGCAGCTGAGATGGGTGGGAGTTTCTGACTCCTAGGCTGTCCTGCACGTCTGCCTTCCGAGGCTTTTCAGGCCTGAGAGCCTCTCAGAGTGCCCGGTGATCTGGACCTTCCTTGCAGACTAAGAGAGGGGCTGGGGCGGTGCGGGGGAGGGCAAGAGGGAGCCGCCGTTGCCCCATCACTTGAAAGGAAGCCCCTCTGTGGGGTTGCTCGGAAGGGGTCCCTGCTCCATAGAGAGGTTTGGTTTGCGCTGATGTCCAAACCTGGTGTCCCAGGGACAGAGACATTCCCCAAAGGGCACTGGTCGGGCTCCCCCTCCCCGGCTCTGCTCAGCGTGATTTCTCCCTTTGGCTCCTGGAAGGCGTAACAGCTGAGGTCCCAGAGCTCCGGGGGTTCATGTAATTTTGGCTCAAACTGTTGTGTTCTCTTCCCTTCCCCCTGCCACTCAGCTTGGTTTGGTGCCCGTAACCTCCTCTTGGGTCGTGCCCTGAGGTTGGCAGGGCTTGGCTCTCCTGGGGCCCCTCAAATTCTGCCCAGGCCTTCCTCCTGCTGAGCCCCTGGCCCAGGCGTTGGTCTCCTGCACTCCCCCCCGCTCCCTGGCCCAGACCCACACCTGCTGTGTCGGGCTACCCGGGCTGCCTCTGAGCCCTCCGGGCTGTCACGGAGGCTGATCCAGCTCTTGCAGCCGAGGCTCTGGGTCACGGGCCGGGCGGCCCAGGCCCAGACATCTGTATACCCAGCAGGCACCTGTGTCAGCTCAGTGTCGCTTCTGCTGTCTACCTCTTGCAGGTCCCATGTGGCCAGTGTCCTCCCCAGGGGCGGGTGCTGGTGGGGGCAGCTGGCACCGCTGTTGTGAATCAGCCGGTAAACTCGACGCGCCGCTGGGGCTGGACGGCTCCGGGCTCCCAGCCCCCACCCCTGCTCTCCACTGGAACTGGTTCTTCTCCAGCCTGCCAGCTCCTGTTCCACTTCCAGCGCCGCCTCTGCGCCCAGGCCCAGAGCTGCTGGCAAGTCTGCTGGGGAGGGGTGATCACCCCCGGCTTCCTCTCTGGTCCTGCCTCCTGGCGGTTCGCAGCGGGCCCATCCCTCCTTTAACATTTCATCCTTCTTGGCTCTCCGTGGAGCAGCAGCTCATACGGCACAGCCACGTCAACTCCAGTCCTTCCCCTCCTTCCCAAAGCAGACGCTGCATTACACTCGGGCCGAGTTGGTCTGCTTCTCTGAAATTCCATCTCCTTTTTGCAGAAGCCACTGATGTGTGGCTCTCAAGTGATGAAATAATTAGCGTGAGATACTTCTCCGCCAGTTAGAGTCCCTCTGCCCTTTTTTCTGAGAACCCCAGGCTGGGAGCAAGAGATAGCAGGGACCCTGAGGAATTTGAAGTCCATGGGAGCAGGGTTCTGCGCTTGTGGGGATCGGAGCCGGGATGTGGGCCCCAGCAGGAGGGCCCGCACCCCTTCCCTCTGGAGCTCCGGTTTGGGGCTCTGACGACGTGCACCTCAGATGCTGAAGGTGTGCAGTGAGAGGTGGTGAACACAGCGTTCTGGGAGCTTCGGTCGGTGTGTGTGAACGTGTGTATGTGGAGCTCTGTATAGTGACCACACTCGACTTGTTTGCTTTCACAGCAACTCTGTAACCAACGTGCACTTTCTCTGCTAGTGGTTTGTTTGATTTCCTCCTTCCAGTTAAGTTGGAGAAAAACAAAGAACCAACTTGTGTCGTTCTCCCGAGGGGGTGCCACTGCCTTTCCTGGAGTACTTCTGTGACCCCCCAGTCTGGCTGTTTTCTAGAGAATCCTTTCAGCTCCCTGTGCCTGCTCCCCAGGAGCTGGAAAACACATCTTCCCGCCTGACCAAAGCTCCTTGTTCCTTGCGTGGCATGTTTGTTCTTCCTAGTTTGGGGTGGGGGGCGGCTGTCCCGGCAGAGGGCCTGCCTGCGGCCTCCCCTGCCTTCGCCCTGTTGGGGGTTCAGGGTGCATCTGTAGCCAGGGCCTGCTCTTCCGGCCTCATGGCATTTTTCTAAAGATCTCAACTCCTCTCTTAGGCTCTGCAACAGATACATTAAAAAAAAAAAAAAAAAGTTAAGACTCTTTCATGCATTTGGATAAAGGGCCCTCCAGTCTGGGTGCTGGGCCACAGAAAACCAACATATTTGAACCCCAGGATTCCAGACATGGGTGGGGTGTGCTCCCTGAAAGAGGGGAGGCTGGAACTCATGGGTTTTAAACTGTACTTTGACGGCTTTGGAGCGCAGACCCGCACCCCGGAAGTGCCCTGCCAGCAAAACGTGGCGCCGATTGTTCAATGAAAGGCGGCCCCCGAGGCAGGTGGAAATGGGTCCCGAGGTGGCGCCGGTTTTGGGGGGGCCACTCGCCCACCCAGCCCAGGTGCAGCCCTGCCCGGGAGGGGCGCCCTGCCTGCGGAGCCTCAGCTTGACCCCGCCTTAAATAACCAACTTTCCTGCCGAATCCTCGGGGGTTTGGGTGCCCAGTGCTCTGGAAACCTATTCTCTTTGGCTCAGCCAAAAGAAACCTCCCCTCCCCTGCCCCCTCCCCGCCCCAGTAGGGTTAAGTCCAAGCAGCGAGGCCTGGCCTGGGTCCTTGTCTCCTTGCTGAGAAATCAACAAGGTGGATGGGGAAAAAAAATCAGGAATTTGACCGCCACCCTCACGGGCACAAGGAGAGGCAGGTGACACCAGGGAGGGGTGGGACGGTAGGGTGGCTTGCTCGTAGGGACTCCCACCCTCGGACCCCGCTGTCCTTTTCTATTATTTGTCTACTCGGTGGTGGCAGCCGGTCTGATCTTGTCCGTCTGACTGTTCCTAAGTATGTAACTCTCAGTATTATTTGTGGTGGACGGTTCTGTGGTGAAAAAGGTTTATTCTATTTCTCATGGCTGCCTTGTACAAAATCCGTTAGAAAAGAAAATGTAAAATATCAGATTTCTAACAAGACAGAAACAGCATTACGGAGTTAAAAGATTTTTACAGCTGGTCTTGATTTTGATGTGAGTTGGTTTTTAACTCTCAAATGTTGTCACTTAAATAAAAACCTTATTTGCCTTTAAAATGTGCTTTGCTCTGAACTAAGCCGAGAGACCCTTCCCGTTGCTCATGTTCCGCCTGAACTGGGGGCAGGCCGGCTTGGAGTCGGGGTGGATGAGGGCGACAAAGCCGGGCCCTAGACCACAGACCTATGGCTCAGAGCGGCGCAGGGGGTAGGTAGGGTGACAACGGAGAGACGTCAGATACAGAAAGAGAGTCTTTATTATGAAAAAGCAGTGTTGTCTAGGAAAGTCGTACACTGGTTTCTTTCGAATAAAATGACAAAGCAGATTTCTTAAATAATTTACAAAGGGCAGAAGTTGCTATTGAACAGGGCTACCTCTCCCTGTACGCCCACGGTGCCCTGTGCTGAGAGTGTAAATAGGTACCTGTGGACTCAGGTCTTGGAGCCTGGAACTCTCTCCCACCCCTTCTTCCGGGGCTCTGCTGTGGGCAGCAGGGCTTAGAATCTGGGTTCCCAAGAGCCCCTGCGCTGGTGACACAGGAGATGACTCTGCAGACCCTACTCCTGGGTACACAGCTCAGGGCTCTCAAATGTGACCTTGTGCTTGCACTTCACGTTACAAGTGAAGCAACTGTAAAGCTCACGTGTGGGGTGAGTTTCTAAGCCCCAAAGGGGAGTAGAATGAGCAGTTCCCCCCGCCTCTCCGAGGCCTCCCCGAGTCACTCGCAGACTGCGGCAAGTGGTCACTGGCGGGTGGAGAAGCGGCTGGAGCAGGAGGGCAGAGACCCCCGAGAAGCCTCCACCTGGGCCCTTGTTAGTCCGGTCCCTGTTTGCAGCGGCCCAGGGGCACTGCCAGCTCCTGGGTCCTCCAGGAACTCCCGGGAAGCGTGGACCCTGGGTGTGAGGGCATGGTGGTCAGCTATGGCTTGCGTCCTGCAAGACAGAGCTCCCTTCATGCCCCTCACAGTGCTGAAGCCAGGGGAGGCGGGGACACCATAGACTGCCCCCCGAATGAGGCGCTAGAAGGTGGCTGCGGCTGCCTGGGGCCCCGGTATGCTTTGCTCCATCAATGACGGGCCCAGTGAGGTCAGCAGCTCCGGCTCCGAGCAGCTCAGAAGACTTGCACCTTCCTGCTCTGTGCGGCCCATCGGCTGTGTGGCTTTTTCCAGAAAAGACTCAGTTCTTTAACATGCCTCCAAGTATGTCTCCGGGCTCGTGCAAGAGGAGGGGGAGGGGGAGGGGGAGGACACAGAGAAAGATGCTTAGGAGGAGGGCATTACCTGAAGGATGCTGTCCTCAGTCACGAATGAGAGAAACAGTCATGTCGCCACTAGAGGTGGGAAAGCAGGAGGGACAGATGCCACTGGGTGCCGCAGGCTTTGAGGGACCCTCCCCGCCTGAGCTAGACAAGAGCAGACCTGGCAACGTGGCGGCGACATGGCCCACTCAGCATGTAGTCAGAGCCGGCAGGGCCCCGCCTCAGAGGCCGTCACAGCCACGTACAAACGGCCCCCCAGTTAGGGCAGCTCCAGGCCCAGGCCCTGCCCCCGGGACGCTGTCCTAAGCAGACGGACCAGGCATTTCACAGCAGCCAGGATGCTTTCCCCAGTTCCGTGGGCGGGCAGGGCTGAGAGGAGCCATGGGGAGTGGCAGAGGAAGGGCGGGTCTTTCAGGAACCAGGGACCCGGCCACATGTGATGGACGAATGTGGGGGACCAAGGCCCAGGGGGCCACATACATGCAGGGTATGTCCTTAACCACCACCCCAATCTAGGTCTTTCATCAAGGAGGAGACCGAGGCATGTTGCAGAGGAGACAGAGGCTCAGAGAGGGAGAGGGGCAACCAGGGTCACACAGCAGGGCAGAGCCAGAGCCCGCCTGAAAAAAAGTGGCTGCTTCAAGGCGGACCCTCCCGGCCATGTCCCTTTGAAGCATGGTATACCAGCTCACCTCTCCTCGGCTATGATGGCCTCATCCAGCTCTTGGGACAGCTTCTGGAGATGCTGGATTCCTGCCCCCACGGGCTCTAGGTCACTGTCAGACTCGCTGAACGGAAGGAAAAGCCACGCATATCAGTCATTAGTTGGAAACCTGCGACGGGGGCCCTTCCCATCCAGCACCGGGCCTGGTGTATAGGCCCAGATGACCCACACGGGCTGGGAACGTGTCACCGCAGACCCCCATTCCAGGAAGTGACATCAGAGCAGCTTGGAGCAGATGGCAGAGAAAAGCTGGATCAAGGCCCACAAGGTCAAGGGCAGGTGATCTTGTAGACAGGTGAGCCTCAGCCCCCCACATGGCTTCAAAACTTGCTTTTGGGCTCCCCACCCCAGGAGGCTTGGGTGACTGTGATACTCCGAGAGTTAAGCTCGCCTCTTCCTTTGGCAGACGGGGAAACTAAGGCCCTGAAGGACCTCCCCAGATCCCCCACTAGCAGGGCGCAGAGCTGGGCCGGAGCACGGATGTGACTCCGCTCAGGGTGTCCCTGGCTCCAGGGAGCTGCAGGAGGGGCTCAGCAGCCCCCAGGGCCCAGTTAGTGTTTGCGGGGCAGGCCTACTGCACGTACCTGGGGGAGCAGAGAGGCTCTGCTGAGGAGTAGGGGCTCCGGAGGGCAGCCTCTCTCCTGGACCGCCGCCGAGGGTGGGCACGCGGGCCCATCCGGGTGGAGAGGCGGCGATGCTCCCTCTCCCGGGGGTCCAGGGTTGAGCCGGCAGGGGCAGCCACTGATAGCCGGGTGCTCCTGTGGCTCAGGCTGCGAGCCGGGGGGCCACTGCCCTTCTGTGGCCCTCTCTTCCTCCTCCTGGCTTTCACCTGGGTTTCCACCAGCCACTTGGTGCCACTTTGGCAGGACTCCTGGATTCTCTGTGACAGGTACATGGAAAGGTCAGCATGGACAAGCCAAGAGTGAGCTACCCCAGAGTCCCCAGGCCATACCCCCAACACTTCGGCCCACCAGCTGGTCCTACAAATCCAGGCAGCTTTTAGTCTCAAGGTGAGGGTTGCAGATGAGTCCATGTGGAATGGGTCCACGGCAAGGACCCAGCTCGGGGCCCCCGGGGATAAGTGCGTGGCCAGCAGCAGAACCATGCTGGCTCATGGAGTCTGCGTTTGGTCTAAGTCCAAACCCTCTTTCGGGACAGACTGACCCAGACTCAAAGGCGAGGCCCAGAGGAGAGCAGGCCTGCCCACGGGATACCGTGAAATAATTTCTCTCCCGGCTTCTGGTCTCCCTGACTCTAATCTACCGTCCACATTGTTGCACAGAGATCCTTCTCAGGGACTGACATTTGGCTCAGAGACTTCTCAAAGGGTCCAGAAATGCTCCCCTCTCCCAAACCTTCAGATTCCCACTCAGACAGCAAGGAGATGCCCTGCCCACCCCCAGTTCTCTCCTTGGAGGCCTGTCCACTCTCATAGCTCCTGCCTTTCCTAGGTGACACCTCCCCACGCCTCCAGCTCTAGGTTTGGAGACACAGCCACTTGGGAGGCCCAGGGACCCATCACCCCCAGCACACATGGCCTCTTCCTGCCCACACCTCTCATCTGATACCAAACCCTCTCAAAGCTACCTTCTGAGCAGTTCTTGAAGTTGCTCACTCCTCTGCAAGGCCAGACACCCCCAGGCCCCCTCAGAGGCGAATCTTCTTCTAACCCCCTTTTCATCAAGTAGCTAAAGAACAAGTTCTAATATTGCTAATCGGACCCAATTCCCACCATGTTGCAAATTCTTCCCACTGGTTCCCAGGGCTCCCAGTCGCTCTTGGGAGCATCTACACGTGTTCGGCACACCCAGCCCCTCTCACGTCCCACGCTGCTCTCTGTCCTCCGGCCACACATAGGCTAAGTTCCTGCCAGTTCTCTTCAGCATGGTGCCCTCCCTCAGCCCTGGGTCTGGACTATTTCACCTGCCTTGTACACTCATACTTCCCCCTTTCCTGGGCGAATTCCACAGGATCACCTCCTCTGGGAAGCCTTCACTGACTAAGCTTCTTTTTGGTGTTCTCCCACCCTTAGCCCCTTGAACGCAATTTCCTATCACAATACAGCTCTATCATCTTGTCTTGTGAGGCTCTGTTCCCTCACAACACTGCTTTCATTCACTCATTCAGCTATCTGTTGAGCACCTGCTACGTGCCAGGAACTATTTGTTGTGCTGGGGACACAGCAATGAACAAATCAAAGGCCCTGTCTTCATAGAGTCTCTATTCTTGGGGGCAGCTATCATCCAGCATCAAGAAAGCCCTCCATACCTGGACATGTTCGACATTACCTGGGACACGGCACCCAAGGCGTTCTTAGCTGAGCGAGCTGCAGCCTGGAGGCCCTGCTGTCCTGGCTGTGGGGTTTCCAGGCGTTTCCAGGAGGGGCCCGCCCTGAGGTTGAGGCTGACTGCTCTCAGGGGCAGCCTCCTTTGGAACCGTCTGCACAGGGAGTCCAGGGCCCCGCTGGAGGTGTCTGGGTGGCCAACTGCAGGCTGTAGGGCCTTGCTCTCCTCCAGCTGCCCCTGGTTCTGTAGGGACCTCCGACGCATGGAGGCCCCCACGGCCGGCCACCGAGAAGCCATCCGCCTGGCCGAGAGTCTGTTCTGCCCAGCAGACCCTGGAGAGGAGATCAAAGGGAGGTCAGCAAGGCATCCCCCCACTGTCCCATTCCCAGGCTTCAAAGACACCCTGAGTACCGGGGGAAGAGATGGGATGGGGGCCCATGGGGTGGGGCACTTGGCAACTGTGGGTGCAGGCAGGAGGATGCTTCCTGGAAGAGGGGTCAGCGAGGCCCAGAAGAGGGTAGAGGCTGAACAAGGCCGGTCAGCAATGTGTCCCGTGCTGCAAGTGTCTGAAACAAGCTGTCTTTTCATCCCAGCCTCCTTTCCGTTATCTGCCTCAGGCGGAGAGGGAGGCAGGACTTGCCGGCCGTCACCGAGCCTCAGCACTTGGTCCCGGGCAGGACCAGCGGCTCTTTCACGGGTTCGCCCTGACCCAGTGCGCTCTGACGGGCTGACCAGACACCCCAATGTCCATCCGGCTATACCCAGAAGCCCCACATACCGTGTCTGTCCTAACGGGAGGTCCCCCCTCCCGTCCCTTCTTAACAGAGGCCCTACCACGCCCCTGCCCGCACTCACCCAACAGCGCCCAACGCAGACCAGAAGCCGAGCACAGCTGCTTCTCACCCATCCAGAAAATTTGAAACACCGGGCGGATCCGCCCCCTGGCCCTGTCCTCACAGCTGATTGGCTCCGTCCCCGCCTCGCTGCCTCGTCGGGGATCCGATTGGACCCTGCGCCCGCGGCTGTGAATCTTGCTCTCGGATTGGCCCGCCCGTCCCCATTCCTGCCTCTGGATGTCTGGCGGGCCGGGAGCAGCGCGTTGAGGTCTCTTTGTATTCTCCGGTCCCGCCCGCTCAGCCTGCGGAATCCTTCCCCCGCGCCGGCTCAGCCCCGGCGCCACCTCCTGACGCTCGGTCCCCGGTCGCTGGGCTCCCTCCTTAGCTACAAAGGGCTCTGGCTGGTCTGACCGGGCGGGGCGGAGGCGGGGTCCCGAGCTCCTAGCGGCCCCCCCCATCCTGCTTGGAGGTCTCAGTGGTTTTGTCAGAAAGAGCCTGGGCTGGGGGAGCTCGGAGCCTTGGGTTCCTGTGGAAGTTTTGTTTCAAACTTCCCTCGTGACTCTGTGCCTTCCTGAGACTGACCCTCTGTCCCCCAAACTTGCCACCCGCGCTGACCCCCAGGAAAGTCCATCCTGGAAGAGGGGACAGATTGGGTGCACCTCCCCTCCTCCTCCAAGTACGCTCCCCGCCCCCTCCCTCCCCCGCCCCGTCCCCTCTATGCAGCTGAGTGCCTCCCTCCCTCCCTCCCTTTAGCATCCAAACTAAAAAGCCCACCATTTAGAAAGCCCCGTCCCCCCTCCACCTCAAGGCAGCACTGGCCATGCTCCCCCTTCCGTTTCCTTGCTGCCGTCCTCACCTAAAACCCCCCACCGCCCCACCCCGAGTTTCGACTGATGGGCACCTTGAAACTCAGTCCTTAACCCCATTCTTCACCTCTGGGTGATCTCACCCACACCCTTGTGAAGGGACCCTCCCCATGGGAGGAGGACGATTAAAATACGAGGCACTTACTATACACCAGGTACTGGTGTTCCAAGCACTTTACAGGAGGATCTCATGAGCCCCTCATTGCAGCCAAGGACTAGATGAGGAAACGGAGGTGTGGGGAGGTCAGGTGGGGCCCCAATTTCCCCTGGTTAGTATGCAGCAAGGATTCAAACGCAGTCTGGGGCCAGGGTCCACGAGCCTCACCAGCGCACCACACTGCATCTCCTCAGCCTGCACCTCTCCCCGGCAGGTGTATCCAACCCTGGTCTCTCCCAGCCCCCCTTCTCCTCCTTCCCCACGTCCCCTCATGTGTCTTTCCAAATACCTAACTTGTGTCTTGATAGACTCAGCCCTGTGCTAACAATGGTCCACAAAGGTCAACAAAATGGATGCATTCCTTACCTCCAGGAGCTCAGATCCAGTGTGTGGGGAGAAACGGACATGAATAAATTAAAAAACCAGTAATCGATTCATCAAAGAAAATTATGACACAAAAGTTATGTCACTTAAAGCTGAGACCTAGAAAATGAGTTCACCAAGCAAAGAATGTGTGTGTTTGTGTGTGTTTGAGTGTGTATGTGGGGAGGCGGGAGGCAGGGGAGGAGATGCTCTTCTTGCACAAGGAACATCATGTTTGGGGGCCCAGGACCCAGGTGAGACCCCCAGCACACACACATACGTGTAACTAAAACAAAAGTTTCCTGAAACAATACTTGACTATGTGTGAGGTGCTTTGACATATTTTCTATTTCATTAAAAAAAAAAAAAAAAAAAGTCCTGGTGACAGCTCGCTAAGTTTACGTTACAGTGGCGCTCTAAGAGTTGTGAGCTGTGGTTTGAAAAACGCTGCTCAGTTTTGCCTGCTCAGCTTCTTCCCCTAGCTGAGTTGTTTCCCAAGCGTCGGAAGTGTGTGTTCCCACACTTCTTGTATGCTTGTTGTATTTATTATTGTAATTAGGGAATTTTTTTTTTTTTTTTTTGCGGTACGCGGGCCTCTCCCTTTGTGGCCTCCCCCATTGCGGAGCACAGGCTCTGGACGCGCAGGCTCAGCGGCCATGGCTCACGGGCCCAGCCGCTCTGCGGCATGTGGGATCTTCCCGGACCGGGGCACGAACCCGTGTCCCCTGCATCGGCAGGCGGACTCTCAACCACTGCGCCACCTGGGAAGCCCTGTAATTAGGGAATTTAATTCGTGTCCTCTACCAATGAAATATGAGGGGGGAAAGCAGGAGTTATTATTTTTCTGGAAACTAAGTTCAACGTGTGGGAAAGACTCGGAAGATGACACACGTAGAAACAAATCCTCCCAAATAGGTTGCCGTGTTGCAATTGTCCAGCCATACCTGTCTGCCTGTTGCAGTGCCTGGCTCGTACATCACGGGCATCTCTACGATAGCTTATATGTGTGAAGCCCTTACCATGTGTCTGCTAAGTGCATTTCCTTTCTTTAATCTTCCTTAATCCTCACAGCAACGCTATGAGGCAGGTACTATTTTTATTCCCGTTACAGATGACAAAACTGAGACTCAGACGGGTGAGGTGTCTCGCTCAAGATGGAGCAGAGAGTCGGAGCTGGAACTTAAACCCTGAAGGGCTGACTCTGAAACCTGAATTCTTAACCTTAGATTCCACGGCCTCATCAAGCATCAGAAACGAGGGATAGAACGCACGCTGAGGCCCTCCCTGCTTGAAGCTTTCAGCCCGCCTCCCTCAGCTCTGTGACTGGAAGGGCAGGTGAAGGAGAGCGGTCTCCATGGCAACAAGAGGAGGAAGAAACAATTTCTTTTGAATGAGGAACCTCTCTATTGGCCTCCTGTGGAGGGTGGAGCAAGGTGGTGGGAAGGAAAATGTACGGAGGCGAGCAGGCTCCCAGCGGAGAGGTGGTGGGTACAGGGGCTCCTGGCCCTCCTTGTAAGGGGGAAAAACCAGTCCGTCGTTCCAGGCTGAGGCTTTCGGGGTCCAGCTCCATCCTTGCCTCTGTTGGGGAGGAGGTTGGAGAAGGAGAAGGAGCTCCAGACCTGCCCTGCCCTGCCCTGAAGGCTCCCTGTCCAACAGAAAACTTCCACCAGTTACCTTGACCTCATGGAGCGGCCAGTGTGATGGAAGAAGCAGACATTAAACTGTGCAAAATGTCATGAATGTGAAGTGCTAGGGGCTGATGAGAGGGTGTAAAAGGAATGGGGAACCCACTGGAGCTGGGGGGTCGGGGCAGGCTTCCCTTAGCATATGATGTTTTAGCTGATGAGTTAGGGAGACAAAGCCGAAGAGGATTTCCAACAGAGGGGTCTGCAAAGGCTGATGTTGGGAGGCCAGAGCTCCATCAGGTTCTAGGAGCAGAGGAAGCCTGAGCGAGATGGAGAGGCCAGGAGCCGGATGGCAAGAGGCAGGGCTTGAAGGACCCCATCAGCCAGGGAAAGAGCTTAGAATTTATCCTGATGGTGGTGGGAAGCCTTTGTTGAATTTTCAGAGGGGACTGAGGTTATTAGAGTTCCATTTTTATGAAGTCCATTAGGAGGTTGGTTTGTGGGACAAACAGTGGCTGGGGTCCCTCTGGAGGCTGTGGCCTGAGCACCTCATTTTTCTCAGCAGTGAAACTGAAACTTCCGGCATCAGCTTCAACACCCCCTTCTGCTCGTACCCCTCAGCTTCACCAACCATGGGCCAAATTTGTCAGTTCAACCCCTAGGTATTTCTGCAATCCATGTGCGCCTTTCTTTCTTTCTCTTTCTTTTTTTTGGCCACACCATCTGGCATGCAGGATCTTATATCCCTGACCAGGGATTGAACCCACGTCCCCTACAGTGGGAGCATGGGGTCCTAACCACTGGACCACAGGGAAGTCCCCATGTGTGCTTTTCGACTCCTGCAAAGGGAAGCAATTGAAACAGAAGGAGAGTTTTGAGCAATGTGAGACCCAGTTAGAACTTTTTCTTCCATTGTGAATGATATCATGGACAGAAAGATGCCTAAAACGTAAAGGCTAGTAGCATGAATACTTATAAAGCCAACACCCATGTAACCATCAGCTGGGTGAAGAAACAGTGTATTGCCAGGACCCCAGAAGCAACCACTGCCCCTGCTCTGTGTCCTCTCTCCCTTGACTTTTATGGGAATCTCTCTGATTTTTCTTTGTAGTTTTACCATCTAAGTATCCATCTTGCCTCCTACGCATGCAGACTGCTCTAGGTTGCTATGTGGCTGCAGAAAGAATGGAACAGAAAAGAAGGACCTCTGCAACCCCTCTCCACCTTATCCCCTGTCCCCAGAGAGACATGGAGCTGGGCCCACAGTGGGGAGGTTCTCAACACTCAGGGAGGGGTCCTGGAGGGGTGATTGGGCTGCTCCAGTCTGGGTTTGTGACCCAGACCAGTTGGCCCAGGCTTGGCCCTGCTGTATGCCAGTGGTTCCTCATGGGAGTCAAAACTTTTAGGGATGCTGGGTTTTGGGGTCCCACTCACTTTTCAGGGAAGCTTCTCAATTTCATAGGGAGGCAGGAGAGGTCGATTTTCCCATTTCAGTTGGGAAAATAGAGATAGGGTGGGAGATACCCAAAGCCACATGGTCAGGAAATAAGAGGTGGGACCAGCCCTTTGAACGCAGCTCTCTTGGGCTCCTAGTGCCGTGTCCTCGTCTCTCCCTGCGGCAGGGTCACGTGTCCCTGCTCCCAGTAACATAGCCTCTGGTCAAGAAGAGAAAGTTCTGTGCTGGTAACATAGCCTCTGGTCAAGAAGAGAAAGTTCTGTGCTGTTCAGAATCCTTCTCACCCTCAAGGCCTGGGGGAGCCGGGGCATGAGAACTTGAATTGGCCACAAGGTGGCGCCAAACACCACGTCTTCACATCATTTTTCACTTTTAAACCCCAAATGCCCAGAATAAGCTCTGCCTGGGTGCCAGGGCACAGGGATGAGACCCTGCAAAGGGGACGGGAGAGCTCACTGTCCTCAGCCAGACCTTGTAGGGGAGACAGGAGCAGGGCTGGTGGGGGTTCCTGAACTTTCTCCAAACCTGCTCCCCTTCTCTTACTCCATCTTAGTGCTCTCCCAAGCCAGAAACCTGCGGGCAGATCTTGGGGAGGAGATAGTGGGACACAGGAAAGAGGAAGCAGGACTGCACCCTGGCCTGGGCTCCAAAGGGACAAAGAGTCTGAGACCAGGACCAACGCCCCAGGACCAGGCAGGGCAAAGGGGGCTTCCGGTGCCCCTTCCTTTCCTCCTTCAGTGGCCTGAAGCCTCTCTGCTGCCGCTCACTCCTGATCCCCTGTCTTCTTCTTCTTTTTTTTAAAATATTTATTTATTTGGTTGCACGCGGTCTTAGTTGCAGCACACAGATCTTTGCTGCCGCAAAGATGGGATGTGGGATGTTCTCTGCGGTGTGCGTGATCTAGTTCCTTGACCAGGGATCGAACCCGGGCCCCCTGCATTGGGAGTGTGGAGTCTTAACCACTGGACCACCAGGGAAGTCCCCTCCTGTCTTCTTTAAGAAAGCTCCAGCTGTCTTCCCTCCTTCTTAGGGTGGGATAGAACACAAGCTGAGGCAGTAACAGTGGATGTCAGGCAGGGTCCCTGCGTCACTGCTAGAAGCAGAGGATGGGACAGCGGCCAGGCTGCAGGGAGTGGCTCCACCTTATTCCTCTCATTCGCACCCAACCCCCGCTCCGCCCCCCACCGCCCTTCCCCGCCCCCCCACCCCCAAGACTCAGCCACCTAAGTGCCTTCCTCCAGGCAGATTATCTCAGCTGGGCTGGACGTCACCCTGCACCTGGAGCCATGGATGCCGCTCTGCTGCTCAACGTGGAAGGGATCAAGAAAACCATTCTGCATGGGGGCACGGGGGAGCTCCCAAACTTCATCACCGGAGCCCGAGTGAGTGGGGCCCGCCCCCCAGACCAGTTAAAAGCCCCCATGGCAGCCTTCTGCATTCCAGCTTGGCCACAGGGCACTGCAAACAGCCTTCGTCAGCTTTGCCAACAAGTGGCCAGGAGGTCCTTGCTGGAATTATCAACTGCCCCTCCCCTTGCCTCTGCCCCAGGCATCTGGGTAGCTCTGAAGTGGTGCCCATTCACGGGGTGTTTTTGATACTTTGCAAATTAAACTTCAGTGTGGAATGCAGGTGGGCCTTTGGGAATTTTCTGATGTCCCAAATGCTGAGGGAGAAGGAAGGGCCTTCAAGGCTCAGGGTGTTTGTCCGGGAATCTCTGGTGGGCTCCTAGACGGGTGGTGGATGTGTCTGGGTCTGCGGCCTCAGATCTAGGGCGTGTTTAAGGCAGGACTTCCTGACCTGCAGAGCTGTTGAGAGTGGGATGTGGTCCTTTAGGAGGGAGTGGGGGAGTGCAGGCTGGTGGGGGGGATGCTCTAAGGTCTGATTGGGGTTGGGGGAGGACAGCCCAGGGAGTCAGTGGCAGGGGGTGGCTTCTGCTGGGCCTCGGGAGGTATGTCTAGACCAGGGTCTGCTCTCTTGGTGACCAGGTGACCTTTCATTTCCGAACCCTGAAATGTGATGAGGAGCGGACGGTGATAGATGACAGCAAGCAGGTGGGCCATCCCATGCACATCATCATCGGGAACATGTTCAAGCTGGAGGTCTGGGAGATCCTGCTGACGTCCATGCGATTCAGCGAGGTGGCCGAGTTCTGGTGTGACACCATCGTAAGTAGGCCCCGCCCACCCGCTTTGCAGGGCTGCTGTGTTTCAAGAAAGTGAGGGTAAAACAAAACTCTGGAGAGAGAACCCTGCCCGTTCCTTCTCAGCTATGGTAGCGACAAAGATGGATTCCCCCAAAAGAATAGGTGCTGCTAAAGTGACAATCGGTGTCAAGGCTGGCTGGTGGGATGTGGGTGCAGGGCCCACCTCACAGCCCTCACTTTTGGGCAGGATTATTGGATCCTGGAGACTTTTGGCCACGGGTCATCTTCTGCCCTCCTCCCCACTCCTACCAACACTGCAAAATTGTTTTCTCATTTATGGCACCCTTAGCAATCATCCAGACAAGGCATTCTCCTCGGTGGTCCAGATAGAAATGGCAAAACTCACTGACCTTTAAACAAACATTTCTTGTGGAAACTTTCAAACTTATACAAAAGTCGACAAAAAGGTATAATCAACTTCCAAATACCCAACACCCTATGCCAGGCACCATCACTCCAAGGCCAGTCTTGTTTCATCTAAACCCATCCACTTTCCTTCCTCATCCCCTATGGTTAAAGCACATTCCAGACACTGTAGCATTTCATCTGTAAATACTACAATTTGTGTCTCTAAAAAGAAGGATATTAAAAAACATGACCTCAATATCCTTATTACATTAAAAAAACCCCAATAATTCCTTAATGCCATCTAATATCCAGCCACTGCTCAAATTTCTCCAATTTTCATTCACTCCTGCTGGTTGGTTTGCTCAAATCAGGATACAAACAAAGTCCATGCACAGAGCTTTGTTAATACATCTCTTAAGTCTCCTTTCGTTTATGGGTTCTCCTCTCTTTTAGAGTTTCCTGGACGTGGATTTGTTGAAGAAACTGGGTAACTTGTCTTGAAGTTCCCATGTTCTGATTTTGCTGGTTGCTTTGCCATGGACTTGTCTAACACATTCCTCGATCCCCAGTATTTTCTATAAACTGTGTACCTCCACATCTGCTTACCTCTCTTACTGTGATGTTAGGATTGGTTGGTGGGCTCAAGTGTTGACAGCCTGACCTAGCCATTACCAAGCTCCTTCTTTTTTTTTTGCGGTACGCGGGCCTCTCACTGTTGTGGCCTCTCCCGTTGCGGAGCACAGGCTCCGGACGCGCAGGCCCAGCGGCCATGGCTCACGGGCCCAGCCGCTCCGCGGCATGTGGGATCTTCCCGGACTGGGGCACGAACCCGCGTCCCCTGCATCAGCAGGCGGACTCTCAACCACTGCGCCGCCACGGAAGCCCAGGCTGGTAATTTTTATGCCACGATGATTACTGGTTTTTCCAATAGTCCCTCATCTCCCCCCAGCTCACAGCTGCTATGATTGCACGCGCGCACGCACACACACACACACACACACACCTTTCCAGAGTCATTTACCCACCTATACATCCATGTTTTATCCATCCTTCTATCCACACACTTAGGCATCAATTCATCCATCCCTCCCTTCAACCAGAATTATTCCTAATCCATTCTTCCATCACTAAGCATCCACCCATCATCTATCTGTAGGTCTATCTAACTGAAAACATTCAGTGCACCAGGTTTGGCCTGTGCTAGGTGTTAAGAGACTAAACAGGCAAAGTTCCCATCCCTCAAGGAACTTGAATTCTGGAGGAGGAGCAGACACCTAAGCAATTACAATGCAGGGCAGGTAGCACCACGATATACATGAGTGAGGACAGAGTGGTTTAGAGCCACAGGAGGGGAGCAACTACTGCTTGAGGATCATAGGAGGAATTTTTTCAAGAAGATGACATTGAGCTGGGTATTGAAGGATGAATAGGAGTTCACCAGGCCTAGAAGTGGGAAGAGAGGTAGCATCCAGGCCAGGGGGTGTGAAGCGGCAGGGGCCGTCAGGGGCTCTGGGAGCTTCTGCCCTGAAATATACTACCACCCCCTCTACCCAGGGAGCACACTGGTCTCCATGAGGAATTTTCTGCTGGTGCCCAGCCTGGTGAGGCCAGGGGTTGCAAACTCAAATACCACAAGGGCCAGGGCCCCTGGGTGACTGAAGGTCATCTGCTCCATCCACAGGGGGCAGCTGCTCCTGAGCTCCCACGGGATGGCTGCTGTGTGAAAGGGACAGGGCCGGTGTGGCTGGATAGTCTGAGTTTTATAGACAAACCAGATTTTCATTAGTCCATGATTTCTCTCAGTGCTTAAGTGTTGGCAACTAATTACATGAAAGATAAAACAAAACGAATCTGGGAGCTGAATGTGGCCTCCAGGATGCCAGTTTGCAATTTCCAGATAGATAGAGCCCCTCAGACAGAAACAGGCTATGGCCTTGAAGCCCCAGAGAGGCGCAGTGGTCCTGGGGTCCCCCTGCCCAGTCTCAGCGGAGGTGCTGCAGAGGTGGGTGCAGGGCCCTGGAGTTCTGCTCCCTCTTCTGGCCTGTATTCTTCTTCTTGGGATGTCTGCCCACTCCCGGTGGCATCCTACAGTCCACCGTGCCAACCAGCATCCCTGGTAGTGCTAGGGTGGCAGGTGGCTAATGGGACAAGGCATTGGTCTGAGGCCATGTCCAAGCAGCCTCCCATTCCCGGGGTCAGCAGCTAAGCACTGACTTTCTGGGAGGCAGGGGGCTGCGAGCTGGGGCTGCCGTGTGAGGGCCAGGACTGCGCCCTCCCTGCAGCAAGCCGTTCCCGGGGGGCCCCTCCCTCCCTTCATCCAGCTTTAATCTCAACAGGCTTAACTGCCATCTGGTCACCCAGCTCACAAAGAAGCCGAAGGTACTCCAGGCTAATCCTGGCTGGTGGAGGCAGGGAGGGGGTGACCTTCATGTCCTTGCTGGTGACTTGGAGACCAAGCTGAACCATTCCCGCCTCTTCACTTTCCCAGTGCTGTGTCTTTACTGGAGTTGCGGTGCAGGAGCCTGAGATGGGCCATCTCAGGACCCAGCCCCTGGAGAGCGGCTCTCAGAGCTCGTCTGTGGGGCATCCCAGCTCACAGATGGGGCAGCTGAGGCCTAAGATGGCCTAAAATGCCACAGGCCTTGCCTGAGGCCAAGCAGCTGATTTTCCTAGCCTTCTTCCACCCTGAGGGTGGCCACCCCAGCTCCTGGTGCTGGGTGAAGCTGTGATGAGCTGGCCCTATATCTGCGCCATCTCATTTATTTAACCCCTACACCAGCCTATCAGAGAGGTGCAATCCAGGGGGTGGGAGCTCAGGGAGCTGCAGTGACCTGGACTCACTGCCAGTCAGCAGCACCATCAGGACACCAACCCGGCCCTCTTGGGCCCAGAGCCCTGCTCCTTCCACAGCTCTCCATGCTCCTGTCCCTGCGGGTCACAGGCTTCACAGACTGAGGGTCTCCTTGGAAGAGAAACCCGTTTGAGTCGACCACAAGGGCCAGCAAGAGGCAGCATAGCACTGCGGCTAAAGCATGGTCCCCGGAGCTGGGTTTGAATCCTGACTCTCATTTCCTAGCTGTGTGACCTTAAGCAAATCACTTAACCTCTCTGGGCTCTAGTTCCCACATCTCTAAAATGGGGAGAATAGTAGGGCCTCCCTTGTTGGGTCACCTTAAGGATTAAAGGAGCTAATAGGTGTAGCGTGCTCTCCCTGGCACACAGGTAACCACAGTGATTAGTGGGGGTACGCTGGGGTGATGAGTAGTAACAGCCATAGGGCAGGTGTAGGGAGAGAGCAGGAGTCCTTCTCTGGGGGGTCCCAGAGTGGGGCTCTCTGTGGCCCAGCTGGCTCTGAGCAGATAGCCTGATGCCATCCGCCCAATTTTCCCCACAGCACACTGGGGTCTACCCCATCCTGTCCCGGAGCCTGCGGCAGATGGCGGAGGGCAAGGACCCCACTGAGTGGCACGTGCACACGTGTGGGTTGGCCAACATGTTCGCCTACCACACTCTGGGCTACGAGGACCTGGATGAGCTGCAGAAGGAGCCGCAGCCACTGATCTTCATAATAGAGCTGCTGCAGGTGTGACCCTGGGGCATGGGAGGCGGGGTAGGTACTGTCCCAGCATCAAAGAGCAACAGGGGTCAGTGGGCATCAAGGGGAGCCCAGCCCCACGGGTCACTGGACATCACCCAGTTCCTCTTCAGAGAACGATAAAGCATTCATAAACCACAGGGGAACTGGAATTGGATCCTTCCCCCACAAAAACGGTACTTTGCCTTTTCCAAGGGAAAAGCCCTTTTGGGACTAATTTTTAAAAATGTTATTTTCTTCTTGGAGGCATTTTATTTCTATTGGTTATCAGCTTCCATTTTTTTCCAAAAGTCTAGAATTACATCCTCGGCCTCAGTCCCTATGGTTTGTGGGTTCCGATCTCATTCTCCAATAGTGGGAGAGGCTGCATGGAACCATCCACAATCTCTCCCCCAGACCCCAGAATGATTCATGGCCCTTGTCTGTGGGGTGGTGGGAGAGGGTCAAACCAGGGCAGGACTCAGCTAATGGCCAAGGCTGAGGCTCAGCCTGAGGGCAAATAAATAAGAACTGTGTCACCAAGGGGCCTGCTTGAACAGTTGTGCGGCTTGGGCACTGCAAGAAGGCATCCCCTATAAGGTGCTCATTAGAGACATTATATATCTGTGCTTTTATAATAATATTTTTCCAACAGGTGGCAATAAAGTGTCCTGTTCTAATGAAACGAGTATCATGGCAATTTTCTGAATATTAGAAGTAAAGTGTGTTGACAAAGGAGTACCTTTCCTTAATTTGCACAAAGGCTCTGATCTAGGGTAAGGCCCTGGGTGGGGGGCGTGTTGCTTCCTTCCCCTGTTTGTATGTGTTTGGCCAGCAAGCATGATTCTGCCCGCGATCTTCACTGTGGAAAATGAAGAGCTGACTTCAGCAAGATGTGCTGGGTCCACTTTCTCTGGTCCCCTGCAAGGGAAAGGGCCTGCCCTGCTGGGCTTCGAGCACTCGGGGTCCCTGCCTTACTGACCTGCAGCTCTTGGGGCAGGTGGAGGCCCCCAGCGAGTACCAGAGGGAGACCTGGAACCTGAGTAAAGATGAGAAGATGCAGGTGGTGCCCATCCTCCATGGAGAAGGAAACAGGCTCTTCAAGCTGGGCCGCTACGAGGAGGCTTCTACCAAGTACCAGGAAGCCATCGTCTGCCTGAGGAACCTGCAGATCAAGGTGGGAGGCTGCCCGCCAGGGGGTTGGGAAGTGGGGTGCATGTGGGGGGAGCAGCCCTGCACTGGCCCTGGCCGCGGGGGAGAGGGGTGGGGGCAGGGCAGCAGCAGACCTTTCTTCACCGGGCAGGAGAAACCCTGGGAGGTGCAGTGGCTGAAGCTGGAGAAGATGATCAACACCCTGATCCTGAACTACTGCCAGTGTCTGCTGAAGAAGGAGGAGTACTATGAGGTGCTGGAGCACACCAGTGACATCCTCCGGCACCACCCAGGTGGGTGGCGTGAAGCGGGTCCGGGGTTGTGGGGGGGAGGGTGTCCAATCCCGCCCAGGGGCCCAGAGTCACGTTTACAGACCTCCGGTGGCCTTCTCTTCTGACCCTGTCAGGGCGTCAAAACTCGCCTCCACGCAGCAGGGTTTTCCCAAGCCTATAACGATATCACAGATAACGGATGAGCTGTGCTTATTGTGGGAGGTATTTTATCTTAAGGTGCATTAGGGCAAAATATAAGCAGTTCACCAAACCTGTGTGGAGCAGTAAACGGGTTTTAAAAATGGGAGCAATCAATACAGAGAACAATACTAAGTACATTCTAGGATCCGTGATGCGCGGAAATGGCGATACTTGTGAAGACGATGTTTGAGGAACGTTACAACATCACTTACTCTGCGTCACACGCTAAATTCTCTGCATTTATCATTTCATTTATCCTTATAGTGACCGTAACGGACAGGTGCAGGGATTGGGCCTGGAGCTTGTACCATTTGGGGCGCTTCTGTAAGAAAAGAATAGAAAGTTGTGAATGTAAAATAAGGTGCAGGGCCTTGGAAGGGTCCGCGGAAGGGAGGGAAGTAGGTACTGCTATTATTATCGTCCGTATTTTATAGTGGAGGAGACGGGCTCTGGAGGTACAGAGAGGTTAAGGATCAGGGTCAAGGTTAAGGGTTGTGTAAGCTGGTCAAGCCCCGCCGGGCGCAGGGTCGGGGCTGCCTCTGGGGCTGGGTGGCGGGTCCAGCTGGATCCTCCCCGCAGGCATCGCGAAGGCCTACTACGTGCGGGCCCGGGCTCACGCCGAGGTGTGGAATGAGGCAGAGGCCAAGGCGGACCTGGAGAAAGTGCTGGAGCTGGAGCCGTCCATGCGGAAGGTGGTGCGCAGGGAGCTGAGGCTGCTGGAGAACCGCCTGGAGGAGAAACGCGAGGAGGAGCGGCTGCGCTGCAGGAACATGCTGGGCTAGTGCGCAGGCGCCAGGCCTCCCGCCTCAGGCCCCACCGCCATCGGCCCCTCCCCTCACCCTCCCCAGCCCGCCGCCACTTTGCCACACACCGACCCCTCCGCCCCAGCCGGACTGCAGGGCACTGGGCAGCTAGAAGATGGCCTGGCCATTTCTGGTTCAGTTGGCCAGGATTTTGGTGTCACTTTTTAAACTTTTAATTTTAAAAGTCAAAATAATGTATGTGTCGACTGAAAAAGTAATGCACAACCTAGAGGTTGAGAATTCTGTTTTATTCAGCGGACTTTCTGAGGACTCCCGCCCCAGAAGACAGCCTCTCAGATAGCCCTGAGGGACTGCTCCGAAGAGGTAAGGGAGGAGCCAGGATGTATAGGAGTTTTTGCAACAAAGACCAGATAGTCGGAACTTCAAAAGATTACCGTTAATGAAAGAAAATCAGACATCTCAAGTTAATGAGTTTAGCACTTTTCTAGGTGTGGGAAGATGCAAAAGTCTGGGCTCCTTGAAAACATTCCTTTGAGATACACCTTAACTATTATATGTAGGCTCAGCATCCTGCTTTTCTCCATCCTGAATCCTCTCAGGGTGCACATTGTGGGTGGCTGCAACATCCTTTGTTTACTAATGTGGCAAGCAACATTTACTGATACATGCCAGGGTTAACAAAAAACAAACAAACCCCCAAACCCCAAAGGGCACAGAAGAGCTTATGGATAAAAATGAAGTTTCCTGCCCTATCTCTCCCATCCCTTAGCCTAGAGATAGCAGTTTTTTGTTGTTGTTGTTTTGTTTTTGCGGGACGCAGGCCTCTCACCGCCGCGGCCTCTCCCGCCGCGGAGCACAGGCTCTGGATGCGCAGGCTCAGCGGCCATGGCTCACGGGCCCAGCCGCTCCGCGTCACGTGGGATCCTCCCAGACCGGGGCACGAACCCGCGGCCCCACCCCCGCCTCGGCAGGCGGACTCCCAACCACTGCGCCACCAGGGAAGCCCCGAGCTAGCAGTTGTAATGGAGCGGATCCTCCCAGACCGGGGCACGAACCCGCGGCCCCACCCCCGCCTCGGCAGGCGGACTCCCAACCACTGCGCCACCAGGGAAGCCCCGAGCTAGCAGTTGTAATGGACCCTGTGTTTTACTCTTTTGGTAGTTTTCTCTATCTCCCTATGTTTAAATCAGCTTCCCCACGTGTGCTTTTTTTTTTTCTTTCTTTCTTTCTTTTTTTTTTTTCTGTACGTGGGCCTCTCACTGTTGCAGTCTCTCCTGTTGCGGAGCACAGGCTCTGGACGCGCAGGCTCAGCGGCCGTGGCTCACGGGCCCAGCCGCTCTGCAGCATGTGGGATCTTCCCGGATCGGGGCACGAACCCGTGTCTCCTGTATCGGCAGGCGGACTCTCAACCACTGCGCCACCAGGGAAGCCCTCCAACGTGTGCTTTTTACCCCACGTCAATGAAAAGTGAGAATTGAATGCTTTGATGCTTTCTGATCCCTTCCTTCCCTTCCCTTCTCCTAATTTCGGATAGTTACATCGCTGGTTCTTTGCTTGGTTATTTTTGTAACTTGGTATTTATTCTTCACCTAGAACTCTCTGCTGGGCTGCAGGGACTCTCTTTTGTGTAGGATGAGGGTGGCAGCATTGGGACCTCCCCTCTCATGTCCCACTTCTTCCTCCCTAACCGGTTTGATGTACCTTTACTCTCCCATCATCCTGGCTGTTAACGTCTGTGTTCTGTCTGTCACCAAAATGAAGTCTTCTATGCTTTGTTCATTGGTTGACTCTAAAATCTGAAAAATCAATAGACATCATTTACCTGAATATGGCCGTGTAGTGTAATTGCAGTTTTCTGTGGTTCCAAATTCATGACCCCTGGACCACCAGAACGAGGATATTCCTGGCTACTGGAGTGGCAGCGTCTATTTTAACATGGGATTCCCCCCCCCCGCCTTCTTCTTCCCTTTTGTGGCACTAGGAGATTTGAGGTTTAAGTCCTCCGACCGTGGAGGAAAGAGGGTTAATTTTTGGTTGAATCAGGCTCGGTGTCTGATGGGCTGCCAGGTATACTGTCAGAGAACCAGGTGGAGATTTTAAAGTAAGTCCAAGGAAGGGGGCATATGACCTGCAGAAGACGGAAGGGAGGAATGTCCTGAGGCCGGAAAGAAGGCTCTGAGCTGGAGAAGGCGGAGCAGGGTGGAGGCTGTGGGATGAGAGCAGAGGGGACCTTCACCTGCTCCCGGCTGCCCTGAAAAAAGGCCTGGGTGGTGTCTGGACAGCCAGAGTCTCAGGGGCAGCTCAGAAGCAGATGAAGAGCCTGGCAAATGGCATTATTTGAGGACAGGAACTGTGCTCTGCAAGCTTCCCAGCCTCCACTGTCCTGTCCATATTCTGTGTGCAGCGTCCCCACTACTTCCCCTTTTCCTGGGGACAGTGAAGATCTCACTTGATTTGTGGTCCCCCCAGTGGGATTGATGCCTGAATGTATCCCAGGACCCTGTGTGGTCCTGTCCAGTGCATCCTGGGTGGAAGGCTCCCCTCCTGATGCCCCAGGACATTTGCAAGCCCAAGAACAAAGAGGGGTAGGGGCCAGGACCCCCGTGAAGTGTGGCGGGAGACACCGTGGCATTCGTAGTTGAGGAGGTGCTGAACTCAAAACAACTGGAGATCCCCCCCACCCCCAAACTGCAGCAGCCATTTGAGACATTTCTATTACAAAAGCCCTGGGAATTCTTTCTCACATGGCATCCAGTGGATTAAAATCAAGCCACATTTTGGTTCATGACTTCCTAGGCCAGCTTTCCCCCAGCCTCGTCTGCACCGAGCATTTCTAATTGCCTGTCTTCTTTTTAAATGGGGGACACAAATCATAATGTGCCTTTGACATACCCTCAGCTTCTTAATCATGGTTTTTGCACGGTCTCTCTTTTCTTTCCTGGTCCAGCCCTCTTGGTCTTCTCAGTGGACTCCCTCCTGCTAATTTTTGCCTTGTCAGGCACGCTTTTTGTGTGCTGCTCTTGTGTGAATTCGTGTGTGTGTGTGCGTGTGTGTGTGTGTGTGAGAGAACAGGGACACACCATCCTCTTGTTACTGTCATCCAAAGGCAGCGAATGGGACAACATCACCACTTTTCAGAATTCATGGCATCTCATACTTCATCTCACTAGTGCCGGGGGAGGTGGAATGCAGAGATGGGGAGAGCCGACTCCGGGCCCCATAGCAGGCAGCCTCCCCAGCCAGGCCTCTGGTCCTTGCACTGGCTTCCTTGTGTCTCCAAGGAGGTCTTGGCTGGCCAGGTCTAGGCCGGTGCATGCAGGAAGTAGCAGGGGCATCTCCTGAGGGTCCCTTTTGACTGTTTCCAAGGGATCTAGCTGGAAGCCTTTGTTTTTGAGCGGCCAGCAGGGGGCAGCAGAGAACAAGCAGATTGTAGTTCCTGGTCCAGGACCTGGACTTGGCCGGGAAAGCTTTGGGCTCTGGAGGTGGCGGCCCTCCAGGGGCCCTGACCACCCCCACTCCTACAGGGTCAGGCTGACTGGCAACAGGGGGGAGGTGTTTAGAACCATGGAATCAGCATGCCTCAGTCTCATCCTCTTGTACAGATGGGGAAACTGAGGCTCAGAGAAGGCCAGTAACTTTCTAGATGCCACTCCAAAGCTGGGGTAGACGGGGATTAGCATCCAGGTTTCCAGGATTCTGGGCTGGGCCTTTTTGTTCTACATTGTGTTGCTTCCCTCACCAGACAGTCCATACAGCGGTATGATGTTTTTTTAAAAAACGAGAGGGCTTCCCTGGTGGCACAGTGGTTGAGAGTCCGCCTGCCGATGCAGGGGACACGGGTTCGTGCCCTGGTCCGGGAAGATCCCGCATGCCACGGAGTGGCTGGGCCCGTGAGCCATGGCCGCTGAGCCTGCGCGTCCGGAGCCTGTGCTCTGCAACGGGAGAGGCCACAGCAGTGAGAGGCCCGCATACCGCAAAAAAAAAAAACACGAAAGGAGAAAAATATGAAACTTCTATTAGAGAGCAACCCAGAGCCTGTCTGTAGGCTTAGTTTGGGAGCAGTTGGAGGGGTAAACGTGAGCGGGGCTTGTGTGGGCCTCACAGCCCCTGTTACTGGACGAGTTCTTGTGCCCTGACACACAGGGAGGCCTAACAAACCGAAATGTTGGAGTTTGGAGCAGAGAAAGATTTATTGCAGAGCCATGGAAGGAGTCGGGTGGCTCATGCTCCCAAAAAAACTCTGAACTCCCCAAAAGGTTTCAGCAAAGCTTTTTTTTTTTTTCTCCTTTTTTGCCGTACGCGGGCCTCTCACTGTTGTGGCCTCTCCCGTTGCGGAGCACAGGCTCCGGACGCGCAGGCTCAGCGTCCATGGCTCACGGGCCCAGCCGCTCCGCGGCATGTGGGATCCTCCCAGACCGGGGCACGAACCCGTGTCCCCTGCATCGGCAGGCGGACTCTCAACCACTGAGCCACCAGGGAAGCCCAGCAAGCATTTTTAAAGGCGAGGTGATGGAGGGGTGTTGTTGCTCGCGGCAAACTTCTCGGTGCCAGAATCCTCTGTTGTTGCAGCTGTCTCCTTAGGTCAGGTTGCGATGTTCCTGTAAACCTCCAACAAGATGAGTGTTATTCTCTGTTCTGCAACTTTTTATCTCTATGTGAATGGAAAAGTGTTATACCCTTAAAGGTCAGAGCCTTGAGAATGGGCTATCCTGTATGTTTCAGGCTATAGGCAACATTCTTAGCTGGAAGCAAAAGCAATAGAACACAAATGTTAAAGTGAAAGAAACATCTAGTACCAATTGTTCTTCCCTATTACTCCCCCTCTGGCCTGCCCCCTCTGAGAATCATTACTGCTTAACCAAGGCATTTGTTCCCATGTCTGAGTCACCCTCCTGACCTCTGTCTAGTGGGGTTTACATGATGCAACACCAGAGAGTGATTTGGGAGGGTGGCAGGGGGCTGGGGACCAGGCAGAGGGATCCCCTTGGGTACTATGCAGGTGTATTAGGCCTCTAGTGCTGCTGTAGCTAATTACCACAAACTTAATGGCTTAAAACAGCACAAATTTATCCCATTACAATTCTGGAGGTCAGAAGTCCCCAAATGGGTCACGAGGCTTGTTTTCTTTTTGGAGGCTCCAGGAGAGAATCCGTTTCCTTACTTATTCCAGCTTCTAGAAGCCCTTGCATGCCTTGGCTTGTGGCCCCATCCTCTGTCTCCAAAGCCAGCAGAGCAGCACCTTCCACTCCGTCTGTGTTCCTCTCCTTCCATCATCACATCCCCTCTGTGTTGACCCCCTTGCCTCCCTCTTATAGGCACCCTTGTGGATACATTGGGCCCACCTGGATAATGCAAGATGACCTCCCCATCTCCAGACCCTTAACTTAAGCACACGTGCAAAGTCATTGCTACCACGAGGGTAACCTATTCACAGGTTCTGGAGATTAGAATGTGGGCACCTTTGGGGGCCATTATAGAGCCTACCACAGCCAACTGGTTTCTTTTTGTCCCCAGATCTGTTCTCTGGCCTGCTCTGTCCCCTGAGAGGCTCCACATGCTGATGTGTCCCACCTCCCTGGCCCTCCAGCCTCCAGTTGGGTTTGGCCAACAGGAGGTATCAGCAGGAGGTCTGTGTGGGAGGAGAGTAAGGCTGGGTCTCTGTTTCTCCCACTCCCTTCTTGCTGGGCTGTGGTTTTGCCGTGTCTATGCTCTTTGTCCTGTGGTCACAGTTGGGGTCAGGGAGCCCTTCTAGGCCACAGCTCTCACTGCTCCCCAGAGCAGCAGCCCCTCCCCTGGTCCTTCACCCCCACCTGTACCCCAAGGTGCCCCTCATTCTTCGCTGGTTCCCCCAACCCCACCTGCACCTTCATTCAGCTTTCTGCAGTGGCACCTTCAGCTGGGCCCCCTGTTCTCTGCCAACATGCTGCTGAACAGGCATCAAGTCTCCTCCGGACTGGAAGGAGGGAAGGAAGGCTGAGAGGTACAGAAACATGTGCAATGTCACCCAGCTAGTCAGGGGCAGGGGCGGAATTTGAATTCCGACCCAGATGAATGGGGACTAGAGTCAGCATTTTCCTGCCCCACTGGGCATGGCCCCCTCTCAGGAGGTGAGGACCCCTTCAGTGGCAGAACCCTCGCCATGAGAGGGGCTCAGCTAGAAGGGGCATCTAAGGGTTTGGTGCGTGTCCCGAAGCTGATGGCATGGCAAAGGGCCAGAGCGCGTGCCCAGTTACTGCTTGTCACAGGCCAAACCACCTCCTCGTCCATGAGAAATGGCCAGGCAACCTCAGTCGGATGCATTTAGCCAACAGTTCAACCTTCAATAGCAGGGGCTCCGCTGGAGGCTTGGCGTGAGCCCGGGGACGGATCAGCGCCCCTTTTTGAGTGCCTTTTCCCTTGCTTCACGGTGGGCAGTGTAGGTGCCACTTGGCAGACGAGCCTCAGCTCTGGGGAGGATGCTGCTTGCCCGGGTCACACAGCTGGACTCAGTACGTGGCGGCAGTGAGGGTAACCCACGCTGACGAGCGGAGCTGGTGTTGCTCTGAAGTTCCTGCAAGGCTATTGCTCCTGGGGGTCCAGGCAGCAGGTGAGAGTCAGAGCTGGGGAGTGAGGGGCCACCTGGGCCTTCCCTGGCTCCTGATTTCCCCTGAATAGTAGACGCTTCATGGAAAGTGCTGGAGCCCTGGCTTCCCCATGACCACCGTCTGCGTGATGACAGCCAGGCAGCCCAGGTTTGAGTCCTCGGATAGCCACCATCTGGTTGCCTGCTTTTCCCTCTTCCTCCCTGGGTTTCCCATGTCTTGTACCAGAGACTCTGTCTTGAACTTCACCTTGATTGATCGGCCTGCGAATGAGGGACCACCTTGGCGGCCTCCAAGTACCTGCTGTTTGCGGGGAGGCTGCCCCCTGCACAGCCTTTTCTCCCATCCCTCCCCTCTCAGGGCTTTCAAGGAAAGGTTAGGTATGGCCCCATTCTAATGTATGGCCATTTCGCCTGTGCAGAGTTCCTGGCCTAATTACAATTGCTCCATTACTCCAGGTATTCTCATTAGTGTGAGAATCCCACGAACGAAGAATCTCGCCTTTCCTCCTGGCCTCCAATAAAAATATCATTTGAAGATGTAATGGAGCATTTGTCTCTCCTCAGCAGTCTTGAGGCTGGCAGCTTCTACTGAGTGTGACAGTCTCTGGAGGGCAGAGAATTTCTTCGGCTTTGTTCTCTGCCACGTCCCCAGTAGCTAGAATAATGCCTGCCCCATACCACGGGTTCAGAAATACCTGCTGGCCATGACCCAGTGTAGTCCATTTCTTTATGAAAAACACATCTTGATTCCTACGTGTGTAAGGACCCTCAGAAAGTATCTAACAGCTTATTTTGCAGATGGAGGAACTAAGGGCCAGAGATGAGAGGGGACACGTCCAAAGTCACGACAGTGAGTCTCTGACAGATCCAGCGCTGGGATGAAATGTGTTGCCAGCATGTTCTCCACCAGTTCCACTTACAGTTTGTGGCTCTGTCTGCATCCCAACATTTTCCTTCCGCCTCACCAATTTTTTTTTCTTTACTCTTTGGTGGCATGTTGGGGTTCCCCCCTTTTTAAACCTCGACCCACGCTCTGTTCTTCTGAATGTCCTACGAGGCCCCTGGGTTGCCTGCCTCCTGGCTGACAGGCTCAGCTATCCCAGCCCCCAGTTGGGGCTGCCCGTGGGTCTCACCTCCCCAGCCTGCATTACGAAGGAAAGACGGAGACCTACGTTCTGCAGAGCTGGTTGCCCAGGGCGGGCTGCGACCACAGCCAGACTGCCAGCTCCCTGATGAGTTAGGAGAGAGACACCCAGAGACAGAGGCAGAGGGATCTCTCTCCAGGGGGTTACAGGTAAGCAGTATAACTGGGGACCAGCTGGCAGCCTGTTGCCCCCCCTTGTGGCCTGAGAAGTAGGGAAGCAAGTTGGTGAGCGAGAGAGGCATGAGACAGATGTATAGAGAGGAGAGGGGGGGAGAAAGGAAGAGTAGGAAGATAAGAGGGAGAGGAAGAGGGAGAAAAAAGGAGGAAGAAGAGAGAATTTTTAAGATCTGATTCCCCGTGTGCAACACCCATGTATCCTAATAATAAGTCAGACCTTCTGCAGAAGCTGTCAAAACGCCTTAACTAGACCCTCCTAAAGGAAGAGTTGGATGGGATCAGCTGGCAGACAAATGCCCAGTTCACTGAGGTCTGCTGCAGAATGACCTTGAGTCTGAGGCACAGGCTTCCGTTCCCCTCTGGGCGCAGGCAGGGAAGAGTGAGAGTAGCTCCGTCCAATAGGAAGATAGTACAGGTCACAAAGGTAGCTTACAATTTTCTAGTAGCCATGTTAAAAAAAATAAAAAGGAAATAGGTGGCGTTAACATAACCCAGTCTGTCAAGAATGTTATCATATTATCGTTCATGAGACACTTTGCACTCTGATTCTCACACTGAGTCTTCGAAGTATAGTTGATGCTTCCAGCACGTCCCAGTTCAGACCAGCTGAACTCCAGGTGCTCAGTCATCACAGGGCATAGTGGCTACTCTACTGACAGTGAATATACACCCCATCCTGTTCTGACCCTGGACACCGTAAATTCATTTTACTCATTCTTGAGCTTCATAGAAACATGACCCAACAGTATATTCTCCCCTGTGTTCTCTCACTGCAACAGTGCACAGCCCAGTGCGTTCATCTAGAGGCGTGTTCCGGGAGGTCTTGGCCGGGGGGCACCGATGGTAGTTTCGGTGGGGGCTGGGGAGACAGACAACAAACCAAAAAAGGCCACAGTCACTATCATCCAGTTGTGATGAGGGCTCTGTGACAGGCTGGGGGGTTGCCACTTACAGTTGTGCAGGTTGTGCATTGCACAATTCCAGGGGGCCCCTGTTTTCCTCACTGTCATCTTGGATATGTGCAGTTACTGTAGACCCCCAGTAGATGGCAGGAAAATGTCTTAAGGAAACGGTAGCTTTTCTTAATCTGCACAGTTGCCTTCTTGGCTAGTGCCAGGCTGCATGTTTCAGCTAAGTTGGCCTGTGAATGTTAGTTTCTGAGAGCAGGGCCTGAGCATGTCCCCAGCTGGTACTGTGGGCAGTAGCAGTTGGCCAGAGCCAGGCTAGGGGGGGCAGCCAATGCCTGGGACCCTGGGCTTTCTTCTCCATCCAGCACAATCTCATCCTTGAAGGGTGTGGTGTGTGTGGGGTGCCTAGCCAGGGCTGGGATTGGTGGTTAAGACAGGAGGAGGGGTGGTGGCCTCTGAGTTGATCGCCTCTGCAGACTGGCTCCTATTAGATCATTCAAGGCATCCCCCCAACACACACACACCGCAGGAAGCTCTGGAAGGATTTCCACCCTCCATGCCCCAGATCCGAGTCTGTCTTGCTGGGGTTCTGATCTGAGGGTTAAGGGTGAGTCTGATTTTCCCGCCGCACTGTGGGCGTCCTGCTCTTTGTCAGGACTCAGGCCCCTCAGGCGTGGCCCCCGGCTCTTGTACAGTGTGTGAGCTGACATCGATTTTCTCCAGGTCTCCCTGTGGCGCTGGAGAACCTCTCTGTCTCTTCCCATCTGTCCCCACCTCTGCTCCCTGCACTCCGCCCCAGAAGCTGATCTGTGTGGACATGGCTCCCTCTGGCTTCAGTTGGGTTCTTGGCACCTTCTTCTCCAGAGGAGAGTGAGGTCAGGGTTTTGTTTCCTCTGCTTGCTTTCTGCGGGGATTTGCTGGCCTGGCTGATGAAAGGTCACACCTTCTTCAGGGCAGCGCTCTGCACCCATCCTCCACTGTATTAGTCGCCCATGGCTGCTGTAGGAAATCGCCACACATTTGGTGGCTGAAAACAACACAAATCTTACAGTTCGGAGGTCAGAAGTCTGAAATGAGTCTCAAGGAAATAAAGTCAAGGTGTCAGCAGGGTTGTGTTCCTTCCGGAAGCTCTGGGGGGCAGAATTCTTTCCTTCCCTCTTCCAGCTTCTCCGCCTGCCTGCCTTCCTTGGCGGCTCGTGGCTCCACAGCCCTCCACCCCTGCTTCTGTCATCACAACTTCTCCGATTCTCTTCTCTCTCTTATGAGGACCTTTGTGATTACACTGGGCCCACCCCAATCACTCTGTATCCTCCCCCCACCTCAAGATCACATTTGCAAAGTCCCCTTTTCCCATGTAGGGTAACTCATTCCCAGGCTTTGGGATTTATTAGGACCTGGACATCTTTGGGGGACTATTCTGCTGACGGTCCTTTATTTCAGAGTTCTGGTTACCACACCCTCCCCTGCTTCCTAGAGTAGTAATGGGCCGTGGCTCTGGGGTACTGCACTGTTACACGTGGTTTTACGGTATCCTCCCCTCACTTTTATAAAGCCCCCTTTCAAAACTTTCCCCAAATTACCCAAAGCGACGGTGCTATTGGATCCCTGCTATTCGGATTCCTGCTAAAGCTTGGCTGATACGCCTACCCAGTCAATGTAGTCTTTCCAACAATCTTTGAGGTGGATTTATCACCCTCCCCCTTCCGTCCCAATGGCCCATTTTATCTTTGAGGAACTTGGGGGCTGGAGGGGGGTTATGTAACTTGTCCAAGGTTGCATGGGTAGGTCACGGCAGAGCTGGGATTTGAACCAGAACTAACTCTGACCCCAGAGCAGAGCTCTCCCTCCTGCTGTCACTGACTCTTATAGCCTGGACTGGAATTTTTCCATCCATTAGGCATTCACTCTCTGACTGCTGCCATTGTAGTGATTTTCATAAAATACAGGTGACTGTTCCTCGGTGGTCCTCTTGGCTGTCCCCTTGCATTGGAACATTGGGACATTGCTGCTCTCAGTTTGGTTGTCCAATTAAAGCTGACCAGGACTACTGTCCACTTGCCATAATGATTCCCTGGGGTCCTTCAGAGATCATCTCAGTGACACCCGTCCCGCTATCTCCAGGGCCACATCAGAGGTCAGCATAGAATGAAGGTTAAGAGCAAGGGCTCTGGAATTGGACAGGCTTGGATTCCTAACCCAGTGTGACCACTTACCAGCTGTGTGATGTTGTGCAAGTTACTTAACCTCTCTGAGCTGTAGTTTCCTCACTTGTACAATGGAGGTTATGATTGTGGCTACCTTATAGGGTAGTTGGGAGGACTGAATTTGTTAATGCGCATTCTGAAGTACTTAGAAATGTACTCGCTGACCAAGACAGTGAGTGACCATGTCGGCTGCTTTTTTTTTTTTTTTTTTTTTGCGGTACGCGGGCCTCTCGCTGCTGTGGCCTCTCCCGTTGCGGAGCACAGGCTCCGGACGCGCAGGCTCAGCGGCCATGGCTCACAGGCCCAGCCGCTCCGCGGCATGTGGGATCTTCCCGGACCGGGGCACGAACCCATATCCCCTGCATCGGCAGGCGGACTCTCAACCACTGCGCCACCAGGGAAGCCCTCGGCTGCTTTTATTATTACGATCGCTCTGCATGTTGTCACCTCAGGGTCACCCCTACACGCACTGCGGCCGCACCCTAGCAGTCCCAGCCTTATGTTTGCCTTCAGAAAGCCCTCTGTTCAGGTGCCCTCTGTATTTTGGCAGGACCCCCACTGCCTGGCTCTAGGTGAGAGTGAATTTTCACAGCCATCCTGTAGCCCTGACAGCTCCTGCCAGTGTGGTAATGAAGGATACCCGGCCTCGGGGAGACTGCTGCATATTTTGTGCCAATGTGAATGGTGCAACCTTTCACGGACATCCCTTTTTTGTAATAAATACTGCAAACGGCCAACACTGAATCTTCAGTTCTTTCACAGCTACTTTTCAGGACCCCTTTGGGGAATTCTTTGGAAGAAAAGTGACACCAATCTCAAAACTTTGTATTCATCCTGCTGACTGCTTTGCATGTGTCTCTTAGAAATGCCTTTTCCTTTCCCGGGACTTTGCATCTCTGGCTGGCCCCTCACGGCTGCCCTGTCAGCTCCTAGGGCTGGCATCAGAAGGCCTCATCTCCGTCCGGGGCTTGTAAACGGCCCTGAGTTCAGATCCGAGGAAGGAACATGAAAACATTCTTTGGCCCACAGGAGGGGAAGCTTGGCAGTGGGGTGGCAGCAGCGGAGAGGCTTCCTCTGATTCAGTGAAGCCATCAGCTGTCTCTCCAAATGCTCCTTCCCCTCTGTGCCTTGTTTTGGTTAATTTAAGAACAGCTGCCCTCAGTGGGAACCAATTTCTGGCGGTGTGCAGAAGCCAGCTTCCCAGGAAGGCTGCTGGCATGGCATCGGCAGGTTAGCTGGGGATTTAGAGCCAGGGATCATCAGAGTGTGCCACTTAAATGCTTTCTTCCCTTCTTGAGGAGCCCCCATCATTCAGGATGAGTAACTTGGTTATTCCTGGGGAGAGTTAGAAGCAGCTTGAGAACCTAGAATCATGATAGAAGGAGTCTTGTGACAGACCAGATGGGTGGTCACCAAAGCCTTTTCCTTCTATCCCTGGGCACACGACTGGCCTGCTTCCCAGTTCCGCCTGCAGTTAGATGGGTCCATGTGCCTGAGCTCTGGCCAGCGGAATGGGGGTGGAGGTGATGCACACCGCTTCTGAGCTTGGCACCTAAAACCCTTGCATGATCGCCTTCCTATCTGCCGAATGATGATGATGCCCAAGTGTCACTGAAGCCGCATGCTTCGTGGACCATGTAACCAGGATGCTTCCGTTCACTTGCCATCTCTTTTCTTTTCTTCTCATCCTTCCTTTCTCTTTCTTTATCCTTGGCCTGCCGCTTCTCAGTTGCCTCCTGTAAAATATTTTACCCATTATGTATGAGATTCCTGACTTTCAAACTATTCAGTACTGACACTTTCTGGGGAATCCATATATTCCTACGCACACTGCCAAGAATGGGATCAGCAAAGCCAGTAAAATTCCAGATGGAGGACCCATTCTCCTAGGATGGAGATGAAGTTATGGGAGAGCTGATGACACTGCTTCCAGCTGCAAATCCAGATGGTTCCTCAGTGTTGTGAAAAATTAATTCCTGGTTATCTCTGAAATAAAGAAACAGAAGCACAGATACTTAATACCTCTCAGTAAATTCCATTGCGTTCTGGGCACAAGAGTTCAAGTCACTAGCAAGGAAGGGTGACTCTGCCTTCATCTCCGAGTCCACATTGTATGGGGCTTTGCCCTTGTAGCCCACCACAAGGCAAGTAAAATTCCATAGTCGTCATCAGATTTGTCAGTAAAAGGATGTCTTCCCGCTAAAACTGAGATCGTTCTGTAAGTAAATCTCAAACAGGGGAATGCATCTAATTAGAATTACAATGATACTGCCCAACTTGCACTGTAGTATTCCAACCAATTTTATTCTTTTTATTTTATTTATTTATTTATTATTTTTTGGCTGCCTTGGGTCTTCGTTGCTGTGCACAGGCTTTCTCTAGTTGCAGTGAGCGGGGTCTACTCTTTGTTGCAGTGCGCGGGTTTCTCATTGCTGTGGATTCTCTTGTTGCAGAGAATGAGCTCTAGGCGTGTGGGCTTCAGTAGTTGTGGTGCGAGGGCTCGGTAGCTGTGGGTCGCGGGCTCGGTAGTTGTGGGTCACGGGCTCTAGAGCGCAGGCTCAGTAGTTGTGGCTCACGGGCTTAGTTACTCCGTGGCATGTGGGATCTTCCTGGACCAGGGCTTGAACCCGTGTCCCCTGCACTGGCAGGTGGATTCTCAACCACTGCGCCACCAGGGAAGCCCTATTCTTTTTTAAATTGCCAATTTAAAAATACTTCCATTCGAAAGATACACAAAGATTAGCTCTCAATTTTCAATTTTGGCTTCAATCTTACTTTAATGGAGCATCTTTCACCAGTGGGTTTTTTTTTTTTTTTCCTGCAACCTTCAGCTGCTGCATTAAAATTTTCTCAGGAAAGAAACACCCACCCTGGTTTTGCGTAAAGAAAATGTGAAATTACTAAATAAAACACAAACTATCTAAAGAGACACATGAAGCTGGAAGACAGATCTGAAGGAATTGAGTTATCTGTCGCTTGTTCATTATAGCTGTGGGCTTACTGAGTCACAGCTTTGTGTTTTCCAAGGGAAAAAAGAATCATCCAAGAAATGGTTTAAAATAATAAAACCTGAAACCACACATCATCCTTTCATCTTAATGAGAGTCCAATTTATAATAACATTTTGTATCAGGTAGTTTTGAAGTCCCCCCTCCCCCCCCCCCCGAAATTGTTTGTTGGCTGAAGCATTGTAGCCTTGAAAAAGCACCAAATTACTAGCGGTGGGGTAGGGTCGGGGGGTGGGGGTGGGGGGTGGCGCGGAAACTGTGCTGCTTTCAGGAATGAACTTCCTGGCAATCAGCCTGTCATGGAAGAAAGAGCATGTTTAAACTAAAAGTATCCTATAGAACGCCTACTCAAACCTTCATTCCAGTTTAACTACTTAAGCCATGTGTCCAATAGTGATATCAGGTTATTGAACAAACATAGCATCTTGACATGGATGCTGAAAGCTGCCTTTGTTGAGTGATTACTGGGCATATGCAGTCACATTTCCAGAAATGTGCCGTTTATTAAGTTGGAGCTCTCCTGCCCTTCCTTCCCCAGGCTCTGGCCAAACAAGCGTCTGAACAGGGCTGCTGTGGGGAGGGAGAATGGCACTTCTTTTAGGGCAATTTCCAGACTACTCTGAACCAGGGATATCTTTTATGACCAAGTCTGAATTTCTAGATTTCCAACGTTATCTTTGTCCTATTAGGAATCCGAGGCTTAAGCACTTGTAGATCCCACTTGCCGGCTCTTTCTTTACTTCTTCCAGCTTCCCGACACAGTTAAATCACAATTTTGGCTAAGTCACCTGTACCTGCCAAACACACGCAGAATCTGTTTCTCACCACCTCTGTCTGCCAGCGTCCCGTCCGAGCCATCTTTAGCTCCTCCCACTCAGATTCTTTTTTTTTTTTTTTTTTTTCTTTGCACTACGCGGGCCTCTCACTGCTGTGGCCCCTCCCGCTGCGGAGCACAGGCTCCGGACGCGCAGGCCCAGCGGCCATGTCTCACGGGCCCAGCCGCTCCGCTGCATGCGGGATCCTCCCGGACCGGGACACGAACCCGCGTCCCCTGCATCGGCAGGCGGACCCCCAACCACTGTGCCACCAGGGAAGCCCCTAGAGCACTCTTTTTATCCTTGGGGGCACTTTTTGACGAGTTTAATTCTTTGCCGTCTTCTTTTTTGCTAGACTCTGGTTCCATCTTCAGGGATGGGTCTAGTGCCCATCCTCTTATCCCCAGACCCTAGCAGAGGGTCTGTGGGGACCCAGGAAACATTGCTTCAGTGATGGAGTGAATAAATGACTGAAAAGACCCTCTCCTCCAAGAGGCCTTCCAGGGTCTTCCAGGAGAGCGGCCTCTCTTCTCTCTCAGCATCAGTGGCAATGGCCCATGCCACTCTTATAGCGTTTGTCTCTTTTTATTTATTTATTTATTTATTTTATTTATTTTTGGCTGCGTTGGGTCTTTGTTGCTGCGCACTGGCTTTCTCTAGCTGTGGCGAGCGGGGGCTACTCTTCGTTGCGGTGCGCGGGCTTCTCATTGCGGTGGCTTCTCTTGTTGTGGAGCACGGGCTCTAAGCGCGCGGGCTTCAGTAGTTGCGGCGCGTGGGCTTCAGTAGTTGTGGCTCGTGGGCCCTAGAGCACAGGCTCAGTCGTTGTGGTGCACGGGCTTAGTTGCTCCACGGCATGTGGGATCTTCCCAGACCAGGGCTCGAACCCGTGTCCCCTGCATTGGCAGGTGGATTCTTAACCACTGCGCCACCAGGGAAGCCCTCATTTGTCTCTTTTTACCTTGCTCTCTGTGTTTTGTGGCCATGCCTGCCAGCTCTCCCCACCCTGATCTCTCTCTGGATGACCCAGGTCTCAACCCTTTTGAACCTCCAGCACCTCGAGCAGTGCCCGGCACATAGTAGGTACACAATAAACAGTTGAGAGGTAAATCAATGATGGAATGCCTGAGTTTGGGAACAGACCTTGTTTATCTGTGGCTCAACACCAGATGCCCCGGGGTGGCTTATTTAATTGTCATTTTCTTTGTGAATTCATTATTGTTTTATTTCAGTGTTGTTTTTTTCCCAAAAATCTGCTGCTCCCTGGGCCTGTAGAGATTGCTTTGAACCAGGCCAATCAAAATGCTGGGCAGCTGTGTGAGGAGGGAACACAGGGCCAGGGGAGAAGGAAGCTGCAGATAGGCAAAGCTGGAGCCCTGGAAACCACAGACCAAACCCCAAAGAATGCAACAGTCATGACACCACAGCCAGAGGGATGGCTGAGCCCATAGCCCCAGGACCACGTTCCTCTCTCAGGAGGCGCCTGGGGCTCAGAGACAGCAGCTTGGCAGCGCAAGTGGGGCTGGTGCCTCTACGCCAGCTGTCCCTGAGTCCTCACTTTCTCAGCCCTGCCTACCCCTGCCAGGCAACTGTCTCCAAATCCAGCTGATTCCTTCCTTCCGGGGCACAGTGGGGGCAAAGGCATGGTCTCTGGGGTCAGATGGGTCTGAGTTTCAGTCTTGGCTTTGCTACTTCTAGTTGTGTGACCTTGGCCTTCATCTCCCCAAGCCATAGTCTCCTTATCCGCAAAGTAGGAATGATAATAATGCTCATTGCAGACCGTTGTGAGGATTTAGAGGGGGTCACAAATAAGGAGTGATGAGCACAGTGTGTAATGTTGGCTTTGATTAAAATTGATGCTATTGTCGACTGTTGTTTTCATACTTGTTTCAATGGCCTGAGCCCAGGCCTTTGGCTGCTAAGAGGGTGCCCAATAAAGGGCACCATATCCAGCCAGTGGTGGAATGAGCTCCCCATCACTGGAGGTAATCAAGAAGCTACCAGCTGACTTTTGTTGGGCTTTATGCCCTGGATGGGAGTAGTGAGGGCCAGGGTGGTTGGCCTGGAGGGTCCCCAGTCAGTTACTGAGGAGAGGTTTTCATTCTGTTAAACAGTGAGCTGGGGACTCCATGTGTTAGCGTGCTGTCTGTCAATTAAAATCGGAAGAATAATCTGAAGAGAGTGGCAGCTCCGTTGTTTGCCCTTTTAATCTGGTCTGTTGCCATGGGAACGGCAAGTGATTGCAATCAACACTGTTTGTATTGTGAGCTCGCTCCCATCGATATGGCTTTTGAAAAATAAGAAATACAAATCCTGACTTTGGCACGCCACTCATTATTCAGAGCAAACCCCTGAGAAGTTCTGTCAAACGCTTCCTTCCCGGTGCACAGGCTCTGGTTTGGAAATTCCCAGCAGCCCAGCTCCCGGCCTGCTTCCTTTCTGCCCCTCTCAGCCAGGTGGATCTGCAGAGGATGTGTGCAGAGGACTGTCACCCGCCGCCCAGAGGAGTCTGGGTGAAGATTTGCCACCTGGCTTCCCTCACTGCTGCCTGTGGCACTCCATTCCAAGCTCATTATTATAATGTCAATGGCTCATAATCACCTTACTTACCACTTCCTGAAGATGAAGAGAGAGATGTCACCCAAGGTCAGAGTCCTTGCAGAGTGATGGGTGGGGAAGAACAGGCTGCTTGCATCTGCATCTGAGAGGTTTATGACATGTCCCGGCTCATGGGTGCCTGCGGGACTCAGCTGCACCCAGCCCGCCTTCCTCAATCCCCCCAATCTCTTTGGCTGGATGCTCAAATCCAGAGGCTGCCTGGAGGGACATCACCCCAGCCTCCTTCAAGTGAACCCCCAATGCCTTTGTCTCCCCGTTATGCTTACAGAATTGGTTATTGGGAGATTGTGAAAATGTTGGCCTAATGCCTGGAGATAATTGATGATAGCATTTTTCTTTGAGAAGGGAAAGACTCCGGAGAATGTCCGATCCCACCCCGTGGTAACAACTGAGAATAAACTCCGAGTGAGGAAGTGACTTGCCAGAGGTCATGTATTAAGAGAGGGTCTCCCAGCTCCTGTCTTCTTGATTCTGTGTAAATCCAATCTCATTTGCGAGGCATGCCCCCGGGGTACTTTATTTCATAAACTTTGCAAAATTAAAACTACTTTGTATTTGAAACACATACATACTTTAGATCACTTTTCTTAGGTAAGATGCAAGTTGGAATAACATTTTTTAAAAAATGAGTTTAATTCTAGAAATTGATACTTTGTTGATATTATGTTCTCAACCCAGAGCCACAGGCTAGGGGAAGGGATAGACCCTCACTGATTTCAAAATCAGCCTTGACCTCCGGGCCTGGTTCTGGCAATCTTCTAGCTGTGTGGCCTTGGGGGATCCACTTCACCTCTTGGGCCCTCTGTATCCTTTTCTGTAGAATGGGGAGAATGGAGCTTGCCTTGTTGACCTCACATTATGTATGAGGCTTCCCATGAGTTCATGGATAGGGATGCATTTTATCAGGTGTAAAGAATTGTATTGAATTGTGGCTGTTATTTTTATTTATCTATTTTTTTTACAATTAATTTTCTTTTTTTTAACATCTTTATTGGAGTATAATTGCTTTACAATGGTGTGTTAGTTTCTGCTTTATAACAAAGTGAATCAGCTATACATATACATACATCCCCTATGGCTGTTACTATTACAGATTCTTAGAGTTAGGTCTCCTGGTTTCACTAGGACTAGAATTTCTTTTCTAGGCCAAATGTCTATGTGGTGAATCTAAGTTTTTACTCTTTTTGTTTGGATGAAAATTATTCCCCTTTGATATTTTGACATTGCATTAATCTAAGATTCTCTGGTGTAGATGATAAACCAATCAAGCATGTTCAAGTTACCCACCCACCTCCAAACCTCCAGGGTCTAACTCTACAGATGATCTAGGTGTTCATTCATTCATTCACTCAACACGTACTATGTGCCAGGCCCTGTGCTGAGCTCCAGGAGTCAATGGTAAATACATACAATGGTCCCTGCTTTATGAAGCTTCCATCAATTCTCTGCCTTTCCCATCAGCTCCCTGGTAGGACCACGGTTTTCAGCCTGGTATTTGGGGTACCTTTTTTTTTTAATGACCTGGCACTTCTTCCGGCTTTCTTTTTTTTTTTTAATTTATTTATTTTATTTATATTTATTTTTGGCTGTGTTGAGCCTTCATTGCTGTGCCTGGGCTTTCTCTATTTGCAGCAAGCGGGGCCTACTCTTCGTTGTGGTGTGTGGGCTTCTCACTGCGGTGGCTTCTCCTGTTGCGGAGCACAGGCTCTAGGTGAGCAGGCTTCAGTAGTTGTGGCACATGGGCTCAGTAGTTGTGGCTCGCAGGCTCTAGAGCGCAGGCTCAGTAGTTGTGGTGCATGGGCTTAGTTGCTCCGCGGCATGTGGGATCTTCCCGCATCAGGGCTCGAACCCGTGTCCCCTGCATTGGCAGGCAGATTCTTAACCACTGCCCCACCAGGGAAGCCCTGGGGTACCTTTTAGAAAGCCTCAGAAAGAGAGGTAAAGTCTTATCTTAAAAACAGCTGCATTTTCAGTTTAAACTAGACTCTGATCCTTCTAGGGCTGGAGCGGTGTCTTGTGGACCCCCTTGTGTCCCCAGATGGAGCACAGAGCCTGCCACATAGTAGAGGCTTGGTATTAGTAGAATGTAACTAAATTCCCAGAGATGGCTGGCTAGCCAGTTGCCGAAGACCCATGCATGCTTTCCCTCCCGCAGTGTCGCATTGTTGCTGGGAAGTGATTGCCCAGCCAGGGACTACATTTCCATCTAGGTAGGGACACATGAATGTACATGAAAGTGTTGTGTGACACTTCTGGCTGAAGGAGCTTAGGAAGTAGGTATTCTTTTATCAGCCCCTTATCCCCTTTGCCAGTTGGAAGTAGGAGTCAAACTATAGCCCATGGGCCAAATCTGGCCCGCTGCGTGTTCTTGTAAATAAAGTTTTATTGAAATTTGCAACTTGTTTTTGTAAATAAAGTTTTATTAGAACACAGCCATGCCCATTCATTTAATGTCATCAATGCCCACTTTCTCCCTACAACGGCAGAGTTCAGTAGTTGTGACAGATGTGGTGTGGCCCACAAAGCCTAAAATATTTACCCTTTGGCCCTTTACAGAAAAAGTTTGCAGAGCCTTGCCCTGGAGGATGGTGTGGACACAAGATGGAGAGAACAGTGTCTCTGAATCCTTAAGGGGAGGAAATTTGTTTGCCAGCCAGGAACACCCACTCACCCTGGACTCTTAGGTGAGTGAGAGGTGATCTTTCATTGTGTTAAGATCTTAAATTTCTGATGTTTATCCAGCAGGAACTAGCATTATTCTAATTGATCCCCAGGCCATATCAGAAGTGTGCCGGGTGAGCGACTGCTTCCAGACTTCTTGATGAATTTGTATTTGAATCTGTGCAGAATTGATTTCCCAAGGTCACTGACGCAGCCACAGAGTGGCAAGGGACAGAGACAAAACTAACTTGCCTCAGCTGTTGTGGGGAGGGTCATTGAAAGGATGCCCACGCGCACAGGAGAGACAGGGATCATACAGCAACCCAGGGACAAGACTGGCAGAAGGGGGAGGCCTCCTGGGACCTGGAGCTGAACCCAGGACAGTGTGTGAGGTGGGTGACAACGTGGGCTGCGGATTGAGACGGCCCGGGTTTGAACCCTGTGCCTGCCGCTTACTGGCTGGGTGACCTTGGCAAGTTCCTTCATCTCTCTGAACCTGTATCCCCGTCTCTTAAATGGGAGTAATAACAGACCTAACTTCTGGAGTTGTTATGAGGAATAAATGACTTCTGCTGCTAAGGAGCTTGGCATGGTTAGGGTGCTAGTGCTGGGGGTGGGCCCTAGGTGTGCAGAGGGGACGCGGAGTCTGGATCGGGGGGGGGGGGTGACGATTGCCCAGCCGGTGGTGCAACTGCTCCTCCAGTGGCCCAAGGCAGATCCATGCTTCACGCCCTCCTGTTCGTCACCCGCCCTTATCTAATCACACTGTGTCCTGTCCATTTTACCTCCAAAATACCGCTCAGATCTGTCCATTTCTCTCTGCCGCCTCCATCACCTCCACCTGGTCGCAGCTGCTAGCGTTTCCTGTCTGGACGCTTGGTAAACCCTCCTGCCTGTCTTCACGGCATCCCATGGCCTCCCTCAGATCTCTTCTCTTGACAAAAGCCAGAGTGAGGTCTCTTCCAGGTGCAGACCTGCTCATGTTATTGCCATCTTTAGGCCCTTCCCGACGCAGACAAAGCTGCTTCCCGATGGCCGCCGGCTCTGCCGTCCTCTGTCTCCGTCCTCCCGATGCCTGAATTCCCTCAGTTCTGTGGGGTTGCTGTGACCCCCTCCCCCGCCTTCCTCCAGGGCCTCTGCACACCCTGCTCCTTCCACTGACGGCACGCAAAAAAAAAAAAAAAAAAAAAGGCACTGGAAAATGAGGAGGGCAGACAGGATAATCTCGGGACCCCAGCTCTGACACTCCAGGCATATTGGGTGGAGCGGGGAAGGGCATGAAGTTGCTCTGAGCATCCTGGGAGGAGGGTGTTATAAAAGTACCATCCTTGCTGGAGGCAGGAGGGTCTGCTGGCTTCGCCCCGTACCTTCCTGTCCGCTAAATCTCAGGGTCACACCAGCCGAGGAGACAGCCAGGGAGATAGTTTGTTGTCAAAATGACCAAGTTCACTTTGGGCGTATTGAAGAAAAAAAAGCTATTTCCTAGTGTCTAAATCTCATTAAAAAAGCAATTTTGCGATCAATTACAATGCAATTTAGCCACTAACTGTTTAATTATATTAAAAAAAAAAGAAGCAGCAGCAGAAGCGAGTTTGTTCTTCCTGTCCTCATATTTATGAGCCGGGCTGAAAGAGCTTGTCTTTGGAGGGCTCTGGAGTAGAATAAGTGGGCATCTTGGCCCAATTACCTTACAAGTTAAACTTTCCAAGTCAATATATTATATTCACCCGAGGAGGTTGTATCGTTTGGAGTATACTGGAGTGGGAGAGATTCATTTTTCTCCGAGAGCTCGGACCTTTCTTATTCTGGCATGTGCTATAAAAATTGTATCATTCTAGGTGGCTTTTATTAAAGGAACATTATTTCTGTAAATTATTTTTTAATGCTGCAGAAGAGTTTGCCTTCTGGAGTCATCTCAGTTGAGGAATTGGGGGATGAAATAGAGATTTGAATTTACAGAGGGCTGGGGGACATCAAGGCTGGGGAGGGAGATACAGAGAAGGCTGGACGTGGGCAGGTCTGCTGTCCCCATAGGGAAAGAGCTTGGAGGGAGGACATGGCATCTGGGCCACATGGGGCGGGGACCATGGGTGCTGCACCCACGTGCTCCTTATCCTGAGGGAGAGAGGACGGGCTCCCCTCAGGGGCTTCTGTTGCTGGTGAAGGGCAGTATGGAATCCAAGGCCCAGACGCTGGCCCCCCTGCTAAGTCCCTTCCCATCGCCTTGTCCTCAGGCCTCTTCTCACTCAGGGATCCCCGGCTCCTCTTCTGTGCTCTCTGGTCTATGTCCAACTCCCCTCTTCTCTTGGTGGACGCTCTCCAGCCCATGCACTGCGACCACTGGCACCAAACACTCTGTCCTCTGGCCCGGTGGGCTCCCTTCTTGCCATGGGAGGGGTATTGGCTACAGAGGGCCCGAACACCTGGGTCTTTGGAAATATTCAAGGGAGGTTAACTTTTGCTTTTCTTCTGCCTGTTGAGGGTCCTTTTTGGTATCAAGAAGCAGAATGGTTATGGCAGGCATGTTGGCTGCAGAAGATAAATCACTAATGTTGATATTTTTGTTTTTAAAAATGTCTGCATTAACTTTTCATGTGGGCTGGAAGATGCATTAAAGCCATGGAGGGAAATGATGCATTTCAGCCCCTGGAACATCAATGGTGTGGTTAGAGCCTGATGCCCACAAAGCTTTGGCCATGGGTTATGTTCATAGAAATCTTTAAGCTTCACAGCAAGAAAGTCTGTTCCTTGTCCTCAGGCTGAGTCTCACCTGTGGCTCATGTGAGCCCTGATTCTGGCTACAGGCTGAGGACTGATCCCAGCCCTGGGCTGAGCTCTGACCCCAATTCCAGACTGAGCTCTGGCCCCAGCCCAAGACTGAGGTCTGAACACTAGTCCCAGAATGAGCTTGGATCTTTGCGTGGTCAGTGCTGTGAGCCAGCCATAGCCAAGCCCAGCCCCTCCATTGTCACAAGCACATGCCGACATCACAGGGAAGCCTGTTGGGACGTGACTTTCATCCAGGTCCTGCACCCACGAGGCTCGGAGCCTCCCACAAGTGGAGGAAAGATAACTGAAGCTCTTCCAAATCATAAGTGCTGTTGCTCAAACATGTGGAAGGAGGCCTGGGGAAGATGAAGAAAGTGAGCATTTTACCCAAACACCAGCTGGACCCACCATCTGCTCAGCAATTGTCCCTTTGAAGATGCCACAGCTTCCTCTCACCTCCCCCACTGCTGTGGACCTAATGTGTATCCCCCACCCCAAATTCATGTGTTGAAATTCTCATCCTCAGTGTGATGGTATTTGGAGGTGGGACCTTTGGGAGGTGATTAGAGTTAGATGAGGTCATGAGGGTGGGGCCCTCAGGATGGGATTAGTTCCCTTCTAAAAAGAGGACAAGACACAGATCTCTCTCTCTCTTCACCACATGAGGACACAGCAAGCAGGCAGCCATCTGCAAACCAGAAAGAGGGCTCTCACCAGACACTTAATCTGCAGGGACCTGGATCTGGGACTACCCAGCCTCCAGAACTGGGAGAAATCAATGTTTGTTGTTTCAGCCACTGGTATCTATGGCACATTATTGCAGCAGCCCTAATGGACTAAGACCCCTCCCCCACCCCTTCTTGGCTACAGGCTCTTCATTTGGCTTAGATCATCAGGCACTGCCTCTGGGAGGCCATAAAAAAGTGATGACAATGATGATGATGATGATGATGATGATGGTGATGAAGGCCAGTACTTACTACGTGCTGGGCACTGGGTTACATGTTTTGCCCGTGTGATTTCATAGAACCCGTACAAACAGCTCTGTAGGCTCCATATCCTTGTCTGTTTGACCGAGGGGTTCCATGACTTACGGGGGCCCAGGAAAGATGCAAACTTAGGCCTTTCTGATTTCATGGAAGATGATTTAACCCCCATGCTGCTTCCCAAGAACGGCTTTAAGCAGAGAAATGAAGTGGTCATATCTACACTTTAGGAAGATCATATGGGCTGCAGGCACCCATGTGGGGTGGATTTGAGAGGGGGAGCGTGGAGGCCTGGAGGCTGCCCCAGAGTCCTGCCCTCCGTAAACGCATCAGTGAATCCTCCACAGGGAGAAGCCAAGGAGCCAGTCACCCCCCCGACCCCGCCACCTGCCGGTCTGAGCTCATCCCAGGACACGGCAGCTTCACGAGTAAAGGCTCTGAGACCCAAGAGGTGGCCAGAGCCTCCACACCCTTCCCAGCCAACGTGGTGCATCCCCGGTCAGCTTGGCCAGCCTTGACCACTCTGTTTTCTACTTTATCTAATTCCCAGTCAGCCTGGTTCTGGGCCATTGCTGCCTAGACAGAACACATAATTATGTATTGATTTCCTTCCAAAGATGCACGGCCTTGAGTTAACATGGCACTTTTGTGGCCCTACATAAACACAATCTGAGGAGCAAGAGGTTTCGATTTTGGGGGGAAATCAGAGGATCCTGACTCTGAGGTGGGGAGGGGAGGGCCTGTCACGACACAGGAGTGAGAATAGCCACCACAGGACTTTGGAGGAGGGAGCGGGCTGGCCTCTGGGGAGATGCAGATGCTACTGGAGGCTGGGTGGGTGGGGGGTTGGCCATGGAGGGGAAACAACCCTGCTGTCAACGTTGATCATTGGTAAAGGAGTACAGATTCTGTGTGTCAATTTGTCCCTCTATGTATCTCTCCCCCATCAGTACAGTTTCCCACGAGTTCCCCCCGGTGATTAAGTTTCACGGTGCGCTGCCAGATGGCATATTCTCCCACTTTCCTGGTCCTCCAGGGACTGTCGGAAATACAGGCCAAGCACTCTTACCTCAAAATTACATTAAGGAGTTTAATTAACAGAAATGACTCCATAACCCATAGATCACACTCTCAACGCGTGTGCCACATGCAGACACACGGAAGCTCTTGGCTGGCTCCCTTTGCCTCTGGGGACTCGCCCACTGCTATCAAATTAAGCTGTGATCTTCCCTCATTCCTCAAGAAAAACTTTGGCAGGGTGGGGGCACAGCCTTAAACACAAAATCTTGAGGTATCCCCCTCCGCCAGAATCCATACCCAGAGGCACTGAAGTTGTTCCTCTTTATTTTTTAAAAAATATTTATTTACGTATTTGGCTGTGCTGGGTCTTAGTTGCAGCACGCGGCATCTTTGTTGCAGCATGCGAACGCTTAGTTGCGACGTGCAGGATCTAGTTCTCAGACCAGGGATCGAACCCGGGCCCCCTGCATTGGGAGCGTGGAGTCTTAACCACTGGACCACCAGGGAAGTCCCTGTTCCTCTTTAAAGTTCAACAAAAGTAAGTCCATAGGGTCAGCTTCAGATGTTGGAGCAGGGCAGACGACTGCCGGTCCACCACCTTCCTGCGCTCAGGATGGAGGCTGCAAGCCAGACGGGTTTGGTGGGCTGCTCGGCCTGCCCCCGCCAAAGGGGCTGCATCACTGGGTCTTTCCTGATTCTGATGTGGGTGGGAAACACAGAGCTACTTACTTCATGATCTGCTGGGAGCCGTACCTGCTTTTTTTTAAAAATTTATTTATTTTTATTTATTTATTTTTGGCTGTGCTGGGTCTTTGTTTCTGTGCGAGGGCTTTCTCTAGTTGCAGCAAGCGGGGGCCACTCTTCATCGCAGTGTGTGGGCCTCTCACTGTTGCGGCCTGTCTTGTTGCGGGGCACAGGCTCCAGATGTGCAGGCTCAGTAGTTGTGGCCCACGGGCTCTAGAGCGCAGGCTCAGTAGTTGTGACACACGGGCCCAGTTGCCCCGAGGCATGTGGGATCTTCCCGGACCAGGGCTCGAACCCGTGTCCCCTGCATTGGCAGGCGGATTCTTAACCACTGCGCCACCAGGGAAGCCCCGTACCTGCTTTGATCACACCCTCCTGGGCACCTCTTCTGTTTTCTTCCTTTTCTCTCCAGAACCTCACTGGTAGTCCTCTTGGGCATTGCTTTGTTTCTGATAGTGCACCAGGAGACTTTCCATAGTGTGTATTTCTGGTCCATAACCCTGTTATAATAGCCCCCAATCTGATTGTTTTTCAACCAGCAGTACCACTCCCCAGGGACACCTCAAACTCTAGAGTGCGGTTTTGGTTGGACCAAAGATGAAGGAGGTGCCTAGTTATCCTGTAATGTTCTCAAAAAATTGTCTCTTGTCCTGTTGGACTTTGAATGTGCTGTAGACATTCCTGTAGGGGCCAAACTTGTTCACATGTATCTGAACCTAGAACATAAGTACTTCTTTGCATGGCTTTTAATCTACACCGAAGAGTCCAGGAATGCAACTGTGGTGTAAATCAAGGGAATCTTGTTTTTTGTTTTGTTCTGAACATTACCAACAGTTGTTCACCATTTTGGAGATCATTAGTGATGGTAATGATGCTCATAATATCTGAGTCACCAATATAATACTCCTGTGTGCCTCTGCATGTGTAGATCTGCATATAAATATAAGATGCTGATTACTTCATTATGTCTTCTAGGGCAATTATGCCCAACATTTACATATTGAAATATACATTATTTTATTATAATTTATTTTCCTCTCATACCTCCCTTATACTATGGTTACTGAATTATTTTGAGTTTTAAAAAATTGGGGGTTGGTTCTATTTTCTATGCTTTCATTCTAAGGATAGTAAAGGGTGCTATGGTAGACTGTTTATAGCCACAAAACTCCTGCATCCATGTGTGTATGTCCCTTTGCAATGAGACTCTGCCACTCTTCACAGAAGAAGTCTATTTCCCCATTTCCTGGAATCTGGGCTGACCTTGAGACTTGCTTTGATCAACAGACTACGTAGAAGGGATATTATATGACTTTCAAAGCTAGACCTTAAGTTGCTTTGCAGTTTCTGGTGTCAGCCTCTTGGAATACCATCCTGAGACCACTAGGCCAGGAAGCTGGTGTAGCCTACAGGAGGATGGAGGTGAACTGAGGTGTCCTAGCTGACAGCCAGTCCAATTGCCAGACATGTGAGTAAAGCCATCATGGAAAAATAATTCAGAATCCAGAGTCTCTACAACATATTGTATGCAATGACCAGTAGACACTTAAAATTTCCTAGACACAGAGAAACGTAAAACGTGATCAATAGTCAAAATAAAAACAGTCAATAGAAACGGACTTCAAAATAACCCAGATGTTGGAAGTAGCTGACAGGTCTTTAAAATAGAAACTATTAAAATATACAAAGACTCGATCATAATGATGAGCAGATGGGAGAAAGAAGATAACAATAAGAACCAACTGGAAATTCCAGAATTGAGAACTAAAATATCTGAAACGAAAAATTTGTTAATGGACTTAATAGCAAATTGGAGATGCCAGAAGAAAGGGTGAGTGAAACTGAAGATAGATCAAAAGAAATTACCCAGTCTGAAGAATAGAGAAAAAAAATTAACTGAAGTAAAATTGAACATGGTCTCCTTGGCCTGTGAGACAATATTGAGTGGCCTATTTTATGTGTGATTGGAGTCCTAGAAGGAGGAGAAAGAGAAGATCGGGCAGAAAATAACATATGGAAACAACAATGTTGTAGATTTCCACAAATTTTGTGAAAACATAAACTTACAGATCCAGGAAACTCAGCTCACCCCACAGCTGGATAAATACAAAGAAAACTGCTACCTAGGCATGTTATCATCAAACTACTGAGAACCAAAGAAAGGGAAAAAACTTGAAATCAGAGACAAAAACTACTTTACATCCTGGGGAACAATGATACAAATGAGAACAAACTTCTCATCAAAAACAATGGGGATCATATGATGATGGAATGCATCTTTAAAGTCAACTGAAAATTCTATATCCAGTGAAAAATATCCTTTTCAAAAAATGAAGGCAATAGAAAGTCATTTTCAGCTAAACCAAAGATGAGCAGACCTGCATTTCACAAAATGCTAGAGGAAGTTTTTCAAATGAGGGGAAACGGCACCAGATGGAAACTCAGATATAAAAGAAAGGATGAAAAGCACTGATAATGGCGAAGTGTCAGTAAGTATAAAAAAACAATATTTTTCCCTCTTTTGTTGTTTTTAAAAGACAAATGACTGCTTCAAGGAAAACGTATAGCATTGTATCATAGGGTTTGTAACGTATGAAAATGGAAAAAACTGACAACAGCACAAAAGATGGGGTGGGAAAATGTAATTTTATTGTTGTAAGGTGCTTACGTTACAAAAATACTTCGGATACCCCAGGTTTGCTGGTGTCCCAGTCTGAGTGATGGGGACCAGCACAGGGCAGGCAGCCCCATCTGTGGGGGGAGAGGGAAGAGAGGGCAGGGGGCCAGGAGGCCCCTATAGCAGATGTTCTGCTTGGGACTGAGGTGGTCCTTGGGCTTAGGGTAGACCTTTGGAGTCCCTAGGACTAAAAGACTCAGGGCAGGAGCCACATGGTCACAGAGAAAAGCTAAAGCTCTTGAACTTTTGGAGCTGAAGGGAAACTTTGAGATGGAAATCTCGTCCCCTCCTTACATCCTACAGATGAAGAAACTGAGGCCAGCAATGGTGAACCAACAGGAATGGCGAAGGATTGGCTAGTTAGTAACTGTATTCACGATTTGAGCCCACGTCTTCAGGTCCTGAGCTCTGCTCTCTTCCCCATGCCTACCTCCCATGCCCTGGGAGGGCTGACTCCCTGGCCAGCCACTTTAGAATCATCTGTGGATCCTCACAGGAGAGACTGCAGGTCTGTGAATCTCTAATTACCCCAGAGAGCAAATAATGTACCATTTACCGGAGGAAAGCATTTCCCAGGACTCCTGATACAACTAAGATCCAGGCACGAAGCCTTTATCTTGTTTCCATCAGCATAACCTACTTGGAACATGAAATCGGACTTCTCCCCGGCACCTTATCTAATAGGATCGGTCCTTTCAGTGGGTGCGGGAAGCCGCAGTGTGCACACTCAGCGTGGCTGGGAGGGTGCCGTTACTGTGGCTGCAGCTCAGCTAGCTTCCAGTCCCGCCGGAAGAGGAGAAGCTTTGCTGTTCAGGAGGGGAAAATCCTCCAGGTCCACTTCACCCTGGGGCAGGGCACCTTCCCACCCTGCTGCACTGTGCCTGGAGGTGAGGGCGGGAGCTGCATCCCCAGGCTGGGCCCTCTTTCTTCCCCACTTTTAGTCTTAGGTAGGGAAGGTAGTACAGTCAGAGGCACATAGAGGTTCCATTGGGCTTTTGCCTCCTTATTTCTGGAAGCTTCTCTCCTCATAAATAACACAGATCACATATGAAATATAGATTTTTTTCTTACTGTAAATAAATTGAAAAGACATTTACAATTTTGCTTTTGAAATTATCGGGTCACAGGTAACTAATTCAGTGTTGGTCAAGCTTTTTCAGACATCCTCTTGAATACTTGGGAATTCTTGCAAGGTGACAGAAGCTAATCTAGACATTGTTTTCAAATGTAAGGAAACATTTTACACATTCTAAATGTAGCCATTAGTGAAGCCGACCTCCAAGTTCTGTTCTATAAACTTTAAACATTTTATTAAATTTGATTCCGCAGTTTTCTTTTTGTATTTTGGAACCCATCATTCTTTTCTAGGCCTTAAGTATTTTCATAGGCTCTAGGCTCTCCCCCATCACACCTAGTGGATAAGATGACCTCGTAGGCAGAAACCAGGACACCTGGGGTTCCCATCTCAGTTCTGCCACTTGTTAGCTGGTCACCTTGGGTGAGGGCCTGGCCCCTTCTGAGCCTTCTTTTCCTCAGTGGGACAGTGAGGAACAGAGTGAAGCAGATTCTGCATCCTCCATTCTGAGATGCCTTTTGGGGGACAGGCTGGATGGCAGGTAGAGCCAATCCAGGTGAGTCTAGAGTTTTGACTTATAGAAGCTGGGGGCCAGATACCCGCTACTTGGCAGGTGAGGGGTTAACCAGGCCGGGATCCATGCCCAGAGCTGGGGCCTCGGTTGCCTGAGCAACGGGTGCCTTCTCTGTGCTGTGACTCAGATGGGTGTGGGCTTTGCGAGTGGGCTCCGGCCACACAGGACTTCCTGCCTGTGACGCTGACTCTGGATTTGAGGCGAGCAGCCTGAGTCACAGCCGGAACTTCTCCTCCAGCGGAGGGGGCTGCCTCCAGCCCGTCTTGCTTGGGGCCTGTGTCCCACGTGGGGACCTGCCCCCACTCCTAGGTGCTGGGACTGCGTGGGAGAGGGCAGTACAGCTGCCGGGTGTTCTGAGCACAGCAGCTCTGGGATGAAGGATGGGAACAGCCTGGGGGCTGTCAGAGCCAGAGCTTCCTTCAGACCCTTCCAGGCTTTTCAGGGTGTGCACGATGTAACCCGCACTGCTTAGCCCCTTACCATAGACCCAGGAAACCCCACCACCCACTCCTCTTCCCCAGACACGCTGCCCAGCTGCGCAGAACTTCTCACCAGTTCTCCAGCATCTGCTTTCCTGTTCCCATGCTGTTGTTTATTCCTTTTCCTCTTGCTTTTTTCTTCTGGGATCAGGCTGTTGACCAACCCCTCTTCTCTGGGAAGACATCCTTTTTCTCTTTGCCCCCGTAGCTCCATGCTCAGGTCTCTGTCCCAGGCCTTATCTACTGTCTTGTGAACTTTGGCCAGCCCTGCCTTATCTGCCTTGGAAGAGGTGTCTAGGAACCTTCTGGGCCACAGACAGTGGGATGTGTTGCTGTTCACCCAAACGAATTTTCCTCTTTCTCCTGGCCACACAGCTGGACTACATTTCCCCGCTTCCCTTGAGGCTACATTGCCCTTGTGATCAATTGTTCTGACCACTGGAATGTGACAGGGGATATGTGTGCATTTTCTGGACTAAGACTTTCTTTTTTTTAATCAATGTTATGAAGGCATAGTTTACATACAATGAAATGCACCCTTTAAAAGTATGCCATTTTATGGATGTCCCCACTCCCAGATTGATGTAGACCACCATCACCACAATCAAGTTATAGAACATTTCCATCATCCCAAAGGTTTTTTCGTGCGCCTTTGTGGTAGGACGCCCCTCCCTACCCACCCCACCCCCCGCCCCTGCCCAACCACAAATCTGCTTTACGTTACCCTAGGTTGGTTGCATAGTCTAAGATTTCATATAAATGGAATCACACAACATGAAATCGTCTGGGCTGGCTACTTTTGCTTAACGTAATGTTCTGAAATGCATCTATGTTGCATGTAGCAATAGTGTGTGTGTGTGGTTTTTTTTTTTGTTTTTTGTTTTTATGCTGAGTCGGTTTCCATTGTATGAACCTGCCACAATTTGTTTACCCATTCACCTGCTTGTGGGCATTTGGGTTGTTTTTGTAGTTTAGGGCTATTGTGGATCAGGCTGCTATGCACATTTGTATCAGTCTCCAGGTAAACATGTTTTCTGTTCTCTTGGCTACATGAGTAGTAGTGGAATTGCCGAGTCATATGACTACTTGTTTAACTGCCAGAAACCGCCAAACTGTTTTCCGCTGTGGTTGTACCATTCTACATTCGGCAATATTGTATATGAGAGCTGCTATTCCACACCCTCACCAACACCTGATACTGTCAGTCCCGTTAATTTTATTTAAAACATTTATTTATTTATTTTTGGCTGCATTTTCGTTGCTGTGCACGGGCTTTCTGTCTAGTTGCGGTGCGCGGGCTTCTCGTTGCAGTGGCTTCTCTTGTTGCAGAGCGTGGGCTCTAGGTGCGTGGGCTTCAGTAGTTGTGGCATGTGGGCTCAGTAGTTGTGGCTCGCAGGTTTTAGAGCGCAGGCTCGGTAGTTGTGGCGCACGGGCTTAGTTGCTCCGTGGCATGTGGGATCTTCCTGGACCAGGGCTTGAACCCGTGTCCCCTGCATTGGCAGGCGGATTCTTAACCACTGTGCCACCAGGGAAGCCCAGTCCCGTTAATTTTAAACATTCTGGTGGGTGTGTCATGGTATCTCACTGTAGTTTTAATTTGCATTTCCTTGACTAAAGCTATCAAGCATCCTCTTGATGTACTTCTTGGTCATTTGTATATCTCCTTTTGTGAATGTTTTAAAAACTTTCCCCATTTAAAAATGTCTTCTTCTTATTGAATTCTCAGCGTCCTTTGTATGGTCTCGATGCAAGCCCTTTGTCAGATATATGGATTACAAAAATGATCTCTTTGTGGCTTGTCTTTTCATTTTGTTAATAGCGTCTTTTGAAAAGGAGAAAATTTTCATTTTAATGCAGACCAATTAACTGGTTTGTCAGTTTTTTTCTTTGATGGTTTGTTCTTTACGTATCCTATCTAAGAAATCTTTGTCCCAAGGTCGCTGGACCAAAAACTTAAGAAAAATAGATGTCTTTCCTGCCTCCTTCTTCCTCTTCCGTTTCCTGGAAGCAGATGACAACAAGGGCCTAGGAGGATGGAGAAGCCGTGAGATGAAAAGAGTTTGGGATCTAATCACTGCATGAAGGAGAGTCCCCAGCGGGACCACCTTCCTCGGACTGGGCACAGAAGGCAGAAAGGAACGCCTGTTGTGTTTGCACCGTTAACATTGTGAATCTATTTGTTATGGTAGGTCGGCCTGCCAGGAGCTTATAGTTCTCCAGCTGTGCAGATAGGGTACTTAGCCAAGTAATCCCCAATGAAGGTGCTGCCAATGATGAAAGGGCCACCACCACTCAACACTCCTCTCTGTCCCTAAATGTCCTCATTTACCTCTCCGAACAGGCCAAATGATGAACTCAAAGGAAGATTTGCACACATCTTCACTGAAGCGTTAAGGTGTGGTACCTAAATGGTATCGAGCTGAGTGAGGTGGGGACAGATCGGGTGTTGTGTTCCTTCACTGTCTTGTACACCCAAAGTGGAGACGCCGTGGCCTTCACCCAACCCGTTATCCTCTTCCTCACTGTCTGGTTCCCCATTCCCAGCTGTTGTCCCTGGAGTCTGTGTGGATACCCATTGGTTCTCATCTCTGGAGACTGTCTTCCAACTCTGCCTTCTGTGCTCTTATCAGGTTTCTTAGGTGGGGTTGCATCTTACTCCCCACTGGACAGTGTGTTATTTTTATTTTTATTTTTTTTTGCGGTACGCGGGCCTCTCACTGTTGTGGCCTCTCCCGTTGTGGAGCACAGGCTCCGGACGCACAGGCTCAGCGGCCATGGCTCACGGGCCCAGCCGCTCTGCGGCATGTGGGATCTTCCTGGACCGGGGCACGAACCCGTGTCCCCTGCATCGGCAGGTGGACTCTCAACCACTGCGCCACGAGGGAAGCCCTCATTGTGGTTTTAATTTGCATTTCCTGATGAATATTGAGCATGTTTCATGTCAGTGACTATTCATCTGTCTTCTTCTGTGCAATGTCTTTTCAAGTCTTTTGCCCATTTATAAAGTTGTGTTACTTGTCTTTTTGTTACTGATTAGTAGGATTCCATATATATTCTGTATATGAGTCCCTTGTTGGAGTTATGAACCATGAATATTTTTCTCGGTTTGTAGCCTATTTATTCATTTGGTTAATAGTGTATTTTGATAAGAAGAAATTTAACTTTTGATTAATTTTATTTGTTAATTTTTTCTCTTATGATTATTATTTTTTGTGTCCTAAGAAATCTTTGTGAGTAGGAAAAAGTCGCTCTTCCTGGGTGCCTCTCCTTTACTATTCACACAGAAGACTGCACTTCTGACACTCCTGGTTAACAAATGTGTGGGGTTTTTCCCCCACCAAGCAATTCTCTGTGACATCAGCTGGGTGTCCTATAATTTAACTCATTTCTGACACTGTCTACCTGGAGATACTGTCAGGTCCTGCAGGTTAAGGGTTTAGGACTCCAAGACTTCCTCCCCCACTTCAGATGCCAATTGAAAGTCCAGGCTGTCACCTGTGCTTCTGATGACTGCTATCAACTGGAGGTTTCCATGACCTCCTCCTTGGTTTTAATTTGCCAGAGCAGCTCACAGAACCACGAAAACAGTTTACTTACTAGATTACTGGTTTATTGTAAAAAGATACAACTCAGGGATAGCCAGAGGGAAGAGATGCATAGGGCAAGGTATGTGGGAAAGGGGTGCACAGCTTCCATGCTCCCTCTGGGCATGACTCTCCCAGCACCTCCACGTGTTCATCAACCCAGAAAACTCCCAGGATCCTGTACTTTGGGGATTCTTATAAAGGCTTCATCAAGTAGACATGATCGATCATTAACTCAATTTCCAGACCCCTTCCAGAGAATAGGGGTTAGGGCTGAAAGTTCTAAGCTTCTAATCATGGCTTGGTCTTTCTGGTGACCAGCCCCCATCTAGGAGTCCACCAAGAGTCACCTCATTAGAACAAAAGATATTCCTATGGCCCAGGAAATTCCAAGGAATTTAGGAACTCTGAGTCAGGAGGCAGACACCAATAAATGTATTTTTTCTATTATCTCACACTTTGTCCACCCAAGTCTCAAAGATACCATCGTATGTTTTCTCTGGAAGCTTCATGGTTCTAGCACTATATTTAAGGCTCTGATCTATTGTTAACTCAGTTTTGCATATGGAGTGAGGTAGGAGTTGAGATTCTTTTTTTTTTTTTAATATGGATAGTCAGTTATTCTCACACCATTAAAAAGAGTTTCCTTTCCCTTATTGAATTGACTTGATCAAAAATTAATTGACCATAAATGTAGGTCTGTTTTTTGGGGGCTTCCTATCCTGTTCTATTCACGTATTCGTTGGTCCTTAAGCCAAAACCATACTGAATTGATCACTGTTGCATAATAGAAAGTCTTGAAATTAGTTTATATCCTCCAACTTTGTTCTTTTTCAGTACTATTTTGGTTATTCTAGGTACCTTGAATTGTCATATAAATTTTAGAATCAACTTGTCAGTTTCTTCAAAAACTCCTCTTGGAATTTAGGATTGTGATCTATAGATCAGTTTGGGGAGAGCTGACATCTTAATAACATCAAATTGTCCAGTCCATGAACATGGCATATCTTTACATTTATGTAGATCTTTAATTTCTCTCAGCAATGTTTTGTGGTTTTCAGTATAGTGGTTGCACCTTGATCATTAGATTCATTCCTAGGTATTTGCTTTTATTAGTTCTATTGCAAATGATACTTTAAAATGTTCTCATTTTCCATTTTTTGTTGCTAGTACATAGAACAATAATTGACTTTTTATATAGTGACATTATATGCTGCAATGTCAAGAAACTCAATTCTAGTGTTTTTTGGTGGATTCTGTAGTGTATTCTATGTATACACACAGCCTTTCTGAATAATGCTAGTTTTACTTCTTAATTTCCAATATTTATGGGTTTTGTTTATTTTCTTTTCCTATTACACTATCTAAAGTTTCCAGTACAATGTTGAAGATAATTATCTAATAACTTTGCTATTGGTCTTACAGGAAAAACATTCAGTGTTTTGCTATTAGGTAGAATGTAGTTAGCTTTAATTTAAAAAATGCCTTTCTCAGATTAAGAAAATTCTTTCATTGCTTCCTTTAAAAAAATAACATAATGGGTGTTGAATTTTGTCTAATACTTTATGTGAACCATATAGCGTATGATTTTTCCCCTTTATATGATCAATGCTGTGAATTATATTTTTCTCCTTTATTCTGTTAATTTTGTGAATTTCACTGAGTTTTTTCAACTTGATTTTTTTCAGACGTTTTCCAAATGTTAAATTAACCTTGCATTCCTGTGATAAACACTACTTGGTTGTGATGTGTTACACACACACACTGCATATATATATATATATATATTTTTTTTTTTTTTTAATAGTTTTTTCTTAAAGATTACTTCTTTTTTCTTTCTTTCTTTTTTTTTGGCTGCGTTGGGTGTTCCTTGCTCTGCTCAGGCTTTTCTCTAGTTGCGGCGAGCGGGAGCTACTTCTCCTTGTGGTGCACGGGCTTCTCACTGAAGTGGCTTCTCTTGTTGCGGAGCACGGGCTCTAGGCTCATGGGCTTCAGTAGTTGTGGCACGCGGGCTCAGTAGTTGTGGTTCACGGACTCTAGAGCGCAGGCTCAGTGGTTGTGGCGCACGGGCTTCAGTAGTTGTGGCACGCAGGCTCAGTAGTTGTGGTTCATGGGCTGTAGAGCGCAGGCTCAGTAGTTGTGGCACACGGGCTGAGTTGCTCCGCGGCATGTGGGATCTTCCCGGACCAGGTATTGAACCTGTGTCCCCTGCATCAGCAGGAGATTGTTAACTACTGTGCCACCAGGGAAGTCCCTTTAATAGTTTGATGTATATTTATATATATATATATATATAGTTTATATATATATATTTAATAGCTTTATAAGGGTTTTATTCTCCCTAATCATGAGAAATATTGGTCATCTATAGCAATTCTTTCTTAAAATAATATCTTTGCCAATTTTTGGTGTTAGGACTATTCTGGCTTCCTTAAATGAGTTGAAAATATTCTCTTCTTGATTTTCTGAAGGAGTTTGCTTAATATTGTTATTATTCCTTCATTAATTGTTTGATAAAGTTCACTGGTAAATGTATTTGGACTTGGAGTTTCTTTGTGGGAAAGTTTTTGATATAAGTTAAACTTAGTATATATAGGGTTTTTTAGATTTATGCTTTCATGTTATGTTAGTTTTGGTGAGTATCTTTTTCAAGAAGTTTGTCTATTTCACCTGTAAATTTATTGTCATAAAGTTGTTCATAATATTCCCTATAGTTCTTTTACAGATCACAGATTCAAGAGAATCTGTGGCGATCTCCCCTCTTTAATTCCTGATATTGATAATATGTGTTTTCTCTCCTCTTTTTTTATTTTATTAGTCTTCTCTGGGAGGTTTGGCTCTGCTTGTTTTCACTATTGTCCAATTTTTGTATCATTGATTTTCTCTCTTCTTGTTGTTTCCTGTATTCTGCTTACATTGGGTTTCATTTGCTCTTCTTTTTTTCATCTATAGAAGCTTAGATCACTGATTTTTGTGCCTTTTTTCTTTATTAATATAGGCATTTAAAGGTCTAACTTTTCTTCTGCTCTGCTTAACCTCTGCCTTAGCTGTATCCCCCAAATTTTGAAGAGTTTGCTTTCATTATCATTCAGTTTGAAATTGTTATTTCTTCATTGACCTATGGTTATTTAAACGTGTTTTGTTTAATTTACCAATATTTGATGGTTTTCTAGATGGCTTACTGTTACTACTTTTAAATTCAATTTCATCACATCAGAGAATAAACTTTCAGTCTTTAAAAAAATTTTGAGACATGCTTTATGGCCAAGTATGTGGCCCATCTCTGGATATTTCTTGTATACTTGAAAAGAATGTGAATTGTGTTGTTACATGGAGTGATCTCTAAATGTCAATGAGGTCGAGTTGGCTATTGTTCAAATCTGTATTCTTACAGGTATGATGAGTGTGAGAATGGATTAGGAGGACATGCTGTTTTGGTGGGATTAGCTGATAAGGATTTATTTGCAAGGAATTGAGTTTTGGTGTAACACTCTTACTCAAAAATCATATATGTCACAATCAGAGTTAATCTAAACCAGCAGATGAACAGAGTGAGCCTTGGCTGAGAGTGCTTGATTTGTTTAATTCAACTACTTGCTACATTGTACGTGTATCCTATCTTTGGGGAGCTCAGGGAGAGAGGGTAAGCTTTCATCAAGAGTCAAGATTGCCCTTTGATTAAGCAACCCAGTGTCCCCTTCTTTTAGAACTGAGCATGCTCAGTGAGGTGGGATCTGCTCTTAGATGAGGGACTTGATTGCCTTGGCACTGAGCATGCTCAGTGCGCAGTGAGCGTGCATGCTTTTTTAAAAACTGTTAGGCTCTAATACTTGATGTTCTTGTCCTGTGTGATTGTTGGAGTCCAGGAGTTGTTAAAATTTTGTTGCCACAAAATGGCAGAGTTTAGAGTTATCAACACCAAGCATTCATGTTCAGATGGGGAACCTGAAGACCAAAGAATGACAGGGAATTGGTGAAGGTCACACCGTAAGTTGGTGCCAATGCAGGAATAAGTATTCAGATTTCTTGTCTCCTCTCCAGGGCATGGCCTACTGCAATATTTCAGCCATGGGCTGGAACCTGAGACAATCCACCATGGCTGATTTTCTGTGGGTGTTTGAACAAAGAGGATCAAGATGCAGTTTTCCTCTGGCTTCTCTTTTCAGGAAACCTTCTCTCTTTTCTTCCAAGATCCCCATTAGGACAGCAGGTGGGAAGAGAGGGGAATGGCAATGACCATCTTGCTGTCTCTTGGTGGTGCTAGAACTCCCATGAATTGTTTCCTCTCAGGACTGATTTATTCAGGGCTGAGGTCACAGTTTGGGAACAGGAGCTGAGGGGAATGCTACCCAGAGATTTTTGGCTTAATGACCTCAAGTGATTGAGAAGGCAAGGAGGAGAGGAAAATCCTTTAGGGGGAATGGGTAGTTGTCTGTGTACAGAAATCATATAGCTCTTTTTGCAAAATATTTGCAAGCTGTCACGTATCGGCGGGGAGCGTGTGTACGTGCATGTTTTACTTCCAGCAGTTTATTCAGCCTATCTCTCAATCTGTCGGAAAGCGGTGTTGCCGTGAGGGCCTGACGGTTTGTTTTTTCTGCTTAAGCAAAATGTAAATTATCGGGCCCATTTAACATTTGGGTGCTTTAATCCGTTATTAGAGGAGAAAAGTAAAAATCCTGCATCAAGATGAATGTTTGCTTTTAAGGTGATTAATAATGCGCAGCCCCTGGCACGTTCATCACTCTGCCGGGAAGGAAGGAAGGCAACAGATTGGGAATATTGTGGATCTGCTGCGCAGCGCCTCACCCAAGTGACCCCTTCCATCATCTCCCTTCCTCCAGAGCCTTCACTAGCTCCATGAAAGCCAAACTTCCACCTCTCAGTGAACTGGCTGCATCCTACCGGCCTACCTGGAGCACCTACTGTGTGCCTAGCCCTGCACTGAGGGGGAGGCTGGAGAGGGAGGGGAGGTACCTGTGCTCTCAGAGAATTTTCTGGGCATTAAGGGAGACAAGAGCAGCTTACGGAGCAGAATCAGTGCCCTCGCAAGAGAGTAAGGAGTCTGGTGTTAGATTGGTGGGAGCAGACGGCAAGGGCTGTCAGAACCAAGAGAGGGAGAATTGATGTGCTGGGCTGGGTGGTCAGGGGATGCTTCCTGGAGGAGGGGGGCTACAACTGGGCCTTGGGAAATGAGAAACTTGTGGATAATCCCAATGAAGGATACTGCTTATTGAGCACCAGGCATCATGCTAGGAGCTTTTTTTTTTTTTTTTTTGGCGGTACGCGGGCCTCTCACTGTTGTGGCCTCTCCCGTTGCGGAGCACAGGCTCCGGACACACAGGCTCAGCGGCCATGGCTCACGGGCCCAGCCGCTCCGTGGCATGTGGGATCTTCCCGGACCGGGGCACGAACCCGTGTCTCCTGCATCAGCAGGCGGACTCTCAACCACTGCACCACCAGGGAAGCCCTCTAGTTTCCTTTTTTATATTTAATTTAAAAATTAGTCTTCAATGTATTTTGATGAATAGTGTGATGTGATGATCTAATAATTAATTTCCCCCATGTCCCAGTTATCCCCAATATTTAAAAATTATATGTATGCCTATAAATAAGCTTCTGATATTTCCCATAGCATGTATTAATCTCTTCTTATTATCAACTAGGCCCATTTAAGGTTGACATATCCTATTTCATTGATGTCTATGCCAGTATTTTCCCTATTTCAGTTATTGTAGATTTATATACTTTAGATACTTAAATATCTCAGAGTGCAATCTCTCTGTACTCTTCCTCAACCAAAGTTTTCTTAGCTAAAAATTTCACTGGTTTCTTCTTTCAGATAAGCTTGTTTATCCACTGGGAATTTTTTTTTTATTAGGATTGCATTAAACCAGGAGTTAGCACACTTTTTTTTTTGTTTGTTTGTAATGGACCAAATACTAAATATTTTAGGCTTTGTGGGCCACATATAATCTATAGTTCCTCTTCTTCCTCTTTATTTTTTTTAATTAATTTTTTTTTACAAATGTGAAATACAAAAACCACAATTCAAGGGCTGTAGAAAAACAGGCTGTGGGCTAGATTTGGCCTGCATGCTATAGTTTGCTGACTCCTGATTTAAACCAATTAGATGAGTTTGCTACGGCTGCTGTAACAAAGTACCATGAACTGGGTGGCTTAAAACAACAGAAATTTATTGTCCTACAGTTCTAGATCATAGAAGTCTGAAATTAGTGTGTCGGCAGGCCTGTGCTCCCTCAAAAACTTGTAAGTCAATCCTTCTTTGCCTCTTCCTGGCTTCTGGTGTTTTGCTGGCAATCTTTGGTGTTCCTTAGCTTGTAGCTGCATGACTCCAATCTCTGCTTCTGTTGTCACGTGGCATCTTTCCAGTGTGTCTCTGTCTTCACACGGCTGTCTTCGTATAAGGACACTAGTCTGATTGGATTAGTGACCAATATGACCTCATCTTAACTAATTATATCTTCAACATCCCTTTTTCCAAATAAGGTCACATTCTGAGGTTCTGAGGTTAGGGCTTCATCATGTCTTTTTAGGCAGGACACAATTCAACCCATAACACAAATAAATAAATTTGAGATGAGTACAAATTAAATAGACTAGAAATAGAGAGCACCAAATCCTAACTGCTAGACCACCTGGGAGCACTGAATAGACTAGAAATAGAAATCTTTTCAATAGTGGATATTTCCATCCAACAATATTATATATGTGTTCTATATTAATTAATTTTGTAACATCAAATTATCCTTGTAAACCTGGTTAATCCCTCTATATCCATCAATATAATTTTCTATACTTAATTTTTATTGGAATATAGTTGCTTTACAATGTTGTATTAGTTTCTACTGTACAGCAAAGTGAATCAGCTATACATATACATATATCCCCTCTTTTTTGGATTTCCTTCCCATTTAGGTCACCCCAGAGCACCGAGTAGAGTTCCCTGAGCTATACAGTGGGTTCTCATTAGTTATCTATTTTATACACAGTGTCAGTAGTGTATATATATCAATCCCAATCTCCCAATTCATGCCACCCCCCTCCCCCCTTGGTATCCATACGTTTGTTTTCTATGTCTGTGTCTTTATTTCTGTTTTGCAAATAAGATCATCTATACCATTTTTCTAGATTCCACATATATGTGTTAATATACAATATTTGTTTTTCCCTTTCTGACTTAACTTCACTCTGTATGACAGTCTCTAGGTCCATCCATGTCTCTACAAATGACCCAGTTTTGTTCCTTTTAATGGCTGAGTAATATTCCATTGTATATATGTACCACATCTTCTTTATCCATTCCTCTGTTGATGGACATTTAGGTTGCTTCCACGTTCTGGCTATTGTAAATAGTGCTGCAGTGAACATTGGGGTGCATGTGTCTTTTTGAATTATGGTTTTCTCTGGGTATATGCCCAGTAGTGGAATTGCTGGGTCATATGATAGCTCTATTTTTGGTTTTTTAAGGAACCTCCATACTGTTCTCCATAGTGGCTATATCAATTTACATTCCCGCCAACAGTGCAAGAGGATTCCCTTTTCTCCACACCCTCTCCAACATTTATTGTTTGTAGATTTTTTAATGATGGTCATTCTGATGGGTGTGAGTTGATATCTCATTGTAGTTTTTTTTAAAAATAAATTTATTTATTTTTATTTATTTATTTTTGGCTGCTGCATTGGGTCTTCGTTGCTGCATGCGGGCTTTCTCTAGTTGTGGCGAGCGGGGGCTACTCTTCGTCGCGGTGTGCGGGCTTCTCATTGTGATGCCTTCTCTTATGGCAGAGCATGGGCTCTAGGTGCGTGGGCTTCAGTAGTTGTAGCATGCAGGCTCTAGAGCGCAGGCTTAGTAGTTGTGGCACACAGGCTTAGTTGCAATGCGGCATGTGGGATCTTCCCGGACCAGGGCTCGAACCCGTGTCCCCTGCATTGGCAGGTGGATTCTGAACCACTGCGCCACCAGGGAAGCCCTCATTGTAGTTTTGATTTGCATTTCTCTAATAATTAGTGATGTTGAGCATCTTTTCATGTGTTTGTTGGCCATCTGTATGTCTTCTTTGGAGAAATGTCTATTCAGGTCTTCTGCCCATTTTTTGATTGGGTTGTTTGTTTTTTTGATATTGAGCTTCATGAGCTGTTTGTGTATTTTGGAGATTAATCCTTTGTCAGGTGCTTCATTTGCAACTATTTTCTCTCATTCTGAAGGTTGTCTTTTCGTCTTGTTTATGGTTTCCTTTGCTGTGCCCACCAATATAATTTTAAATTTGTCTTGCCACTATTTCCATAGGAATTTATATCTGCCTTCCTAAGCAAGCTCAGTCTTTAGTTTTCTTTCTTTTTATGCTATGTTAAGTGTTATCAAGACTGTGCTTCCTCCATGAACAACTTTTTTTCCCATATTTGTCTACATGGTGAGAGCAGTTTATATAGCATGGGAATTAATGCTTCCTGGAAAGTCTGAAAGAATTCACCAATAAAACCACCAGGTCCTGTGGCCTTTTTTTTGGTAGATAATTTTTTGACAACTCTACAATTCCTACGTGGCTACTTCTCCTTCTCTCAACGTAGACAGATTCAGATCTGAGTCATTAGAACACCAGACTCAGAACTCTTAAAATGCCCTCCTGCACCTGGATACACAAAAGGTGCACAGGTACCTCTGACCCTGAACTCAGAGAATGGACTTGAGATCAAGCTGATGGGCCCTGATGTGGGCAATTCCATCAGCAGAATAAGTCTCTTGATGCAAGGTATCAGGAGTTCACCTGCAAAGGCATTGGCCTGGCTGTTGGTGGCCCAGATACATCTATGTATGTTGGAGTAAGTGTGCAGTGATCAGAGGGAGCATGCATGGGAAACTGAGTGTGTCATACTCTACGAATGGATGGTACTTCCAGCAATCACTGAGGCAGCAAAGTGGGGATGAGGGCCGCTGACAGTAGCTACCCTCTTAGCCTTCACAAGAACCTGCCAACTCAGGCAGCCATCTTTCCAGTCCAGCCTAGCACACCAAGGGCTTGCCTGTTTCAACACCACTCCTCACCATGCTTCCATGCCCCCCACAAGGCATGGAGCACACCTGCTCCCAATGGGTACCTGCAGGCAATAGCGTGCGGAACAGTCCATCAGAGTATCGGATTTCTGGCCGACCTGTGGAGCTCCTGCAATCCAATATGTTTTCCCATATGTTTGAACCTTTCTGCAATTCTTCCATCTGTTTTTGGGAAATGTGAAGGAATTTAATGATCTTTTCTGGGGTTATTAAACCGACAGCTGTTGTCATTAATAGAAGACATTCTTTACTGCAGTGAATTTGCAAACACTGGTCATAATAACTTTAGCCTCTCGTATACACTCTTGTTAATGACTAGAGCCTTTGTCTCAAGACTCGGGTTATGAACATGGGGGGTTCTGATGCCAGCTTTGAAGATGATTCATCTTCAGAGTGTGAACGCCCTCACTTCTTTTTTGTACTTCAGGCAGCTTTTGTGGCAAAATGTATAATTGGCAAAAAACAAAATCCAATCCACCACCAGCCGTTGGCTTTCTTTGACAATGAAGGAGCTTGAGTGCTAAAAAGGAAAGATTACATTTTACTGTGTGTTTCAAATTATGGTTCATTTTCTAGCACAATGTTAGAGGCAGAGAAAAACCAACTTTTATAGTTTGAATTGAAGGTTATCTACACTATCATAGATTGGGATGTGGGAGGCAGGGCTGGGCATACACAGAAAAACAACGGGGAGGAGAAGGCTAGCCAGTGAGGCCCTGACCTGGCCTCCACCTGCCCCTTGGGCAGCGTGGGTTTTGCTGACTGATAACCTTAAGGATTTATCGTTGGGGTTCAGCCAGCCTCAGAGGGCCTGGTAGCGGAAGGATGGGAGAATTTCTTATTTCACCAGATACGATTCTAAGATGTAGGAGGTGGCAGCTGGAGTGGGATCTGGGGACAGCAAGGCCCGGCCATCCTGGTAGCTGTCTACGAGTCTGCCAGGTTCTCCAGGTGGGTCTTGGCAGAGCTGGGGCAGACAAAACCATGTTTAGGCCCCATTCCTGAGGCACTGGGGTGTCAATGGGTAGTGATCAGAGAAGGAACCAAGAAGGCCACCTCTACAGACTTGTAGACAACCCCCCACCATCCAGATCCATCGAGAGCCTGTGGGTAGAGGTGGAGGCTCAGCGGTTTGCTCTGGATCTTGCGTTAGGTCGATGGGGAGGGTCTGGGTCTGTGACAGGGGGTCTGACAGGTCGGGAGAGGGAACCTGCTTTAGTGCCTTTTGCCTGAAGGTCCCACTTGCTCAGGGAATGAGAAGCCAAAACCCACAGCAGGAAGCTGAGAGCACCCAGCAGTTGGGAATCAGGGAGAAGAGGTGGGGAAGGAAGGGGACAGCTGCCACCATAGGGTCACTGTTGTTTTCTTTCTCTAGTGATAGTGGGGTTCCTCTGAAACCTCATCCATCCACCCATTCAAAACCCCAAATGGAATACCTCCATGTACTGACATTTTGCCAGGCCCTGGGGATATGAAGGGCCTGAGGCCCTGCCCCCAGGAGCCCACAGTCTAGTGGGGAGACAGACATTCAGGCCACAGGACACTGTCAGGCCACAGACACATGCAGGGTGCAGTGGGGCATGGAGGAGGGGTGTTAATTAACTCCTGTCTTGGCGTGGGTCAGGGGAGGCTTCCTGGAGGAAGCAACTTCTCAGCTGGGCGTGAGAGGACAAGCTTAATTCACCCAGTCCACAGCAGGTGGCGAAAGTTTTGAGCAGAAAGGACAGCAGGACAGAAGCCTCGCAGTGAGCTCGAGATTGGGGCTGGGATGTAGGATGTGAGCTGGGAGAAGCCAGAGATGAGGCTGCAGAGGGAGGTGTGGGGAACAGATTCTCGGGAATGCGTTGTGGCTCAAGGTTACCTGACTTTCTAGGCTCGCAGCTTACAGTAGTAAGCTGTATAATTTGTATAATTTGCTGTGATTTTCCTGTCGGCTTTACACTCTGCCCTGTATGCCAATTAGAATATAAAAAATCTAGCAAAGTGCAAAATAAATGCGATGTGGGGTATTTGCTTATGAACTGGCTGCTTTGCTTAGAGATTTAATAAATTCACAGTGTCTCAATATCTTCTGGGGGGAAAAGAAAGAAAAAACCGTCTCTTGGCATGGTTGCATTTGTTACCGTCAGGTACCCTCCAGGATCAATCATTTAGGGGCGGCTTCTCTGCATGAAGGGGTCTGTCCTGTGATATTTCACATCTCTTCTTTTCCCAGAGTGATGAACATAAAGATGGCCTCAAAGTGTTTCTCTCTCTCAGATTTGTAACTGGGGCGCAGATACTCCTGGTTGGACAATTCAGAGAACAACATTCTCTGCCCCCTACAACCCACTACATGCTCCTTTGTAATCTCTGAATTGTACATGGGGGCAGAGATGCCTCCTGAGAAAATCCGCCCCCGCCCCAGATTTCACATGAAGAAATCACCTGGGCTTGGGAGGAATTTCGAGACGTCAAATAAAATATTTCTCACACCCAAGCAATGCTTGGATCCCCCAATTTTTTAAAAATAAATTTATTTATTTATTTACATATTTATTTTTGGCTGCATTGGGTCTTCGTTGCTGCCCGCGGGCTCTCTGTAGTTGCGGCAAGCAGGAGCCACTCCTCGCTGTGGTGCGGGGGCTTCCCATTGCGGTGGCTTGCTTGTCTTTGCTGCGGAGCACTGGCTCTAGGCCCGCGGGCTCTAGTAGTTGCGGCTCGTGGGCTTAGTTGCTCTGTGGCATGTGGGATCCCCGGCCAGGGCTCAAACCCGTGTCCCCTGCATTGGCAGGTGGATTCTTAACCACTGTGCCACCAGGGAAGTCCCCTGGATCCCCTTTTAAAATAAAAATATTTTCAAAGAACTCTCCCCCACTTTTGTTGACTCAAGCAATTTCTATCATAATGTTACTTAAATATGTACCAACATGAAGGCAGGAGTAAAAGCCTTCTGCTTATGGCTCTCATATGACTATAAAAACAAAACAAATGGGCAAATTATAGAACAGCAAACTATGAAATCAATAAAATTCAAATTAACAACGTTAATTTAATGGGATATAGTTTCATCAAACCTAAATCACTGCGCTCCCTGTGAGCAGGGGGCTGAATGGGTGGTGCAGCTCTTGGGAGCCTGACAGGCTTGCGGGAGATGTTTTCCACTCTCCTCTGTTACAGCTCCATGGAAAGGACATCTTTGGCCTTGTCCCAAATGCATCATCTAAAGAGCACGCACACTTCTGTCCTTTTCTTCTTAGCTGGCCATAATTAACAAAAATAAAATCTAATGTGGTCCCTGAAAGCTGGAAAGCTATTTTTAAGCCACACCCCCCCAACCCCAAGTACTCAGGAGGAAGTAACGAACACCAGAAACAGGCCGATCCTGGCCTTACGGAGCTAATGGAGAAAACCAGACTCACTCATGGAACCATCTACCAACAGAACGGCAAACCACGTGATGTGATCTGGGCTGCAGCACAGGAGTGCTGACCCCTGGCCTGAGAAGGAGAGGTCAGGGAGACACGGACGATCAAGGAGCCAACAGGAGGTCTTGGCGGACAGAGCTGGCCATGGAGGACTTGTGGGGTGTAGACTGTGTGTCACTGGGGTTGGGAACTCTGGCTCCATCCAAGACGATGCACCTCCCTCCGGGGCTCTGGCCCTGGAGGAGAGGCGGGAAGAGGATGCTGCCCCGTGGGGGAGGGGCGGCCTGCCCTGTGGGACTCCGGCCTGCTGCTCTCACACACTCCTGGGTCCTTTCCCCAAAATGCAATGGGGTGGCTTTCAGACCAGGTCACTTCTCAGGGAAGGTGAAGCCCAGAGAGTTCAGCCTGCACCAGTAGCATCACAGCCAAAGCCACAACTACAAAAAAAGGTTTATTTAATTAACAAGAATTTATATACCATGTCCCTGTATGAGGTGTGGAGTGTAAACAATATCAAGGAATCCAAGGAGAAAGAGAAATCCTGTGTACAGACCACTGCAGTACAAGAGGAAAATGTGATAGGTCCTCTACAAGAGGGAGGCGGTTACTCCAGCTCAATGAGGGACAGAATCTAGGCAGGCTTCTAAGAGGAGGTGGCCTCTGAGGGGTGGGTAGGATCTGGGGGGTGGGGTGGAGATGGGAGAGGAGAGCCTAGATGAGGTGGCTTCAAGAAATCCTGAGAAGGTAGGGGCTGGAGTCTGGCTTAGGAGGGAGAGGTCAGGCGTGGAAGGGCACAGGGGCAATAGAACTGGTAATAGAGTTGAGCCGTGGAGGACGGCGATGGCCAGGCAGAGGGAGTAGGGGTGTCTCTGACAGTCAAGGCGGAGCCCCTCAGTTTTCTAAGCCAGGACTGACCCCATCTGATCAGTGGGCCAGTTCCATCTCTCAGGGAGTATGGGGAGAGGACTGCAGGAGAAGAGGCAGGAGGCGAAGGCAACTGTCTAATAGAGGGGTCAAGGCCGTGGACCAAGGGGGCGGCAGTGGGGATGGACCAAAGGGGCACAGGGATGGGCTTCCCCATCCCCGCTGCTTCCTGGTCCACCGAGGAACCCACTCAGAAGAACTTCCTCCTCTGGCCTTGGGCGCTGGAGATATGACCTCCCTGCCCCTGGGCAGGGGTTTCAAAGAGAGGGGTCTTGGAGGACACTCATTATCATCACCTCTTGCCACCTCTAACCCCATCTCCTCCCTCCTAGAAATTCTGATACATTCTGCCAGCTCCCAGACCCAGCCTGCATGGCTGCTGTCTGATGGGCCTACCCTGCCCGACACTGACCTGGTGGACAAAAGGATTACCAGAGATTGACCGAAGCCCCGAATCCATGCCAGGAAACAGTTTACTCGACAGCTAGCATACTCATCCACAGATTCAGCTACAAGTCGTAGACCCCGAGGTCTGCCACTGTCAATAAGAAGTTAGAAGAACCCCTTCCTGAGAAAGGGGGTTCCTCGGGGCCACCTCAGGCACCCAGCTGCCACTGTGTTTGCTAATCCTCTTCCCGTGCCCTACTCCAGACTGCCCTGGAGAGGCAGGAAGCACCCCTGTGTACCGGGTGCATCAGAGCCCAGCCCCGCTGCACTGTTGCCTTGTGGTCTCCACCAGGAGCTGTATCTTGGTGGGCCGCCCCTAGCGCCTGGCACGGAGTAGATGCCCAATATATATTCGTTGAACTGAACTGAACTGAAATGAAATTCGGGCTCCAGGCACAGCTTGCGTCGGTTGTGTTTCCATGGTTCGGCATCTCTGCTCTCATCAGGGCAGCCCCCAGGCTCATCCCTCTGCCTCTCAAACCCTCCCCTCTGCAAAGCCCCTGCCACCCATTTGACCCCTGGATGAGCTCTCCTCACTTTCCTGGACCTTAGGGGTCTGCGCTGCTTTGGCCACACATTCCTCTGTTCTGTTCTGGGTCTGCATTTCCCTGACCTGGATTTTAGCTGTGGTGGAAGGGACTTCGTCCTGCTCCAGTTTCTCATCGAATCCACAGACATACGACGCGGTCCCCTCCTGTTTGCTCTTCTAGGGCAGCAACATGCGTGTGTGTGTGCGCGCGCACGCGTGTGCGCATGTAGGGGAATGTTTGCTGTTTAACCGCGTCCTGTCCACTGCTGTTTGTGGTGCCTCCCGCCCTTCTGGTGGGAAGGTAGCGCTGGGACTCATCGTGTGGCTTTCTTTGCAAAACAGACACACTTAAAAAAGATAGTATATGACTGAGATAAATAAGAATAATTTTCCAAATGTTTTCATTCATGCTTCTCATAAGATTGAGAAAATATCAGCCGTCTATCTCAAAAAAAGATGAAAATGATTATGGTTGATATTTGGAGAGGGTGGGAGGGCGGATGGTCATTAGAGGCGGTGGTAATCCCCCTTCCAAGATGCCTTCTTGGCTTTGCCACTGTGTTAGGTGGGTCACATGCACCCCAACACTTGTGGGTTCCCTGAAATGGGCTGGTTAGGAAGCTGAAATGCTGCCCGGGCACACAGGGGGTTGGGGCAGCAGTGCCATCCGGAGATGCAGTCTCATTTGGTTTCTGTACTCAGAGCTGGGTAGTCTCTCAGGAAGGTGTTTAGATGTGGTTGGATTCTTGGTACGTTACCAAGGTAGGACCAACAGGATTTGCTTGTAGCATGGACATGAGGTGGGAGAGAAGGAGAAGAGTCAAGGTGACTGCAAGGCTTTGGGTTGAGTAACTGGTAGCATTGCTGTTTCTTGGGATGGGGGATGGAGGAGGAAGAGTGAAGGAGATGGGGAGGGGGAGGAGCATTGCTGTAGTTCATTGGTAATGGGGGGGGCGGGGCCAGGGGAGACAGAGAGTCGGGGGGTCCAGAGCTACCCAGAGTTGCAGGGGGGGGATGAAAGTGGCCTCCAGTTACAGCCTGGGCCACAAGTTGGGACCAAGCCCCAGAAGAGACACAAGGACCAGCCCGGTCTTCCAAATCCTTGTTTTGCTGGTCTGACTCTGGTTTGGCTCCTGAGCTGAGTTTTGGAGTGGGCTATGGTGAAACCTCTACTGGCATAGTGTTTCTAGTGATTCCACCCTGTACCCACTCTTGGGGCAGTGTGGGTGTCCCACCAGAGCTTATCTTCCCAGGGCTGTTGCTGATGTTCCATCAATAGGCCCTGGGCATTCTCCTGGCCCCCCACTCAAAGGCTTGGCCTGGTTCTAACATCTGGGCGAGTGGGACTAGGGCGGGGCACATAAGAAAGACTTTACCATCTTCTGGAGTGACCAACCACCCTGGTTCACCTGGGGTTGTCCTGGTTTTAAACCTGAGAGCCTCACGTCCTGAGAAATTCCTCAGTCTTAGGTAAAGTGGGACAGTTGGTCACCCTGCCTTCTACCCACCTCTGTGGTTCATGGTCTTGTTTCCTATAAAGTTTTTTCATTGCACTCTGGACAATCGCTACATCAACATATTACTTTTGAAATGTTGGTTTAGGATCAGTGACTGCTTCACCTAAAAAACATCCTCCTATCCAGCTACACTTGTGCCCCACTTTCTGGGGTGGAGGTAGAGAATCAGAGACACTGGGATCCCAGGGAGGGGACAAGTTCTGCCACGTGTCCAAGTGTAATGGGCCAGTGTATAGGCCAACCACCAGCTGGTGAGATTCAGGGGTCAGCTGCCCTTGGCTCTGACCACCCTGTTGACCACAAGGTTCTGGCGCCACTGAACCTGGAAGCAGACAGGATGTCTGCAGAGAACAGACACAGTGAAGCAAAGCTCCCTGGCAGAGCCCACTGAATTCATAGCTCTCCTCTTTGTGATGGGGCCAGACTTCCCAGCTCAAATCAGACCCAGAATGTTCTGTGAAAAAGAGAGAATGATATCAATTGCCCATGTTTTATAATAACTAAAATCCAATAATATACCTTGTTAATTGAGTGCAGAAGGAAGAAAATCCCCACTGTAAATATGGTTACAGGAGACAGAGGAAGAAATTCTATTGTAACATGTAAAGATACTAATTCAACATGTTTGTACTATAAACACCATAGCATCGCATCGGCCTAGAATGTGGAATAGCTTTTCTCTACTTATTGGACTCAACCCTTTCTGTCTTCTTATTGAATGGAGACTTTGAATGAAGAATAGGTATATGACCAGAAGGAAAGTTTTTTTTTTCAATTTCTTATTTAAAGCTGCAGAATAAAAACATGATTTAGTAAAAGGAAAATCAGACTATAATTACCTGTATTTAGGAGATAGGCAATGGAAGCATCTTTGTACTATGGTGCTTCTGGAAATAGCAATTGAAGAAAAATTAAATCTTTAATTTGTTGGAACAGAAGGAGATCAGATGTGTAGTTCTGATCAACCCCCGAATCATCTTTTAAGTTGCTGACTTTCTGGGTCACGACACATCGTGCAGAAACCACAGTGAGGGCTACACCAGCTTTTTAGAACCCAGCACTCCTCTCTCAAGGAGACAGAGTGTTTGAAATATATCTGTGATTGAAAATACTTAAGTGTGAGGCCTCCAGCATTCTTCCCTTTCAAGGTGACCGTAATTGAAGGACGACGCCATGCAATTCTGACATTTATAATTTGGCTGTGGAAAAGGTCAGCTTCCTTTTGGATGTGCATTGGGGCCAGCGGGAGAGGAGCTCTAAGATGTCACATTAAGTTTTTGGATATTTTCAGGGATGCTTTGATTAATAACAGCTTCAATTTGCAATATATAATTGTAACCCCCCCAACTCTCCACTGTATGAAATGACAATCTCTAAAGAAATAAAGCCATCGTTTCCCCCAAGAAGGGTTTGAATGGAGGCCCATGAGAATTTGGGGGAAATCGTCTACATGAGAAATAAATTCCCTTCCTCCATCGGTGAAGCCTGGTGAGGCCAGATCACGTAGGGCCTGGAATGCCACGTCAGGAGGTTGGGCTTTATCTGGGGGGCTATGGGAAGCCATGGCTGCGTTGTAAGCAGGAAGGGATGTGGTCATATTTGATCTTTTGAAAGTTCGCTTTGGTTGTCAAGAGAGTGAGGGATTGGGGGAGGGGTGGGAGGCGGTGAGCCTGGGGGCGGGAATCCCAGGCAGGAAGGAGGCTGTGGGTACGGGCTTGCGTGAAGGGAGGGTGGAGAGAAGGAATTCACAGCAGACGCACTTGGGGGCCTGAGTCAACAGATCTTGGTAGCGTGTTGGTATTCAGAAGAGAGGATGCCTCTGAGCGGCTTCCAGCCGACCAGGTAACCATCAGGTCTTTTTTAGGAGATTCTGACCAGTGGCATCTGCTTAGATTTTCGTGCAGAGAGAGACTGTGTGAGTTGGAGCAGTGCCTGATTCCTTCAGGTCAAAGAACAGATTGTGGCAGTTGTTCTGGGCATTGGGTCCCACGGTGAGAGAATGTGCCCAGGATGACACTCCACGGGTAGGCTCTGGGCCCAGGTGTTGGTGAAACCAACAGTCCCAGGGATTAGCCCCGCTTAGTGCATGGGGAGGAGGCCTGAGCTGGCTGCTGTGATGGGAAACAAGACGTGTCCCCCAGTCGTGTCGAGGGAAACCTCTCATGTCAGGGCCACTGGGACAATAGCACGTGTTCCTGAGATGACCAGAGGGGGTCAGGTGTGCTGTTGGGGTCAGAGTTCAGCTTCGATCTGGTCATAGAGCAATCTCGGACCAGGTTGGGGCTTAGTCCTGTGACCAAGTCTGTATTAGTTAAGGGTTTTCTTCTAAGTTTCAAATTCCCAGGAGAGGAGAGTGAACTTGATTAGCTCAGCTTGGGTCAGGAGCCCAGCCCTGATGGGGTGGGGCAACCATCAGCATGAACATTGGGTGCAGAGTGGACAGGTGCTTTGGTCCCTCCCTTGACCACCCGTCTCCAGGTGGGGAGTGACGGTGAGGTTGTTTGGACTTAAGAGGCAGGACCTCAATAGATGGGCTCAGTCCCGGAAGGGGCACAGCTGAAGTGGGGTTCAGTGAGGCCAGCAATCAAACTGAGCAAATCTCCCAAAACATGGTGCCCAGGACAAAGAATCAGACATTGAGATTGACTCTAGATCCCAATACCTGACAGACAGGAGATGGCAGAAAAAAATGGAGGATCTTCTAAAAGAAGTAACAGTAAAATAATTTCCAGGGCTCAAGAAAGAGTTTGTTTGTGTGTGTGTGTGTGTGTGTGTGTGTGTGTGGCTCAATTTCCTCTTCTGTAAAATGGGTATAATGATACTATCTAGCATGGGGTTGTGGAAAGTATTACCAGGCCGGCCATGTGGTAAAACTCCATGCCAGCTATTAACACTATAATTGTTATCATCATTGCTGAAAGATGCCAAAAGGCCGAGCATGTTGAATAAAAAATGCTTGAGGGACTTTCCTGGTGGCGAAGTGGATAAGACTCCGCGCTCCCAATGCAGGGGGCCTGGGTTCGATCCCTGGTCGGGAAACTAGATCCCACATGCATGTCGCAACTAAGAGTTCGCATGCCACAACTAAGGAGCCGGCCTATTGCAACTAAGACCCGGTGCAACAAAAAAAAAAAAAAAAAAAAAAAAAGCTTGAAACTCTAGACAGTCATAGAAAAATTTCCTAACACCAGGGATAAAGAGAAGTATCATAAAACCTTTCAGAAAGAGCAAAAGATCAAAAGAGAAACCGAGTCTCTGTCAAATAACAAGGATGGGTCACCTGGATACAAGCCTACACGGAGCCATGTATTCCGAGCTCCAAGGGAAAATAATTTAAAGGCAGAATTACATACCTTGCCTAAAATGCCCTAGAAGGTAAAGATATTTTCAGTTAGGCAAAGATCTAGAAAGATTGCCTTTCATAATCCATCTGAAAAAATTAATAGAGACATGAAAGGTGAGTTGAAGGCAATGTTGGGATGAAAGATGTAATGGTAGGTGGAAAGCTAGTAAGACTTAGAGTGAAAGATAAAAAATCTTTGATTGTTAAAAAATAATGGCAGTCTAGAATTGAAATCCCAGAGGATATAAATGTGGGAAGAGACAGGGAAGGGGTAGGAAAGGGGCAGGGAGGGGTAGAGGGGAGCAAAGAGGACTCAGTGTTTTTCTGTTCAAGGGGAAGCTGTAGAGACATTCCTTCTAGACGTTGATAGTTAATATAAGTTAAAATACGGACACAGTATTTAAGGGTATTCTCTGGAAGAATAGAAAAAAGAATGTTAGAGAGGGAAATATTATACATTAGGCAGGGATAATGTGATAAAGATACTTGGTTCATTCGATAACAGGTAGGAAGTGGGGTGTGGATGAAGGAAGGAAAAAGCAGAGTAAATGGAAAACACAAAATAAAATGGCAAGCATCAGTCCAAAGTCACTGTGAGTGACCCAAATATACCTACCAAGAGAAATATCAGGTTAGGTCTCAAAATTTAGCTCTATGCTATTTCCAAGATGCACATATAGAACAAAAATGACAGGGGGATGTGGAAAATAAAAAGATATGAGTAGATATGCTGGGAAAATACTAACAACGACAAAAAGCAGGTGTTTCTATGTTGCCATTAGATAACATATAATTCAAGATGAAAAGTACTAAAGGGATAAAGAGGGGTGGTATTGATAAGGAGGTACAGCCAACTGAAGAAGATGTAGCAATCACGAACCTTCAGTTACCTAATACCATGGCTTCAAAATACAGTAAACAAAACGGATGGGTGATTGAGCTATTCGTGATGAGGTGAATGGACCTAGAGTCTGTCATACAGAGTGAAGTAAGTCAGAAAGAGAAAGAAAAATACCGTATGCTAACACATATATATGGAATCTAAGAAAAAAATGTCATGAAGAACCTAGGGGTAAGACGGGAATAAAGACACAGGACTACTAGAGAATAGACTTGAGGATATGGGGAGGGGGAAGGGTAAGCTGTGACAAAGTGAGAGAGTGACATGGACATATATACACTACCAAACGTAAAATAGATAGCTGGTGGGAAGCAGCCGTGTAGCACAGGGAGATCAGCTCGGTGCTTTGTGACCACCTAAGGGGTGGGATAAGGAGGGTGGGAGGGAGGGAGACGCAAGAGGGAAGAGATATGGGAACATATGTATATGTATAACTGATTCACTTTGTTATAAAGCAGAAACTAACACACCATTGCAAAGCAATTATACTCCAATAAAGATATTAAAAAAAAGAAAATACAGGACAAAGTTGATACATCTATAATCAGCATGGAGCTCCTTATCTGAAATCAACAGAACAAGGAGATAAAAATAAGTAAAGCATATAGAAATTTTTAATAACAAAGTTATTAGCTGATCATATATATTTGTGCATATATATGTGCATATATATAAAGTGTTAGTCAATGAATAGATACTATTTTCAAGCACACGTGAAACATTAAATATTCACAAAAACTGACATGTATGAGGCTTCAGTGGAAATCTCAACAAATTCCAAAAGATAGAAATGATACAGCCCAGACTTCTGCTTCTCCATCTGGCACACTAAATACTGTGACCTCCCCTCCCTCTGAAAATAGTGCTGGAGAAAATACAATTTTTTTTCTCTTAAATGTATTAATAAACTGGGAAGAAAGGAAACAATGAGGTCAAAAACTTAGTGAAGGCAGGTGCCCCTCCAATTCTTCGGACTTTTGCCCTGAGGGCACTTGCTTATCTGAATAAACCTGACCTTGGATTTAGACTAGGAGGCAAAGACCAGGGCCAGGTGGAGTCTGCTAGGAAACCGTCATTCTCGTCGTAAGGGATCCTTACTGTAAGGAAACTCACCTACCTTTAAATCTGGTACTAAGTGGAGGAGGAAAAAAATTTCCCCTGGGCATTAATCAACACAAGTTGACTCTTCTTGGGAAGCCTGAATTCACACTACGGGACTGGTCTGAAAAATGCCAAGTTACGTAGGCAAGATAACTAAGATTTCCCCTCTTATTCCAAGAAGGCTGCCAGGCCGTTTGATTTCTTGGATTTAGAGCTTCTGTAGGACTAAAAGCAGAAGGTGCCTGAAGACCACTCTTCTCTCTGTCATTTGTGGTGTCTGGGTGGTGTCCCTGAGGGGAGGGGAGAGTGAGTGCCCCTCACTGGAAGGGGGCGGAGGTTGGCAGAGGGACCTTTAGGCCCTGGGACGGTAGCCCCAGTAATGACCTATGGCATTTCTGCTACAGTGGTGGGGTGGGGTCATGAAGTGGGATTTAATTAGATTTAAAGAAAATAAAGAAATGTGATATTTCTTGGACACTTGAGTTATGAATGAAAGTTCAGATTGACTCACTGTGTCAGAATTAATCTCTCTTCCCTTATTTACACAGATTAGTGTTCTGCTAATTTTACTGTGCGTCAGAATCACTGGGAATGTTTACTAAAGATGCACATTTCTGGGTTCTGTCCCCAGAGATTCGGATTCCATAGGTCCGGGGGGTGGGACACAATAGTTGGCTTTTTTTTTTTTTTTTTTTCTGTGGTACGCGGGCCTCTCACTGTTGTGGCCTCTCCCGTTGCGGAGCACAGGCTCCGGACGTGCAGGCTTAGCGGCCATGGCTCACGGGCCCAGCCGCTCCGCGGCATGTGGGGTGCTCCCGGACTGGGGCACAAACCCGTGTCCCCTGCAGCGGCAGGCGGACTCTCAACCACTGCGCCACCAGGGAAGCCCCAGCCTTGCTTTTTTGATTTATGCTTGTTTGAGTTGGGTTTCTGATGCTTCCAATGGAAATCTGATTACTACAAAGGGGTCAGTTCATTTGGGCATGGAGGATTCCAGGGCTTCTCCCAAGCTGGAGGACTCTCTGTCCCCATGGGGCCACCTGGCTCCTCTTACTACCTGGCTGAGTTGCTCAGGTTGTCACCTGTGGAGGCAGATATTTGAAGTGGCATCTCTGTGACTTGGGGCATTACTTTCCCAGCATGGTGGGGACCGACAAGGACAGATCAGGAATTCTGTACTAAGCCACTTGGTCTGGGGTCTACTTTGGGGTCTACAGAGCTTCCCTACATGTTACTTGTCTGGCACAAAAGTTATATTAATGAATCAGTGTGTCAAATTGATGACCATGCAAGTATTTCAGATGTCTGGGAAATGAGTTTGATGACACTTATAATGTCACTATGACCCAGCTCTGTTCTCCATGGCTCTGGGGAAGATGATGATGGAGGTCATCAGGACAGTCAGGGTGAACCTTTTTGAGCAGGTGCCTTTTGAGCAGTGGCTTGAAAGAGGTGAAGGAGTTTGTTCAGATTACTCCTGGGAGAAGACAATGGGAAGAGCCAGCACAAAGCCTTAAGGTGGCCATGGACCTGGCATGGTTGACGAACAGCAAGGAGGCCAGAGGACTTGAGCTGAGCAACTAGGGGAGCAGATGGTAGGCAAGGGGGTCAGAGAGGTGGGAAAGGGCCAAGTCATGATGGTCTTATAGAGAGGGTGACCATGGCCTGGTCTCCCAAGTTAGTGGTATCCATACCTGTTGCTCTGCCATAATTATTAATAGCACCCCATCTCACTCTCAAAAGTGTACCTGCTTGGACGATACATATTATATGGTCACTGTACACTTGGACCATTGTAGGACTTTGGTTTTTGCTCAGAGTGAAGTAGGGCTTGAGCTAAAGGATTAGTAGGAAGGTGAAGAGGGGTAGAAAGAGAATTCCAGGCAGAGTGAAGAGCTTGTGCAAAGGCCCTGTGGTGGGAGAGAAGGACAAGATCAGGTCTGGGTTTTGAAGGATCATTCTGGGTGTACCATGAAAGACAGGTGGGGTGGGATGGGGCTGACACAGATGAAGGAAAGAATGACCACAATCCCGGTGAGGAATGATGCTTGCTTGTACGTAAGTTTCTGAGCACAGCACAGCACCTGTCACCTGGAACTGAAAGTGTTCAATAAATGTTATTATTTACCAAGAACCCAAGTCTCCCAGGCAACAGAAATGTGGGTCCCAGGCTCTGGCTCTGGCCAGAATCAGTCAGCCTGACACCTGAATTTTAACTAGAAGTTAATCAGCAAATATATTTTAACTAGAAGTTAATCTGGCTGTTGGTACCAGGTCCCCTGTACTGAAACAGCAGATAATGCCACTCTGGTATGGCACGTCACAAGACCAATGTCTTCATGCAATTTCCAAAAAGTAATCTAATAAATTACTTCCTCCTAGAGAGTCGAACTAAAACTTCCTAATAAGTAGGGGTTTAATTTCTCTTCCTTTGTAATGCTGTTGGGTTCTGTGGCAGCTACAACAGACATTTGTATAATCTCACACCCTCAGCAGGAAATAATGAGGAGAAAAGTGGTTTTGACAAACAATTATGGATGAACTGATATGAATACACAGGAGCTGTTATTGTAAGTTGAGGCGTATGTGAAGAGTAAATAGTGAGGCTCTTCTGATGGTCTCCTGTCTGTTGAAGGCACAGCCTGTCTTGTCTACTGTGACACTCGCATTAGTGAACTCTCCCCCATGTGATCGCTTCAGACTAGACATTTCTTGCTACTCTGGGGAGTCTTCTGACCCCTGCCACGGGCTGGGGGCTGGGGCTGGGGTTAGGGCAGGAGTGTGATGTGTGCTGCACCAACAAGCCACACTCTCTTCTGGGTTCCTAGCAGAGATCCTGGAGAGTATTTGGGAGACTCCTGGCTGTGGTCGGAGCTTGGGACTTAGTCTGGACCAAGGGTCAGCTTGTTTGGGACATAAGTCATAGCCCAGACATGCATGTGGCTGGAGGGTATAGCTTTCAGCCAAAGAATGTGTTAGCATACTTTGGTGGGGGTCAAGGAATGGAAGACAGCCCTGTTTGGGGAAAGACCAGTGAATGACTGCCAGCTTGATGGAGCAAGGAAAACTTGCACTGTGTCTGATATGAGGTCTGTCCTCAAGTCTGTGACCCTCCCAGGTCCAGCCTGTTGGAGTTCTCCTGCTCTGTGAGCCTCAGACTGTCCTCAGCATGGCCTTCCCCTTCCAGGGCAGGGAAGGCAAAACTGACGTTGAACTCATCACCTCTCTCCAACCTGATTACCCCACCTTCAACCACATCACCATCACCTCTCTCTTGGATCACTGCATATCTTGAAAGCCAGGAGATACGCTGATTTTCTCTCATTCTTTTGCTCAGCTGAGCCAGTCTCTGTTTGCAGGTGTGCATGTATGAGTACACGCATATACGAGTATGCAAGGCAGGCCCGTCGTGCACCTGTTCATTTGTTTGCTTTTCCTGAAGATCCCGTGGGCTGTTTCATACTTGTGACCATTTTCCTGAGTGGTCACATGCTCCATAATGCTGAGTGTCCCCTTGTATCCATTCTCTCCTTCCAAGCAGTAGCTGGGAACACAGTCACCAAGCTAGAAACTACATTTCTCAGCCTTCCTTGCGACTAGGGAAGCCAAGTGACCTGTGGGACTAACTTTGGGCCAATAGGATGTGAGTGGAAGTGCTGGGTGTACCGTCTAGGTGTCTAGGTCATCTCCTTAAAGGCAGAGCCACTTATCCTGGATTCCCTTTTGCCACATTTTGCTTATGAGGAGATGAGAACGGTGGGAGCAGACACCTTGGATGCAGAGATGGAAGTTCCATGTTGAGAATGGTGGCACTGAACACCCTACCTGAGTGTCTGAATGACCGTGGAGGGTGGAGCCATTTATCCTTTCTGGACTCCCACCTGCCTTTGTGAGAGAAATAAAGTACTTTATTTAAGCTGCCGCATTGCCGAGTGTCTTGTTATCGTGGCAAGTCTGTACCCTAGTGAGGACCCCATTTTCCCGCTGCCAGTACACGGTGAAGCCTGAAGCCTCCCCACAAGAACCTTCGGAGCTGTCCTCTCCTCTGATCTTAACAGTGGCCCTGTGAGTCAGGGAGGGCACGCGGCAGCCACCACGTTTTGCAGATAGGGAAACGGAGGCCCAGAGACGGCTGGATTTTGTCCAAGGTCACAGATGCTGAGCAGGGACAAGAACCCAGGTCCCTGGGCTCCAGTGCAGTGCCTGTTGAATACTCCAAGCGATTGCCTGGAACACTCCAAATCAAGACCATAATGTTGTTATTAAAATATTTACTTGCATGAAAAATTTCTATTACCTGAAATTCATGTATTATAGATGGAATCAGTAGCTTAGAAGGAAATAAACAAGAAGAATCACTTTAATAACAAAAGCTACGCAGATAAATTCCTCATTTCGGCAAGCTCTTGGCCGTCCGAAATAAATATATCATTTTTATCAGGCAAGCGCTCTAGAAACAGCATCTTCAGGAAATGTGTCAAAATAATCTCTCTGGCTGCACTCCTTTCTGGAGGAAATAGGACAGTGGCGGCAAAAAGAAAGATTAAAAGGAGTTTCCTTACTACGGCACAAAGTGTCATAAAGAACAGTAATGAGAGGGCTGGACAAACTGATCTCCAAGTTTCTTTCTAGCCTGACTGGGGCATAGCAGGAGCGCGAGACTGTGAGTCAGAGGTCAAGACTGCACTTTCTCACTTTTTGGCTGTGTGACATTAGGCTAGTGGCTTGCCCTCTCTGAGCCTCCGTTGGCCTACCTCATGGAGCTGTTTAGGTATGGAAATTTCTTACTAAATGTTTATAAATAGTATGTGACCCTATTTAATATTTTCATTACTATGTTAGTTGTCATAGATGGGAGGTGTAAAGGGAGAGAACTCCAGAGAATGGGGGTCTGATAACCATTGGCTGAGGAGTGCATGCATTCATGTGCGTGTGTGCCCTTGCACACCCCTATCTGTGTCCCCTCCTGTAGATGCATCACCATCCACCCAGGCCTCAGTAGTCGAACCCAGAGCCATCTCAACCTCTTGCTCTCCATCCCTTTTCATGAACAGTCAGTTCCCGCCGAGCCCTGGCACATCTCTGTTCCTCATTCCTTTTCCCTGCGTCATCTCCTGTTCGCCATCCTCACTGTCATTGCCTTAGACAGGACACCACCGTTGCCGATCGCTGCCTGTCTCCACGTAGAACTCCCTGCCCCAGTCTCTTCCCACACTTGTTACCGGTCTGAAATTCCCAAAGCACAAATTATGTCACTCCTATGCTCGAAAACCTTTCATTGCCTACAGGGTAAAGTCCAAATTCTTCACCTTGACACTTCCAGTCCTTCTTACCTGTCCAGCCCCCGTGCCGCCCAGCACTGTCAAACGACTCAGCAGTCCCCGACACGCCCTGTCTTTAATGCTTCCACATCTGCTCACGCTCTGACCTGTCTTCAACTTTCTGTTCTTCTTCCAGGGCAGCAACTCTTACTCTAAGGGGGCAGCTCTGTGTAAGCCCTTCTGGACCACCATGGACAGAGGCACAGGCTTTTTCTCCTGTGTTCTTCACATGGACTCCGTCCATACCTGATGGTTCAGACACACCCTCTGGGGTATAGTTATCCAGCTGTGCGTCCCGCAGTGTGAAGCAGGAGGGGAGGAGGGAGCAGAGAGCCTGCTGTTCTACTCTTCAGGTGCAGCAGCCCTGCCCGCTAGTGAACCATGGGCTCTGGTCAGCCAGGCCAACGTCTCCATGCTTGGAGAGGGCTAGGAAGTGGGCATGCAGAGGCAGGAATTTGGGAAAAGGAGGAGAAAATGTCCGTCCTCTTTAGCAGTAGCCTAATAGTTCAAGCCCAAGCCAAGAAGCAAACTTTTCCCTTTTCTCCCGAGTTGCAATACCCTTGCCTTTATCTACCTGATTTGGTTACAGCTTGTTCTCATAGCAACCCTCATTCCTCACCAAGCCATTAGGGTCTTTATCAGGAAAGGAAGGAAAAGTTAGGTTTTCTTTTGGAATCCTATCTGGTGCTCTTGTGTTCTGATAGGCTCCTGGCATATTTGGTGATAAAACATCTGACTGTTAACAGCAAACCAGTCCTTATGTGTTCCCACATGCATTCACCCCGACACGAGGACAGGACAACCTCCAATTAAGTACGTCTGTCTTTGCCACAAAGATGAACATTGAAGGATCTACCCATATTAATGTTCCTGACCCCAATAGGAGGCTGTGAATATGCAAAATGTCCTCAGGTGGCTCTGTCTTCAAGTAAGACAATGCCCAAGGTTTGAGGTCTGAGGTTCAAAACCAGTTTTCTGGACTTTGATGCTGATGTTCTTTGTGTAACATCTGCTTGTGTGTGTGAGATGCATATGCATGCACGTGTGTGCGCACATGCTGGAGTGCATATATGCACTGTGTGTGTGCACATGCATATGTATACAGACACTTGTATGTGTGCATACATGCAAGTGTGATTGTGTGTGTGTGCATGGCCTTGTAGGTATAGGAGTGCATAGTTAGTCATTTTCAGCCAAGGGTCTGCCACAGACAGGGCTGATTTCCCTTGATGACACTGGAGCACCTCGAAAACTAGTCTGTCAAAGGCAGAAGGAATTTCCAGTCACTCCTCTCAACACATGCACTTGACAGAGGAGGGACTTGGAAACTGTCATCAGTTATTCTATAGATGTGCCCAACAAAATTGTCCAACCAACACAAAGAGCATATCATGAATAATACACCAGCCATTAACCTTGTAAACTTATGTTTTGAACAGACCTCATCTATATTTTACAATTAATTAGGAGATCCACAAGGGATTGACTCCGAAGAAGATAATTACTTCCCAGGGTTATAGGGAGCTTCGCTAGTCAAGAAGCATCTTATTTTCACTGGAAAATTAAACCAGCGCTCCATTATCTGATCGTTTCTAAATGAATAAAGGACTGGGTTTTGACATCATGGTCTCATTTCGGCAAGAAAGAGACAAACTGACAAGCTGTTTTGTTGCATGCTTGTTTGAGCAGAACATTTTGAGAAATGTCTCTGGGTCTGTTTGGGAAGAGGAGCTGCTGGGTAGAAAAAATGTCCAAGATGACCAAAAGCGACGGGGCTATTTGCCAAGTAATCACCCCATGCCGGAGCCCAGAGAAAGATGAAATGCATTTCTATTTTCTGCTCTTGAGCCAGAGGAGCTTGTTCAGGGTGGAGAAGCAGAGTGCATTTGGTGAAAAATGATGACAGTTCTATATGGCTATAGATGTTAGTGTACACAGAGATATGAAGGCAACCAATTCTGCCTAATAAAATTTACTCATGGGCTTCCCTGGTGGTGCAGTGGTTGAGAATCTGCCTGCCAGTGCAGGGGACATAGGTTCGAGCCCTGGTCCGGGAAGATCCCACATGCCGCGGAGCAACTAAGCCCGTGCGCCACAACTACGGAGCCTGCGCTCTAGAGCCCGCGAGCCACAACTGCTGACCCTGCATGCCGCAACTACTGAAGCCCCCGCGCCTAGAGCCCGTGCTTCGCGACAAGAGAAACCGCCACAATGAGAAGCCCACGCACCGCAACAAAGAGTAGCCCCCGCTCGCTGCAACTAAAATGAAAGCCCACGCGCAGCAACGAAGGCCCAACGCAGCCATAAAGAAATAAATAAATAAATTTATTTTGAAAAAATTTACTCATCAGAAGCATGCCCCCCTTGGGATGGCCTTCCAGCTCCCACATTTTTCATCTTCCCTAGGAGCTGCCCTCCTGACTCAGTGGTTCCCCGGCAGCCTCTGCTGCCCCTGGACAGAGCTGGTTGGTCCAAGAAGGTACAATTGATCTGGCCAGTCAGATTCTCTTTACCAGAAATTGGGACTTGTGAACCAAGGCACACAGAAATTAGGAGCCCTTGGCCTTGAAAGGCACTTGGGGAGGACAGTCCAGTGATGTTCCCCTCTTTTCTGGAATAAAAGGAGGAGAGGGAAAAACTTGGAACCAGGCTTTGGAGCCACACATTTCTGGGTTTGAATCCTGGCTCTGACTCCTGGGTCTGATCCCAACCTTGTGACCTTGAGTGTGTGACATAACCTCTCTGATTTCAGTTTCCTCACCTGGAAAATGGAAATTTGGTAAAGAGAAAAAAAACCTGTTATTTCAACAACTGTCATAGGCCACTCTTGCTGGTTGTGAAATTTGTCTCTAGGATAAATAGATGTTGCCTAAAAAATATTGATGAAGTCATAGGTTTTGAAAACATATGCTTGAGGATATGACCAGACATTCACAGACCAAGAGGAGGAGAATTGCTTTGTCTTGCTTCATGAGCTGAGAATATTAGCGTTTCTAGAAGGTGTGGGCTTAGGGGAGGGGGAATGCTTCTCATGGGAGCGAGGGGAGAGGAGCTGTGGAAGGTGGGGCAAGCTGGGGCTTCTGAAGAGCATTTTCTGGTTCTTTCTCTAATGTTGCTCTCACAGAGCTCAGAACCCAGAACCTAGAAGCCACCAGCTCTCATCATATTTGCACATCCTTTTCTCTCAAGCCCCAATAGGGTGGTTCTAGGTTGGGCCTTTGCCAGGAAAGCAGAAACCTTCAGCCTTAGCTCCACCATCCTTGGCAAGCTTCCAGTCCTAGATGGGCCAAGCCTAGCCCCTTTCGTGAAGAGAAATGAACTTTAGCGAAGAGGCAAGTCCCTTTGGTGGTTGGACCACCAAATTTTCCTGGTAAAAGAACATTCCAAACTCTGTCAGGGGTCCTCCCTCCTGGGGAAGTGGACTTCTTTTTCAGTCCATAACTCAAGGGGTCTCAAGTCCCCTCAGCAGCAGACAAGCTTAGGGTCAAGGCCTCTTGGATCCATAAGTTCCACAGACAGCAGTTGCCTCTGCCTTTTCCACCCCCATCCCCCCACCATATCACCTCCTTAATTTTTTCCCTAATTCTCAAAGCTAGAATGAAATCTTTCAATTCTTCCCCCTCCCCACATTTCCACCTTCTTGCCCCAACCTTGACTAATGCTTTCTAGGCATACTGCACAGCTGCCATCCAAGGACTGTCTCCTGGATCTCTTCCTGTTTCATGATTTACTCCCTCATTTATCCTGAGCACATCCTCAAATAACTTCCTAAGAAAGGATACATGGGAAGTAAATCTTCTGAGTCCTTGAATATCTGAAGAGGCCTTTACACTCTTCTTGCATCTGATAGATACTTCAGCTGAGTGTTGAATTTTAGGATATAAATTATTTCCCTTCAGCACCTTGATGGCATTTTTCCCATTGTCTTCTCACATTTGATGATGCTGATAAAAAGTTTCTGACGCCAGGTTGATTTTGTTCTTTTGTGAGTGAACTTTTGTCCCTCTCTTTCTCTTTTTCTGGAACCTTTCTCTCCAGAACAAAGGTTAGTAAAAAAATTTTTTTTTTCTGTTAAGGGCCAGATAGTAAATATTTTAGACTGTGGGCCATATGGTTTCTGTTGCAATTGCTCAGTTCTGCTGTTGTAGCATGAAAGCAACCACAGACAATACACAAATGAATGGGCATGGCTATGTTCCAATAAAACTTTATTTACAAAAGCAAATGGTGGGTCAGATTTGGTACATGAGCTGTAGTGTGCCAGTTTCTGCTTTAGAAGGTCAAAAAAACATTCTTTTTATCCTTGACATTTTGAAATTTCCTAATGAACTATCTATAGACTTCTTTTTTTCATTGATTATGCTTGACCATCTGGTGAATATTTTAATTCTGATATTCATGTCCTTCAGATCTGATAAATTCCCTAGTTTTCCCAATATCTGTTGGACTTCCCAGATTTCTTCAGTATGCCTCTTATTTTTTCTTTCATCTTTTCTGTCTCTTTTTAAGGTTATATTTTCAGGGTTATCGGATTTGACTTTTAAAAACAGTCCTTTTACATATATAAAAAATACTTTGGTGATATATTTTTAATTTCAAAGTGTTCTTTCTTGTTTTCTGATTGTTTAAATTTTGTAGAATCATTTTATTTTATAATAGATGCAACCTTCTGTATTCTCCCTGAATGTACTAGAGTTTTATTTTTTAATTTATCTTCTATTTCCTGAATTATTTCTAATCCCTAGGGATCAGTTTTTCTTTTTAATATTGTTGAATCCTTCTCTCTTACAAGTTTTTTTCCTTAAGTATCTGGTGTTCTGGTTGACAATTTAGATTTATAATTTAACAATTTATATTTAGAGGCTATATACAGTTAATAAGCTATATACAGTTGCTTAAGTGCTCTATAAATATGAGGAAGACATGTTAAATGGTGGAATTTGCTTTTTTAATGAAATTATTATTATTTTTTAAATATTTATTTACTTATTTTGGCTGCGTCGGGTCTTTGTTGTAGCGTGCAGGCTTCTCTGTAGTTGTGGTGCGTGGGCTCCAGAGTGTGCGGGCTCAGTAGCTGGTGCGTGGGCTTAGTTGCCCCGAGGCAAGTGGAATCTTAGTTCCCCGACCAGGGATCGAACCTGCGTCCCCTGCACTGGAAGGTGGATTCTTAACCACTGGACCACCAGAGAAGTCCCTGGAATTTGCTTTAAATATATTGACCAAGGAGTTGGCTTTGGAGCTGGGATTCACCCTAAATGCCAGATGTGGAGGTCTGTTTTCCTGGGGTGTGGTGGCTTTACAATATGTCTACAAATTTTTTGGCATGCCATGCTTCAAAAGTTGGAGCTTAATTCCATTCTCCTTGAGTGAGGGTTGGGCCTAGTGAATTGATTCTAATGAATAGAATATGGCAAAAGTGACTACATGTGACTTTTAATGTTAGGCCATAAAAGACATTTCAGTTTCCTCTTTGTTCTCTCTGTTCGGGGAAACCAGCTGCCATGTCATGAGGACACTCAAGCAGCCTATGGAGAGGTCCAGGTGGTGAGGAACTGAGACTTCCAACCAATAGCCAGGGGAGTGAGTCATCTTGGAAGCAGATCCTTCAGCCCCAGTTAAGGCTTGAGGTGACTGTGGCCCTGGTATCATCTCAATGGCAACCTTATGAGAGACCCTAAGCCAGAACTGCTAAGCTACTCTTAAATTCCTAATCTGAAGAAACTGAAAGATAATAAATATTTGTTGCTATAAGTGGCTAAGCTTTGGGGTAATTTGTTATGCAGCAGTAGATAACCAATACATGGACTATCAATTTTCCTTGAGATTGACTCTCCAATATTTTACCTAGATATATGTACCTGGCTGCTAAGTTTTGTTCCAAGAGTGAGTTCAGATTTTCTCTATATAGATAATCAACTCATCCACCCTGCCTTTGGTTCCATATCTCATTTCCATTTATATGTGAAATTTCTGAGTCCCAACTACAGGGTTCTAGAGGGCAGATGGTTTCCTGGGCTGTGTCCATTTCCATGCGTACCCTTAGGTGTGGGGTCTTCCACATTGCTTCATCTGTTACCCACGTCTTCCCACTTTCCAGATTCCAGAAACTTATTTTTATCTCTTGTCTCCTGCTGCTCACCTCCTGTTGTCTTTATTGATGTGGATTTATACCTTTTATAGATTTTCCACTTTAATTTTAATGGAAACGAATGACTGTGATTAATATACAATTTTTAAAATATTTATTTATTTTTTTTTTCTGGCTGCATTGGGTCTTCGTTGCTGCACATGGGCTTTCTCTGGTTGCGGCGAGCAGGGGCTACTCTTCGTTGCGGTGCGTGGGCTTCTCATTGTGGTGGCTTCTCTTGTTGTGGAGCACGGGCTCTAGGCGCACGGGCTTCAGTAGTTGTGGCACGTGGGCTCAGTAGTCGTGGCTCATGGGCTCTAGAGTGCAGGCTCAGTAGTTGTGGTGCACGGGCTTAGTTGCTCCGTGGCATGTGGGATCTTCCCACACCAGGGCTCGAACCCGTGTCCCCTGCATCGGCAGGCGGACTCTCAACCACTGCGCCACCAGGGAAGCCCCCAATATACAATTTTTGATGCCACCTTTCTAGACTACTCAAAGCTTTAAAATTGGAAGCATATCGAGAAGATTCATGTAAAAATCAAGATGATAAGGCTCCTGGCTAATTGTCACATCACAAAGAGCTGATAATAAAACCATGAATTATGTATGTTTTCATTGCTAACCCCAGAGTTTACAGGTCTTAATAAGAGGGTTGGTCCTGATTTCCTCAGAAACCATGACATAGTTTGCTTCTGCTAAGCCTTTTATTTCATACCTACAAGTCAAGTTTGCCAGCTACTTCCATGTGACAAAACCTTTGATGAAGACTGGGAACCTTAGTGAACAAATAATTAGTTTTAAGAACATAAGTTGACAACACACAACTAATGCCTTTTTAATTGCTTTTGCTCTCACATCTTTAGCAAACACATATCCCCGCATCTCATGGAGTCACAGTTATCTGTTATCTGCAACTCTGGCACTCTGGGGAATGTCTTAGGCAGGGATGCTGCAGGGCAAAGACCCCAGTCTTCCATGAATCCTTTTGCTAACCTTCAGACCACCCTACAATTCTAGGGCCAGAAAGTCTGATCCATGGACTCTTGAGTTACTTTAAAAAATGGGGTCTCCTGGGCCAGAACTTAAAAAAAACCAAGATCACAAAAGATCCAGAGTTTTTAAGGAGCAGGCTTGGGGGAGGCGGGGAGGAAGGATGGAGCTAGAAATATCTTCTGTTACTTCTTTTTTTAAAAAAAATTTTATTTATGTATTTGGTTGTGCTGGGTCTTAATTGCAGCAGGTGGGCTCCTTAGTTGTGGCTCGCAGGCTCCCTAGTTGTGGCATGTGAACTTTCAGTTGCGGCACACGTGTGGGATCTAGTTCCCTGACCAGGGATCGAACCTGGGCCTCCTGCATTGGGAGCACAGGGTCTTAACCACTGCGCCACCAGGGAAGTCCTTGTTACTTCTTAGTTGAAAGAAAAATCTATAGTTGTCTCCAAACTTAGTTGTTAACTATACGGAGTGAAGCTCATATGTTTTGTTCTTTAGTTTCAGTGTGAAGGTTATTTTTCCTTTGCTCTTATATATTCAGTGTGGGGTAATACAGACTGAACAAGTAATCCAATAAAAAATAAAGTAATTGTACAATTTGATAAGTGTATAAAGTGAATCGATAGGGTGCTATGACAAAGAATAACAAGGGAAACCTTTGTTGAGGGGGCAGCACTGGGAGTCTGAAAATTGTACGTGAAAGAATCAAGAATTTGTTCTAAAGGATGGGATTATCTGGTAGGAGGAGTTTCACTTTGTATACTCCTAAATTGTTTCAGTTTTTCTTTCAAGAATATTACTTTTGTAATAAAAATTAAAAGAATACTCCCATGTTTGGGAAAAAAGAAGTATCTTGTTCCGAAGCCTGGTGCCTTTTATGTCCCCTACTTTCTTTTGTTCACTCATTCAGTCAACAAACGTTACTAATGTACCTGCTCTGTGTCTGCCCTGGGCTCGACTATGAATAAGGAGACTGAAAGAACCAGTTGCTGGCAGTGAGAGTCTTACAGTCCAGGGAACGGCCCAGCAAATGTCTGGCAAAGAAGAGCTGCTCAGAAATTAATGGCTGAATGAAAGAATGAATAGATCGTATTATACACAACAGTACCACTATTTAACCTGCTTTCCCATTTATCACGGCTTTGTAGCCATCTTCCCAGGTGAGTGCAGATAGCTGCAGGCAACTGGAGGGCAAGGATTTCCCTCTGTGTCCTCAGCATCTACAACAGCACCTGGCACATAGTGAACTCAATAAAGACTTGTTGCTTAAACGAATGCTTTTAAACATCTCTATAGTAGGTCATTGTAGGGTTATGCTCTGTAACAAAAAAAACAAGCTTTGGACATGTTGTTTAAACTTCCTGAGTCTTAATTTTTTCAGCTCTACAATGTCGGTAACAACACATACCCTGTAGAGTTGACACAAGGATGAACTAAAATGAAGCCTTTAAATGATCTGTTTGTGTCTGGTACTCGGTGAGTGGTAGGTAAATGTTAGTGGTGGCCATTTAGCTTGTTTTCAGCTTTCTACCTTCTGGTAAGTATATGTTCACACTTTTCCAATGATTTCCTTCAATAAATTTGTATGTGTGGACCTGCTGAATCAGGGAGCATGTGCAATTTAAATTTTGATACATAGCAACAGGTCATACTTTGGAAAGTTGGTGCCATTTACAACCCTGCCAACCCTGGCATGATGATAAATCTTATCCAGTCTGGTGGGTTCAAATGACTTCGTGCTGTCCTGTTATTCTGCATTCCTTTGATCTCAGGGGAGGTTAAACATCGCCTCGTCTGTGTAACCCATGTGAAAGCCATGGTCCTGTGGCCCAGCAGGGGGGAGCTTAATCAGAGAAGCACAGACAAGTAGCCCAAAGTAATTAAAAAGGAATCAGGCTTTACTTGTATGTCTCAAAGAACATAAAAGGGGATCTAATTAATAACTTAAAAAGACTGCTCAAAAGCTATTTCTTCCCCTCTTCTCTCACCCCAGCAGACAGAAGTGATTCTAGAGGCTGGAAGTAGGGCAATATTCAAGTTAATAAGCTTTGTCCTTGTCACACATATTTCACTTTTTTTGTGAATTGCCAGTTCATGCCTCTGGCCCTTATTCCGATTGTGGCATTTGTGTTTTTCTTTTTGATTTGCACAAAGCTCTTTACACATCTGTTGGGACCACAGCAGGTAGGCACCTCCCCCTTAGCAGATGTGTGACAAAGCCCATGTCCGTGTCATGTCTTCTCCACTGAGGGGTGCCAGGAATTCTTGGGCTCTGGAAGAGTCCCTGAAACCTATACATTTTCTTCTTTCTGACTCTTCCCTGCCTCTACCCCCGCTTCTAGCCTCTTAGGAGTGTCTTAAGATCTTAGGGGTATCTGTGTATGGAGAGTGGTGGAGTTACCATGGAGACCTAAGCTACATTAAATCACATTAGTGGGCTGTGGCCCGCATCTTTTTTTTTTTTTTTTAAATAAAACAGACTAGACCAGAATAGAAAATATCAAAATGCAACACAAGTAGTAAGAATAAGTATTTTTAAAAATGAAACATGTATATATGCACATGCTGGGTCATGCTGTAAATGTATTTCTTACTTTGGGTTTTATAAAAATAATTGAAATCCAGTGAATTAGGGCTACTGGTATTGTGCTAAGGGTTTGGGGCTCTGACTTTTGAAGTCATGCTTGGTGAGGTGACATACAGTTGGCCTTCCTCTATCTAGTCTTATTGCCACACCAGTATCCTGTTTCAGTAAACCCCCCTCTCCACTCACCCAGTTCAGGCCATGCCAAGCGATTGCTGGAACAATCCCGTCCTCTTGTTCTGCCTGAAGCTCACACATGCACTTTCCCCGGCTGCCAGCTGGCATGCCACCTCCTGATCACCACTTCCTTGCTCCAGGTCTCTGTTGCTTTGAGCTTAGAGATTTTCCTGGGCTCTGTTAGAAAAGTTCTCGCCTACTTCTCAGATGGGCCAATCTTTTTCTTGTATGGATCATGATCTATCCTTTTACTGACCATGTTTCCCTCCATCCATTCCAAGAGGAGGCTCCACACCTCCCAGGTCTTCTTCCACGTTTCTGTCTACTGCTGGCATCACTGTCTGTTGCAAAGCTCTGCTAGAGCCTGAATGCTTATGTTCCCCCCAAATCCATATGTTGAAACCTAACCCCAGTGTGATGGTATTTGGAGATCGGGCCTTTGGGGGGTGCTTAGGTCATGAGGGCTGTGCCATCATGAATGGCATTAGTGCTCTTATAAAAAAGAGACCTCAGAGAGCTCCCTCAAACCTTCTGCCATGTGAGGACACAATAATAAGATAGTCGACAATGAACCAGGAAGCAGGCTTTTATCAGACTCCAAATCTGCTGGTTCCTTGATCTTGGACTTCTCAGCCTCCAGAATTGTGACAAGTAAATTCCTGCTGTTTTTTAGCCACCCAGTCTATGGTATTTTCGTTAGAGCAGCCTGAGCTAAGACAATCTCTAATTTTTCTATTTCTTTGGTCATTTCAGTGCAATTTGGGGAAGATGAAGGACTTCATAAGATTCTGGAGCCACTTTAATTTCCCCATGTTCATTGCTTTCTTACTCCCTCTCGGTTTCCTCTCAGTGACTACTAGCAAAACTCTTGAAATGCAAAGGACCTGTGCCTGTCTTTGGGGATATCAAGGAAAGGGGTAGCTGTCAAGACTGGTTCTCTGGCTGCAGCAGGCTGAGGGAGAGCCTGGAAGGAAACATCAGGGTGGGGTTACTGCAGGGGACTGTGTTTTGGTTCCTTAACTAGTACTCAGATTAACTTAGATGGGTTGGAACAGTGGGTTGAAATTAAGGAAGAAAAGTAAAAGTTCAAGGGGTGAGAAGAAGAAACGTAAACTCCTACACTTGCATCATAAAACTCAATTGCCTACATATATGAGGGAGAACAAGCTTGAAACATTGCACATGAAGAGGACTCAGGGTTTTGCTTGTTGGCATGATAAAGCTGTCGACACTTGAATGTCATGGAGAGGCAGATTATCCAGATCAAGGGAGGCCAGGATCCTTGTCCTTTCTGGGCTTGAGCTGGTCTCACATGGAGTCATATATCCATTACTTGGGGCCACCATGTAAAGGCATATATTAGACATGGGGCACTAGAAAGATTACAGAGTAGGATGGCAAGGATGGCAAAAACCTGGAAATCATGTCTTACGAGAGGTGGTTGAAAACAGTATTTCGTTTGGAAAGGAGAATAGTTGCCGGGGGGTGGGTGGGGAGGGAGGGTGCGTAGCCATTGGCTTTACCTCCATCAGGGACTGCCGTGAAGATGGTGTATTAGCTTCCTATTGCTGCTATAACAAATGACCCCAAACCTAGTGGCTTATAACAGCATCAGTTTTTCATTCAGTTCTAGAGGTCAGAAGTCTCACTGGGCTAAAATCAAGGGGTAGATCGGCAGAGTGGTGCTGCTTTTGGAGGCTCTAGGGGAGAATCTGTTCCCATCTTTTCCAGCTTCTAGGGGCTTTCATTGGCTTCTTCCCTATTCTGTCTGCAAAGTGACGATTTTTTTTTTTTTGAGGGGGAAGTAACATTTTATTTTTTTCATTTAATTTTTATTTTATATTGGAATATAGTTAATTGGTTTACAATGTTGTGTTAGTTTCAGGTGTACAGCTAAGTGATTCAGTCATACATATACATATATCCATTCTTTTTCAGATTCTTTTATTTATTTATTTATTTTCTTTTTGGCTGTGTTGGGTCTTCGTTGCAGTGTGCGGCCTTCTCATTGCGGTGGCTTCTCTTGTTGCAGAGCATGGGCTCTAGGTGCCCGGGCTTCAGTAGTTGTGGCTCGTGGGCTCTAGAGCGCAGGCTCAGTAGTTGTGGCGCACGGGCCTAGTTGCTCCGCGGTATGTGGGATCTTCCCGGACCAGGGCTTGAACCCGTGTCCCCTGCATTGGCAGGCGGATTCTTAACCACTGCACCTCCAGGGAAGTCCCGGATTCTTCTCTCATATAGGTTATTACAGAATATTGAGTAGAGTTCCCTGTGGTATACAGTAGATCCTTGTTGATTATCTATTTTATATATAGTGGTATGTGTATATACTAATCCCAAACTCCTAATTTATCCCTCCCCTCCCATGTTTCCCCTTTGTTAACCGTAAGTTTGTTTTCGAAGTCTGTGAGTCTGTTTCTGTTTCATTTGTATCATTTTTAAAATTTAGATTCCACATATAAGTGATATAATATGGTATTTGTCTTTCTCTGTCTGACTTATTTCACTCAGTATGATAATCTCTAGGTCTATCCATGTTGCTGCAAATGGCATTATTTCATCCTTTTTTATGGCTGAGTAATATTCCATTGTATACATTTACCATGCAAAGCAGCAGTCTTAACCCTCTGACCTCTGCTTTCATCTTCACATCTTCTCTCACCCTCCTGCTTTCTTCTTTCCCTTATAAGCTTCCTCGTGATGACATTGGGCATTTCTGAATAACCCAGGGTCATTTCCCCATCTCAAGGCCCTTAATTTAATCACTCCTGCAAAGTTCCTTTTGCCATGTAAGGTAACATTCACAGGTTCTGGGGATTAGGTTGTGGACATCTTTGGGGGGTTATTAATCTGCTTACCAGAGGGCCAAGTGTTTTGTTTGGTTTTATTTTCTTCTGTGTGGCTACAGAGGACAGAACCTGAGCTAATAGGTGTAAGTTACAAGGGGAGACACTTTGAACTAAGACGAAGTAACACTGTCTCATAGTCTAGACTTTGTACAGCAAGAGAGGTGGGCTTAAGAGGGAGTGGTCCTGCTCTCTTTGGATCAGTCGAGAGGAGGATGATTTTCGCTTGGAATGATGGTTCAGCAGGATTTCCTGTGTTGGGTGGGATGTCCGACCAAATGGCATAGATGATCCTTCCCTTTTTTTTTTTTTTTTTTTTTTTTGTGGTGCGTGGGCCTCTCAGTTCTGCCTGAATCCATCAACTCTCAAGACTCACATCCCATTGTCTCTCTTTCTCGGAAGTCCAGAGAGAAATTGGTGGTCCCAGCAATTCACACTTTGAAGCAAACTGTGACTTCAGCGCTCATGTCTAAATGAGGGTGGTCTTGGTGTGCGTGTGGGGTTGAGGACAACAGGGCAGTTTGTCCTATTTGATGTCCACATACATCATCCTCCAGCCCTCGGTGGCTTGAAAGTAGCAGGTTTGAACAGATGGCAGTGGCTTCTCAGCATCCTGGGTCCCTGAGGTGAGTCCAGCCACAGGGAGAGCAGGGGCAGAGTGGCCACCAGATGATCCTGTCATGAAGGCTCTATCCTGCTGCCCAGAAGTGGCCTGGGGCCCTGACCAAGAGGTTTTCACTGGGAACATGTTCCATCTGGAGCTGAACGGCCCCGCCTCGGTCGCTGAAAGCGTGTTCTAAACACGGCATTTTAATTACTCCTGCACCGGGGCTGTTTGGTACATGCTTGGTTTGGGGCCCATGGCAGATGGAGAGGTGGACTCCCCAGTGGGTCTGGAGCGTGGGCCTCAGAGAGTGCTAATGTTTCTCAGATCTCCTCTGTGAAGCCCAACTGTGGCAACACTGTAGCTCAGGCCAGGAAATGGAAACACACCGCCAGGTGGTGGGACAGGCTGCTTCTTAATTAAGGAAACTCTGAAGCTTGCGGGTGACGGGAGTGGTTTGTAAATGGTTTAGGCACCTGCTGTGTCCACGCACTGTGGACTTCATCCAAGGGGGTCCCAGCCTCCTTCACCAGAATAATGGTGGAAATAATACGTCTTCATTGAACATTTATAATCTGCCAGGCACCATGCATTCTCAGGCACTTTACCCTGCATTCCCATTCAATCTTCATAGCAACCCTGTACGTAGATGAGGTTATTAAACCCATTTTACAGAGAGGAATGCTGAGGGCAGAGTTTAACTAAATAGCTTAGGCTCACGTAGCTGGTGAGGGTGAGTTAGCGTTTAAGACTTGTAGCTAGCCAACCCTGAATTCTGACCCTCAGTTCATCATGGGTAGACTCGGGTAATTCTACGTACCTCATAGGGTTATTGTGAAGATTAAATAAAATTATGTGAACAAAAATCTAGCAGCCTAGAGTTTGCCATTTAGTAATAATTCAGTACGTTTGAATACCTATTGTGATGGTTAATTTTATGTGTCAACTTGGCTAGGCCATGGCACCCTGATATTTGGTCAAAATTGTTCTAGATGTTTCTGTGAAGGTATTTTTGAAGGTATTGACATTTAAGTCAATAAACTTGAAGTAAAACAGATTGATTACCTTCCATGATGAGGGTGGGCCTTGTCCAATCAGTTGAAGGCCTTAACAGAAAAAGACCAACCTTCCCAGAAGAAGAAGTCATTCTGCTAGCAGACTGCTTTCAGATTCAAACTGAAACTTTTCCTGGGTCTCCTGCCTGCCGGCCTAACCTGCCAGATTTTGGACTCACCAGCCTCCACACTTGCACAAACCTATTCCTTAATATAAACTTCTCACTCTCTCTTTTTCTCTCTCTGCACATCTTGTTGACTGTTTCTCTGAGGAACCCTGACTAAAACACCTATGCATAGGAGGCTGTTTTAGTAATATATGGTTCATCCACGTGGAATAATATGCAATTCTTAAAAAGAACAATTTAGAACTGTGTATTTTGACCTAGAAAGATAGTCATTAAAAAACAAATTTTACTAAGTACGTGATTACATTTTCAGAGAAAAAGAAAATTGGAACACATATCTGTGTACATGTTTATGTGTGTCTCTGTGTTTATGAGCTTAGAGGAGGATGTGAAGAGATATACAGCAAGTTGTTGACGGTCATCCTGAGGGATGGCAGTGGTAGCTGTGGAGGTGTTACTGGGGTAGGGAGGGATATTTACTTTTCTTTCTATACTTCTTTACTGTTTGATTTTAGTATGCTTTATTTTTGTCATTGAACATACAATAAAATAGATAAGGATAATATGAAAAATGTGTTAATTTTGAATCTTTCTTCCTACCTGTATCTGCAGGCAGTGGGGACAGCATAGCATAAGTCTGTCTGTATTCACTTTATGCTGATCTGTACTGATGGGCCATCCTGAATGGAGGGAACTGACTGGGGTGTCCTCAGCCTGCTCTGATTACTAGGGCCTTGCTTGCACAGTGCCCTGGTCTAAATAAATGTCCAAGGCCAAAGGTGGTTCTAAAGGAATCTCCTTCCACAATTCTTAGCCCTGGTTTCTGGGGTCTGGGTAAGTTTGGTGGCCTTCCGCATGCAGCTCTGGAAGCCAAAGGTTGAGCTCCCCATTGCTGGAGGCTGCTAAAGCTAAGTCCTCCACCCCCACAGCTGCATAGGACAACAAGCCACATTGAGCAAGAGCAGCACCTAATGCCAGACGCTGTCCCGGGTGCTGGAAAGTCAACTGTGGCCAAGTTTCCATTCACTATGTGTGCGTGTGTATAATTTATTTATTTATTTTTTGGCGGTACGTGGGCCTCTCACTGTTGTGGCCTCTCCCGTTGCGGAACACAGGTTCCGGGCGCGCAGGCTCAGCGGCCATGGCTCACGGGCCCAGCCGCTCCGCGGCCTGTGAGGTCTTCCCGGACCGGGGCACGAACCCGTGTGCCCTGCATTGGCAGGCGGACTCTCAACCACTGCGCCACCAGGGAAGCCCTCCATTCACTATGAACTTCCACTAAAGGTTTACCAGGGAGGAGCCATTCCAGAAGCCTAGAGGAGGGGGAATGGCTGGTCAGAGTGGCCTGGCTTTTGGAACGCAGCCAGTTCGACATTATCAGAGAAATGTTAAGGAGTTTGAACCTCTTGCCTTCCATCCTGTTGCAGGGTCGGCTGCTCATGATTGGAATTGGCTGTTGGTTTGAGTGATGTAGTTGAATCAGTGCGTGGTGTTTTCCTTCTGCCCAAACCAATCAATCACCCACTTCCGTATCCAATGCATACCAGGGCCTTCTCACCCCAGACTCTGGAGCTTGCCAAAAGGAAGCAGGAGCCCACACACCCTTCCCAAGCTAGCCACCTTGAAGCAATTCAATCCGACAAAGGTGCACCTGAGTATAATTCGCTGTTGTCAATTACAGGCGAGGCCCTGCTCCAGAATCATAGTTTGAGGAAAGTCAGGTAGTTCAGGCAAATGGAGAATCCCAACATCCACATAACACTTATGCATGAAATGCACATCAGAACCACGTGAGGAGGTTTAAAAAATGCTGGTGCCTGAGCTCAGACACCTTTTTTTTTTTTTTTTAAATTCCAGTTGAGAAGCACCGTGCTGGTACCATGGGATAGATGTTTGTTCTATTAGTTATGCCCTATGTCTGAAATGCCGGGTGCAAAGCAAGGAGGGGTGAGGGCTGATGCTGGTGACACTGGCCAAGTCACGGTGGGGCTAGCACTCTGCAGACCCAGCTGCAGTGGTTCCCAAGAGGGGTCTCCTCTCGTATCCCACATCTTCTCTGTATCTTGGGGAAGAGCTGATGAGAGAGTGACAGTAACCAGCTCATTGTAATTATTATTCCTGTCCTAGAGAAGACAGGGTGTGTCTGGATAGTAGCAGGAGTTGAGGTGGTGGCTGGAAAGCACAGGTGGCTGAGATGTAGGTCAAGTTCTGAGCCAGAGCTGACCTTCAGGATGACGCATGCTGGGTTTAGTCCTTCCCCATTTCCTAAGTGTGCAGAGGACGTGGTGGGTGACAGAGCCAGAGCTGGGGCCTGCAGTTCTTGTAGGGAAAGAACAGCGTCTGGGCATCAGGCAACCAGGGCAATCTGCCCCAGAGCTAACAGGAACTGGCTTTGAAACTGGTCAAAACTGCTTTCTTCCCCACTCTGCCATCCCTGGGCTTTTCTTGAATTGTGAGGAAATGAGGCCAGATGAGCGTTTACGTTCCCTCCCTGTTTTCACTAGTTTGTGATTCTTTAAATATTAAGATACAGTAAAACAAAAACAACCCAAATCATCATATCCAGAGAACATCTAGTCTTTACATTTTTTTTTTTTTTTTGCAGCACACGGGCCTCTCACTGTTGTGGCCTCTCCCATTGCGGAGCACAGGCTCCGGACACACAGGCTCAGTGGCCATGGCTCACGGGCCCAGCCGCTCCGCGGCATGTGGGATCCTCCCGGACCGGGACACGAACCCGCGTCCCCTGCATTGGCAGGCGGGCTCTCAACCACTGCGCCACCAGGGAAGCCCTCATAATTTTTTAAATTACAAAAGTAATACATGCTTATTATAAATATCAATGGACCCAGAAGTATGCAGAGCACAAAGCTCCTTTTCTTCTGATTTTGTATCCCAGGGGCAACCACTGTAAACACTTCGGGGATGTCCCCTCCATATCTTTTATTATAATAACTCCATGTTAAAAATTGTGAACTTTACCAGTGAACTCCACAATTTAAATACTAGGAGACTAGGTTGACTCCGAATTCAGACTGCAAAGCCACTGACTTGTCTGTACAGTTCTATGCAGATGTGAGTCAGCCACGCAGAGCCTGGAGCCTCTGGGCTGTGTTAGGGGCACAAGTGACAAAGGCTGCGGGCTGGGTGCAGGGACCAGGAAGTGCCTGTCACATTCCCTTTCACAAAGACATTGATTGTGAGTTACAAGCCATTAGGCTGGAAATTGTATTTGCATGTTAATTAAGCCAAATCTTTTCATCCTGGCCTCAGGCTCTTGCACAGTTTGCTAAAGAAATTCTGTCAATTCACCTCATTTTATCTGCTTATGACCTATGACTGGTTGACTTAAGGTTTTGGTGTGCATGTGTGCGTGTGCGTGTGCGTGTGTGTGTGTGTGTGTGTGCAATCGACTGAGGTAGAATTTTGGGAAAGAACTTCTTCTCTTGGGCTGCAACTGGCTTTCATCCAAGATGTGCCGAAGGGCCATGTCCACAGAGTCTGGAATGAACCTTGTGGTGACTAAACTCCTCAGCCTAAAGACTAAGAACAGCTTGTCCTGAGGGGAGACCTCCATGCCTTTTGGGGGGGCTCTTGTGAGGAGGTGAGCTTTAATCTCAGCCAACAGGAGATTTAATCTCAGCTTTAATCTCCTTGATTGGAGGCTGAGACGGGTGAGCTCTGCCCACAGGTAGCGGTTAGTAGTCGGTGGGCTTTGTGTGACAAGTCATCAACCATGTACCCCAAAACTAACTGTGGTGCTGATCTGCTGAGGTCCCAGCCTTACCCTTGCCTCCAAATGTGGCAGACTTATGTGGCTCCATTTATAATTGCTTTTAAAAAATAGGACAGAAACATTCTATATACATTATTCTCCATATTATTTTTCCCTATTGAGTATTTTGTACATCTCTTTGCAAGTCCATACATATAGATCAGCTTCATTCTTTGTAATAGCTGTGTAGTATTCCATAGAATATGAAGTTTCCAGTTTCCTTTTTTTATGATGAATAATTGTACAGTAAACATTCTTGGTTACACAGCTTTTGGACGGGTGCTTTTCTTTCAGTTGGAGAGATTCCCAGAAGCAGCATTGCTCTTGGGTCAGAGGGAGTCCATATCTTTAACTTTAATAAATCCTGCTAGATTAATTTCTAAAACGGTTGAAATAATTTACAGTTCCAGCAGGGTTTGTGAGCGCCCTTTTCCTCACACCCTTGCCAACATTAGATGTTATCAATCTTTGTTAATTTGGAGGCTGAGAAGTAGGATCACATTTTTGTTTTCATTTGCATTTCCCTGAAAATTAATGAGCTTTTGCTTTAGTCCTAAATTGTGCTCTATTATCTTTGCATTGATGCATTGTTTTTGCAGATGACTTGATTTGGGCCTGCATGTAAAGACAGAAGGTGAAGACCTTCCAGAAGGTCAAAGAGCTTGCAGAAGATTGGGCATGTCTTCTAGATCATTCTCCAGGCCACATGAGGGCTCCTGGTAGTAGCTGGTGCTACTTCAGACATACGGATGAAAGGATTGGACTATGGCCAGACTAGGGCAGCTTAGAAAAATGGAATTGGGGTCACTTTCTCCATAGTTAGAGCTGAGCACAGATGGATGGGCTTTTTCATGAGGTAGTGAGTTCCTCATTCCCAGAAGGATTTAAGCAAATATCAGAAGACCATCTTCTATTTATTCACTCAGGATAGAGTGGTGAATAAGATAGGTATGGCCTTTACCTTTGTCGGTCTCAAGAGTCTAGTGAGGAAGTCATATGCTTAAACACATGATTATACATATGTGTGTTTAATTACCAACAGGACACGCACTAAAAAAGCACAGGGGAAAAATGTTTATTTAGGCCTTCTGCCCATTTTTTAATTGGATTTTTTGGTTGGGTTTTGTTATTGAATTGTATGAGCTGTTTGTATATTTTGGAAATTAAGCGCTTGTTGGTCACATCGTTTGCAAATATTTTCTCCCATTCCGTAGGTTGTCTTTTGTTTTGTTTATGGTTTCCTTTGCTGTGCATAAGCTTATAAGTTTGATCAGGTCCCAATTGGTTATTTTTGCTTTTATTTCTATTGCCTTGGAAGAGTGACATAAAAAGACATTGGTGTGATTTATGTCAGAGAATGTTTGCCTATGTTCTCTTCTAGGAGTTTTATGGTGTCACGTCTTATATTTAAGTCTTGAAGCCATTTTGAATTTATTTTTGTGTATGGTGTGAGGGAATGTTCTAACTTCATAGATTTACATGTGGCTGTCCAGCTTTCCCAACACCACTTGTTGAAGAGACTATCTTTTCTCCATTGTATATTCTTGCTTCCTTTGTCAAAGATTAATTGAGAGTATGTGTGTGGGTTTATTTTTGGGCTATTCTATTCCATTGATCCATATGTCAGTTTTTGTGCCAATACCATGTTGTTTTGATTACTGCAGCTTCGTAGTATTTTCTGAAGTCTGGGAGAATTATGCCTCCAGCTTTGTTCTTTTTCCTCAGGATTGCTTTAGCAATTCTGGGTCTTTTTATATCAATAGCTCCATATAAATTTTAGGATTATTTGTTCTAGTTCTGTGAAAAATGTCATGGGTAATTTGATAGAGATTGCATTAAATTTGTAGATTGCTTCGGGTTGTATGGCCATTTTAACAATATTAATTCTTCCAATCCAAGAGTATGGGATAGCTTCCATTTCTTTGAATCATCTTCAGTTTCCTTTACCAATGTTTTATAGTTCTCAGCATGTAAGTCTTTCACCTCCTTGGTCAGGTTTATTCCTAAGTATTTTGGTTTTTTTGATGTGATTTTTAAAGGGATTTAAAAAAATTTCCCTTTCTGATATTTCATTGTTAGTATAAAGAAATGCAACAGATTTCTGTATGTTAATCTTGTATCCTGCTACCTTGCCTGTGCAGTGACCTCCATGGGCCGCTAACCTTTTACAGATCTCAAAACAGAGGCCAGACCATGGTCCTCCCTACAGAGAGGCTGCCTGTGTGACTTCTCCCTTTCAGTCCTCTAGGATCTGCTAAGAGCACCTGCAGTAGGTCAAATGGTTGCCCCCCAAAAGATATGCCATGTCCTAATGCCAAGAATCTGTGAATATTACCTGATAAAGCAAAGTTAAGGGTCTTGAAAGGAGGAGTCTATCTTGGATTATCTGGGGGACCCTAAATGCCATCACACGGATGCATATAAAAGAGATGTAGAGAGAGATTTTATACAGATACACAGAGAAGGTGCTGTGAAGATGGAGGTGGAGATTGGAGTGATGTAGTCGCAGGTCCAGGAACTCCGGGGAAGCCACCAGAAGTTGGAAGAGGCAAGGAACAGATCAGCTTCTAGGGCCCTCAGAGGGAGTGTGGCCCTGCTGATGCCTTGACTTTAGACTCCAGAGTTGTAAGAGAGTACATTTCTTGTTTTAAGCCACCAAGTTTGTGGTCGCTTGTTACAGGAAATTAATCGCGGCATTTAAGAGCTGAGGTTTCCAGCCACCAGGTAAGAACCCAAGTCTGGGCCACACTGTCTCCATTGGACAGGCTGTTAACAGGAGTCTGTCGAGAATGATGGGGAGCTGGCTTGGGGGTCGCTGTGGGCAGGGAGAGGGAGGGGGCAAGTCTCTGCTGAGAGCCAGCTGAGCTCCAGCGTTAAGTCACAGGCTACTCAGAACCAAATTTCTGCTGCATTTGAGAATCCTGGCCACTTCCCCTGCAGTCAAAAATAGGGCTTTGCCAGGCAGCTGGTGTTTTTTGGGGGAAAATAGGCATGCAGGGCTTCTGGAAACATGATGGGGAAAGAAATTGGAGGCAGAGGAGGGAGCGCAGGACAGGCTTGGCGGCAGAGCTGGTGTTAATTCATTCTAACAGCCTTTCCCGTCGGCTCAGCCTTTTCCAGCCTGCAAGGTGTTCTGTTGCCTCCTTGGCAGATCCTGGCGAGAGCCCTGGGAGATGCGCAGGGAGGGTGCCGCCAGATAGGAAAGGCAAGGTGGGTGTTGACTGGACTGGGCCTCACAGCTGGTGAGGGGGAGGCGGGACCAGCTGCCTCAAGCCCATCGCTCACTTCTCAGCTTCAGGGGGCTAAGAGTTGAGCTCAGGCAGGTGCCACCAGGCAGACGGGACATCTGTTTCCTTCGGGGGACAGCTCGGCAATACACAGTGCTGCTGGGAGGGGCCGTAGCAGGCTGAGTTCCCCAGGAGGGGGACTGTTAATGCACACTGTTAATTAGCAGGGGTTTTAGGGAATCTACGTCTAGGGAAGCGAGGAGGAGGAGGAGGTGGGATGGAGCAGAGGGACAGCCGCAGTGCTGCCAACCCCACAGAGGGCTCTGGGGGCCCTCTTCTCAGAGCAGGGGCACATCAGAACCCCAGAGGCCCAGCAAGGCAGAAGGAGCCTCGCACGTGGCCTATTCCTATCTTCTCGTTGTAGAACATGGAGGCCCAGGCTCAGAGGAGGGCAAGGACGTGCCCAAGGTCACCCACAAGTTTGACGGTGCCCAGCTCCTATGGCTTCCCGCAGATCACTCCTGGGCCCCTCCTTCCCTCAGCCGGGCCTGGAGTGCCTCTTCCTCCAGGCAGCTGCCCCTGATTAGCCCACCTGACTCCTTCACTCACTCAAGTCTCTTCCTCGGCAGTGACAGTTTCACTCTGCAAGGAGTACTCAGTGGTAATTGACAAGCCCAGGGGCTTCAGCATCCCCTGTGCCCCTGAGAAGGTCACGGGGTTTGAGGCCAGAGAGACCTGAGTTCTAGTTCCTGTCCCATTACCACTGGTCTGTTGTGTGACCTCAGGCAAGTCTCTGTCCTTCTCTGAGCCTCAGTTTTCCCATCTGGAAAACTATAAAAGGGGTTAAAAATACTTTCTGCACAAGGTTGCTGTGAGATTAAGTTAAATCAGAAATGTAAGAGACGATTATTATTATCATTATTAATATTTCACCAGGGTATTACTTTATATTGACTACACTGAAAGCTCTCTGAGAATGAAATCATTATTCTCATCCCTCTTCACTGCCCAGGAGAGCTATTAGGATAGGGCTGGGAACACAGTAAGTGCCCAGCAAACAGCATAACAAAATGAGAGAAAGAGAGAGAGAGAGAGAGAATCCTTTTCAATTAACTACAGTTAACCCTTTTCATGAGCTGTAATAACAGGGCAACTAACATGGTCTGAGCACCCATCCCATGCCAAGCACATCTCACTTAACCCTCCCGCCCTATGAGTAGGTATTACGACCCTAATTTTATAGGGGAGGAAATTGAAGTTCGGAGAAGTCAAGTAACTTGCCCAACATCACACAGCTAGCAAGGGGCGGAGCCAGGATTTAAAGTTGAGACTGTGACTTCAAAGCCCATGTACCTTCCACGTACCAAGAGACACTTCACCAGTGTCTCCCTAAGTCCTGTGCCTCAAGGCTGCCAAGTTCAGAGACACTGGCAGATGATCGATGGGGTCTGCAGACATCACCCCAGCCTTTGTGATGTGGACAAGAATAAGGCTGGAACTCTGAGATGGTTTCCTCTTAGAAATGTCACTGACAAGTCATAACTACTTGGAATAGCTTTGCTTTGGGTATGTTCAAAAATTTTCCCTGTGGTTGTTTGTAATATACTCACAGTATAAGTCACTTTCTCCACAATGGGGTATTGAGAAAGATCACCCACTGGGTCTCCTCCAGTCCCTCTTGATACTCCAAGAACAGCTTAGGAAGATAAAGGCTCCCACAACCCACCCCCCAGCCTTCTCCTGGGGCCCTGCGGTGGATGCTGTGATGCATCGCCCAGAGCCCCCCTTCAGAAATGAAGCATGTATTCCTGGTTGCTGGAGGTATCTGCAGGCCAAGAGCCCTCACCTGTCATTCAGATATTGCCCAGCTGCAGAGAGCTGCTTCACCCAAGATTATGCCCCTGTCTGGAACAGTCCATATCCAATGATCAACACAGGGTGAAAAGATCTGGCCTTCTGGCCCCAGTTTGACACAGCCATAAAGGGTTATCCCGGCTGTGGGTTGGCTGAGGCCATCGCTGAGCAGATGGTGCTGCAGCTCAGCTTCTCCCTCTGTCCAGCCCAACTTCCTTCCCCTCACTTCCACAGGCACAGGTGCCCCCTTAATTATTAAGAGTTGCAAGACGACATTCAACCAAGCACACCCCTTGTGAGTGCGGCCCCCATGCAGTTGCACAGGTTGTAGGCTCAAGAAGCCGCCCTGGGCAGAACTGTCCATGGTAGACCGACAGCTGGCTTTGTGAGGCAACAAACTAGAATGACGAGGGCAGGCCTTGAGCATCAGAAGAGAACTGCATTCGAGTTCACAGGCCTCGAGCTGCGCAGGTAGGCTTGCTTCTCTGGAGGGCCGAGTGAGCTGGGAACCCTCTGACCCACAGCCTTCGGCTGCCAGGCCTGGCCTGGCCCTGGGAGCAGCCCCTCGGTGTCAGGGCTTCAAAGCAGCAGCAGCAGAAGGCGAGAGACAGCTTCATCTTTCCCCGCCATGCGGGGAGTGAGGCTCTGCCTGGGGGCTTCGTCTTTACTTGGAGCCTCAGCAGTTCAGAGCCTCTCCTAGGCAGAAGGCAGGGCTGGCAAAACCGTCCAGGCGGAGAGAAACAGAAAAGTTCGCCTGGGAAGCCTGCAGCGGATTCCTGAGACATGGATGGAGTCTTGCAAAAGTGATCTGTTTGCTGGACAGACAGAGCTGTTGAGGGCAGGGAGAAGTCGTGGCTTCTGGCCAGCAGCCAGCAGCCTTCCCAGACCTGCCAGCTCTGGCTGGAGGGAGAGCTCTGGCTGGTTCCAGCAGCCTGACCTAGGGCCCTGCTCAACTCCCACCATCCCCACCTGGCACACTCTGTCGGGACTCAGGACTCAGAAACTGTCTTCAGGAAGGGCCCATTTCCGGAGCCCTGGACCCAGAGTCATGGGCCAGGCCAGGGCCAGCCCACGGTTGGAGGGTGGCTGCTGAATGTGGCCAGGATTGGGGGCCAGGGGCTGTGCTGCCTCAGCTCAGATTCCCCAGACTCCCCAGGCCTCAGTGCCGAGGTTTAGATGGGCGCTCCTGCCTGGCCCTGGGGCTATATGGCCTCCTGTTAACCCCCAGGTGGATCCGGAGGCTTCTTGTTCTAACTTTCATTTCCAATAGGCTGTGATCCAGGTGATCCTTCACTGAAGGCTGGTTGATGAGGGGTGGGGCAGAGATGTGTATGTGTATCTGTTACCTTGCCTCTTACATCACCCCAAATGGCTGGACATCCTTCCAGATAGGGGCGTCCTGGGAAGGTGGGCTGCACAGGGGACATGTAGAGAGGAGTGTGACTCCCCGTGACCTTTGGTGGCAGCTCTACAGGTTAAAGACCACTTCAACACTCTTTTGTCCTCACCAGAATCTTCAGAGTAAGATCATGATCTTCGTGTTGTCTCTAAGGTAACTATGGAGCAGAAAGGTTCAGACTTCACCCAAGTCACACTGGAATAGAGCTTGGTCCAGGTTTGAAGTTACAGGAGCCCAACTCAGAAACCCAAGCTAATCCTGTTGCCTAGACCAGCAGTTCTCAAACAGGATCATGCATCTGAGTTGCCTGGAGAGATCATGAAGACACAGATGGCTGGGCCCACCCCTAGTTTCTGATTCACTAGGTCTGGGGTGGGGACTGAGGATTTGCTTTTCCCTGGTGGTGCTGATATGGTTGCCCAGGGAACCAAACTCGGAGAACTCCCAGCCTAGAAACACTTCCCTGGTGTTCAGGAAATAGACCCAGTCCTTGTAGGAACTGTGTCAAAATATAAAGCCCCTCCGGGTGACAGCAATGACAGGCCATGCTTGTGTCATGCCTGGCACCGTTTTCAATACTGTATATGTACTGACTCATTTAATCCCTTATGAGGTGAGACTTCTCATTATCCCCATTTTATAGATGAGGAGATGGAGGCACGGAGGAAAAGTGCCTGAGGTCACACACGCAGTAAACAGCAGATTCAGGCTTCAGGCGCAGGTGGTCTGGCTTCTGAGTCTACCCTGACCTACAATCTCCTCTGCCTCCAGCGTGGACTCAATGCAGGCTCTAGGGTCTAGCAGAACTGGGCTCGAACCCGGTACCCCTTCGTGTCACCTTTGGGACCTTGAGCACGTTAGCTGACCTTTCTGAGCCCTAGCACCCAGGTTTGTGAAATGGGGAGAATAGTGGAGCTTGCCCTTTGGGGTTCTAAGGATTAGAAATGACGGCTCGAAAGGGCCTGGAGGAAGGGCCTGGCATACAGCAGGTGCTCAGTAAACAGTCATTCATACCGTTGAGTTGCTGAGAAGCACTAGCCCTCATCCCCTGACATAATTCCCTCAGCCACAGGCATGGGAAGAGCCAGGCAAGCCCCACATACTCCTGCTCCCCGCCCCTCCTTGCACGCCTCCCCTTCTCTCCCTCCCCTCCTCTCCCACCTTCCAGATCTCCAGATCCGGGGGCCTAGGGTGTTCCATGTGTGGGCGAATCAGTTACTAGATAAAGGCAACCTTGAGGAGAATCCAGGCAGTACTAGATCTTTGGAAGCTGAATTTTCTGGCACCGGGGCTTGATGTGCCCTCAATATCTGAAGGTCTGACCTTCACACTCTCAGTGATGCCTGCTGTTACTGTTGCCACAAAATCCAATTTCAAATAATAACATTTATTTGAATATCAGTGTCTCTGTCTCTAATTTTTATCCCTATAGTTTCTTCATGCTTCTGTTGACAACATCTCAGTTCTCCAGGATGGCCATAAAATAGAGTCAAGGTACATCAGATTTTCTTCCCAGGGGTGATAAGTGCAGAAATCCTCTTAGTAAAGAAAAACATGTGTTCATTTTTATTGTTAAAAAATGTATACAAAACTTCCATGATACAAGACACTTGTTATTATATTAGCCAGTAACTTTTATTATGAGGGTTTTTTCCCCCTAGCGATGTAGAAACCAGTGAGTGTTTTCCAAGGTTGGGAAAAGAATGGTCAGAGAGAGGTCAAGGGGAGGTTTGTCACTAGAGTTTATCCCTGGCTGAGCAGAGCGAGGGGACTCCTGGGAGTGCATTCCTTAGTGTGGTCACCAGAGACCTGGTCATGTGTCCAGAGCCTGAAGCCTAATTTGCGCTCCAGCAGTGATTGGCTGCAGGCAGGGTCTTGGACAGTTCCATCTCTGGTCTGGGTCTCAGTTTCCTCACCTGTGAAATGAGGGCCTCCCAGAAATGGGCACAACCAAACATTGCTGGTGATGGTGAGAATTACCATGACCTCTTTTGAGAGCAATTAATTTGGCGACATCCAGCAGAACTGAAAATGAAGCCTAACCCAAGACCCACCAGTTCCACGTGGTGGTTTCTACCCTGGGGAAAGCCTCGTGTGTGTGCAGGGCTGTTGACTGCAGCATCAACGATCATGACAAGTGATTGGAAACAACCTAGCTTTCAGACTAGAGAGGGGAGAGTGAGTAAAGTGTAGTATATTCATATAATGAGATTAAAAGCAATTAAATGCAATGAACTAGATTCATGCCGCGATGGGGGTAAATCTCAAGATCATCATATTGAATGAGAAAGTGAGTTGCAGAAAACATTGAAGAATGGGTAAGTGGAATATTCTACCCCTGATGCAAATCAACACACACACAGCGACGCTACACACCATCATGGATTCTTAGGTCCACATAAAAATTTAACAACTGAACTGGAAAGGTGCACATCAGTTCATGATAGGGGTTGCCTTGGCCGGAGGAAAGGAAACAGAATTGGGAATGAGGAGAGAAGGGAATCTAACTGCAGAGTAGCATAGATATAGATGTAGATAAATATATCTATTTTTTTAAATAAAAGGAGACAAAGCAAATAACATTAACAAATTGTCAATTCTGGGTGATGGATAAGTAAGTATATATGGGTGCTGGTTGTTTGTTTTTCCTGCTTTACATTTTTTGAAAAAAATTAAAAAATGGAAACCTATGCGTTGAAATAAACCAGGAAGGACTCTTTGGTAGGAGAAAGGTAATTCGGTCTTTCGGTTCCAATTTGCCAAGTCTCTAGGGCTAAAAGGGGGTGAAATGAGGGGCCCATGTCCCTTGGGGTTCCCTCCCCAGGAAACTCCACTCACAGCAGTGCTTGCTCATCTGCCCAAGTCATGGAGGCCTGTGAGCAGCTGGTGTTACAAGGATGTAATGCACAAGCAGGAAAGAAGGGGACCATGACAGGAAAATAAGGCTGGGGCACGCTCACAGGGAGGGCGAGGTGGCAGGCAGAAGTGTCGAGTTGGAAGGATCCACTGGGGTTTTCAGGGTGATGGGGGTGGTGGGGAGAGACATTCCGTGTTGTGGGCATGGGGTTTAGGTAGGAGAAAGCTCTGTGTGGCTGCCAAGTGGAATGGGTGGGAAAGGAGATGAGGCTGGAGATATGTGTGTGAGCTGGATTATTAACGGACTCTGGGTGCCATGCCCAACAGTGTGGGCTCCGTGCTGGAGGGCCAGGGAAGCAGCAGATGGCCTTAGAAGCATCCCCCGGTAGCTGGTGTGGAAGATGGGATGGAGGCGAGGCCTGAGGAAGCGGGGCAGGTCACTTTTGTCCAGATGAGCATCGATGGGCACAACTGGCCTGAACTGGGGCAGCGCCGGCAAGAGAAAGAAACAGAACTGACCAGCAGACAAAATGACAATAACGGCCAAGACCTACATCACACATGCTTTGCCGTAGGGCCTGGAGCTCAGCGCTTTACACGTGTTACTTTGTAAAATCCTCCCAACAGCCCAAGGGGGTAGGTATCATTTCTATCATCTCCATTTTACAGATGAGGAAACTGAGGCAAAGAGAAGTTAAGTAAGTTGCCTCAGGCCCCTCCGCTGGTAAGTGGCAGAGCCAGGCTTTTGACCCAGGCAGTCTCCATGCCAAGCCAACCCTGGGCCACTGCGGTAGGCTGCTTCTGGCATGAATGAAGCCCTCTTTGAAAGAAGACCCACTAATAAAAAGCTGATGATGCCCCGATGCTGTGTCTCACCTGTGAAGTGGGCTTCATGGTTTCCAGGGGGCTTTCATCCAACCTTGTCATAGAACCACTCTGTGAGTGTGTGAGGCTGGTGTCTGAATTCCCATTCTAGAGACAAGAAAACTGAGGCTTAGTTGGGTTAAAGACTTGCCCTATGCAAGTGGCTAAAGGGACCCCAGACCCAAGGCCTGGCTCCTTGACCACCCCCCCCCAAGCGTCCTCTTGACCTTGTGGTCCCCTTAAATTGTCATCTTTACACACTTTAGGTTGACCTTTCCCACCATTGTCTCCTTCCTTCCTTTGCCTTGAAATGTCAAGGAGGAAAGCATGGCGTTTTCTCGACTTCACCTTGTCCTGTGACCTTTCATAGAAACACCTCCCTGAGCTACACAGTTCACTGCAAATCCTTCAGTTGTGTCCTGGTGGAACCTATTGATTAGAGTACAAAACAGGCCTCTCGTTGGCCCCCAAAGGTGTCTTTCCTTCCAGGAGGCCCAGTAGAGTAGTACTTGTGGATATTTTTATGGGTCATGTTTTCAAAATTACATCCAAATTAAATTTGTGCTGATTTACTCAGAATATGGAAGCTGAGGGATTTCTTGATCGTTCCTGCTACTGGGTCCTGGGCACGTGGCTTGTCTCTGGAAACTGTGTGCTGTTCTCACCAGTCACCAGTGAGGGGAAGGTTGGACCTTCCTTTGTCTGCCTGTTAGTTAAATGATCTTACGAAGTAGGAGGTCTGAACTGCATGTGTCTCTGAGACCATCAAAGTTCATGTCCCTCCTGGACCAAAAGGGAGGGCCAGTGAACTGCTCAGGGTCACATACATGGAGCTGACAACTCTGATGATTGTGGCATCTCCTAGGGGCCTGTCCTGACAAGTGTGAGGTCCAGTGACTAAGAACCTCTGCTTTGACTCTGTAAGGGACAAAGGGCTGGAGGTCAAGGCCTGGGGACAGCCCTCGTCTTGAGAGACTTCAATAGCAACCCCCCCCACACACACTGAGATGCTGGATTGGGGCACATGATAGGCAGAATCATGGCTCTCCCAGAGTTGTCCACATTCTAATGCCCCAAACCTGGGAATAGGTTACCTCATATGGCAAGAGGGACTTTGCAGATATGATTAAGTTAAAGATCTTAATAAAGGGGGATTTTCCTGAATTATGCAGATGGGCCCCAGGTTATCACAAGGGTCCTTATAAGAGGGAAGAAGGCAGGGGGTCCGAGTCAGAGAAGGAAATATGACGAAGCAGAGGGGTGTGTGTGTGTGTGTGTGTGTGTGTGTGTGTGTGAGTGAGAGAGAGAGAGAGAGAGAGAGGGAGAGAGGGAGAGATTTGGATATATTGTGCTGCTGGCTTTGAAGATGGAGAAAGGGGACCATGAGCTAAGGAATGCAGGTGGCCTTCAGACAGAAAAGGCAAGGAAACGGATTTTCCCCTAGAGCCTCCAGAAGGAATACAGCCCTGCTGACACCTTGATTTTAGGGCTTCTGGCTCCCAGAACTGTGAGAGAATAAGTTTGTGTCATTTTAAGCCACTGAGAGTGGTAATTTGTTACAACAGCAATAGGAAACAATATAGGCCGCAAAACCAGAACTTTAGGGTTGAGAGGGAGAGGGGATCAGCGGGACGTTTTCTGTTGTGTGTGACCAATCTGTTCCAAACCAAAGAAAAGGGACAGGGGAGGGGATTCACTGGCTCGTGTAACTGCACAACCCAGGGAGGATATGGCTTCAGGCATGGCTGCATTCAGGGCTTGGTTCCTTCCCAGCGCTCATCCCTGCCTTCTCCTGGGCTGTTTTTAGCCATAGGCTTCAGTGGCAGCATGACCAGGACAGCAGCTCCTGACTTTATTTCCTCTCATCTTGAAATTTTGGGGCCAAAGGACATTCTTTTTTCCTCCCAGAAGCCTCAGCTGAAATCTCATGGAATTTGAGCTCCAATTAGTCATGACCCTGTCACACACATCACTGCCGGAGCCACCACAGGAACTGAGACGGAGGGAATGGTGGGTCCCAGATGAAAATTCAAGGCTGTAATCAGAAGTTGGGAGGTGGGGTGAGGAGGAAGGGTAGCCCACCCCGAACAAGAATGGCCCCTGTGAAGCAAACCAGCATTTTCCTCAATACACGTCATTTGGAGAACCAGTGGTTCAAATCCAAGTGTTACCACTTACAAGCTCTGTGACCCTGGGCAAGTCATTGAATAGCACAAGTCCCACATGCTCACCTGTAAAATGGAGAAGCCAGTACTTAGACTGTAAGGATGTTGCAGGAATTAGAGGTTACCTATCACAATGCCTGGCTTGGAGAAGTTCTTGGTAAGTGGTGGATCTTGATGGTGATGATGACCTCAAGGATGATGGTGATGATTGTGATGATGACAATGAGATAATGACCTGGGGATGTGTCTCCAAGTGCACACAGTGGTCTTCTTGGTGCCCAAAGGACTGGCTCACATACTTTTTGGGTATCCAAGTCAATCAGCAGTTAAAGAATAAAAGTAGCTAAAGAAAAAAAAAAAACTCAAGTGTCTCTTTTGGCACAAAATGGAATTGGTAAAGTCTCCAAGGGAAAGTTTTCATTCAAATGCCACTGTTGGATCTGAATATTTAAAAATATCTTCCTATTGTGCGTATCCAGTTTCAGTTTCTTGGAATGAAAAGTAGATAACAAAATTAAACAAACAGCTGCTTTCCCTGGCATTTAACAACTCCCACCGGCTCCGTGGCGCCAGCCAATCTGCTGTGGTTCTTTCCCTCTCTGACAGAAGAAGTCCTGTGCTCACTGGAGGAAATGTTCTTGGGTCACGGGTAATATCACTGATATTCTCGGGACTTCAGTTCTCTGATGCATAAATGTAGTTGAAGTGGCATCTCCATAAGTAACGCAGAAAGTGACGTTGTGTTAAAGGCTGAGCTGGGAAGAAAGGATTGGAGCACCTGTTGCTAAAGCTACTGAGTGGGCCTGATTCAGGGATCAAACATCTAGGCACCATTCTGCAGTCTTAGCATTCGTTATTGGGTATCTACCATGTGCCGGGTATGGCACTTACATAGTCATTGCCTTCAAGGAAAATGCTGTTTAATAAAAGAGGCTGACCCGTAAGCAACCCAGGCCATGAACATAGGCTCAAACAGGTCTATAGGAGCAGAGAAGGGAAAAGTTGTTTCTGACATAAGGATTTTCAGGGAAGAGCTGAGCTTTTCCACTGGGTAGAGATGACCAGGGCAGGGAACTGGACACTGTGCTTCATACACACAGCTTGTTATTCTACATTGCAACAGGCTGGCCCACTCCTCTCTTAGTTTCACCTTTGACCCTTCTTCACTGCCTAGACTGAGTTCCCTGGGGATAAGAATGCTGTTTTCTGCTTCTCTTTGCTCTTCCACCAAGGACAGCTCTTGTAGGCTAATAGTACTCTAAGATCATGACCTTGGTCTTCGTCTCTGTTCTTAATTCCCCAAGGCTGGGCCTGGAGTTTTTCCCTGGCTGTCCTCTGACAGCTGGCCCTGATGTAAGGCACACTGTACTTCATCTTCAAGGATGTGGGGTTTTGGGTGTCTGACGGAGAGGGTGATCTCGGTCAAGCCCAGGCAGCCCTCACTCCCTGAAGTCAAGGGAAGGATATTCCCTTTATCTGGAGCTGACATTTCCTGCTGGTAACTAGCTCTGGGAGGGGGTCCTGGGTACTGGGGACATGAGCAAGTTGGTTGGGGCAGATGCCTGGGGCAGCCCTTCATTCCTTCTCTTTATCTTCCTCTCTGCCTGAGGCCAGCATCAAAAGCTGGGGCCAGGATTGGGTGACCCCACCACACAGACAAGACATCTTTCGGGTCATTTGAATTGGAAGGACTTCAGTTTTAGTTGCAGGAATTGATAACCTCTTAGAGATGATATTCTCTAGCCAATTAGGTTATCTTTTCTCTCATTTCTATCCTATCTTCTCCAAATCTAAAGGGGGTGTATTCAACATCCTAAGCATGTTCCTAATGATCCAGGAAGTGTACATGGCCCTTGTCACTCCATCTGTGCTTTGATGAAATACTAGATTATGGTTGCAGAAAGATTAATCATGCCACAGCTAAGAGAACACTTCTGAGAAACAGCACTGTCAGAAGGATAATTGTACAAGGTCACCAGCCTTCTCAGACCTTTCTGTTTTTCCTCCTTTCCTTTTTGTGACAGGAGGAGCTCGGAGAGACCCCAAGGAGTTGATTGCTGGGGCAATGGGTCAGATGCTGAGAAGGTGGCATCTTTATAAATTACAGAACCTTCCTTGCCCCTGGGCTTTGCCCATTTTGCATGCAGATGCTAAGGTAAATTCCAAATCACTTACCCTGGCATTGAAGACTCCTTTCATCAGGTTCCAACCTCTTGTCTATGTTTATCTCTAACCATTTCTCCCTTCCCTTGCATTCCAGGAAGTTGCACAAAATATTGGTTATGCCTTCAAAATGCTGTGCACTTTAAAATGGCTGAACTTTTGCACTGCTTGGAATAGCCTTCAGCCTTTCATTTGTATGGAAAACCCCTAATTATTCTTCAAGACCTGACACAAATGTTCCCTCTCAGTCAAAGCCGTCCTGTACTCCTCCAGGCAGAATCAATCTATCTCATCTCTGTGTTTTCATAACACTTTGCTCAGACTGAATTATAACACTTTTCACGTTGTAGTTCAGTAGTTTACCCTTCATTCTGTCTCTCTCAGTGGTCTGCCAGCTCCTTGAGGAGTGAGGACATATTACATCTTCTTCTGGAATTCTCAGTCCTTGGTGTACAACTGTTCCTGGCACAGAGGTGCTCATCCCATATTCATGGGATGAATGACTAAACTTGTTGGTACCTGTTGGGGCTTTGGAGAGGAATCTGGTAAATAGTACCTCTCTCCCTCAGCTGAGTTCAGAACTAAAAGAGAATGGACAGAGTTGGAACAAGGAGCATCAAAATATCTCCCAAGGGCTTCCCTGGTGGTGCAGTGGTTGAGAGTCCGCCTGCTGATGCAGGGGACACGGGTTCATGCCCCGGTCTGGGAGGATCTCACATGCCACGGAGCGGCTGGGCCCGTGAGCCATGGCCACTGGGCCTGTGCATCCGGAGCCTGTGCTCTGCAACGGGACAGGCCACAACAGTGAGAGGCCCGTGTATTGCAAAAAAAAAAAAAAAAAAAATCACCCAAAATGGCCAAGTTAGAGGATCATAATCTAGTAAAGTCAGGAGGGCTTGTTAATCCCTACCTCCAGTTTAGAACTTGGGACCACCCAACTGAGAGCAAAAATCAAACCTGCAGACCAGGTCACCGTCTCCTGCTAGTGTCGGTTGAGGGGCAAAGATAAAAGGGAGTTAATTCCTCCTCCAAGGTATTTGATTTTTTAAATTGAGAAACAGTGGAACATGAAAGCTGCCACCAAACTGGTGGTTCACTGTACCTTCATGGGGGTGGAGTTAAGACTTTTCAAGAGGCCAAGCGCATTTAGAGAAAGTCCCTCTACCTGGGAATCAGGAGACAGGAAAAGCCTTTCCCCTGTAACTGTAAATACCTTGGATTTTTTCTCTTTAAGCGTCTTTTATCTTCTACCTTATCTGAGAACCCACTCGCCATTTCCAAGTCAGGCTTTCAGTAAAAATTTTTTTCATTTATCCTCCCTTCTCTCACATATATCATCATTTTTATTGTTTCTTCCCACCATTTTACCCTTCTTGAAAATAATGTGTAACCTTGGCAGAAATATACCCAGAGCCCTCAGTTTCTGTAATTCTAGGGGGAGATGCAGAGTTATACCACACTTTTCTCAAGCAGTAAGTTCTTGGTAATGTGGCAGACACTGCACTTGTATGGAAGCTATATCAACAGGATCCATGACTTCAAGAAAATCAGAGTCTAGTGGAGAAAGAAATGTGGAAAAGAAAATCATAATTGAGAGTGGTACACAATGTCATAGAGGGAAGCACAAGACACTGTGGGGATGTAGAGTTGAGGATGATTAATTCCATTTGAAGTAGGAGAGGTAAGAATTTTCCAGGTAAAGGAAACTCAACTCATGTGTAATCAGGGAAGGCTTCCTAAAGGTGACACTTAGGCTGAGTCTTGAAGAATCAGTAGTCCGTAGGAGTTATGCAAAGTGAAGGGATGCTCTGTGTGTGTGTGTGTGTGTGTGTGTGTGTGTGTGTGTAATATTTAAATAAATAGCATACATTGGGCAGCTTGATGTGTGAGAGAAACTACAAGTTGTGCAGTGTGGCTGGAACATGCGATTCTTGTTGGAGAGTGTCTAGAAAGGGGGTTGGAGAGTGAGAAGAGGACTGGGTAAATCAGGAGTCCAAGGGAATATTCTGGGAAACATCTGCTTCCAGGGAATAAGTCACCTTGTGCAACCTAGTGTAATTCTGTGAAGGAGACAGTATTCAGAAATGAGAAAAGCAGGCAAGCAGCTCTGGAGAACAGGTCTTCTTTCAGCACCACGGCCAGCAGCCAACCCACTTCCGCTGCTGATTTTGAGCTGCCCTAAGATCCCAAGGCACTAAGGGATAGAAAGTGGGAAGTGGCTGGAGAGCTGAACTTCAGAACCTGGTTATAATGAAGAGTGTGTGCGTGTTCAATTATTCATGGATTGGTGCGTGAGGGTGCTGTTAAGAAGTTGACTCTGGGATTCAAAGTTGGGTAGAATTAGCAGGCATTTTTTCCTGAACATAAAGACATCATTGTTTCTGAAGCACAGAAGAGCCAAACCTTGGGCCCCAATTGTACCATATGATGAAAATGTTCTCTTCCATGATGTGCTTTAATGATCATTTTGGGTATATGCACCAGCTCAGAGACTAGAGCCCTTGGGCTCAGCTTGGAGCTGGGGCCTCACAAAAGGAAGCTGCTCATTACAGTCTAAAAGTCAGAAAGTACAGTTGAAAATTCTCAACTCACTGAGCTTATAACTCATTTGAACATTAAGTTTTTTTACATGAAGTAGAAATAATAGCTATTTCCAACGGCCTTTGCTTTACAACCCTTCTTTCTCTGGCAAATCTAAAGAGGCATTCTTTCCCTTTGGGCTGCCTGAGTTAGCATTTGTCATTTTCCTTTTCACCTGTGAGCATCCATAGGGCTGGATGTGAAACTAAACCATTATTCAGCAATCTCTAAAATTCTTAAGTAATCAATTCTGTGGCTTCTGGGAAAGTGAGACTGTTTCGGAGAGGCTAGGGTTTTGCCTGGATTGAACAGAACTGTGGAGAGAAGTGGTTTCTGACCCGAGATTCACGAGAGGCTTCAGTGGCTCCTTGATGCCCAGAGGTTATTTGCAAAATGGTGTGTATGTGTGTGTGTGTGTGTGTGTGTGTGTGTGTGTGTAAGGGTGAATGTGCGTGTTCATGTTTCAGGAGGGCAAGCACATAACTTCGTTCAGACGCTTTGACAGTCCTGTGACTCTTTCAAATAAGTTAAGAGCTACAGGATTGAGAGAGGAGAACAGATTTAGAGAATTTAGCCATCCCCGGCAAAAGTCTCTACCCACATTCCCACCCTGCTTCCCCCCTTAAAAGCCAAAGAGGTGGGCTCCCCTGTGAGCCATATGAGGGAAAAGACTGTTTACGTTATCTACTGTTATATGCCTAGAACCTAGAATGGCGCCCGGCTTGTAGCATATCTTTGCACAAAAGAATGGGTTTGATTGGTAGGGTGTGGGTGAGTAACTGGTGTTCAGGGATTCCCATGCAGGAAAAGAGGAGGAAAACCAAGATTTCCAAGGCCTATAGAGTCCAGAGCCACTCTGGTGCAGCCCCAAGCCATCCAGCGGGGCTTGCTTCTGACCAGGAGGGCACAGGGCCTGGTTTGGATCAGATAATAATGGTGATGGGGAGGCTGACATACTTGGAACCCCAGCAGTGCAAAGCATTCACATAATACTTAGTTTGATTTCCCCTCACATACCGGGAGATAGGTAAGGCTCTTAGGATAAGATCCAAAAGGAAGAAAAGTAGTTGTGGTGGAGTGGAGGAGTGTTGATGAGTGATTTATTCACAGGTCTTCTTCTCAAATAGGTCAGCTCTTTTCTGGAGCTCCAGAAAGAAGAAGCTTCCTCCACATGCTTCTTTCCAAAGGAAAGCTCACATCCATCAAAGCCGGTCGCCTGAGTGGGATGACCTGGAAGGATGTGAATGTGTGTCTCTGTGTGTGTAGTAGGATGTGGAGGTGGATCAGTTGGGGGGTGGTTGAGAGTTGAGCATGGCTATCGAGTCTGTCATATTCTCTTGGTCAAGGTGTCTCAGAAAAGCTGAGGATAGAGCCTCACTGTCATGGGGGCCACGGGGAGAGGGGACGAGAAGCAGCGAGTGGCTGGGGCTCTGCCTGTGGAAGAGGCCATGCCCAGCCCTGCCTGGGGCCTTGGACCCCTAACAGCACAAGGGATGGAGGGGCAACTGTGAACATGTACTGTGCTTCCCCTGTGTTCTAGACCTTGCCATATACGCTTTGCATTCACTGCTTCTGTCATTTGTCCCAAAGAATGCTGCAGGGGGCTTCCCTGGTGGCGCAGTGGTTGAGAGTCCGCCTGCCGATGCAGGGGACGCGGGTTCGTGCCCTGGTCCGGGAAGATCCCACATGCCACGGAGCAGCTAGGCCCGTGAGCCATGGCCGCTGAGCCTGCACATCTGGAGCCTGTGCTCCGCAACGGGAGAGGCCACAGCAGTGAGAGGCCCGCGTACCGCAAAAAAAAAAAAAAAAGAATGCTGCAGGGTAGATGCTGCTCTATCCATTTTAGAGATGAGGAAACTTAGACGGAAGGGATGAAGGAACATGCTCTTCCACAAACAGCTCATTTCAGACTTAGGAGAAAGATACCAGGAGCTGTGCTGAACCAGATGCCAGTTTCTTCCCATGCATGAAAGACTGGTTCAAGGAAGGTGCTGAATAATGCCCCCCCTTTCCCCAAAGATGCCCACATACTAATCCCTGGAACATGTGAGTAGGTCATTTTCTATGGCAAAAGAGAATTTGCAGATGGGATTAGGTTAAGGATTTTGAGATGAGGAGATGACCCTGGATTAGATGGGTGGGACCAATGTAATCTCAAGGGTCCTTCTAAGAGAGACAGGGGATCAGACTGAGCAGGGGAAGAAAGTGATGTGGAGATGGAAGCAGATTGGTGTGATACGGCCAGGAGTCAAGGCAGCCCATAGAAGCTGGAAGAGTCAAGCCACAGATTTTGTCTCAGAGCCTTTACATGGAACCAGCCCTGCTGAGACCTTGATTTTAGCCCCTAAAGGCTCATTTTAGACTTCTGATCTGACCTCCAGAACTGTAAGAGAATAAATTTGTGGGGTTTTGTTTTTGTTTTTTTGCGGTACGTGGGCCTCTCACTGTTGTGGCCTCTCCTGTTGCAGAGTACAGGCTCCGGATGTGCAGGCTCAACGGCCATGGCTCATGGGCCTAGCTACTCCACAGCATGTGGCACCTTCCTGGACCGGGGCACGAACCCATGTCCCCTGCATCGGCAGGCAGACTCTCAACCACTGCGCCACCAGGGAAGCCCAAATTTGTGTTCTTTTAAGCCACTAAGTTTGTTGTGGTTTGTTACAGAAGCCCTGGGAAACTAACACAGAAGCAGTCAAGTATGAGATTAATCTTTAGAAGAAAACCTCTTTCAGTAAAGAGGGAGGTCACAGGTGACAGGAGAACCCTCAGTCGCCAAATGAGACAACGCTACCTCCTTTACTATGAGAGGGATTTCAGCCAGGTCAATAATATATTAATTAACATTTAGTTAGCACATCCTATGTATCAGATTGTATGCTAAAGACATACTCTTTCCTTTGATCCTTAAGGAAACCCTACAAGGAAGATACAATTACTGTTCTCATTCTATAGATGAGAAAACTGAGCCTCAGAGATGGTGACTATCCCACGTGACACCCTTAGTCTGTATGAAAGCCAGGATTTAAACCCAGGAAATGTGGCTGCCTGCTGGTGCATCTAGACACTTGTTTGATAAACAACTATACAAGTAGGCATAGTAAGATAATTCCAGCAAGTAACAATTTCAGGTGGTAATAGATCTTTAGATGGTGTGGTAGGCAGAATAATGGGCTCTTAAAGATCCAGATCCTAATCCCCAGAATCTGTGAATATATTGTTATGTACCGAAGGACAACTAAGGTTGCAGATGGAATTAAAGCTCTTAATCAGCTGACCTGGAGATAAGAGCTTATCCTGGATATCTGGGTGGGCCCAATGTAGCCACAAGGATCCTTAAAAGTGGAGGATGGGGCTTCGCTGGTGGCATAGTGGTTAAGAATCCGCCTACCAATGCAGGGGACACGGGTTTGATCCCTGGTCCAGGAAGATCCCACATGCCATGGAGCAGCTAAGCCCATGTGCCACAACTACTGAAGACTGTGCGCCTAGAGCCTGTGCTCCGCAACAAGAGAAGCCACTGCAATGAGAAGCCCGTGCACGGCCATGAAGAGTAGCCCACGCCTGCTGCAACTAGAGAAAGCCTGTGCACAGCAACGAAGACCCAAAGCAGCCAAAAATAAATAAATTAAATAAATAAATTTATCTTTAAAAAATGTGGAGGAGGGATATAGAAGTGTCCATTAGAGGATGGTGTGTAGAAAGGCACAGAGAGATGCATCACTGATACCTTTGGAGATGGAGGGAAGGGGCTACAAGCCAAGGAATGTGCACGGGGCAGATTTCACAGCCTCTAGAATCCAGAAAGGGTAAGGAAACAAATTCTCCCCTAGAGCTTCCAGAAGAAAAGCCCCACCCCCACCCCAAGAATATGGCATTGGAGTTCAGACCTAAATGACACAAAGGAGCTAAGGAAGGGCTTTCCAGGTAAAAGGTATGGAGCAAAGGACCTATGATGATGATGAGTTGGTGACTTCGGGAACAGAGAGAAGCTCAGCATAGGGTTGTGGACCAGTAACATCAGCATCACCTGAGAAATGGTTAAAATGCAAGTGCCCTGGTCCCATCCCACACCTGCTAAATCAGAATCCCTAGGGGCAGAGTCCAAGCATCTGTTTTTGGTAAACCTTATTTTTTTTCTTGCATAATCACGCTTACAGAAAAGGAAGTATAACATCAAAGTTTCTATTTTCTTGAACCACTTGAAAGCAAACTGATGACCTGATGCCCCATCACCCTCAATACTTTAATGTATATTTTCTATAAATAAGGACACTCTCCCACACAGTCACAATACAGCCATCAAAATCAGGAGATTAGCAATGATAGGCACAGATGCATCTAATTCTGAGGGCCCATTCAAATTTCTCCAGTTGTTCCAATAATGTATTTTAAAGCAAAAAGATTTATTTCAGAATCATGTGCTGCATTTAGTGCTCATGTCCCTTGAGTCTGGAAAAGGTCCTCAATTTTTCCTTGACTTTCAAGACCTTGACACTTCTGAAGATTACAGGACAGTTATTTTAGTTCTGTCTGATGCTTCCTCGTGATTAAATTCAGTTTATGCGTCGTTGGCAGGAATAGCACAGAAGTGACACTGCAGTCTTCATCTTGCATCCTATCTGGTGGCATGTGATTTCAATTTGTCCCATTAGTGGAGATGATCACTTTGATGACTTAAGATGGTGTCTGCCGGGCTTCTCTACTGTAAAGTTACTCTTTTCTTCTTTGTAATAAATAAGTGTTTTGCAGGATGGCATTTTGAAATTATGTCATTATTTTATTCCTCATCACATTTTCAATTTATTCATTTATCTGTATATCTCTATATGAACACATGGTTTCCCATATTTTATTCAGTGGATTATAATCCATTACCACCATTGTTTCATTAGTACTCAGATTATCTCATATTTGACCAGTGGGAGCCCATTCAAACTGCCTTTGGGTCCTTTTGACATGTCCCCATCATTCTTTTTTTTTTTTTTTTTTGCGGTAGGTGGGCCTCTCACTGCTGTGGCCTCTCCCACCGCGGAGCACAGGCTCCGGATGCGCAGGCTCAGCGGCCATGGCTCACGGGCCCAGCCGCTCTGTGGCACGTGGGATCTCCCCAGACCGGGGCACGAACCCGCGTCCTCTGCATCGGCAGGTGGACTCTCAACCACTGCGCCACCAGGGAAGCCCTCTTTTTTTTTTTTAAATAAATTAACTTATTTATTTTTGGCTGCGTTGGGTCTTCGTTGCTGCGCGGGCCTTCTCTAGTTGTGGAGAGCAGGGGCCAGTCTTCATTGCGGTGCATGGGCTTCCCATTGCAGTGGCCTCTCGTTGCGGAGCATAAGCTCCAAGCGCATGGGCTTCAGTAGTTGTGGCGCACGGGATAGCTGCTCCGCGGCATGTGGGATCTCCCCGGACCAGGGCACGAACCTGTGTCCCCTGCATTGGCAGGCGGATTCCCAACCACTGCGCCACCAGGGAAGCCCCCCCACCCCCATCATTCTTTGAGCACTTCCCTGCTTTCAGGTACAACAAAATTCAGGTTCATCTTGTACCTTCCCTGCCCCAGACCTGGCATCAGCCATTTCTCTAAGGAGTTTTTGTTTTTTTTTTTAATTAGTGGAAAATAGTATTTAGAAACCAAGATGTTAGATATGTTTTTGTTTATTTAATATTTATTTATTTATATTGAAGTATAGTTGATTTACAATGTTGTGCCAGTCTCTGCTGTACAGCAAAGTGATTCGGTTATACACATGTATACGTTCTTCTTTTATATTCTTTTCCATTATGGTTTACCACAGGATATTGAATATAATTCCCTGTGCTATACAGTAGGACCTTGTTGGTTATCCATTCTAAATGCAATAGTTTGTGTCTACCAACCCCAAACTCCCAGTCCATTCCTCTCTCTCCCCTCCATCCCCCTTGGCAACCACAAGTCTGTTCTCTGTGTCTTTGAGTCTGTTTCTGTTTTGTAGATAGGTTCATTTGCGCCATGTTTTAGATTCCACACGTAAGTGATATCATATGGTATTTGTCTTTCTTTCTGACTTACTTCACTTAGTATGATAATCTCTAGTTGCATCCATGTTGCTGCAAATGGCAGTATTTCGTTCTTTTTTATGGCTGAGTAGTATTTCATTGTATATTATGTACCACATCTTCTTTATCCATTCATCTGTCGGTGGACATTTAGGTTGTTTCCATGTTTTGGCTATTGTGAACAGTGCTGCTGTGAACATAGAGGTGTGTGTATCTTTTTGAATTATAGTTTCATCCAGATATATTCCCAGGAGTGGATTGATGTATCATATGATAATTCTATTTTTAGTTTTCTGAGAAACCTCCATACTTTTTTCCATAGTGGATGCACCAACTTACATTCCCACCAACAGTATAGGAGGGTTGCCTTTTCTCCACACCCTCTCCGGCATTTGTTATTTATAGACTTTTTAATGATGACCATTCCAACCAGTGTGAGGTGGTACCTCACTGTAGTTTTGATTTGCATTTCTCTAATAATTAGTGATACTGAGCACAAGATGCTAGATATGTTCATTGCTACTGGAGTGTCACTGCTTTAAGGATTTCTCAGAGGACAGAGCTAAGAAATCTATGTAAGATTTTAGATTATATATATATGTATATATATATTACACACACACCCATACACTACACTTACATTTATTTCTCCCTTTCAATAGTTAATAAATATTATTTCAATAAATTCTTTATTTCTACCTCTAAATATAGGAAACCATGAGTTCACATCAATACACCCAATTCAAATTCAAAATCACAGGGTTCATTCTAGTTTTCTCCCCTTTGGTGTTCATAACTCCCTCCCCAGTAATGGAAAACATGGTGTAGTTGTTTCTTAGGGCTGTTGTAACAAACTACCCAACCTGAGTGGCTTAAACAACAGAAATTTATTGTCTCACAGTTCTGGAGGCTGGAAGGCCAAGATCGAGGTGTCGGCAGGGTTGGCTCCACCTGTTGGCTGTGAGGGAGACTTTGCTCCATGCTTCTCTCCTGGCTTCTGGTGGTTTGCTGGCAGTCTTTGGTGTTCCTTGGTTTGCAGATGCTTCACCCCGACCTCTGTCTTCATGTTCACATTGGTTGTCCCTGCATGCATGTCTTTGTTCAGATCTCCCCTTCTTGTCAGGATATCAGTCATATTGGATTAGGGCCCACCCTACTCCAGTATAACCTCATTAACTAATTATATCTGCAACAACCCTATTTCCAAGCAAGGTCATGTTCTGCGGACTGGGGGTTAGCACTTCAACATAAGGCTTTTCGTGGGACACAGTTCAACCCATGACACCTGGCTTCCATTGTCCTGAATATTTTCTTTTCTTTCTTTTTTATTTTGTGGTACGCAGGCCTCTCACTGTTGTGGCCTCTCCCGTTGTGGAGCACAGGCTCCGGACGTGCAGGCTCAGCGGCCATGGCTCACGGGCCTAGCCGCTCCAAGGCATGCGGGATCTTCCTGGACCGGGGCACGAACCCGCGTCCCCTGCATCGGCAGGCGGACTCTCAACCACTGCGCCACCAGGGAAGCCCCTGAATATTTTCTTGATCAATCCTCCTGAATGTGAGCAACCTCCCATCTCAGCTACCAGCTTGTCCCTTGCACAGCACCCTCTTATCCTGCTTGGGCTCTGAATCCTCATTCCAGGCTATCATCTCTACCCCTGTGTAGATGGCATCCACCCCACATGGGCTCTGACACCCCATGCCAGTCACCCGTCTGTGGGGTTGCCCCTCTTGCTTTGCCTGGGCCCAGACATCCCACACCAGGCTGTCCTGTCCATGGTTGCCCCATCACTCCACCCCTTGCCAAGTCACTCACCCCTTGCTTAGACATCTTTCTCAGTCAGTCTGGTTCTGTCACCTCATGCCAGGATGCCCCTCTGGGGTGGCATCCTCCTCACTGGCTTGGGTACTGATATCCCGTGTTGCCTCCCTCCTCACCCCATTAGGGTTCTGGTGCCCTGCGTGGGGCAGCCATCCGGTGCCATCACTCTCCTCCCCCAGCTCCCTTCTGCCCTCCCCTTCCTGCGTGTGCCTGCCTTGCTGTGCTGCACCTATTGGCTTTAGGACCAAACCTCAGGAAAGGAAGCGCAGAGGAGGAGGGACACAGGAGGAGGAGGACCAGGAACCTGTTGCAACAAGCTCTCCCGGTGACTTGTACGCATGCGTGCTAAAGTCTGCACGCAACCCCAGTCTAATGTTTGGTGAGCATCACAGCATCCGCTGGAGAAGTGGGTGGGGCTGAGCCCTGGAGGGTCTTGTAGGCTTTACTGAGGAAGCTCAATTTTATTGTAGTTTTGAAAAGAGTTGACAAAAGTAGGTTTATCTGGGGGCAGAAATGCCATCCTGGATGATGTAAGTTAGCTCTGGGACGGATCTCTTCTCCTGAGTACAGGAGCCATCAGTTACCTAAATAAATCACTCACCCCTCCCCTCTTCCCTTTAGCTTTTAGCATGCTTAAGTGATCCCTTCTAAAGTACCAAAAGCACTTTCCTGACAGTCTGCCCATGTGCAGCTCTGTCGCTCTCTTTCCTTTCCCGGCCATGCTTCTTGCAAGTGTTTCTGTGCTCTTTGTCTTCATGTCCTGGAATGCTATTCACACCTCGACCCAGTGTAATCTGGCTTCCACTCAGGAGTTTTGTTTTTATTCTGCCTGTGCTGGGAGCCACCAGAGCGTCTTAAAAGAAGATGAACATAACTTGATTTATGCTTTAGAAAGATCCCTCTGGCTACTTTGAAGGGAAGGGGTTTGAAAAAGTCAAGAAAGGAAGCGGGACGGCCAGTCCAGAGCCTGCTGCGCTACCAGCTGAGAGGATGCTGATGTGGGGACTTGGTGAAAGGGGGACAGATTGGGGATATGTTTGGGAGATAGAGCTGGCAGGGTGTTCAGATGGATTGGATGAAGGGGTGAAGGAAGGAGAGCAGACTGACAGAAGACATCTAGAGGGTTGGCCAGAGAAGCTGGGGGTGGGGTGGCATTTGCAGGAAATGACAGGTTTGGGGAAGGGGGGCATCCAGAAATTACATGTGGGTCGTATCTGTGTGAGATCCTTATCTACATGGCACTAGCAAAGTAGACCGTTGAATATATAATGTATCAGTTTGGAATTTAGGGGTGGGGTTAGGGCTGAAGGTACAAATCCAGAAGTCACTGGCAGATAGGTGGCTATCTCCTGGGGGAATCACTGAATTGGTGTGATGTCACCATGAGATGCCAGGGAAGGCTGGGGACAGGGTCCAGGGAGAGGTAGAAGCACCATCCAAGTGGCAGCCATCGGGGGAGGGTTTGCCAGCAAGCTGTGGTCAGGCTGCAGGTCAGCACTTGTCAACACTTCTCCGATACAGACTTGTAGAACGGAAAGGAAGTCAACATCCTAGCGTGAATTTGCCCCCAGGACAGTCACTCACATGTGGGACCATGCCCAGGCCCATCAGACCAACCCCTCAAGTGAAGAATAAAGTTTGCTCCAATTTGGTGGTAAGTTCAAGGCCTGGCTCAGAGCCCCAGCCTCAGAAGGCAGCCCCTGTCACTCTCCAGTTCTGAGACTCTGCAATACCGTGGCATTAGCGGCTGCCCCTGTTGAGTGCCAAGCACTTCAGAGTTTACAAATCGGGCTGCCATCCATGACCCCAGCTAATACTCATACCAGTCCTCAGAGGGCTGGAGAGATTTTTTTCTAGCCCAGTTTTATAGCCAAGGAAACTAAGGCCCAGAGGCTCGTTTGTCCAAGACCGCACATCCAGGACGTGGTAGAGTCAGGATTTCAGGGCGGGATGTGGTAGAGTCAGGACTTCAGGGCGGGACTGTCTGCTTCTAAAACCTTGATTCCTGCCTTCCACCTCTGTCACAATTCATGGTTGCCTCCATCACAGCTAAAATGATGCCACCAGGTGCTGCTTTATCCTGGGATAGCTGTCTTGCTCTCTCATCCCCAGTCTCAGTTCTTACCCTTCCTAAGGACCTGGAGTGCTTGGGTTTTTCTCCTCCTGGACTGTCCTTAACCCCTTCCCTGCTGGTCAAAGCCCCAGTCTCCCAGTTCCACCCCATCAGCTCTGTTACTCATGGCCCGTGGGTCTCGCCTCCCCAGTGCCTCCTGAATGCTTCAGCTTTTCAACCTGACCACTTCCAGGGACGTCTCCCTGATTGCTCCGCACTTCTCCAAGCTACAGTCACCTTAACCTCGTCCCCTGAACCGCCCCCACTGTGTGCCTGTGACATGTTACTCTACCATGCAAGGCAGCATGTGATTCTTCACACTTGGTCCCCCATCTTAACTGTTCTGACTGTAGTTACCTCCATCTCAGGGTCTTCAAGGTCAAATTCAACACCTCTCCTTAACCCAGGAGATGTGATTCAGCTTTCTCTGAACCAGAAGAAGCAAATCAATCAAATATGTATTATGAGTCATAGACTTTCCTGGGACCTTAAAGGAGAGTCTATGACTCTCCTGTACTTCAATCTTCTGTCTGATGTTATTCGTTCTTCTCCAATATTCTCCCAAAACTTGAGTCTCTTTTGACACATGAGGGCTCACTGACTCTTAGGGAAAGTCATTCCTTCCTTGGACAGATACTTTAAGAATTTCTTTCCCTTTCTCCCTCAAAATTTACCTACCAGCAATAACTTCCTACCAGCCATAACCTTCCTTCCCCCAAAGCTACCCAGGATAGGGCCAATCCTGCCTCAGGGTGACCATTCAGGGGTGCAAAGGCAGTGATCTTGATACCGAGCCTGCTTCTCTTCTGGCTGAACATCAACTTTTCCACTCTCTGTATCATCCCAGGGTACCTCCTTTGTCCTGGCCTCCTCCCCAAGATGGGTCCTAGTTTCTTTGTCCTAGAGACTCTTTACCTCTACAGCTCAGTGAAGATTCAGAAGATTCAATAAGTATTTGTTGAGTACCATCTCTGTTCCAGGCAGTGGTCCAGGAACTAAGAATACAACAGACACTGATCCAGGTAGAGTCCACATCCCACTGGTCCACTGCGTCTACCATTGTATGGCTCTGCTCTCTTACTAGTATTTGTGACAACCAGTCTCAAAACTGTGGTTATATGTGAGTTCCAGTCACTGTGCTAGGTGCTGGAGATGCAAAGATGAATAAGTATTGTTCCTGTCCCCGAAAGTTCATGGCCCCAGTGGCTTAAACAAACTGGTTAATAGGTTTGTATTGAATCTGTCTGTCTCTCTTTCACACACACATACACACATCAGTTTCAGGAATTCTGCTAACTTCTGATCCACATGCAAATCTGTTCATGTTCTAGGCATCACTGCTGACTCAAGAAACTTAGCTCCATCTCCCCTTACTCTCCACCCTGCCCCAGAGGATTCCAGAGGTCTGGTTCTTGGCAAAAGCCTTGAGGGGATCCATGGGACATAAGGATGGGTCTGTTGAACTGCATTGCTCCGGGCTCAATAAATAGTTATCCCCAGCCAATGTGGTTAAATAACCATCAAACCACATAATTCAGAAATCATGCTCCTTAAAAGCTCCCCATTTAATACCCGACAGAACATGCTAATCTGCCGCACAAGGTTTCATTTTATTTTTCTAGACAGGAAGCATTTTTTTCAGTCACATAATGACTTTCCTTGACATAATAATGAAGGAATGTGAATTTAAAACAGCCTGGGATGCTGGAGCGTTCTTTGTTATCTGGGGGGCTGGCCGCACGGAAATAGCCAGAGTAACTGCTGACTGGCTGGGCTGTGTCTTCATTGAATTAGCTGCTTACAAAGATTGAAATTTACCAAATTAAATTTTAGTGAGTAATTTCTGTTCACATAAATGGCAGAAATTAAACCATCGTGGATGTGGCCAGGCTGTCACATGGGCCTGACATTACATTGGGGGGGGGTGCTGTGGAGTCAGGCAGAACCAGGATGTGGTCAGCAGAAGACCTGTCCACAGAGTGAGGGAAGGGAAGGTCGAGCTAGCTGAGCTCTGAAATCAGTAAGGTCAATGTTCAAATCCCAGGTTTCTCACTCCCTATTGTGTGACTTAGGTCATGTTGCCTGCGGCTCTCTGAGCCTCAGTTTCCTTATCTGTAAAATGGGCATGATGAAGAGCTATTTAGAGAGGAAAAATAAACTGCATCTATAAAAGCATTTGGTTACCTGTAAAGGTCTGTGTAAACATGGTTGGCTATTGCTATGTAGCTCCCAGCCTCCTGATTCTCTGAAGTGGGAATCAGCCATCTTCATTTGATTTCCAGAGTCAGAACCAGTGGAAATCCACTTTGGTCTCACACATTGTTGGATCCTGCCTTTCTGAAGGCCCACACTGGGTGGGACTATTATATCATGTGGACAATATAAATTAGACTGATTAGGGGCTGACAGTATCATTAGGAATGATATACTGTTTAGTAGGCGGCATTATTGCCTGTTACATTTATATATGACAAACTGCTTTCTGTCTCTACCCAGTGACACCATGATTTGGCACCAACCAAATCATAGGGAATGCCATGGTGTGAACCCTAGGCCAATCATTAACTGTCTCTAGGAAGTCACTCAGCCCTTCCAGCCCTGCTGACAGATTGGCCTTTGGTGAAACTGTGAAGGAATGGGTATAAAATACCCAGCATAGGGCCTGATACACAGTAGGCATGCAGTGGGGTGGCTGGTATTGCTTTTGCTGTCATGCAGCCGAGCCAGCTAGTGTTGGAAATCTTGCCCTTCGAGCAGCAGAGAAGGGAGATGCTGGGCCCCAGAAATGTCCTTGCTGTGCTTCCTGCTCCCCTGTGTTGTCATTGTTTCTTTTAAGAAAAGCTCCGTGAGGTTTACAAAGGTGCTTTCTGATGCAGTATTAATACCTCCCTACAGATAAGGCAGGAGGGCACCTAGTGCAGGGTAGGTGCTTAGTGAAGGAACATTCTCAGAGTCTTAGGACTCCATGGGTAAGGAAACCCTATTTTTCCCACCATAGTAATTGGCAGCATTGGCATCCGGTTAGTAAAGCCAGAAATCTAGGCTTTATTCCTGACCCCTCTCCTTCTCTCTCTCATACATCTACCACTAAAGTATTCTGCAGGGACCTGCATTTCTCCCCGTGCCCCTGCCCCACCCGGTACAAGCCACCAGCGGATCAGCCTGCCACGGGAGCGCCGTGTTTCCTCTCCGGCCCTCCTCCAAGTTAGCCTTCACACGGTGGCCAACTTAATGGTTTTAGGTGAGACGCTAAATCACGACACTCCTCTGCATAAAATTCTTGACACTTAGACTAAAATCCAAACTCCTGTCCGCGGTCTACAGATCAGTTAGGGTTCAGCCAGGAAAACAAAATCCACGCCAGCTGCATATTAATACGGGGACCTTAATACAGGGAATGAGCTCTGAAGGTGGAGGAAGGGCTGGCAGGGCGGCAGGGAAAGGTGAGGTGACCGAGAGATGAGTCACTGCATGGAGCCACCACCAGCCCTGGAGCTGCAGGGACAGAGGGAGGAGGTGGTGGGACCGGACCCCAGGAGGCAGGGCCACCCGGCGGGAGCAGGGGCTGTGGACGAGCCTGGCTGAAGAAGCTGGAGCCTCAAAGCACAGGAGATCAGCCATTTTCTGGAGATTCCACCCACGGCAGAGTGTGAAGAAGAAATATCATTGCTTTTTCCTTTTTCTCCCTTTCCAATCTTCTCAGCCCAGCAATTCCATTTCTAGGCATCTCTTCGAGAGAGAAATGTGTATGTGTACACGGGGAATCACACACAGCAGGGTTTTCACAACACTGCTTGAAATAGCATCAAGCTAGAAACCAATCTACATGTTCGTCCACAGGAAAATGGATAACCATTCCTACGCTCGACTACTGCCCAGCAGTTCAAATGAGCAGTATCTGTGAAAACAAAAACAAGTGAAAACAACTGAGCTGGTCATTTGCTGGGCTGCTGTTATATCTGTTCCCCATCCCTGGCCCGTTCTGCATGGCAGGGTGGCTGACCCCTGCACACTGGTTTCCCAAGCATCCTTGCAATGGGCATCTAGCTAAGTTGGTCCACTGGCCAGAGATGGGAATGTGAGAGGAAGTTGGAGCCAAGCCATTTACAGTTTTATTAGATGTTGACAGATTGTCCTTAAAGGAGCCTGCACCCATTTATCCTGCCACCATTGCAGAGAGGAATGCCTATTTCTCCACACCCCAACCTGTGCTTTTTTGAAAAACATTTAAATTGAAGTATAGTTGATTTACAATGTTGTGTTAGTTTCTGGTGTACAGCAAAGTGATTTAGTTATACATGTATATATTATTTATTTTCCTTATTACTTATTTATTTTTTACACATCAGGTTCTTATTAGTTATCTATTTTATACATATTAGTGTATACATGTCATTCCCAATCTCCCAATTCATCCCACCACCATCACCCCTGCCCCCCGCTTTCCACCTTTGGTGTCCATACGTTTGTTCTCTACATCTGTGTCTCTATTTCTTAACGCATGTATATATTCTTTTCCATTATGGTTTGTTATAGGATATTGAATATAGTTCCCTGTGCTCTGCAGTAGAACCTTGTTCCGTCCAGCGCTTTTTGTTACTTTTAAAATAGGCAAGTATTGGAACCTTATTGTTGCTTTAGGTTGCATTTCTTTGACTACGAACGAGATTGAGCAATTTATCCTGTGCTCTTGGCCATTTATGGCTTCCCATACTGTACGTTGATTGCCTTTTCATAACCCCTGCCTAGTTCTCGTTTCCTTATTGATTTGTTGAGGTTCTTCATTTATTCTAGGTTTTTACATTCTTTGTTGCACATGTGACACACATTGCCTAGGATGTCTCCTCTCTTCTTGCCATCTTGTTTTCTGGGAACTCGTACGTTTCTGCTCTACATTAAATTGGCTGCTGCCCAGGTGTGCTGCATGACTCTTTTTTTAAATTTTATTTTATTAGTTTCTGCTTTATAACAAAGTGAATCAGTCATACATATACATCTGTTCCCACATCCCTTCCCTCATGCATCTCCCTCCCTCCCACCCTCCCCATCCCACCCCTCCAGGCGGTCACAAAGCACCGAGCTGATCTCCCTGTGCTCTGCGGCTGCTTCCCACTATCTATCTACCTTATGTTTGGTAGTGTATATATGTCCATGCCTCTCTTTCGCTTTGTCACAGCTTACCCTTCCCCCTCCCCATATCCTCAAGTCCATTCTCAAGTAGGTCTGTGTCTTTATTCCCGTTTTACCCCTAGGTTCTTCATGACATTTTTTTTTAAATTCCATATATATGTGTTAGCATACTGCATGACTCTTGAATTTCTTTTTTTTTCCCATTTGACCCCTGGGTTCGTTATATCATTTTACTCTATATCTTCCCCTTCCTTGTTCGTTTTTATTCTTTCCTCGTTTTACTGAAGTATATCTTCAAGTAACTTTCTCAGAAAAGATGCACAGCAGGTCACATTTACCGAGGCCCAGTGTGTTCCAAGCAGCTTTATTTTCCTTCAGACTTGATTCATAGTGTAGCCATGGCCTGGTCTCTCTTGCTTTACCTTGTAAATGATGAGTTTGGGGGTTTGCCTCTGCCTTCCCATTAGACTGTGAGACTTTGTCTCACTCTTCTCTGAATCTTTAGTGTTCGGGACAAAAGGACAGGTGGAAAGAACACGGGAACTTTGCTCCAGGACCCCACAGTTCCCCTCTGTTTCTGAGCGCTGCACCTCATTGCCATGCCCCACCCACCCCTCTGGGAGCTCCAGGCAGGACAGTTGGCCTTGTCCCCACTGGGTTGGCTGTGCCCAGGGTGCCATGGACTCCACACCGTGGGTGCTGCCTGCTCAGTGTATCCTGTGTCCACAGCACCCAGAAGGCTCTGTTCTTCTCCCCTTTGCTTCCTCTTCCCTGCCCCAGGAAATATCTGCTCTGGGCCAGTCTAGAGGGAACATACAGGCATACCTCGAAGACACTGAGGTTCAGTTCCAGACCACCACAATAAAGCAGATATCACAATAAAGGGAGTAATACGAATTTTTCAGTTTCCCAGTGCATATAAAAGTTATGTTTATAGACAACAATCTTATGGTTACCAAAGGGGAAAGGTGGGGAAAGATAAATTAGGAGTTTGGGATTAACAATACACACTACTATATATAAAATAGATAAATGACAGGGGCCTACTGTATAGCACAAGAAACGATATTCAATATCTTGTAATAACCTATAATGGAAAAGAATCTGAAAAAGAATATATGTATAACTGAATCACTTGGCTGTACACCTGAAACTAACACAACATTGTAAATCAAATATACTTCAATTAAAAAATTGAAAAAAGCTATGTTTACATTATACTGTGGCCTATAAAGTGTGCAACAGTGTTATGTCTAAAAAACCCCAATGTACATAACTTAATTAAAAATACTTTATTGCTAAAAAGCGCTAACCATCATTTGAGCCTTCAGTGAGTCGTAATATTTTTGCCATAGTAACATCAAGGGTCACTGATCACAGATCACCATAAGAAATATAATACTAATGGAAAAGTTTGAAATATATGAGACTTACCAAAATGTGACACAGAGCTGAGCAAATGCTGTTGGAAAAATGGTGCCAATAGACTTGCTCCATACAGGGTTGCCACAAACCTTCAATTTGTGAAAAACGCAATATCTGGGAAGGAAAATAAAGCAAAGTGCAATAAAATGAGGTGTGCCTGTATCCTGGTGGAGATCAGGGCTAGGAGGGAGGAGGTCACTTCTTGTGGGGTTCTTATGCCTTCACACCACATTATGAAAGCCTTCCTTTAAATGTTTGTCACCTGTGTGTGTAAGGGGGTGCGGGATAACTTTGCAGGAGCGTAGTCCCTGTAACTCCCTCCCCTCACTGCCCCTCCCCCCTCCTCCCCTCAGTTCAGGCAGTGCCCACCCCTGCCAGGGAAGCCTCTGGGTGGATGAGGGCAAAGCTCGGGAGGTCAAAGGGCCTGGAAGATGGAGATGGAATTAGTGGTGCCGTGGCCCTGGGGAGGCAGGAGGAGGGAGGAGGACCTTTCTCCAGGGAGGAGCGGGAAAAGCTATAACTCATTTCTCCATCTGCATGGGTTCCATGAGCACTGCTATAACCGGTCACTGAGGATGGTGGAGACACATAAACAAAATTAACAGGAGGAAGGGCAGCGCGTTGAGGGGGAGAGAGCGTTGGAAGGACAGTCAGAAGCTTTGGGTTTGTGTCTCAACTTGGCCACTTACTATCTGTGTGTCCTCGGATAAGTCATTGAGCTTCTCTGGACTCTCATTTCTTTTCTTTTTTTAAAAATTAATTAATTAATTAATTAATTTTTGGCTGCGTCGGGTCTTTTTCTTTTTCTTTCTTTTTTTTTTTTTTTTTTGCGGTACGCGGGCCTCTCACTGTTGTGGCCTCTTCCGTTGCGGAGCACAGGCTCCGGACGCGCAGGCTCAGCGGCCATGGCTCACGGGCCCAGCCGCTCCGCGGCATGTGGGATCTTCCCGGACCGGGGCACGAACCCGTGTCCCCTGCATCGTCAGGCGGACTCTCAACCACTGCACCACCAGGGAAGCCCTGCATTGGGTCTTAGTTGCAGCATGTGAGATCTTTCGTTGCTGCACGCAGGCACCCCTTTAGTTGTGGCACATGGGCTCAGTAGTTGTGGTGTGTGGGCTTAGTTGTCCCTTGGCATGTGGGGTCTTAGTTCCCTGACCAGGGATCGAACCAGTGTCCCCTGCACTGGAAGGCGAATTCTTTACCACTGGACCACCAGGGAAGTCCCTGGGCTCTCATTTCTTATCTATCCAATGAGTTAGTCTGTGTGAGAATGCTGCAAATGATGAATTTCTGTGCAACTGTGAAGGCAGGTTAATTATGATATTTTGGAGAGTGTTTGATGTGCTACACACTCATCTTCATCTCATTTAGTCCTTCCACTGATCCCAAATCCCAGGGATTTGGTGTGAATAAGAGCAGTACAGGGCTTCTCTGCTTGCACACCTGCTGGCCAGGAACCCCCTCTGTGCTCCCAGAGCCCCTGGGTTTCCCAGATCTTAGAGCTTATCACCCCACCTTGGAATTTTCCATTTTTCTGTTTACCTCCGCTGCTGGGCTGGGATCCCTTGAAGGCAGAGTCCACATCTTATTCATTGCCGTGTCCCTGGCTCTCACACTGGGCCTGTTACAGGGTACATGCTCAGAAAATGGTTGAGTAAATGAATAAATAAATGAAGGAATGAGTTAATGAGTTCTGGCAGGGAAATGAGCCTAGAGGAGCCAGGGTTCAACCTTTTGGTTGGAAGAGGGCCAAGTTGGTGCAGAAGTGACACTAGTGGATGGAAAATCAGCAGGTCTGCCGGCTAAAACCTCCTTCACCCAAAACACCCTTCCCTAGGTTTTTGGGAGGGGAGTTAAGGCTTTGGTGCCATTTCGATTCATTATGACCAAAGACCAGGAGACTTGATGCTGTCCTGACATTCATCCCTCCTATCCAGAAGGAGCCATACAGACAAGGAATATGACCAGAGTAAGAACTATAGCCTCCATAGGTTAAACTCTGTCCTCCCTACCCTCCCCAAGTATGCACTCTTTTATAGCTGCATAGTATTCTGCAGCGTGGATAAATGATAGTTTTTCCCCCAGTTCCTCTATTTAAATTGCTTTGTGTTTTGCTGTTACAACTACCAGGGGCTCAGACTTGAACACAGCTATATTTGATTCTATAGCCAGGGCTCTGGATCACAACACCAAGCTCATATTGTTCTGCTCTTAAAGGTACCCATCAGAAAAGGGTTTTCAAAGCCCTGCCTAATACAGAGAGCTTGGCTCCAGCCATCATTCTTCAAGGAGCGGAGCCTTGTTGCTCTTTGCTCTGTCCCAGGTTCTGAAACTTCATGGAGGGTGACTGGGTGGGGTGAGCTCAGAGGCTGGGAGACCAGGGAGGGCACCGTGTACCGTGGCAATGGCTTAACGAGATGTGGAGAACAAGACCAGGATGTGGGCTGTGCGGATGGAGAGGAAGGGCTGGATTCTGGATATCCCGTCTTCTAATCAGGAGCCTGGACTTCTCCTCCCCTGCTTTCTTCCCAGTTAAATGGAGGAGGCTCAGGCTTCATGTGTATTTCAGTCACAGGTGTATTAATTTCACTGAGTTCTTAGGCCATGATGGCTCTATGAATCCTGCCCTTCCTGAGCTAATGGGGTGGCATAAATAACTCCAGGGGAAGCATTTGGCCCGGCAGCTCCCAAGTCAGGCTGGAGTTGATCAATCCTCTGCTGATGTGTAGCTGAAGTTCCAATGTTGGGTCAGAGGTTGTCCCTGTCGAGGGCTAATTCCCTCCTAATAGATGCCACTCCAGAGAGTCTGGGTGCCCTCTGGTCAGAGGAAGGCAGCACTGGGAAGTTAGGAATCTAGCCTCTGATGTTCTCCTTGGCACAGAGACAGACGGGAATTCAGCCAGCTCATGGAGTGAGTTAGGGCAGCTATCTGGCTGTCCCTCCCATGGTCTTGCCAGTCTCCCAGGAGAGACTAGCTCATCCTCCCACAGCCAGGAGGAGGGATCCTGTCAGAGAAGTACCAAGGCTCCCTGTCTGTCTGCTGTCTGCATGGATCCCCAGTCGACAGCTCACCGCGTCTAGCCCTATGAGACCCTTCATCTCTCCCAGGATGGTACAGGGTTTAGGACACGCCCCTGCAGCCAGATCTTGGCTCCATCTCTTGCTCTGAGACTTTGAACAAGTTACTTAAGCCCTCTGATTCTCTATTTCCTCATTTGTAAGATCGGTGGGGAATAATAAGAGCAATGATCTAGCCTGACCCTACCCAACCACAGGGCTTATTATAAGGACTTAATGACTGACCACATGTAAAGTCTTGGACCAGGTCTTGGCACATCAGAAGTCCTCATTCTTAGCTACTGTTAGATCTCTATCCTTGGGGACTTCATCTGTCCTGGTTTGTTGCGAAGTGTCCTCGACAGCCCACGGATGCCCTGGTCTTCCACCCAGCATCCTAGGAGAAAGGCAAAGCTGAGAATTAGGGCCCTCACTTCTTGGGCTCTGAGGCTTCTGCCAACTCAGCTGGGAATTTTCCAGGTCTCAGCACAGGCAGGGGGTCAACCCTCAGCTCCTCAGATGCTCTCTGAGAGTGGCCATCACCATCCTGCATTGCTGCAGGCAGTGGATCGAATCTTCTGGGCTGGATCTCCTCGCAAGCTGCCTGCTAAGCTCCATGCTTGGGGGGACTCGGAGGACAATGGAGAGGGGATTCAAGCACCAGAGGACACAGTGCCCCCCTCACTGGTGCATAAGACTTTACAGTCTACAAGGCCTTTTTTATCCCTTTTTGAGATCTCTTTTGAACCTGTTCAGAGCTCAGGGAGTCTGGTAGGTTAGTAACTCTCCCCATTTCACAGATGGAGATGTTGAGGCTTGCAGAGGGATTCAGCTTGCCCAAAGACACATACCTAAGGCAGTGGGGCCATCTTGCAGCCGTCCAGCTTATTCAGCCTCCCCGGTCCCAGAGTGACGTGGTCCCCAGTGTTGCCTCTTAACCCACCAAGCTCAGTGAACGCTGAGCTCAGGCTGCTCGCTGGGGACAGGGAGCAGGAAACCCCCAAGGGCCACAGCGGGGTCCCCTCCCCCCAGCAGCTCCAAATGGGAGGAGGAAGTCTGATTGCAAAAGGCCCCGTCACATGTTTATTTTCAGAAGTCACTGGGATAAACCCATCTCACAGAGACGGAGGTTCAGTTCATGAAGCTTAGATGATTAATTACAGGGCAATTAAATATTTGATTCAATTAATCCTAAGGTATTTAAACATTGTTTTGCAAAGAATGTTTGCTCATTAATTAGAGTGGCTAAATGCACGAATTAAGCAGGGATGGGGGCTGCAGGAGAGACAAGGAAGCCTCGAGCTTGCTCCTCTGAGGCTCTTCCCTGCAGAGGCGGAATCGTCTCTGCCCAGAAGAGTCGTCTGTGCCTGGAATCTTCCCAGGCTGCCCTTGGCGCTTCTGTATTCTCATTGGTAAATATGTCCAGGGAGGATCAGGAAACAGGAGATCCAGCCCTGACTCTGTCACTGACAAGCCAAGTGCCCTTAGGGGAGTTTCTGCCCTCTCGGCCTCAGGGCCTCAGTCTTCCCATCCATATAATGGTGGGAGCATCTGCTCCCCAGTGTCTTCTGGGTCTGACTCTTAAGGGGTTTGGTCTAACTGGATCTACATTTCCATTGCTAGCCAAGGACAATGTCTACTTTGTTCCTGGTCCCTGTCTCTGCAGGCTCACAACATCTTCTGTGAGGCCTCTCCCTCTACTGGATGCCCAGTTCTGGCCAGTTGGTGACTGTGATGTCAAATAAAAACAAAGCTGGACTTAGAGAGGGGAGACCTTCTTGCCAAGACAGACTATGGCAATAGGAAAGGCTCTGAGCTCAGAAATCTGCAAAGCAGCTCAAAAATCACACAGCAGAAGGTTTGTCTTTTATAGGGTGAAGGGGGAGCACGCCGAGATAAGCAGACTCTTTGGAGGGGAAGCTGGACAAACGACGTGTGACAGGAAAGTGTCCCGCTGTGGTCAGCGATTCCCAGGAGAAACTGATAAGGTGGTGGACTTCCGGTGTCCTCGGGGGAGCAAACATTCTATGTGTTTTGGTGCTTGCTCAGGCTCGGGGCCAAGCAGAGATAAGGGAAGGAGAGAAGTCTGCCTGAAGTGTGGTTAGGACAAAGCAGAGGGTAAGCAACGGGCAGTTGTGGACACTGGGTCCAGGTCAAGGCCAGTTTCAATGGTGATGGTATGGGAGCCAGACCAGCGTGGGCTAATGGGTGAGCAGGAAGTGTGGACAGTGAGTGGGGAGAGCTCTTATGAGCTTTCTCTTATAAGCTTCATTGTGAGAGGGAGCAGAGAGGTGGGGTGGGAGCTAGAGGGAGAGGTGGGACCACAGAACGACGGTGGGGTTTTTTCAGATGAGAAGTCACGGAGCACATCGTAATGTTGTAGTGATTCGCCAGGGAGCAGGGCTGTGGTGCAGCGTCTGCACGTGCCGGCTGCAGTCTCTGCTTGTTCCTTTCTATCTATTACGATTACCTCCAGGTGTATTTCCTCTGCCTCTGGGGTCCTGGCTGCCTCTCACCACCCCGGACAGCACCCACCCCAGGATGGGGAACAGCCTGCAGGACTCCCTGGGGTGGGCGGCTCAGAGCCCTGGACTGCTGAACCTGCCAGGGGAACCACGGACACAGATGCTCCAGCCACTGTGGGGCAGTTGATCATGAGAGCCCTGGGCCCGGAGGCAGGAGCGCTGGGTTCTCTTCCTGGTTTTGCCGCTAGCTAACTGTGTGACCTTGAGCTGGTCGCTTCTCCACTCTGCCGAGGTGTGAACTAGCCCTCTTCAGGGCCCACCGCTTGCCGCTCCAGCCTCCCCGCCAACAGTGTGACCCCGGATGTCGACAGCCCCCCAGCCTTCTTCTGTGCTGTTTTCATGCTCTTCTCCCTAATTTCCCCACCGCCCCACCCTTCCGCTTGCTCTTTGTCCAGCTTAGGTCACTGCCCCGCAAAGCCTCCCTTGAAAGCATCCTAGGGTGCCCAAGCCTGTGCCTTCCCTCGGCTCAGAATGAGATCAACGAGGCTCTCCTCCCACCGCCAGCCCCTCCTCCCCTGGCAAGGCAGAGTGAGCCCCAGTCTCCCTCCAAGGGCCCCTGGAGCAGGAGGTAGACCCAGAGTCCTTTCCTTACGTTCCACAGGAATGGGGACCTGCATACAAGTGAAGCTCCAGGAACCCCTGGCTTCCCCTGAGCATCCGAGGGGCAGAGACAACAAATTTTCCACCTGCAGAACCAAAGCCGTTTCCAGTGGGGAGCCTGGGCCGCCCCGCCCTTTCCTCCTACACCCACCCACCCTCCGCTCTGCTCAGCATTTGGGTCATCAAAGGGTAGGAACATTGAATTCAATATGTGAGAAATAGCAAAACAGTGAGGGGAAGCAAAGGATATCTTGCCCCCCACCCAGTCTGAGACAGGGGACAAGCCCCCGCAGATTCCACATGCCTGGAAGCTTCCAGTTACTTAAAACAAATGCACACTTAACTCTGTCAATTGTAGATGTCTGAATTCTCTATTTCAAGCTTGAGAGGAGAGAGTGTGATGTGGTAAAAGAAACATGGGATTTGGAATCACAGGGGAGTTTACTTTGGAATTTGTGTCCTGCCGTTTCCTAGCTGCATGAGTTTTAGGCAATTCCTTCGTCTTCTCTGTGCCTCAGTTTCCATCTGTAAAATGGGGATATCAGCAATAACTCCTGTCTACCGGCCTCATAGGTTTGGCATGAAATTCAAGTGAGGGGTCTGTGGGACTGTTCTGGGAAAGTGTGGCCTGTGGGTGGTGGGGTGAGGGATTGAGAGGTGTTTACCCAGGAGGTGTCACGGTGCTGTACAGGGCCCCACTTTCAGCCTGGATTCTGGTGAAGTGGTAACTGTTCTGGCTAATTGGAGCAGAACAAAAGTCTCCCCGAGCGCAGCAGAAAGAAAGCAACCGGAGAGAGCGCCATGGGGGCAGACTGCTGTGGATGCAAGGGGGAGGGGGGTGGGGGTCAGGGGGACAGACAGGGAGTCTAGAAAGGACTGGAACAGCCTCTGGCGGCATTGTCACGTCTGCAGAGGGAGGGAGGACTGGAAATGGACATCGGATATCAGTGAGAGATCCCCATCATTTTCTATTACTCCTCTGGTCTTTACAGGTTTTTTAAATTTCAGAATTACTCTCACAGATGCTTGGCACTACCTCTTTCTTTCATGACTGTCACTGAAACCCAGGTGCCCAGAAAGGCAGAAGGAATTCTGTCTGAAAGCATCTTTGATCTGCCTGTGTTTGCTGGTCATTACACAGCTAGAAGCAATGCTCAAGCCTTTGTAAAGTAGAACATACCTTCCTAAAATGAGGACTTGGTCAAATAACACGGGAGTCAAAAATGAAAGACCTGGGCTGGAATGCCAGCTCCGTCACCAGGGGAAAATTTCGTGATTCACGCAACATGAAGAGCAAAATGAAAGGCGTAACATCATCTGAATAGTTACCCCCCAAATAATTGGATAACATTCAAACACTTTTTAAAAAGTATAATTTAAGAATTAAAGGATTCTTCAGTAGGATAAAGCATACCTATTTTGAACCCAAAATCAGCATTGGTAAAGTCAGTTCAAAATTAGAGACAAAAATGAATTCTTGTTATCATCACACTGATAATTAATGAACAAGTTAACTGACAACCTACCAAGTTCCTCAAAAGATTTAGAGAAGTTCCACTTGAGCTTGTTTGGACGTTCTCGTCAGTGCAGTAAGGGAAGAGAAAATAAACTGAGGAAAAAAAGAGACAACACAACATTTGTACGGATAGTGGATTCAAAAAGATCGGTAAAAATTTATGAATTGGGCTTCCCTGGTGGCCCAGTGGTTGAGAGTCCGCTTGCCGATGCAGGGGACACGGGTTCGTGCCCCGGTCCGGGAAGATCCCACATGTCGCGGTGCGGCTGGGCCCGTGAGCCATGGCCGCTGAGCCTGCGCGTCCGGAGCCTGTGCTCCGCAACGGGAGAGGCCACAACAGTGAGAGGCGCGCGTGCCGAAAAAAAAAAAATTTATGAATTAAGTTTAAGGAGGAAGATGAATGCAGACTACACGCATAAGAATGATGGTTTTCCTGAACACTAGCAACAGCTAGAAAATGCAATGAAAACATCCATTTATAACAGAAACAAGTGATCTGACATACTTAGGAGTAAACATAATATATGCCTGACCTTTATAAAGAAAATTGCAAACTCTGTGGGATGGGGACAGGGTGAGAGGTATCGTATATTTCAAGATGAGCACACTGGCTATTGTGAAAATGTCTCATCACCTTAGGTTAATTGACAAACACAACCTACCTCAAATCAACCCCAACAGTATTTTTCTGAATGCAACAGATTCTGGAAAAACAAACCGAGGAGGATTTCAAAGGATATTCTAAAAAAGAAAAAAAAGCAAATAACAAGACTAGGCTGTTCATCATTAGAGTGCTTTATAAAATAATAATTTTAAAAATAATTAAAAATGAATGACATTGGGAAACTGGATAGCACTGAAGAATTTTAATTTAGAGCTCCCCCTTATACCAGAATAGACTACAGATGGATTAAAGTACTATCTTTAAAAAAATAGATAAGTTAGCACAAAATGAAATATTTATTTCCTTTACGAAGAAAGACCACCCTCAGCTTTGAAGCAATAGAAGAAACTGGGAAGGAAAAGACTGAATGATGACAGCAAGAACAGAATAAACACTCCTCTACCTTAAAAAATGCAACAAAATGAGAAGATGCTTGATGACAGGTAGTTTGCCCCAACTGCAATACACATAGGATAGCTACGCCACATAAAGAGTTCATTAAAATTTGTATGAGAAAAAATATTACGACTCTGCTTAAATATGTTACCTACTTATCTAATATTAAACTAGCAAAACACAGCCCCCCTCTTCAAATGCACACTTAAAACAAGCCACCATGGTGAGGTTGGGGTCAGGGTATAGGATATGGGTGGGGATGCAAACTTGGTGACCCTCAGAAGTAGTGTAGATGCCACCACTCTTTAAGAGAACAGTGTAGAAGGAGTCAAAGATATTTATGTCCTACTGCTCTATGAGTTTGCCTCTGGAAAGAAAACAATTACCCCTTTGAAGATGTTCAATGTGGCATTATTCAATAAAAATTTGGAAGTAACCTATATACCCAGTAATAGGGGAATTATTTAAATCAGGGAGAATCTATAGTATTTCATTTTATGCAGTTATTCAATTATAAAAGCTGTGTGGAAACATGAAAAATGTTCATTATGTATTGTTAAGTGGACCAAAACCCCGCTTGTACACAAAATTACACACATATTACAATTGCAGTGAAGGAAAAGTATGTGTCTCTATGAACAGGGGCCTGAAGGAGACACAGAAAAATGAAAATAGCTTTGTTAGGGTGGAGATTTTCATGTGCCTTGGTTGTTACTGTTGTTTTAATTTTTAAAAATTGGGGGACCCCTCCAAGTCTTGTGGGAGCCACATCACATGCTCTCTCCCAACCACGGCCCATTCTCTGGCTGGAGTCTGTGCCCCCGGGGACAGCCTGGATACCCAGTTCCTTAAGTCTGGGCCAGGCTTTGCTTCTGTGAAACAAGAGTGTGTCTATACCCCCTGGATGTGGACAACCAGGCCAGCAGCTTCCCACTCATGGCAGCTTTGAGGCCTGGGAGACCTGCCACCTCTGCAGCACCAGCCCCCAGGTGGTAGGACCTGGCTGTCCTACCAAATTATGACTGCAGTTCCCAAATTGACCAGCTTGGGCCTGGTGACGGGGGCTACTAGAGCATCTCAGCCATGGGGCCAGAGCCTCCAACTCTAGAGCCAGCACAGGAGCTTCTGGGGCCCAACCTAGACCTTCTGCCCCAAACTCAGCCCCCTCCAAGTCCCGGGCAGGGACAGGTAAGCAGAGCTTGTGCAGGGAGCCAGGAGTCCACGGCCCAGGGAGCCATCAGGGGGAATCAGACCACCCCCGAGAGCCAAGCTTTCTAGATCCCACCCCTCCCACCCTATGTCTGTAGGCCTGGGAGCTCCAGGCTGGGTTCTGAGACCCCGCCTTGCCCCTTCCACTCCAAGAGCTGCTTAAGCGTGTGTGCACTCCTGTGTGGTTGGATTCTTCTTATGTCGTCTCTCCTTCATGCTATGTGCATTTATCGATCGCCTCCTCTGTCCTGGTTTCTGTGGGGCCTGCCCTCTGGACCTCAACCATTAACTCAGAGCTTGTAGCCCCTGTCACTCCTTCTCCAAGACTCTGTTTATAGGGCCTGAACTTACTGTTACGAGTAATAATAAGGATAAAGGAATAACCACCAGCAGGTGGACAGCGCTTTACAGTTTACACAATGCTTCCACACACACTTAGCATCTTCTTTTAGAAGGATCATCCCAGCGCCGAGCTGACCTCAATTCTGAAATGGACTCATCCCTGGTTTCCACAAAAAAGTTTCACCCCACCTATTATGTCATGATTTTTACAGGTTTCCCGAAGATTTGAGAACCTAGGGAGAGGCCACACAGTGTGAGGCATTTTGCTGGAAATTTTGTGGTGGGCATGTCTCTTTGGCCTCCACCCTGCGTGTGATTCAAAGCCCCCTCCTTTCCAAGGAGGGCCTCTCCTGGAAGCGGGTTCTCAGGTCAGCAGCTGCGGTGGTATAGTTTGTTATCCCAGAAGCTAGGGGCTCTCATTTCATTTCTACTGTAATAATCTCTTATTGATTTTAATAAAATTGAAAAATCTCTTTGTGAATGAAAACCCTGGGGTCCCACCCACAAGTGCTGACTTGCTGCATTTCCTCCACACCGCGGACATCATGATTCATGCCTGGGCACTGCCGCGGTCGAGGGCTGATTTCCCCAGCAGAATAAATGTGAACGCTAAAAAGTCGCACATTCAAGGACCTCCCAAGGGCCCTCGGTGGTCCTGGCTGGGAGGGAGGAAAATCTCCCAAGGGGGCAGTCAGAGGCACCAGCCCAGCACAGAGGCAGTCTAGGGGAAGGAGCAGAGAACCAGGCATCACTCTACCCGTGAACTTCATGTCGCACCTTCCTTGTGATCCACTCCTGTCTTAAACGGAACTCCCCTCATCCCCCCCAAATGAGACCACCACCCATAGGGGTGCTCAGCCTGGAAACCAAGCACCATGTCACCCTCGATTCCTGTTCCTGCTCCTCGAAGGACCTGCCGTGCTCTGCACACCCACCTTGACAACCTCGCCCGGACTGTGGCCTCCGCCCAGAATTGAAACCCCCCCTGCCCACCCCTGCACACCGTTCCTCTACTCAGTTCACTCACCAGCTCCCTCTGCAAACACTTCAACCCTGGCATTCACTGCTGCCTTCCCTGTGCTCTCGTGGACCCTGTATGTACCTCTCTTTCTATTTTTGAAAGTGACATATCCCATGGACTGAGTGTCCATCACACTCTCAAGCACTTATTACTTAATCTTATAACAACCCTAGGGAGGTAGGCATTATTATGATGCCCTCTTTCACAGATAAGGTCACACGGTGAGGAAGTGGCAGAGCCTCAGCTTGAACCCTGGCAGCCTGGCTTCTGGGTCTGGGTTTGCAACCACTATGCCTCCAAGATAACCATTATCCTACTTATTTCCCTTAGACGTGAGGTCATCAAGGTCTGAGGTCACACGTCCTTCATTCTTGTATCACCAAGGGGCTGGGACACAAAGCTTCAGCAATGTGTGTGGGGTCCGTACCTCGCTTGGTGACATCCTTCCTCAAGGAGATTATTTATGATACCCACAGTTTTTTCATCCCCTTCGATGTCTAGAGGGTCTGGTGGGCTCCAATGAGCCAGGCATGGTGATTGGCCCTTGACCTACAACATTGGGTTTATCTTTGCGACATAGGAAGGGTTTGTCTTGGGAAGCCCAGAGAGGTTAGGTGAACTTGTGAAGTGCCCTGGCAGTTAAACACGGGATGGCCTGACTCCAAAGCCAGGGATCTTCCCACTGTGCCCCACGGCCTCCCAAACCCATGGTTTACATTGCTCTGCTCAGGGCTTCTTTAAAACTGCAGACTCTGACAGCAAAGGCTTTCCCTGAGACAGCCTCCGGCTCTGGGTAGGTCATCTTAAGGGAAATAAAAAGTTACTTTCATATCCCACTCATGCAGCAGGACATAATATACAGGCTGAATAAAGAAATAGGAGTCCAGGATCCAGCATTATTGTCCCAAGGCCAGCAGACAGGAGGGGGGCTGCTGTATTCTCAAAACTGGGATGTGGGTATAGACGGTCTCCAGGTGAGGCATCCTCGTGGGAGTGAATACCTCTTGGTGTGAAGGCTCAGCCCATTCCCCTTCTTGGGATCTGCCCTCCTCCCAGTATCCACAGGTATGGGCCCTGGGCAGTCCTGTCCCCTGTGGCTGCCCCAGAAGCCCAGTCATAGCTGAGGACACTAGGAGTAGACAGCTGACTTAGGCTGGGCCAGTCAGATTCTCTCCCAGGAAAGGGAATTGTGAAGAGACAATGATCAGTTTCAGCTGGACCCCTGAATGGGAAGTAATATAAACCCAGGGCTGCGGCAGAGTCAAGCTGAGAAAGAGAGTGGGGTGGGGGAGAGGGAGAGGGAGAGGATAAAAGAGGAGAGGAGAGGAGGGGAGAGAAACATCAGCAGGGCATAAGGAAGCAGAGACCATGGCCTCCGTGGTTTCAGATGAGAATTCTACTGTCTTTTGAATTTGTGTTCCCCTCCAAGTAACGCATCATTTTTCTCTGGCTGCTTTCAAGAACTTTTCTTTGCTTTTAGTTTTCAAATTCTTTATTGTGATGTATCTTGGTGTGGATTTCCTCACGTTTTTCCTGTTTAGGTTTTGCTCAACTTCTTGAGCCTAAAAGTTTGTGCCTTTTGCCAGATTTGGAAAGTTTTCAGTCATTATTTCTTCAAATAGTCTTTCAGTCCTACTCTTTCTCTCCTGTCCTTCTGGGACTCTGATAATAAAAATGCAATATCTGGTGTTCTTTTCTTATTGTCTCATAGATTCCTGAGGTTCTGTTTATTTTTCAGTCAGTCTATTTTTTTTCTCTATTGTTCAGATTGGGTGAATTTTCATCATCCATCCTCAAGTTCACTGACTGTATCAAGTGTTGAGCCCATCCAGAGAATTTTTTATTTGTTATTGTGTTTTTCAGTTCTATAATTGCCGTTTGGTTCTTTTCTATAACTTTTATTTTTTTTTTTTGCTTAGACTTTCTATCTTATTTGTTTCAAGAGAACTGGTAATTGTTTGTTGAAGCTGCTTTAAAACTCTTGTCAGATAATCCCACCTTCTCATTTGTCTCACTGTTAGCATTAGTTGATTGTCTTTTCTCATTTGAATTGTGATTTTCTTAGTTCTTGGTATGACAGGTGATATTTGATTGTATACTGGATATTTCATCTATTATGTTAGAAGACATTGGGTCATATTTAATTTTCTAATTTAGCAGGCAGTCACCCCGTTTACTTTCGTGACTTACTTTTGTGGGCTGTGGTTCTAATGGCAGTTTAATGTTAGGAGCTTTTGTTGTGTTAGTTTGGTCTGCTCAGTTTGTCTGTTGTCACTCTTGATCCCACTGGGTTTTGCTGTTGCTGCTTGAGGGGACAAGAGGGTTTTCCCAAGGTCTGACTGCTGAGTATGTCTCAGTGGAGAAGGGAGTTTTAGGCCCATGGGGACAAAGTAACTTCCTGGGCCAGATGCTTGCTGTGGTGGGGTCCTCTTTCCCATGCCCCTTGGCCACCCCAGTGGCTCTGGCTTGGAGAGGGGAGTCTCATGACCACAGGGTGAAAGAGGCTTCCTGGTCCAGGCCACTTGTTATGGTGGGGACTACTTGGCCAGTGCTGCTGGCTGCCCCAATATCTGTTGGCAGGAGAGCGGAGTCCCTGGCCTAATGGAGAAAGAGAGCACTTGTCCGGCACTTATTGTCAGCAGGGTTCCCCATTGATGCCCTCTGTGGGTGGTGCCAGGGCAACTGTGTTAGTCCTAAACACCATCACCTCTTGTTTATAGCGTCCTAAATGCCCATGTTTCCATTCTAATGGAAGCACTGTACCCTCCCTGGCTCTGAGTGTGAACTTTGAAAAAAAATAAATCAAACTCCATCACTTTCTTTCTCAAAGACCATCCCATGGCTTCCCAGACTCCATATCATGGACTACATGACCCTCCATTGTCTGGCCTCAACTCTGACCACACTCTTTCTCCTTTTTAAATCTCAGGCCCACTGACCTCCATGTAATTCCTAGCACACACCTAGAGGCCTTTGTACCTTCTATTCTCTCTCCTGAAACACGCTTACTTAGACCTTCACTTCTTTCAAGTCTCTGATCAAATGTTACCTCCTTAGAGAGCCTTTCCCTGCCCATCTTATTAAAAAGTACATTGTTCATTCCCTTTTCCCTTATTCTAAGCTTGAGTACCTGGGTTTCACTTTCAGCATATCCACTGGGAAGGAAATGTTCATTTCTCCCCTTCCCTCATTGCGTTATTCATTTCCCCTTATTTCTTTTAGAAACTGAATTCTCTCTCAAATTTAATCTGGCCACATGGCCACTCAGGTAAAGACTACATTTCTCTGACTCCCTTGCAGCTAGGTGAGCCCGTAAGGCAAAGCTTGGGCTAATGGGCTGTGTGTGGAAGTGATGTGTGCAGCTCTGGTGTATCCACTTGCCCTGGTCTTTTGCATTCTCTTTTTGCATCCCACAAACTGTAATGTAGCCATGAAGCTGAGCTAGCTTTGACCCTACAGAGAGGACTACATCCTATGGTATGGCAGAGAAACGAAGTGGGAAGATCCAGGGTTCCTGAATGATACTTGGAACAGAACTTTCCACCGACTCTGGACTACCCGCCTACCTCTGAGCTGTTATGACAGAAATAGACATCCGTTTTCTTTGGGCCACTATATGTTGATGTCTCTTTGTTACAACAGCTCATTTTATACCCTAATACAATAATTTACCATCTGTGAGAACTTGGGCAAGTTATTTAACTTCTCCATGCTCCTGTGTCTTCATTACTAAGTAGAGATAATAATAATACCTACTTTATGGTATTGTTGGGAGAGTTCAATGTATTAATACATGAATGGGGCTTGTAACAAGCTCTTAATCCATGTTGGCTGCTCTTATTTATTCATCTTCATAACTCTTATTGCTACCTGGCATTATATAATGTATGTCCTTGCTTACTTGTTTATTGACTATCTCCCTCTCTCCGTTAGAATGTAAGCTCCTTCATGCAGGGGCCAGCCTGACTTTGCCCCCAACAGTAGCCCCAGCTCTAGAACAGTGCCTGGCCCCAAGTAGAAACTCCACAAAGGTTTGTTAAATAAGTGAAAATGAATGCATACATGTATTTATTCTCTCCTTCCTTTCCTTTACTTATTAATTAATTCATTCTACTCATTCCAACTTGAAAGCATGATGCATTTTAGCTGTTCATGTAGCCATCTCATGAGGCTGGAATAAGCATACATTTCAGCTCAGTCCAGCTGAACTGAGCCATGAGGCTTCTGCCTGATCCTTAAGCACAAACTGCCGGGACCTCTCACGGATGCTTTCTTCCTTCCCTATCCACCCTGACAGCTATGCACTCACAATTTCCTCCACTGATTTCATCATGAGATAGGAGACGAGCTGCATCCCAAGGCTTCATTGCCCTGCTCCAGCCTCTCCCTGAAGAAACCATCATCTTGCCTCCTCCCAGCCTTCTTCTCCCTTTTCTCACTGTCTCCCAAGTGTCCCTGAGACAGGCACCAGAGACTCACTGGGTTCTTGGCAAAGATAAATGAGGCCTCTTCTCCTTGCTGCAACTCAGAAGAGGGGGCATCCCTGGCCTTGCCCTGCCATTGGTGCCGAGGGAGCAGGCAGACGCTGAAGGCCAGAGTGAGTTGTTCTGTCAACAAAGGTTCACGGAGCACTCACCAAATGCCACACGTTGTGCTGGGCCAAACAGACCCAGTCACTGCCTCCATGGATCCGGTTGTCTTATGGCGGAGACAGATTTACATCGAATAATCAAATACATAAACATAAGCTACACAAACTAGGGTGAGTGTTATGAGAAAAAGGTCCATGATGCTATGAGAAAAGTTAACATGGGGGTCTGATGTAATCTATGGGGTCGTGGAAGTGACATCTGAACTGAGAAGAGAAAGGGAAAATAGAATATAATTGGGGAACAGGTTGGGTGTGGAAGAGGAGAGAGCATACCAAGTAGAGGGAACAGCATGTGCAAAGGCCCTGTGGTTGGCGAAACAGAAAAGGACTGCATGGTTAGTGCACAGAGAGCAGGCTTGAGACTAGACAAATAGGCAGGGGCTAGATCATTGAAGCCTTGTTGTCCAAAGGAGGATTTTCTTCATCCTAATGATTTTGAGAAGAAGAGGGTGACATGGTCACATTTGTGTCTTGAAGGGGTCTGACTGCTGTGTGGAGAAAGGATTACAGCAAGTAAGAGTGGAGCTGTAGAGATGAGTTAGCAGGCTAATGCAGAAGCCCTGGCAAGAGATGAAGGCAGCCTAGGCTGGGGAGATGAGGGTGGAGAAAGAGAGCAGTGGGCAGAGAGTTTAGGATGTACAACCGATGAGACCCCATCCACACTCTTGGCGGGATATGGATATGGAGGGTGAAGGACAGTGCAGTGCAAAGAGCAAGGCCCAGGTTTCTGGGCCATTCTGCAGGATAGACAGGAAGTCAAGGTTTGGGAAGAAAAATCATGAGTGCAGTTTTGGATTTGCCAAGTTTGTGGCACTTTTGTGATGTGAGGTAGGCAGGTGGATATGCAAGTCTAGAGGCCAGAGGAAGAGCTGCAGATACACGTGAGGGAATTACGATCCCAAGGGCGGTGACTGAAGCTGTAACAGGAATATGATCACCTGGGGAGGGAGTGTAGTGTCAGCAGAGAAAAGTGACAGAGCAGAGATGCTAGAAGCAAGGAATGAATGCAGAACATAGAAGAATATTAGAAGAAAATACAGGGAAAAAAGTTAAAATATAATCCTGGGGGAGGAAAGCCTTCCAAGTCACAAAACCCAGAACCATAAATGAGACAGTCAGATCTGTATTCTTTAAAAAATGTAAAATCTCTGAACAAAGAAGACACAACAAAGTTAAAAGACAAGCAGTAGGCTGAAATGAAATATTTGCAATATATTCAAAAGACAAAGATAAAGATCTCTAAATTCCATAAAGAGAAGGACAATCTAAGAGCAGAATAAACGAAGGAAGGAACAGACTGGACATTGTGCTCCACGTTCTCAAAAACCAGTTATGAGTAAATCAGCAATGAAGGTGTTTTGTCCATTAATTTGGCAAAAATTAGCTGAAAGTATTGCTAGCACTGTGAGGAGAGAGACACCATATCCTGCTGGCAAAGTACGTTTGGAGGGCAATTTGGTAGAAGCTGTCAAAACTCTAACCAGGAGCGTCTCATTTAGAGTCTACATTAAAAGAAAACTCATGTGTGCATCAAAATGCGTTGAATTATAAAGAAGTTTATTGCAGTAGTTTTTAATAAAGGTTTAAAAATCTGGAAGGAATATACATCCATAAACATATTATATACAATGTGAACTATTTATGGAAAAAAAAGGTACATGTGTTTATGAATGGAGAATGGTGGTCACTAAGGGTTTGACCGTGGTTTCTCTGAGGGAGGCAGTGGGGATGGGGTATTGAAGGGAGATTTTGCACTTTGTTCTAGAAACTTCTGCATTGTTTGAATCATGCATGACACAAAGGTATTCTTGTATTAGCTGTGTAATGAAAAATTATAAAAATTATAAAAAAAGAGAAATCCCGACTTGGCTTCCATAGATAGAAGGCCAGAGGGAATGGCCAACTGCTGGCAGTCTCGGCCACCTCTGCTGTGTCCCTCTTGGCTAGGGAATGGTCCTTCTGGTGTCCTGGGCTGCTCACCCTCCGTTCCCATGTCCCTTGTCCCTGTTTGTCCAGGTGGCCAGCCACAGGGTGCTCCTTTGTGGGGCCTGTGTGGAAGGTGGCAGTCTGCTGGAGAGCCGCCATGGGGCGAAGGCCCTGGCCCCACGGTAAGTGCTCTGACCTCCTGTCTAAAAGCACGTTGACTTCCCCGTTCGTCCGCATAAACTGGCAGGATATTTTCGAATAAATCATGAGCGTGGCAGTTAAATTCTCTAAACCACACTGGAAAAAGGTTTATGGTATTTACTGTGGGGACAGGAAGATTGATTCTCACCCAGAAAATCTGCCAGATTCTTGATTTAGGGAGCTGGTGATCAGCACAGGTTAGCTCTGATTTATATTGGCTTACCTTTCCCACGGGTTCCTCTCCCACTCCAGGGGACACTTTGGGTGGGACAGCTCTGGGGCCACTACTGTCCCGCTCGTTCTTTGCAAGATGGCCCACCAGGGTGATGGATATGGGCAGAGCTCACGGCCCCGCAGCTGCCCCCCACCATGACCTCAATCCTGATCCGTGCTCTGGTGGCCCCTGCCACCTGCTGGATAAAGCCCAGCTCCTAAGCCTGGAATTGTAGGACCCCCTAGATGGAGCCCGTGCCACCTCCCATCACCCCTGCCCACCATGCACGCCCTGCTTGTGGTTTTCTCACGGTGTACCTCGTACAGAACTGTCCCTTTCCTATGGCGAGGGACGAGCATAGTAACCAGAGAACATTCCCGCCCTTGGACAGCTGAGAGTCTGGAGTAGGACACGGACTCATAATCAGTCCTGTGTGTAAGTTCCGTGATGGGGGGCCCGAGAGGGCAAGGAGGAGGCCACAAGGTCCCTGAGTCACCTTATCTCCCCTTCTTGTCCTTGTCACCTTCCTCATCATTCATATATGCTACTTCTATATTTCCTCAGTCTCGGTTTTAGCTGTAATAGCTAACTTTACATGGCTGCTGTGAAGTACCCATGTAAAAGTACTGCATCTGTCCTTGGTGACAATGCAAAGTCACACCTTGATTAATAGTTACCACTGACTGCAAACCCCTACCTGCTGGACCCCTCTGTGTCTGGGAGACCCTGTGATGCTCGCTTGTGTGTCTTAAACACTGTGCCCAGCTGTCCCTCCACTGTCTTGCCTGTGATGGCTCATGGGGCTTTTGGTGTCCACGGGCACCACTGTTTTCTACCAGGGACACCCTCAGCTACTACCTGTGCTCCACTCCAAACCCAAACCCAAGCACAGGGCAGCCCTTCACTTAATTCTCTATAGCCCAGTCTAGAAGAAACTTCAACTTCAGATAACACATTCCTAAAGGTTCTAGGTTCATAGAAGGGAAGAACATTACAAAGATGAACTTATAACTTCTGTAGAGGGGGCTGCACTCAGATGCCAGAGGCTCAACCCCTCCCTGGGGACCCTACAGACCAGTGACTGTTTCACGTCCAGTGTTCTCCACAGGACAGCGAGCAGCTCAGCTCAGAAAGAGGCTGGGATGCTTCTCTCTCCATCTACTGTCTCCCTTCCTCTTCCCCACTTCCTGCCCTGGGACCAGCTCTTTCCCAGAACGACTGACAGTGGAATATCCACTCACTTCAAGGGAAGCCCCACTCCACAGGGCATGGGAGCAGCTCAGATTTATTCATCGTAAATAACTTCATTCCAAGGACACTGACTGTCCCGTCCAGTCTTTCCTCCAGCAAGAGATGAAGCAGGTAACATCAGCATCCTCTCTCTGAAGTCAGGCTTCCTCTCCCACAAAGAACTGCCCAGAAAAGTATCCACGTTTCCCCAGGAACGAGCACCACTTTGCAGCAGAGTTCATACAGAAGCAAAAAGTATTTATTATAACTTCTGCCCCTCCCCCCTAATGGGGAGGGGGCAAGGAAGTCTCAGCTGACAAACAGAACCCTTAAATTCTTAGGTTAAAAGATGTGTATTCAGCTTACTGGCGATTTCATGATTTTCCCCAAGAACAACCAGCGAGTATTTGTGTACCTAAAAGGCACATCACGGTGATTTTCCTAAAATAAGGGACAAGTTTACTCCTTAAAGATGAATGCAAGATTCTTGGGAGCAAATATCAAGATGCTGCAACTTTTTCAACACCAGGGCTCCCCTGCTTCCCAGCTCAATGTGCTAAGTTTTCATGAATCTGAGTATCCAGTGGCAGGAAGCAGACTCCTCCCTCCATTACATCTGAGCCACCTGGAGAATTACAGACTCCAGGGAGGTAGAACCCTGGAATTACCCAGTCTATCCCTGGGAATCGGGAGACCTCCTATGAACAGATCAGATGCCCTCTCAGGTTTGGCTGACATGCCTTTCACAATAGGGAACTCCCTCCCTCCCAGACTGGTCCATCCCTGGCCAGCTCTGATGGTGGCATTGCCTTCCTCAACTTCTGCAGTTGGCTCAGTCCCAGCCCCTGGGGCTACATAGAAATCAACTGCTCTTCCTGGGATATGACCCCATTGATATGCCCACAGAGCACATATCCTTTGATCTGATCTTCTCCAGGCTGAGGCTGAGTGTCCCGATTTCCATCCCCACCTTCCCTCGCGCCAGCCCCCGAAGCCTAGGTCCACGGTTTTCTGTTCTATGAGGTCTTCAGCTCTTTCCCCACTCTGGCCCTCTCCTGGGGACATGGCCCATCTGCTGGCTCGTCCCCATCACCTGCCCAGTGGGGGCAAGGCTGCTGCCCCAGTTCTGGCGAATACACTTGAAATTCAGGCAACCTTATTTCTCATTTGCAATTTCTGGCACTGGTGTTATGGGCTGGCTCCGACAGACCTGAGAAGTGACCGACACAGCTGTAAGCATCACGACACATTTGCACTCATGCCTTTGAGTATCTAAGTACAATTCACCTTGTCTAAATGGAAGCAGAGTGCTTTGTCGGGGAGGAAACCTTTTCCCTTCTTCCCTTCTTGCTTCTTTGGCTGGTCTAATGGTGAAATTGACCTAAGACAGATGAACAGGAGAAAAAACAAATTCCATTTCATATGTATGGGACCCCCAAAGATATGAGACTCAAAGAGGTGACCAAAGCAGACAGCTTTTATGCCCTTTAGACAAAGAAACAATACATCTGTGAAGAATTGACAAGACAAAGGGGTTTGGGCTTGGGGTAGCTAATTAGTGAAGAAGTAACAAGGTTTGTTTAGTAGCCTTCTTAGCCATGAATTCTCCATCTCTGGTGATTAGGATGTCTCTCTCCTTCCTGGTACAGGGAAGTTACCTTGCACACAGGAGATTTATTTCCCGCTTCCAGGGGGATAAAGGAAGGTCAGAGTGTCCTTTCTGCACCTGCCGTTTCTTAAGTATAATTCAAAATAGTCAGTATGCCAAATGTGGCATATTGGGGACCATATAGTGTTCCCACTGCCAGTGCTTTTGTGGGGAAGCCAACCAATTTACCAAGGACCAATTTATATGATCGATTTGGCCAATGACCAGTTTGCAAACTATTTTTTTAAATTGAGTTTTGCTCCAGCGATTTTGACCTTTTTTGGCATTTGAGTCTGAGTTGCTTGCAGGTGTTGAGGTTGGGAGGGAGCTTCCCCTGGCACACAGCTCTCCTGGGAGCAGAGAGGCATCCTCTCGTGTCTCAGCAGAGACCTGTCAGTTCAGTCGCCTATGGCCTTCACTCCAGTCAGGCTATGACAACCGGACCTGGCTACAGAGCTGTGAGCAAAGGTCACCGCAGCTACGGTGGCACAGAAACCAGAGGGAGGCAGATGCAGGGGAAGACCTGGGACAGGTGTCTCTTCCTGAGATAGATCTGGGCAAGAGCCAGGAGACAACAAAAAAGGAATAAGAACTTCTAAGGTGAGCCAATAGGAAAAGAGTAAAGATTTTCTGAAACTTAAAAAAAGTAGTTCTTGAACTTCAAACTGTATACATGAATTAGAAAATGGTCTCTTTTGAGAATTATAACCATAATGGCTTACAAGATCAAGTGTAGAAGTATCTCAAAACACAGAGCATCGATACAAAGAGAAATCAGGGAGAGAGAAAGAGGGGGAAATTTATAACTGGCAAAGAGAGCTTGGGTGCACTGGGATGGGGCGGAGTAATCATCGATCTCTTAATATAGCAACAGAAGAATATGGAGTGTTTTGTGCATGTGATGATTAAGAGTCATCATTAATAGAATGAAAATCAAGAGAGAATTGTCAAAATAATGGAGGGGGGAGATAGGAATAAGTATTTACTTGACAAAGCCAGATAAATTAAGGAAAAGGAAAAAGAAAACAGCAAGGTAAACAGTAACCATAATGTAAGAGGGAAGAAATGAGACAAGTGTCAGTTGTTTCCATGAGAGTGGATTGGCTGAGTTCCCTGATTCAAAGGTAGAAATGGCAGATTGTGTCCAGAAACCAAGCTTGGCTTTATATGGCTTAAAGAATCTCACCTGGGCTTCGCTGGTGGTGCAATGGTTGAGAGTCCGCCTGCCGATGCAGGGGACGCCGGTTCATGCCCTGGTCCAGGAAGATCCCCCATGCCGCGGAGCGGCTGGGCCCATGAGCCATGGCTGCTGAGCCTGTGTGTCCGGAGCCTGTGCTCTGGAACGGGAGAGGCCACAACAGTGAGAGGCCCGTGTACCGCAAAAAAAAAAAAAAAGAAAGAAAGAAAGAAAGAAAAAAAGAATCTCACCTAAAATAAAGTGATTAAGAAAGGTCAAAAATTAAGTGGTGGGCAAAAAGGCACCAAGAAAATGCCTCACCCCTAACAACAACCAGCCACAACAAGAAATGGGGGCAACAGTAATATCGAAGTGGAATTGAAGGTAGAAGATGTTACATGGGATCAAGAGCATGATGAAACAGAAGCAGAATGAATAATAGCAATAAGTATCGTTCATGGAACCCTTGCTGCAGCCCAGTAAGGTAGGTACATCATTATCCCCATTTTACAGATGTACAAACTGAGACTTAGAGAGTTTAAACAGCTGGCCTAAGGTCTCAAAGTTGGAAGCCATGCTCTTAACCAGAACCCCTCTTTGCCCCTCACTTCACTGGAGCAAGACACGACCTTTTCCCCAGGGCCAGCACCTGATGTGGAGCCAACCCCGCTGATATCATGTGGTCTTTGGGTGACCCATTTTAACATTTTTAACAATTTCCAAAATATTGCCAATTGATTTGTTTTCAATGGAACGATTCCATCTCATTCATCACGGCCACTCTGCTGCCTACATCTTTTATTCTCGGATAAAATCTCTTCTAAACTCGCTCGGGCCCTGCCTTCATAAAGACACGTTAATTAAACCTTGCCGGCCAGAATCAATGACTTTTCCTCCACGTGGGACTCATGAGTGCCTCTAGCCCTATTGCGATTTCTGCACATCAAAACAGTGGCAAGGCAGTAGAGGTTCAATGTGGTTCAAATAATCTGGTTCATATGGGTTGGCATCAAGGTAATTATAAAGTAATTCAATTAACTAAAAGTAAAACGTAATTAAAGTGAAAAAGATTTTGCAGCAGTCTCTCCTCAATAGCTCAGCTTAGCCGAGATGATATATTAGACCAGACTTCTGCTTCTGCTACTAGAGGGTGAGGCAGAAATAAACTCAGCTTTCTCTACTTTCAGTGGCAATTCATACTTCAGATTTCATCCCATCCAATACTTGTGACATATAAGATGTGTTGTCCCACATAAGCCATAGCCATTATGACAGAAGGAAGGGGTGGAGACTCCATAACACCATCTTATTGCAGATTTAAGAAACAACAGCAGTGTAAATAATATTTAATGTGTCTACTTGACATCTAATTATCTTGATACTGAATTACCAGTAAAACCTGAAAGATTATAAATATCCGATGTTGATAAGGAAGTCGTTATCACTCAGCAGTTACTTATAACTTGTACCAATTTCAGTTAATAACATGACAATGAAATTTATTTCCTATGAAAACTTCGGCCCTCTTCTAACAATTAATTGATATCTAATTCAGCAAGGTTACCTTGTTGAATTCCTATTAGGGCGTGTGTAGGAAGATAAAGTTGGAGTACGGGGAACTCCAATTCCAGGAAACTCCAGCTGCATTTCTGGTTTTCCTGTATCCTGGGGTCCTTTGGGGAGGTATACCTATCCTAAGGTTGGAAGTACATGATGAATTACTGAATATGAGATAATCACTTGAGGAGCTTCTAAAAATTCTCATGCCCAGGCCACTCCCGCCCTCCCCAAACAAAACAAAACAAAGCAAATCAGACTCTCTGGGAGTGAAACCGCAGGGCTCAGTGGTTTGTTTGTTTTTTTTTTTAAATCTTTATTGGAGTATAATTGCTTTACAATGGTGTGTTAGTTTCTGCTTTATAACAAAGTAAATCAGTTATACATATACATATGTTCCCATATCTCTTCCCTCTTGCATCTCCCTCCCTCCCACCCTCCCCATCCCACCCCTCTAGGTGGTCACAAAGCACCGAGCTGATCTCCCTGTGCTATGCGGCTGCTTCCCACTAGCTATCTGTTTTACGTTTGGTAGTGTATATATGTCCATGCCACTCTCTCACCCCGTCACAGCTCACCCCTCCCCCTCCCCATATCCCCAAGTCCATTCTCTAGTAGGTCTGTGTCTTTATTCCCGTCTTACCCCTAGGTTCTTCATGACATTTTTTTTTTCTTAGATTCCATATATATGTGTTAGCATATGGTATTTGTCTTTCTCTTTCTGACTTACTTCACTCTGTATGACAGTCTCTAGGTCCATCCACCTCACTACAAATAACTCAATTTCGTTTCTTTTTATGGCTGAGTAATATTCCATCGTATACACATACCGTATCTTCTTTATCCATTCGTCTGTCGATGGACACTTAGGTTGCTTCCATGTCCTGGTGATTGTAAATAGAGCTGCAGTGAACAGTGTGGTACATGACTCTTTTTGAATTATGGTTTTCTCAGGGTATATGCCCAGTAGTGGGATGGGCTCAGTGTTTTTTAAACTCCCGGAGTGATTCCAGTGTGCATCCATCCAGACTAAGAGCCGAGGTGAATCAGACTTGAGGTACAAGGTGGATTGTGGGCATGGGTGATGGGTCCCCTGTCCTGTCCCTTAAAGGCTGCTGGTCAGCCATGAGCTCTAGCCCAGTGTGGCCGCGGGACACCTGGACGAGGCTCCTGCAGTGCAGTTCTGTCCAGTCCTTCCTCACCCCACTGGCTCCACCCAGCTTTTTTTTTTTTTTTTTTTTTTTTGCGGTACGCGGGCCTCTCACTGTTGTGGCCTCTCCCGTTGCAGAGCACAGGCTCCGGACATGCAGGCACAGCGGCCATGGCTCACGGGCCCAGCCGCTCCGTGGCATGTGGAATCTTCCCGGACCGGGGCACGAACCCATGTCGCCTGCATTGGTAGGTGGACTCTCAACCACTGCGCCACCAGGGAAGCCCCTCAGTTTCTTCATCTGTAAAATGGGAATAGTCATCTGCTTACCTCATAGAGTTGTACAGGATGGTAATGAAATAAGGATATGCAAAGCACTTATGCCAGTGCCTGGCTCATTTTTACTAGTCAATAAATGGTACCTATTATTATTCCTGTTAGTGGACATGCCTGGACACGTGCATATATGTTGTGTGCTTATCTGTGCACACAACTTATATTGGTGTGTCTGTGAGTATCTGTGCAGGAGTGGGAAGCGTGAGTCATGTGTCTGTGTGTGTCCAGGAGGGAGTTAGGGGAGGCCGTGGATTCGTGAGTTCAGGCGTGAATCCTCCCTCCTCTAGGCCATCATTACAGCCTTCTCCTCCTCCACAGACTGCATGGGTATTGATTTTTTTGAACAGTTACTAAACTACATTTACTGACTCATTCAGTCTTTATCATACCCAATAGCACAGTGCCTTCTGGAAATCACATCGCCCTGGTTCCTTCATGGCTTCTGTAAATCAAGTTTATTTTACCACTGAAAATGTCAGAAGGACTCGGCCAAAGGAGATTGAGGACTTTCTGGGGTGGCAGGACCCTGAAGCTGGCTGGCTCTCAGGTTGCAGTGAAGGAAGCTAAAGCTTCCCCCTTTCCACGTGGATACACTTTCTGTGAATTCCCTAAAGATGGGAGGGAGTCAGAGCATCACCCGAGAGAACAGATGCCTTGGACCTGTCCGGAGTGGGCCTACGTGGGAGGAGGGAATTAGCAGAGGCCTTTGGGGATCGACTTGGCATCATCAGGATGACTTCCTGGAGCCCTGTCTGTGCTGCTCTGTGCTGGGGGTTTGGGGGGTAAGAGGAGTGTCAGCATCCTTGCCCTCAGAGAGGTCACAGATGAGAGCAGTAGAGGCCCAAGCCTGCCCCCTGGCTCCAGGTATGTCTCTCCAGACCAGGTTTGCACATAATGATGTGAGGACAGGATTCACAGGGTAGATTTTGGGGTCAGACTGCTCTGGGGTTGCCTTGAGTCCCAGACCTGCCACTCAGCAGCTGTGCAGCCTTGGTTAGGTTGCTTAACTTCTCTGGGAGTCTCAGCTGCAAAACTGGGATCAGGGCACCTCACACTGGAAGTTGGCCCCCACTTCCAGGGTCTCAGTTATATATGTTTAGTCTGTATTTGAGTCTAGACCTAATCAGGGGACTCAGGCATCTTTATAAGAAGATCATAGTTGTACTAGGCCACATGTCTCAGGTGCCAGGGGGAGTCCCCACTACCCGGAACCATGAGGCATCCCAGTTAGAGGCTGTTGGAAAGGACTTTTAAGAGGATTTGGACAGGGTTCAAGGACGTAGAGCTTTGTTCTGGGTTGGATGCTGTCAGGAAGTGAAGATAATTCTGGGTTTGTTTGGTATCTTTTTTTTTTTTGTAGCGGGGGTATGCGGGCCTCTCACTGTTGTGGCCTCTCCCGTTGCGGAGCACAGGCTCCGGACACACAGGCTCAGCGGCCATGGCTCACGGGCCCAGCCGCTCCGCGGCATGTGGGATCCTCCCAGACCAGGGCACGAACCCGTGTCCCCTGCATCAGCAGGTGGACTCCCAACCACTGCGCCACCAGGGAAGCCCTGTTTGGTATCTTGATAATTCTTTTCTCTAAGGTGAGAGGAAGAGAGAGAGCAACGGCAGTCACACACATTAGCTGGGATCGGGGGATATTTGGTGATTTTCGTGGTCTGGTTAATGTTCCTGTGTTGTCTGTGTTCTGACATGATTATAAGGAGTTTTGGTTTTGTCTTGAAGTCGCACAGTCTCCTTGTCTATTGTTGATGTCCTGTGAAATTGTTGAAGAGGAGAACACCAGGGGAGCCTCCCTGGGGGTAACTGAGACTGTTTCATCTCCAGACCCCTAGTCTGGGAACGGGGACCGACCCCATCACTAGTGAATATCCTCAGTTCACAAACTTGGCTGTGCAAACAAAAGAAACTTAATTTTTCTAAAACTCAACCTCATTTCTCTTTCAAACCTTCATTCAGCTGGGGAGTGGGAACTTGGTCAGTTTCTTCCTGCCTTTTGCTGTGGTTACATCTCTACTTTCAGGAGGGCTGACACAGAGGTGGAGCAGGGCTGACAATTTGAAATGAAAATTCTAAGTGTTATCGTCTAGGTGGGGAGAGAGACAGTGGACAGCTAGAGGGAATAAAGGTGCTAAAGCTTTGTCTCAGTCGAGCAGAGGGATGTATTTGCGGATTAATGTTAGGAGTTGCTGAAATATAATAATTTAAAGATACAGAAGCTAAAAATAGAATATATGACCTCCAATCCAGTAGAGGAGAAATCTCTACAATAACAACAAAAAACTTGGTCGAGCCAATGGAAACTGGGAAAGGAAAATAAAGAAAAAAGAAGAGGTTGGGAAAATAGAAAACAAAATAAGACAGCAGAAATAAGTGTAAATGTATCATCAATTACAGTAATTATGAGCATATTAAACTAATCAATTAAGAGATTCTTAAATTTGGTTTTTAAAAAGCCAGCTGCATGCTATTTAAGAGCAAAATGGCTAAAACCAAAAGATATCAAAATATTAAAAATAAAGAGATAAAACAATAAAAGAAATTACTATCAGATAAAATTGAACTCAAGGTGAAAGGTATTAAAAGTATCAAGGACAGGCATTTCATGCTGTGATTCCAACATTAGTCCTGAAAGATATAAAGCAAAATCTGAAATAATTTACAGGGGAAGGTTGACAAAACAACAAGCATAGTGAGTGAATTTAGCACATCTTTCTCAGAAGCTGATAGATTAAAAACCATGTATGCTCATGTATGTATATAAATGTAAATGTAAACAAACAGCGAATACATGTGGAAAAAGGCTATGTATTAGACCACAAAAGAAGTCTCCATAAATTTCAAAAAATCTTCATTATCAACAGATCCTCTATCCAGCATGCAATAAAATTAGTAATCAACAACAAAGAGATGATCTGTGTATATGTTTGGAAACTAAAAACACAATTCTAAGTTATCCAGGGGTTCAAAAGAAATTTACAACAGAAATTAAGAAGTATTTTGAATTGAAAATAAGGAAGACACTACATAATCAAGCTTGTCTGATGTAGTTTAACTGATTCTTAGAGGGATGATTTATACTCTTGAATGCATTTATTAGGAAATTAGAACAGCTGCACATAACTTACAACCCAAGCAATCAACTCAAGAATCTAGAAAGAGAATAAGGGAAACTAGAAAGAAGGAAATAATAAAGGTAATGATAAAAGTGAATAAACGATAAAGCAAATAGAACATTCACAAAAATAAAGACATCAACAAACTAAAAGTGAGTTGCTCGAAAAGGTCGATACTTTAACAAACGTCGTCAAGACTGACCCAGAAAATAAGAAGGCATAAATGAACAACATTCTGAATGAAAAGAGGAAAAGGTGCACAGATAGATATTTTGAGCTTGGAAGAACACCGCGAACCACCATGTACGAGTCGGAGGGAAATACTGGAGGATGCTTCTTTTTTTTGTTTGTTTTTTTGTTTTTTTGTTTTGCAGTACGCAGGCCTCTCACTGTTGTGGCCTCTCCTGTTGCGGAGCACAGGCTCCGGACGTGCAGGCTCAGTGGCCATGGCTCACGGGCCTAGCCGCTCCGCGGCATGTGGGATCTTCCCGGACCGGGGCACGAACCCGTGTCCCCTGCATCGGCAGGCGGACTCTCAACCACTGTGCCACCAGGGAAGCCCTGGAGGATGCTTCTTGATGCCACTTACATTCCCACAGTGCAGGGCACAGAACCTGGGACAGTGCAGGCTCTTAGAGACTGGCAGAGATTGCAGAGATGAATGAAAACCTGGAGAAGAACATGTCATTATGTTAAGACTCTTTTTACTAAATTTTGAGAAATGGCATTCGACCAGGCGGCGTTTGTTCTGATGTGATTCATGGAGCCCGGGGAAGTTTTGATGGGAGAAGAAGTGGTCAGAAGTCAGAGAGCAAAACATTTCCCAGGGCTGAAGCAGGTGATTGTCAGATGAAGAAGCTGGAGAAGGGAATCCACCAATGAGGATCCAGCATTCGCCAAGGCAAAGAGGTCGGTACGGCGGCTGTTGGCCTCTTACTAGCTGTGCAACTTGGAGCAAGCCTCTTAACCAATCTGAGTCCACATTTCCTCATCTTCAAGCTGAGGAGCATCACTGTGCCTACCTCATAAACTGCAAAGAGGAAATAAGATAACGGATGTAAAGCTCCTGGTCCAGGGCTTGTCAGAGAGTTAGCACTCAATAAATGCAAGTGGGGGTGGTGAGGACGGTGACAGTTATCAGGATTAATTACAGCAGGACGGCAGCGCACGATGATGGGGTGGAAGAGGAAGGTTGGAAGATGAAGGTGAATGGCAGGGTCGAGTCAGCTTGGGAAGAGCCTTAAATGTCACCCCAAAAAGTGGACTTCATCCTAGCCATGCCAAGGAGACATCAAAGGCCTTTGAGTGGGGACTTGCTGAATAAAATGGGGCATCATCTAGTCAAAGGGAGGGGTGTGTGAGGGTCAACCCTGGGGGAGGGACAATCCCCAGGGAAGAAAACGTTTGTAGGTCCTGATCTCCCACTATGTCATGGGTCTTACTACCACCTGAAATCTTTCCTTTTTTTTTGGCTACATTAAGCCCTTTTTAATTTGCCCTTGTTGTATGGCATCAGAGCTCTGTGTGTGTGTGCTTGTGCACATGTGTACATATATGTGTTTAAATACTGGAAGCCACTTCAAGCAGAAGGGTAGTTTTACACAAATTCACTCCATGACCGTGTTTATGAGCATCCATCTGTTTTCTCTAAACAGCAACTTGGGTGGAAGAATATTTATCTAACTGGGCTAATTAGAAGAGCTATCTCCCTGCTTGGATGGAAAGCTCAGATGGGAGCAAATCTGGTATTCTCCAGACACGTACACTGTGGAATTGGCTGGCCTTGCTGCTCAAAAAAGCTTCAAAGGAAGTAGCTGCTGTGTTTAATTTCCCTATCGCTCTACCTCCTGAGCACACTGCCTGCTCAGAGGATGCAGAGAACGCCAGTCTTGATGAGTCTTAATAAAATGGGCTACAGGAAGTCAGTCTCCTGTCGAGTGAGACCTGCCTGCTTCTTTATGTTAAAATAACTTTTTGTGTTAAAAAAACCTAATTCTTAGACAAATACAAGGGCTGGTTGACGCGTCAGTGTCACTGAGCCCCTGACCCACATCTTTATCCGTATTCCGGACCTCACTGGCCTCCACATTCACACCTGGAGCTGCTCCAAGGAGGTCACCCCCTTCCTCTTCCATCCATGCTTGGTCAGGTAGGGGCTGAGCCAATACAACAGGCATTTATGAAACACATACTACAGTCCAGTTCCTATGCAGAGCATGAATAATCCATTGATGGATGAGATGTATTCTTAGCCCTCAGGTGTCTGGAGAAGAAGGTGGGTAGACCAGATGTCAGTAGAGTGTGATGAGCACTCTGGCTGGGGGATGCGGGAAGGGCAGTGGGAACTGGTGGCCTATTGGCCGATCTCGAATGGCCTTGGCTGGGGCACTAGGGTGACTTGGCTCTCCTTCATGTGACTCTTTTTTTTTTTTTTTTTCTGTACGTGGGCCTCTCACTGTCGTGGCCTCTCCCGTTGCGGAGCACAGGCTCCGGACGCGCAGGCTCAGCGGCCATGGCTCATGGGCCCAGCCGCTCCGCGGCATGTGGGATCTTCCCGGACCGGGGCACGAACCCGTGTCCCCTGCATCGGCAGGCGGGCTCTCCACCACTGCGCCAGCAGGGAAGCCCTTTCATGTGACTCTTATCCTCTGTAGCCAAGTCCAGGCACGCTCTCTCGGTCATGGTGGAGGAGCAAGAGAGAGGGCAGCACCTGCAAGGTCGGCAGAGACCTAGGTTTGGAAGAGGCATGTCGTTCGTGCTGCAGTCTACCGAACACAGCACGTCACAAGGCTTGTCCGGATCCAGTGGGGCAAAGAGACTCACCCCCTGTATGGAGAGGAACTGCAAAAGGCATGGATACGGGAGGGGTAAGAAACAGGCGGAACGGCAGGATTGTTATCACTGTCACCACCATCACGAACTCTGGCATCATTGTCACCAATGACAATGAAGCACCCTGTCCTCCGTCTCGAACCCTCCGTCCATGTGGCGTTCATCCTACGCCCCAGCGAGTTCTTCTTCTCGGGTGGGTGTGAACACATCTCACCAGCTCTACACCCAGAATCGAATGTCAGGGATGAACCATTTCCTTGAGAGAAGAAGGAAAGACGTCCCTTTCGCTTTCTACAGGAAGAAACTGGAATCCAGAGAGGTCAGCTCATCTGGCGAAGGTCACACAGCTGGGCTGGTGGGGAGGACCAGCCCCTTTCCCTACCCCAGTTTTGGGTGACAGATATGTACCTCGACAGCATCAGCAAAAATGGCTGGTTTGTCCTTTGCTTTCTTCCCGTGCACAGAGCCGAAGCCTTACTCACACAGAGTATCTTCCAGGATCGGGGCTGCTCAGCCCCCTTGGATCCGGAGGCTGCCCGCCTCACCCTTAACGCTTAACTAAAATGAAGATGAAGTGCTCTCTGTGACAGGTCACGCTCCGTGGCAGTCACTGTGCCAGGGACCCAGCGGGGCCGCCGATGTTGAGAATTCTTCTCCAGCTTCTGCCCCAGCAGCAGTTTCCTCCGGGAGCCTCATTTATAATTCCTTTGGTAATTAAAACAACAGATGTTATCATTAAGAGGCTTCTCATTAAATCACAGATAACTTAAGCTTCAGGCGGGTCCTCACTAAACAGTGTCATCGAGTCACCTTTGGAGGAAATAATAAGCATGTGAAAGGGGAGGTCTCAGCCAGCTCGGAAGATGCCCAGGGCTGCCAGGCGGTGGGTGTGTGCCCGGTGCTGACAGATACATCAGGAAAGGGGCTGCCGAGGACCCTGAGTGAAGGAACACGCGATGCGAGGGTGGAGTGTGTCCCAAAAGGGGCTGCGGTGGAGGAAACAGTCCAGCCGGAAGAGCCCTGGGGTAGCTGGTCTTGCTCCTTATTGGTATTTAGGGACCATGGCTGCAGGGAGTTCCCAAGACCACTGAGTCCCCGAGAACTGGGAAAGGGGGCCGAGCTTGCTGAGCACCCAGGACACTTGGCTCTCATCCTGGCTGGGCCACTCGCGCCTTAAGCAAGCCCCGTCTCTGAGCCACGGTCCCCTCGTTTGGGAAATGGGCAGAGTGACACGGAGCCCTGAGCTGCGGGGGCGGGAAATGTTTGTAAATCCTCTCACTTGGTGTCTGGGACCCAGGCACCTGGGCGTGTGAACCGTCTGGGCTGCTGCGATGCGTTTCTGAAAGGCCCCCCATCCAGGAGCTGCCTGAACACAGCTGTGGCTGATGGCTGAGTTCGGGCCCACGTCCCAGCGGGGATCTATCTAGGAGCTGCCTGGGGGGGTCTCTCAGGAGTGTGTGTGTGTGTGTGTGTGTGTGTGTTAGACTCAATCCTGAACAAAGGGGCCGTGCCACTGTCTCCAGCCCCACTCCCGCTCACCATGCTGGCCCTGCCCCCAGATGGAGGAGCTCTAGACAGCTCAGGGCAGTAATAACGCATTTTTATCGACAGTGCCTGACCTGGAGACCCTTCACTGCGGTGCCGGTGCCGGAGAGGGTGAGGCCCTGCCAGCCACTGGGACTTGGCCCCCCGACCCCTCCCCTCTTCCCAGCCCCTGGCCTCAGGCTGCTCTTGTTCTCTTCCTCAGCCTGTCTCCTCAGCTGTAAACAGAGGGCGATGATGCCCCTGCACAAGTTGCCTTGAGCACTAAAGGATAAAACGGTGAAAGCAAATGCTCCTGCAGCGCTCACTGCATGCAGAGACTTTCCAGAGCCTCGCCTACATCCGTTCATTGAATCCTCATAACAGCCCTAGGGGAGGGTGGGTGGAAGAGTGAAGAGATGGCTGAGTAGGAGCCTGGGGATGGGGGCTGGGTGGGCTTTGGTCAGGTTAGTGGGGGCCAGACGGCGGCAGGGCCCTGCAGGATGCTGCCGGAGCCTCTGTGTGCCCCAATGGTCAACACTGACCCCTGGGCCCCAGCACCCTCTTGAGCCTTCCCAGCTGTCTCCAAGGCCCTCCTCAGGGCAGCCCAGGCCTGCATGCCCCAGGCAGGCAGGTGCAGAGGCAGCCAGTACTCCTCCTCCAGGGGGCCTGAGCCAGGCCAGGGTGTCCGTCCCACTAGCTCAGAGCAGCGCCAGGTCAGGCCGGAAGGAAACCAAGGGCACAACCTCAAACGCCAGAGCAGGCAAGGGGCAAGGGGAGAATACATCAGAGCCATCCCATCGTGCTTGTTCACTGTACATCCCCAGCCTAGCACTGCACCCAGCAAACAGAAGACACCCCATCAATATTGGATGGATGGATGGATGGATGGACGGAATGATGGGTGGGCCCTAGGGTTACCGTTTCTTGAGTACCTACTACCTGCTGGACTCTGCATGTGTCTCTTACCTGTTTCTTAACAGCACACCTGCAATGTTGACTTTATTATTCCCATTTTATAGACAGAAAAGTGCAGTTACGTGACTTGCCTAAGAGCACGTTCCCAGAGAGTGGCAGCACTGGCATTTGAACCCTGAGACAAGTAACTCCAGGACTGTGTCCTTCCCAGTAGGCCACACCGCTCTTGCAAGACCAGAGCTAAGACGGATTCACCAGCCCGGTCTAGTTGAATTCTGGCCTTCCCTGTGTGTCCCCGTGATGCAGCCAACCGGCACCCATATGTCCTCTGTGCCAGGCCCCAAGCTGAGCACCAGGAACACAGAGATGACCATGACCATGGTCTCTGCCCTGGAAGAGTCTGTGGTCTGGAGTTGAGAGGTACTGGCCACACAGAGGGGAGTTCTGGGCTTGGGGGTTGTCCAGGAGCCAGGGAAGCCCAAAGGAGGGACAAACCGACTCCCCCTGGCACCTTCCCGAGGCTTTGGTATTTGAACTAGGTTTCGAAGGCAAAGTTAGGAGTCAGACAGGTAAAGGAAAGAGGGGAAGAGTCACTCCAGGTAAAAGGAGATTTGAATAGGGTCCAAACTGGCATTTTGGAGTACAATTCAGAAATAGGTATCAGAAGCCTTAAACTATTCATAATTGATAATATCACTTTAGGGTTTGAATAAGAAAGTAATCTGAGGGCTTCCCTGATGGTGCAGTGGTTGAGAGTCTGCCTGCCGATGCAGGGGACACGGGTTCGTGCTCCGGTCCGGGAAGATCCCACATGCCGCAGAGCGTCTGGGCCCGTGAGCCATGGCCGCTGAGCCTGCGCGTCCGGAGCCTGTGCTCCGCAACGGGAGGGGCCACAGCAGTGAGAGGCCCGCGTACCGCAAAAAAAAAAAAAGAAAGAAAGAAAGTAATCTGAGATCTAAATAAAGACTTCCACACCACATCAAAGAAGCATGAAGAAAACTTTAAGTGCAGGTTGTTTGCTGGTGGCAGCGATGGGGTGGGGTGACAGGGACAGGAGATGAGGCAGGAAGGGGAAGTGGAGGCCAAGCTAGGAAGGGCTTTGATTGTCAGGTCAGGAGACGAGGGGCCGTCAGAGGTTTAGAGCTGAGGAATGCTCTTCTCGGCTGTGCAGTAAGGAAGCCCAATCAGCATTAGAAGATAAAGATGGCCAGAGGCGGGGACCGATGCCTACATCCGGAGGATTCCAGCTATTCTTATGAACCTCAGAATTATAGCAGATTGGAATGAAATGACTCTTGGAGACCGTCGCCAGCCCACTGGTTGCAGAGATGGTAACTCGAGGGCCAGAGAGGAGTAGCAACAGGCTCGAGATCACACAGCAAGTCGTTAGCCTACCAGGACTTGAAGCAGCAGTTAGGGGAGAAGTGGGTATTCTTCCTGTCTGTCTTTTGTGACTCTGGGTGGTAAGCAGAAAACAAGTCGGTGGCATCAGGAATTGTGGAATCCCGGCATGTCCGAGAAGTTTGTGTAAAATGATGCTCGTAATAAATTTTTCCCCTCTGAGGACAATGAAGTACAAAAGGAGGGGGCGAGTGCTTGACAAGGGCTCTGATTAAAGCCAAATACAGCGAGTGCTTGACAAGGGCTCTGATTAAAGCCAAATACAGCCGTTTTCAACAATAAAGGCTGCTGGCACCACCGAGAAAAGAGTGACACAAAAGGCAACAGCTCCAGGCCAGGCTGGGAGAGAAGCGGGGTCCCAGTGACTGAGTCAGAGGCTGAGCTGGAGGCCGGGAAGCAACCTGTGGTTGCAGGTCTCGTATCTCCCGACCCCCACCCTGTCCTTCAAAGGGAAATTCTGCCCATCGCCCCCAGGATCCCCCATCCCACACCGGGCCTGCACCCCTGCTCTCCTCTTGGCAGGGGCTCCCCTGGCATCCTACATACTAGAAAGGGTGATTGTATGGCATAGATTGTGATCAAGGAATTTTTTGCTGTATAAAATGTTAAAAAAGCAACCCATTGAATTACCTTGCAGTGGTATATCTTTGATTCTGTTTATTAGACTGGCTTCAGCACTGTGCCATTTAAAAATAAAGAAGTAACCTAAACTTATATAAAGCCAGAATTGCATTTAAAAATTTACAGCCTGAAGCCCAAACACCCTCCTCTGAAACTTTCCTCCAGTCTCCAGTCCCAGCTCCTAAAAGGCCTGGCCCATGTACCACCTCCTCCCTGAGGCCTTCTTGGATTGCACCAGTCTGCACTGCTGTCCCTGGACCAAGCCTGCACAGCCTCTTTAGGCTCTCCCAAAGGATGGATCTTCATTCCCTTCCCCTCTTGGCTGTGTTCCCTGAGCAGACCCCTGCCTACCGCCCCTCAGAGATCAGAGCTGAGCAAGAGACAGGATCCCACAGCCCAGACTCCTAGGTGCTCACATCTTCCCTGGAGATGCCACTTGGGATGTGGGTAAGCGGAGGCTCTGGCTGACCCCTTTTTGTATGCGCACAGTCTCTCCTCACGCTCACCCAGCTGCTCACAGCCTGTTTTTTATGGCTTGTGCTTTGTCAGTGCATGTGTTGTGCTACAGAAAGAGTGAGGCTTCCGGGAGGGGAGCCCCCGTGACACCTTCCTCTTACTTCTGCTTCCTCGTCCAAGGCACGGCCGCACACAGGTGCTCAGGAGAGACCAGGCTCTGATTAACCAGAGTGAGGTTTCGGCCCTCTCTTCCACAGGACTCAGTTTCCCCATCTGCCAAATAAAGGGCTGGTCTGCATAACCTTTAAGTTTGCCTGAAGAGTCAGTGGATAGGAGATTTGAATAGGGGTCCAAATTGGTATTTTGGAGTAGAATGCAGAAATAGGAATCAGAAGCCTTAAGATATTCATAATTGATTATATCACTTTAGGGTTTGAACAAGAAAGTAATCTGAGATCTAAACAAAGACTTCCATACAAAGATGAATTCCAGAAGAGCAACTCTTGGGCTTCCCTGGTGGCGCAGTGGTTGAGAGTCCGCCTGCCGATGCAGGGGACACGGGTTCGTGCCCTGGTCCGGGAAGATCCCACGTGCCGCGGAGAGGCTGGGCCCGTGAGCCATGGCCTCTGAGCCTGCGCGTCCGGAGCCTGTGCTCCGCAACGGGAGAGGCCACAACAGTGAAAGGCCTGCGTACCGCAAAAAAAAAAGAGCAACTCTTGCTCATTACCAAGGAAAAACTAAAGCTGGCAGTGGTATAGCCAGCGCATGGAATGTTACGTATCCATAAAATGGTATTTCCAATGAGCACTTCGTGACGGCAGGAAATGAAGATATGATCACGTGAAGTGACAAAAGCAGAAGAGAAGCGTCTCGAGCCTGTGATGCCGACTCTGGAAATGTGGAGGGGAAAGATTGGGTGGACTGTGTGTGATGGTTACGAGCCCTTCTTAATTTTTTTCTGTGTTTTCTGTGTCTCCTATTGTAGACATGTGTATCCTACTCCCCTCCCCCCAACACACACGCGCACACGCACACACACACGCAGTTACACAGGAAGAAGGAAACCCACGTGCCGTCCTCCGTCTGAGCTCTGTGATGCAGCCAAGGGGTCTGTGGCTCCCAGAGCGTAGCGTGAGTTGCTAGATGTTTCTGCAAGAGTAGCTTCCTCAGTCTTTCCAAACAGGATGCTGGCTCTCTAAGGTTCCTCGTGGTTATGTGGAAGGCGGCAGCCTGGCTGAGGAACCTTCCTGAATGTTCTCTCCCTGACGTCTCAGGCTGCCGCTTCTCCCAAAACTCCCGCTAGGTTTTTGGAAGCAACGTTTCTCTGTTTCCGGAGAGGACATTCGAGGGTGTTTTCCTCTTGCCCAGACATTAACCCCCTAACCCCACCCCCAGTCATCCCAGCACAGAAGGCTCACTTTAAGTGCTTAACTGGAACACACCTCCCACAGACTTTGGAAGGAAAACACAGGACTCTGGTTGTGGGCCCTTGTCACTCAGGAAATGACCCTGTTGTTGTTGTTGTTTTCTTTTTTGCTGTAGAGGAATAACAGGAAGGCTCCTCAGAAGAAGGAAAGAGGCAGGACTGTTATGACCAGCCACACCAAGTTCGGCAGAAACTGTAAGACGACCCACTGAGACCCTGGGTGGGGTTGCCCGAGAGCAGGAAAGCCCGAAAGCCCTGGCTGCCTCCTCGCCTCACCTCCTGGTCCAGCCTCCCTTGTGTGGCCTCACCTCCTGACACGCACCTCGTGAGCCTGCGCAGGTGCGTCTTGGCAAATCCCAGGGAGGAGCATGTCTGGCCCCTGCCCTGGGGCAACTCACAGTCTGGTTGGGAGGACTGTGACCCGGGCAAAAAGAACAGTTCCATAGGCTGTGGCCCTGATTTGGAGCCCCCTGTGCACCGAGAAGAGGCAGCTGTAGGTGGCTGGGGCCTCAGGGGAGACTTCCTGGAGGAGATGGTGTTTGCACCAACTTGTGAGACTTTGGCAGACGACACTGAGGCCAGAACCCACTCCTGAAAAGAGATCATCAAAACCTGGCAAAACTACCCAAAGCCTCTTCTGGATATGACTTTACTTCAGACACAATATTTTGATCGTTTCCACATAAGATGAATCAGAAACATATGCATTAATTTCCTCTTAAAAATATACACTTGTTGTACTTGGCAAAATGCAGTGCGGGATTTGATGAACGTAAGGCAACCGAAGACTTGTATGGGATCCAAGGCTGGGAGGTCTCAGAAGCCAGAGCATCTTTTGGCCTGTTTCTGGAGGCTGCTTCTCCAACTCACATGCAGGGGCCTCAGCAGCCAAAAGTGGAAGTCCAAAGTCAGGACAGATCTCAATGCAGTCCTTCTACAGAGGGTCTGACACCAGCTGGCCCCATCCTGGAGCTGATTTCTTGAAAGGGTAGGTGAACCTCTGCTCTGCTAAATTTGTTAATGTTTATTCGAAGCAAACCTCCCCTCAAATGGTCGTTACATCCCACACTAAGAAGCACTGCCTATACTTACTGATCATGGAGAGGTTTGCCATGATCAAGGTTTGGTTTTTCTTAGCCCCAGATCCGAGATAAATCCAAAATCCCCTTTCACAACTGGAGCATTACCTGACCTCCTGTGGCATGAAAACGGTTCATTGAAGGTGGTGCCCTCAAATCTTGGTCATTAAGGTGGGCAGGGTGGTACCGAAGAAAATGGTCGCTCCTGCAAGCATGTGCTTGGATGAGCAATTCTTCAGAACACGAATGCCACTTAGATCTGTTTACAGGGTAGATCCGGGGGTGCAGGTGGGAAGATGTCCCACCAAATCCTTTGCCAACTGCTGTATAACAAACTACCCCCAAAGTAATGGCTTACCACAATAAGCACTTATGACCTGTCATAGTTTCTGTGGGTCAGGGCTTGGGAGCAGCTTAGCTGGGTGGTCCTGGATCAGGGTCTCACATCTGAAGGCTCAGCTGGAGCTGAAGGTCCCATTTCCAAGGTGACTCACCCCCCGCAGTTGGCAGGTTGATGCTGGCTGTTGGCAGGAGGCTTCTGTTGCTTTTCATGGGGGTCGTGCCACAGAACTGCTTGAGTGTCCTCACAACATGGCAGCTCCCCCCTCCCTTGCCACCACCAGGGTGATGGTAGAGAGGAAGGCGGAAGCAGTGTCTTTTGTGACTTAGGCTTAAGAGGTCACACACCACTACTTCTGCATGTTCTGCTGGTTACACAGACCAGTCCTGATACAACATACATGCACACATACATATATACATGGGGCATGAAGCCAGATGGCCGGGGTTGTTGGAAGCCGTTCTGGAGGCTGGAGATTCCGTTTCCAAGGTAGCTCACACCCATCCAGCTGGATGACCCACAGAGGCAGTAAATGACCCAGATGTCCTCTTCTGTCCCCATCTGAGTCCCCTGGCATGTTCCACTGGGATCGGTCTCCCACCCTGGGGTCAACCCATGACTTATAAAAGTGTCACGTTACAATCATTAGTCCGAGCCTCAGTCACCAAGGGAATGCCTGAATGCTTGGTGTCAGATGTTAATGATGCCTGAGTACTGAGGAGAAAAAAGGCAGAAAAAGGTAATGGGGTAACAGGGGCAAGAGTGACAGCTTAGGAGTGAGGAGACCTGATTCCGTCAGTAAACCAGTGGGCGCTGACGTGGGTCAGAGAGGGGAGGGCAGCCCCAGTCAGCGGCAGTCTAGCGGGTGCTTACGTGGCGGTTCTGGTGTCAGATAACTGGTCGCCTCCTCACTGACTGACTGGATGTGTCTGAGCTCTGTTTGCTCACGTGCAAAGTTGTTGGGAAGTAAGTGTCCAGAAAGCACTGACTTCAGCGCCTCGCACAGCGCAAGTGGCGAATGCGTACCGATCGCTGTCATTGGGGTGTCATTCCCACTCTGCTAGCCCGCCATCCAGTCCTCCTCTGGGCCAGACGCTGTGCCTTGTGTATTTCAGAGATTCTCTTGTTAACTCCCTCATGCACCCTTCAGGGTCCAGTTTCCATTCTCGCCATCACCGCCCACTGCCATGCCATGGCTGAGAGCCATAGCCACAGGACATGATCCGATTTGCAGCTTTCCTAGGGTGGGTGTAAAGGCAGATGGGTTAAAAGGTTTGGGAGGGAGAGGGAGGGGTGAAGTCTTGTCTGGTTGCTTTTATTTTCTCAGTGAATCAGAAAGCAAGGTCATCAGCTGAGAGAAGGGATTGTCCTCTGGACCTGGCCATGGGTTCTGGGCCCAGATAGGGGGCAGAGGGAGTTCCAGCCTCAGGCTCACAGTCCACCCTGGAAAGGTCCTCCAGGGCATCCCACCTTTGGGAACTGGACTTGTAAAGTGCTTAGAACCATGCCTGATGCACAGTGAGTGCTGTCTGAGGATTAGCTGTGGCCATTGTTGCTATAACTGTTGCTCCTCTGGGCATCCTTCAGCCAGGAGATGGGGAAGTGGTGACGGTGCAGCAGGCAGTGCCCAGCAGTCTGGAGCAATAGCAGTGGGGCCAGCTGGGGAGTTGCTGACCAGACTCCACCCAAGCCACAGCTGGGGAGCCCTGGTCAAAGTGCCCCCTCTGGCTAATAGTGCCATGGTTCTAGAAGCCGTCAATGCAAACCAAAGCTTGTGTATGGGGAACCCACGCCCAGAAAGAAGAAGGAACTTGCCCACATACCATAAAGAGCCTGGCACAACTGGGCCGAGAACCCAGGGCTCCTGATTCCCCTGGTCTGAGGCTCTTTTTGCCCCTCTGCTTTGCCTTTTCTCTGTACGTATATCCAGGTAGTCTTTGTGGGGCTCCCCTGACATTTAGCTTCTTCTTTGGTTGATATCTTAGCTGGGGGCATTTCAGTCTGGGCCCCAGCAGCCTCCACAGAAGTTTAGCTCACACATTCCTTCCATGGACACAAGCACAATCTAAGAGCTGAGCTCCATTCTAAGTGTGGAGTATTCCAAAATGAATGAGGTGCAGCCAGCTCCTGCCTGAGAGAGGTACATGAGACAAACATGCAAAAGATTTACATCCAAGTGAATACCCAGAAATGAGGGCAGTGACAGTTCACAGATGAGTTATGGCAGGAGCTCAGGGTGGGGGTAGACACACTGTTTAGACAGAGTCAGGGAAGCCTTGCCCAGGAGCCTTGTTAGATCTGTGGCTTGGCCTTGAACAAGTTGCCTAAGTAACTTGTTCAAGTTGCCTCAGTTTCCCTGGCTGTAAAACAGGGAATAACAACAGGATCATCCTCATGGTGCTATTACAAGGATTAAAAAACACATATAGGGCTTCCCTGGTGGCACAGTGGTTGGGAGTCCGCCTGCCGATGCAGGGGACACGGGTTCGTGCCCCGGTCTGGGAGGATCCCGCATGCCGCGGAGCGGCTGGGCCCGTGAGCCATGGCCGCTGAGCCTGCGTGTCCGGAGCCTGTGCTCCGCAACGGGAGAGGCCACAACAGTGAGAGGCCCGCGTACCCCCAAAAAACAAAAACAAACAAACAAAAACACATATAAAGTACTCGGCACGGGGCTGGCACCGAGTAAACACTCAACAAATTATGATTGTCCGTGTTCCTGTTCTTGCTATGGAGGACCTTTAATGCCAACTACTACGGGCTCTTCCATAGGCCAAGGAAGCCTTTGGAAGCGCTGGGACAGGGAGTGGCAGACATATTTGAAGGGAGAGGGAGCCTGGCAGGACTGAAGTCCAAAGCCAGGACCAATGGAGGCAGAGTCTGTCTCAGGAGGAGTTGACTCATAGCTGGCCGGAGAACAGGGTCTCTTGTGGAGTAGTGAGCTCTCCATCACTGAAGGTGTGCAAGTAGATGATGAACAGTCACTTGGTAGGGATGTGAAATGTGAGTGTGTGGATGGGTGTGTTTGGGGGCAGTTTTCTTCCCTGAATCTGGGCTTCGTGGGCCCCTCCATTCCTGAGGGTCTATTATTCTCCTTCTCAGTCCCTGGGCCTGGGCACCAAAGGGCTAGGTTAAGGCTGGGTTTCCAACGTGACCATGGAGTGGGGGGCTGAAAACCCCCCGAGTGAGCCATGGCTCTAGCTAACCAAGGGGCCGGAATTAATTAAAGCACAGATTAGCTGCCAGTCATGGGTATCAGCACCAGACCTTAGAATTGCTTAATAAGAGGGTTTGTTACACTGTTTTGCCTCGAGAAGGCAATATTGATCAGGAATCCCTGGCCTGGAACTAATTGAATATTCACCCCCAGACTGCAGCGGCTGATTACCTATAAGTCCACGTCTTTGGTTTTTATCCGGGAAATTGCAGCTGGGATTGGGGCGCAGTGGAAGAGGGGGAGGGGGCAAGAGGGGGAGGGGGGAGAGGAGGGGGACAGAGAGAGGAAGAAAACGAGAAGGAGAATGAGACAGGAGACAGAAAAAGGGATAGAGGTGCTTTTTTTTTTTTTTTTGCCTGAAAAATCAGATGCGACAAGCCAGATAACGCCTTCATCTCGAAACAACTTCTTATCCCTTGGAGAGAAGCTTTCCTGTCCAAGTTTACCAGGACGTGTTTGCAGTGCTGCAATTTTAATGAAGGAAGCTTTCGGTATGTTAATCTTGGGAATAAACTAATATGAGTTCATTCCTCTCCGGGGCATCTCCCTCCCCAAAGCAGCCGTGAGGTACTGTTAGAAGGGGCTCCTGATGCTGTTTGGGGAATCCTGTGCCTTCTGAGGGAGAGAGGGGGATCCTGGGAACTCTGCTGGAGTCGAGACGGGAGGGCTTGGGGCTTGAGGGCCTCAGGGCTCTGCTGTTCTCGGCTGTCACGAGGTGGCCACAGGCAAGCCCCCGAGTGTCTAGGAGGGCAGCGTTCCTCCTCTGTCGCCCGTGTGTCTTTCTGACTGCAAGCTGATCCTCTCCTCTCCTTCATGCGTCAAACACAGACAGGGCTGGGCACAGACTGCCCATGCACACACCTCTGGTACCTACGCCCTGATGCCCAAGACTCACAGTTGGGTGAGACAATTAAGAAAGCGATGGCAAACGCACAAGCCAGTGTGACACACGCTGCAGAAGAACTGGGCCAAGTGCTCCGAGGCGAGAACCAGAGCCCCATCCCAGTTGAGTGTGGGCTTTCAGGACTAGCATGAGGTCAGCTGGCAGAGAGGGGTGGATAAGATATCTCTAGGAAAAGGTACAAAGTCGAGGGCACAAGAAACATTGCGGTGTGTTCCTGAGACATCGAGGATCTTGATGGACGGCAGGTGGACTCCCAGCAGGAGGCACGAGGCTGGGGCTAGATCAGGAAGAGCCTCAGAGTTTAGACTTCGCCCTGAGCACCATGGGGGCGTCTCCGGAGAGACCACAGCAGGGGGAAACGGGGCAGAGGGGTGTTAGTGGCAGAGCATGGGCTTGGAGGTTGGAGAGGCTGTTGGATGGGGACTCCAGCCCGGGAGACCACAGAGAAGGCACTTACCACACCCCAGGGTGAGCTGCTGAGGATCTGATCCAGGGAAGTGGGGTGGGATGGAGAGAAGAGGGCTGGGATGGAGGAATGAGTGACTGACTGGGTAGGGGATTGAGAGGGAGAGAGGAGTCGGATGATGTTTCCGACTTGGGTAGCCGAGTGGATGGTGGTCCAGGTGAATGACGGGGAGCACGGACTTAGAAGCAAATCTGGGGGGGCTTCCCTGGCGGTCCAGTGGTTAAGATACCGCGCTTCCACTGCAGGGGGCACGGGTTCGATCCCTGGTCGGGGAACTAAGATCCGACATGCCGCACGACATGGCCAAAAGAAAAAAAAAAGCAAGTCTGGGGGTGGACACAGCATGTTCATTCTCAGCTGTGCTGTCTGAGGTCCTGGGAGGTGCCCAGGGCAGCTAGGTTCAGGGCACAGATGCTCAGAGGACGGGCACAGGTGTGCAGGTGGTTAGTTGTTGAAGCCATGTGAGAAAAAGGTATCCACTGGCCCAAGGGGGTGCAGAGAGCAGGAAGAAGCCAGATCAATCTGGAAGGAATAATAACACTTAAGGCAAAGAAAAATCCTCCACTGTTGGAGACAGCACCATCCCAAGCCTAGGAGTGAGCATAATGGGAGGCAACCGAGTATTGTCACACATTCTTGCTTCTGCAGACCTAACAGGAGAGGGGAGGCCTGAGTTTTAATAGTAATTTATCTCAGTGTAGGCTTTTAAATCTCCATTTATCATTGTCACTGACAGCACTTGGATTAATCTGTTGCTCAGCATCTTTGTTGTGGCTGCAAATCCCAGAAGGATATAAGGGAATGGATATACATAAAGAACTGAATTTCAATGAATGCAAGCCCGCGCTAATTTTCCAACACATAACCCAGAAACATTCACATTCATTACGATTTTGTCGTTGCCGAGCCTCGAGGGAAAACACGTCCACGGATTGATTTATTTTTTCTGGTGTCGAATTCATCATCAAGGGCATCGTGGAGGGGGAGGGAGCCAGCTGGACTCCTCACCCCGCCCCCAGAGCTCCACATTTTGCTGAGGAATGGCATGCAGTTCCAGAATTTGCTGGAAGTTTCTCGAGTGTTTTCCGCAATTCATCAACAGCTTGAAGTTTGGGTCCTGGATGGTTTCCTGCAGAAAGGGAAATGGGGAACTAGAGATGGAGGCAGATTCTGGAATTGAAACTGACTCAGGGCCTGCCTATTCCCCAGGCCTATTTCCTGACTCCTCCACGCTGGGGGGCCTCAGTGGAGGGGTGCAGTATAATGGCTTCTTTTGGAGGTGGGGCCCTGATCTGTGGGAGCTTTAATTCTGATGAGGGAGGTGAACTTCACTCCAAAACATGGGAAGAGGGCAATGTACTGAGGGGCTGAGAAGAGCTTTCCGGCCCACCCCTCCCCAGACCCTGCCACAAGCTACTCCAAATTTCCAGATGTGCCACACACTTGCCCACCTCTGAGCCTTTGCTCTAGCAGTTCCCTTGGCCAGGAGCGCCCTTTCCCCGTCAGCCTGTCAGACCCTTCCTCGTTTGCCAAGACTTCGCTAAGCTCCTTTTCTGAGGTGCTCTCTCTCATCCATGCGCCCATAGCCAGTTTTTTGTTTTCCACCTCAGTCCATGGGGTGCCAATTCCCTGAGGGCAGAAACAAGCTGGCCCTGGCAGTCGTGCTGTCAACATCTTAGAGGTGCCCAGAGGAGGCTGTTATCAGGTGCCCGTCCTGCCCTGCAGCAGAGCTGTGTGTCTGCAGGAGGATGAGGTGCCGTGTTCTTTGCCCTAAAGCACTTGCCCTTAAGAGGCTGTGTCTGCCCAGAGGGACAGCTTTTTCTAATCTGTCCTTTATTCCAACTGACAAAGGCACCCTGCCCTTACCTGCCCTAGTTTGCCTCAGCCAAGAACACTTCCTCACCCCGACCCCAGGGGTGTTTCTGGGTGCAGGCAGCCATCTCCAAGACCAGGGCCTTCCTGCCAAGCCCAGATACAGGCACTTTCATCCAGCTCATTAGAATTCCCTGTCCTGTCCTGCCTGGGGCTCCCCTGGCTTATGTGACTGGCAGGAACAAGGCCCTGTTTAAATTGGCTTGGCCCAGACACGGGGAAGAGTCAGAAAGCTCGCACCACGTGGCTCTCAATTTGCCCCTACCAGCCCCACGTGTGCAGGAGCCCCCGCACCATGCCCCTTAGTCCATCACATCTGTGGATCCAGTTCTAGCCCAAACACTGGCCTGGCCTGGCCTGTGAATCACAGCTTGTGTCTGCTCTGTCTTCCTTGGGGGGTCCCCTTCTGCCAGGAGGTCACCCCTTGCCCCTTTCCATTTGGGGCTATTGGCCCTTTTGCAGAGGAGCAATCTCTGCTGTTTTCCTTCCAGAATAAAAGGAGTTGTGTTCTGTGTTCGGGTCTGAATTTATAAAGGTGACTGAGTGATGACACAGAGAGGTCAATGCCATATACGAGTATATACGAGTGGAATGAATAAAAAGATGTAGCAGAGCCTCAGATTTCTTGCCTGTAAAATGGGGCCAACAATGGCCCCATCTCAAGATTGTTGGGAGGAATAAATGAGTTGTTAGCTGGAGGACAGTTGGCACAGCTCCTGTCCCCGGATGGGCTGTTGGCAGATGACGTCCTACCCCCTCACCGGCCGTCTTAGAGAACAAAAGCTTTGAGGACCCCGGTCTTGGATATCTGGGCTCAGATGCGTGTGTGGCTCTGCCACTGTGATCGCTTGCCAGCCGCTCAAGCTGCGCCCTCCCCCCTCCCCCCTCCCCAGGGATGACATTCAACAGGTGTGGCTTCTGTTTGCCGACAGCAGTGCAGGGTGTACCGGCAACACTTCGTGCCAGAGGAACACATTGTCTGCTTCTGAAGCCAAGCGTGAGCTGGAGCTTCTGAACACATCCTTACACAGAGAGTGCGCAGTAATTAGTATAATTATTAGGAGGTTAATGAAGCTGGGAACAGCACATCAAGTGCACGTTTAAACAGAGCCTTTTTAAAAAGTGGGTGGAGAAGTTTGCCTGCTCCACTTTCTCCTTTTTTTAGAACTGGGATTTCAGGGTTTGAACTCAACATGTAGAAAAATACACTTGCTAGCGTGCCCCTAACCCACCCCAGCCCTCAGTCTCCAGATGGCTGTTAATGGCATCTCCATGTGAGGGCAAACCCAGAGCGGCCTGAGATTTTCTCACCATCCCTATCCGGTCAGTGACCAAGGCTGCTAATTCTACCTCATTAGCTTTCTTTGACTTGATCTCCCTGCCTCACTGCCACGGAGGAAGGTGAGGCACTCACATTCTCCCCTGCTGACAATATTTCCTAATTGCCACTGGCCGTCCCCACCCCACCCCGGGCTTGCTTCTTCCTGGTCACCTTTTTCTTAGCCTGGGTACTCCAGAAGCAGGTCTCAAGATGAAGATTCGTGCCAAAGAGATTTACTTAAGGAGCGTTCCCAAGAAAAAACAGTGGAGTGCAGAAGTGAGACTGGGAAGGGAAGAGAAAGAAAGGGAAGACCAAGTCCTGCAGACGGTAAGTTGGTTCAGTCTAGCAGAAGACAGTGCAGGTCACTCCTCAGAGTCAGCCCTGTCAGAGAGAGGGAGCTGGGGCATTTATACCCCAACACCCTCCATCAAAGGTTAGGCCATGGTTCCCAAACTGTGCCAAGGCACCCAGGGTGCCTTGGGATATTTTAATTTTGAGGGCAACACAGCTACAGCTGCCAGACACCACACTTGACATAGTTCACAGTTTCAATGTTAGATTGCCCTACATTCTTTTGGATGATGTCATATCTTTGTGAAACTGGCTGTTAGGTGAAACAGGTAGCTGTGATAAAAAGCAAGTACTGTGGGAAAATCAATGTGGGAAAGGAAACAAGGGTGGTGTCCAGTCTGATTCCAAGAACTGAAAAGTTGTGCAGTGCCCAACAGGCATCCTTGTCCCATTAATATGAACTTGTGATTATTGATGAATGAAACAAGAATATTTTTTGTTTGAATTTGTGTACATTGTATTTTAAAATAGCTACTAAACTGTTAGGATATAAATACTTGTTGTTTGGATCTCACTACTCAATGAATGGAACCGTTAGGTAGTTCTTTTGGCCTTGGAGTAAGTGCTGTGAAAAAATTACTGAGACATCAAGGGCTCCAGGAACTGTGAAAGTTCCAGAACCTCTGGGTTAAGGGGCTACTCCTGGGAGGATGTAAATTTCGAGGCCCTTCTGGCTCTCTGGGCTGCAGGCAAAGGGACCTGGAGCATCCTCAAGGGCAGCCGTCCAGCAAAGACACAGGTGTGGCCTGCTGGGATGCAGGCACTGGAGGAGCCAGTGAGTAATGGTAAAGGGACCTGAGCAGATAAGAGCAGGTCTGGGTTCTGCTACACTGGAGCTTCTCAAACTGTAATGTGCACACGAATCACCTGGGGATCTTGTTAAATGCAGATTCTGGTTCAGGAGTTCCAGGGTGGGGTCTGAGATTCCACATTTTTATCTTGCATTCAGATGAGGCTGCTGTTGCTGCTCTGTGGCTCCCACTTGGAGCAACAAGAGCTATACTGATGCTGCCTGCCATCCAAGAGGGATGTGGGGTTCTTGAGGAAGCCCCAGGACTGGAGGGCTCTGAGCCCCATTCAGACTGAGCAATCCAGCCTCAGCCCTGCTTCCAGCCAGGAGGACAGTGGTGGCAAGGCCCCCTCCCCAGAGCCACTGCTCCTCCCAATTGCCCTGTATTCTTCTAGAATTGAAGACCTGGAGCTTTGGAGATATATATATATATTTTATTTGTAGGTGGCAAGTAGGTTTTTAAAATTAATTTTTATTGCAATACAGTTGATCTACAATGTGTTAGTTTCAGATGTATAGCAGAGTGATTCAGTTATATATACATATTTATATTTATATATAAATATATGTATTCTTTTTTAGATTCTCTTCCATTATAGATTAATAGAGATACTGAGTATAGTTCCCTGTGCTATACAGTAGATCCATGCTGGTTGTCTGTTTTATATATAGTATTGGGTATCTGTTAATCCCAAAATCCTGATTTATCCCTCCCTTCCTTTCCCTTTGGTAACCATAAGTTTGTTTTCCACGTCTGCGAATCTATTTCTGTTTTGTAAATAAGTTCATTTGTATCATTTTTTTTAGATTCCAGATATAAGTGATATCATATGATATTTGTCTTTCTTTGTCTGACACTTCACTTAGTATGATATTCTCTAGGTCCATCCACGTTCCTACAAATGGCATGGTTTCATTCTTTTTTATGGCTGAGTAATATTCCATTGTGTATATATACCACATCTTCTTTCTCCATTCATCTGTTAATGCACACTTAGGTTGCTTGGATATTGAGTGACAGGGATAGAGACAAAAAGGCAGATGGAGCCCACTCGTCACATATAGTCAAACACGGAGTCTGGAATACCACCACCAGTACACTGGCCTCTCGGGACCCAGAAAGTTGCGGCCTGGGAAGGCTCTCAGACACACACAGTAACCTACCTCTCTCCCTTTTTACAAATAAGAAATTGGAGGCCCAGAGATGTGCAAATCAGCATCAGGGCTGAGACTGGAACCCAAGACATCAGACCCCACACCCAGGACCCTGGCTATTCCCTATGACTGTCATGTCCATTTGAGGGTATCTTGAGCTCTAGATGTTGGAAGTTAATTGCTCCAGATATTAGCAGTGTTGTCCCCCCAGTAATGTTCCAGATGTTGGAATATTGCATGAAATATTATGGGGGATGTTGCCTCCAAATGTAGAAGGGGCACTGTCCCAGATATCGGGGTACACTCTTACCCAGAAGCTGGGGATGAGTGAACAGTTTCAGTGGCCCCTGCTGGGCAGGGAACAAGTGCTGTTGCTGACCCTGACCCTGGTGTGGGGCACTGCTTCCCACTCCCTGGCTCCCCGGCTGGTCAAGTGCAAGGTCCAGCACCCTCTTCCTCCAGGGCAACTGATTGCACAGCAAGGTGCACCAGGCACTGTGCTCACGTTCCTCCTGAGGGCTGCTAACTCTTTCAGCCTCCTCCCTCTATACCACCCACACCTGTGGAGGGACAGAGGACAGAAGTGGGGGTGACTATGGATTTGGGCATCAGAAGGATCTGGGTTTGATCCTGGCTTCACCTCTCAACTAGCTATGTAGGTAGATTTTATTATTGTTTCCATTCCTTTATTCTTGCCACTAAAACTATGCATTCACACCCTTTGCAATGAGACCTTGCACTAGTTCCCAGCAGAAGAGGTGAAATACATTTCCCTTTCCCATCGATGTGGGGCTTGGCCATGAGGCTTCGTTTTGCCAACAGGCTGTTAGGTATTTGTATGTCTTGTCCTGGCATGTCATTTTGCTACCATCTGCCATGAAGGGCATGTGTTGTGGGTAACCACAGATCCCAGGAGAATGAGAAGACTCCAGAAACAGACCAACCCACAAGCTGGAGCCAAGCCCAGCAGAGCCACATCTGTCAGGGAGAAGTAAATGCTTGTTGACTGAGTTTTGGGATTATTTGTTATGTAGCATTATTGCCATAATAGCTGACTAATGGGCTATGGGACCTTTGGCTAGTTATGCTGATTTCTGTGGGATGCCGTTTCCTCATCTATAAAAAAAAAAAGAGCAATAACACTTGCTTTGTGTGATGTTTTACTGGGTTATGACATAGGTAAAGAACATGGCATAGTGCCTGATCCATAGAAGGCTCTGGATAAATGGTGATTTTCAAAAGAGGGAAGGGTCATTCTATAAGAGCTTGGTTCAACAAAAGGGTATTGAGTGCCCACTGCTGATGGCTCAGGGCTGGGCATCATGGGGGATGGATTTTTTTTTTTTTTTTTTTTTTTTGCGGTATGTGGGCCTCTCACTGTTGTGGCCTCTCCCGTTGCGGAGCACAGGCTCCGGACGCGCAGGCTCAACGGCCATGGCTCACAGGCCCAGCTGCTCCGCGGCATGTGGGATCTTCCCGGACCGGGGCACGAACCCGTGTCCCCTGCATTGGCAGGCGGACTCTCAACCACTGCGCCACCAGGGAAGCCCGGGGATGGATTTTTAAATCCTATTTTTCTTACATGATTCATCCAGTCTCAGATAGGTCTTTGGGCAGAAATCCTGGCCAGGTTAGGGTTGGGGCAGAGAGGAGTCTGAAACCTCTTCCTCTAGATCTCAAACTTCACACTTAATCATCAAACCTACATCTTCCCTTCTTGACCATGGGTTGACTTTTCCTTTCTTGAGTTTCTTGGCGACTTTCCCAATCTGTGGCTTCAGCAAGAGAGCAGTTGTGACATCTCATCTATAGGACCCTAGTAACAGCAGCAATTCCACATGTATCATCAGGGGTATGATATTGGAGACCCAGCGTGCTCTCCAGACCTCCCAGATGCCCCTCCCCTTTGCTGCTGGGGTGTCCCTTCCCTGGGGGCTGGGGCTCTGCTCCTGAGGTGTCCCACGATGAGCCCTGCTCCTGGGAAATTCAGTTGTTCTGTGCGTGGCTCAGTTCAAGAGTTTCTGCAGAAATGGAGGGTCTGGTGCTGTCACTGGCACACCGGGGCCCTTGCTATGGTTGTTCCTGGAATGCTTCCGGGGGCAGGGAGGCAGTTTCGACTGAACTCCTGGCCTCCTGGCAGGTCTGGGGTTGGCTGGCTGATGCCGTGGTGCCACAGGCTGGGACAGGTAGGAGGGGGCTGAGAAGAGTCTGCTCAGGGGTCGGGAGTGAGGTCTGGGTAGCGGCTAGATAACGCCCAGGGCTTTGGGCGGTGAGATGCTAAAGGAATGTACGGGGGACTAGGGGACAGGCCTTCTGCGTCACAGAGGACGTGGTTTTCCCCCAAAGGAAAATTTCCTTTCCTGTTCCCTGCTCAGACTATGAAACTCATGTATGCTCATTTTAGGAAATTAAAATAATACAAAAATATGTATAGAAGAATAGGCGGCCAGTAAAATTACCCCAAAATGACCACTGTTAACATTTGGGTGAACATGGTTCCAGGCTGATCTTTATTCGTGTGTGTGTGTGTGTGTGTGTGTGTGTGTGTGTGTAAAACTTTGCTGTCTACAGCCCCAACTGCTTTCTAAGGACGGTGGGTTTTGTTTAGTGAAAGGTCCACTGTGAGTTGACCCTGAGCCTCTTGATGGGTTTGGATACGTGCAAGGGTGGCCTAGATTTGAATTTGGGGGGGCAGCAAAGGACTGAACTGCTGCGCTTCCTAAAGTGAGAAGAGCTTGGCACTCCCAGGGCCAATCAAAAGTTAGAGAGAGCAGTACCGCTGAAAATAGAAAAAAAAAGGAGCAAAGCCCAACCCAGCAGGAGGCTGGAGCCCTGAGTCTGGGAGTAGTCAAGGTACTTTTGAAAAACAGGGACACCTAATTACTGAATTTCAGTTGCTTGCTTTGTTGCTATGAAAAGCCTTCGAGGAGCTTCCACAAGCCTTAGGTACAGACACGGTTCTAGTGTGATTGATTGGCCGGGAGAGGGAGGGGCATTAAGGAGGGGGTTGAATCCACATCTGAGCTGTCATGGTGTGGAACCAAAATTGGGACACGGGACAGTAAGACAACCCCAACCTTGAGCTAATTCAGCAGAAGGATGAGGGTGGGAGGGGGAAGGGAGTGATGGAGAATCCCTGTGTGACCATGTGAACAAAAGTCCTTCAGGAATTCACAGAAATATTGGGATCAGGGCTTCTCTTTGTGGATGGGGGTTCCAGCCAACCTTCTCTAGATATGAAGCTGTAGGCTGGCCCTAGACATCTGGGATATATATTTATGTTTACAGGTTTTATTTAAATGGGATTATTTTTGCACCTGCTGTTTTATATCTTTTTTCAAACTCAGTCCTGTGTCTTATGCATCATGCCTTGCCAATAAGTATGTATCTAACTCACTCTTTTTAATGTCTAGATGGCAAATTATTGGAGAGAAACTGGCAGTGTATGTAGCCACTCTCTTATTGATCAGCATTTAGGTGATTTCCAATACTTCTGTGATAACATTCCTCAATTTTCATCTTTACACATACGTTGCAGTGGCTGCTTTAAAAAATGGTCTCAGTTTAGAATACCAAAAACCAAATATCACATTGTTGAGGTTTTTTTTTTTCAGTCTACTGAGAATCAGTTATTTGAAGGCATTACTAACACGCCCAGGTGATCTCTGCAGAAGGTGGTGGTGATGTTAGAAAAAATGACCTGGTTCATTAAGCTGGTGATGGTATAACAGCCTTTTAGACAACACCGCTTAGCTTGGGAGAGTCAAAGGGATGCAGAACCAACTCTTCTTCCCCTGATTTTTTTTTTTTTTTTGCGGTACGCGGGCCTCTCACTGCTGTGGCCTCTCCCGTTGTGGAGCACAGGCTCCGGAAGCACAGGCTCAGCGACCATGGCTCACGGGCCCAGCCGCTCCTCGGCATGTGGGATCTTACCGGACCGGGGCACAAACCCGTGTCCCCTGCATCGGCAGGCGGACTCTCAACCACTGCACCACCAGGGAAGCCCCTTCCCCTGATTTTGACATTGGAATTGGGCCCGTCTGGGTCTTCAGCACACTCTCACTTCACAACTCTGACCTGTGGCTACCTCTGGGAAGAGGACAAAGTCTACTGGGGGAAATAGCTTCTGTTTCCCTGAGAAACTTATCAATTCAGGCAAGAAATCACCGTTTGGTTTCCATTGCCAATTGCAGGGAATATCAGAGCTGGAAGGCTCCTTAAAGAGTATTTGGTCTGTCTTCATTTTACAGATGGGAAAATTGAGGCCCATGATCATGCAATTTGGAAGAAAATAATAAAAGCTAAAGTTATTCTTAGAATTTTATATACATCTTAAGTCTAAAATCTAACAACAACCCTGGGAGGTAGGCATTTTTCCAGTTGCAAAAACAGGGGGAGAGGAGAAAGGGGACTTGAACCCTGGCAGTCTGGAGGGAGAGTCTGCCCGTGAAATCACTGTAGGATGGCTGTCCCCTGGAACTGAGCCGGGAGGGAAGCCAGGGTCTCTGACCCCAGCTTTCTGCTTTGTCCTGTCATTAGGCAGTTCTCGGGCAGTAACAACACATGGAGGGCCTCGGGGGGGCACCCACCTCTCTGTCTAGGTGTCCGTCTGTCACAGCTATGAGCCTGGGGGGACATTCTAGGTGGACTGCACAAATGAATAATTCAATAAAAGTGAATAATTTCCATGGCAACCTTGCCAGCACGTGACCTGCTCCTATGCTTCCAAGGGCCCGGTTCACCCTAATAAAGAGACACGTTTGTCAGACTACACAGGGTGAGCTGGGATAACACTTTCTTTTAAGGGAGGTGAAATGAAACTAGGTCGGCTTCTGGCAGCAGGGCCAGGGCTTGTAGGAGCCTTGTTTAAACATACTGTCGGCGGGTCGGGGGTTGGTGGAAGGCCCAGCGTGCCTGCCTGCCCTGCTGGGAGGAAGACTGGTCTTTCTGGCTGGGGAGGGGTGTAAGTATCAGTTCCGGAGAACTCCTGAATCTGGGACAAAGAAAATGCAAATCCCTATGTTCCTCTGCAATTTACAAAAGACACCCAGGCACGAGGGTGCAGAGACCTTTCAATATCCCTTCGTGAGGAGAGGAGGAAACAGAGGCCAGAAAATTGCCTCGTAGAACTTTGCCTAAGGTGACTTCGCTGGTGAGAAAGCTTGGACTCAGACCCAAGCAAAGTGGCCTTTCTACTGTGACCCTGATGCTGTTGATAAGCTGACCCACCAAGCACATGACATGGAAGCTGAACTCCCGAGGTGAAGGGGCTGATCCGCGCTATTCACGTTCTCTGTCAGTTTTCCTCTTTAAACCAGTAATTTACGTTTATGGGCTGGATTAGGTTGGGAGACCATTGGGGTCATGTCTGGGCTTGGAACTCGGTCTGATAGGGGATGGAACTTGGTCTGGGGTGAAGGCACATTTGGGGCAGAGTTGAGGGTTTAGCCTGGGATGAGTGTTGGGCTAAGTCTGAAGCAAGACTGAGACTCAAGGTGAAGATCAAGGCCAGGGTCAGGGTTGGGCCTGAGGCTGGTGGGGTGAAGGCTCAGCCTGTCCTGAAAGATTTAGAATCTTGTCTAGGTAGAACTTGCTGAAAGTACCCAGAGATCCTCGCTGTGGAGGAGTGAGATGCAGGCTGAAGGTCTGAAGATAGATAGAAGGTCCCAAGACAGATAGAATCAGGGATAAAGGAGACAGGGCAGGGTGGGAAAGAGGGTACACCAGAGGGAGTGTGGCCCTGCCGACACCTGGATTTTGGCCCGTGAAACTGACTTCAGACTTCCAACTTCCAGGACTGTAGAACAAATGTGAGTTATCTTAAGCCACCAAGTTTGTGGGAGTTTGTTACAGCAGCCAAACAACCCTCACTGTGCTGTTATCCCGTTCCTCAGAAACGTCCTCACACGTAAGCCCCTTCTTAGGAACCCCGGGCAAGACATCATCCGATTAGGAATCAGGCCCCAGCTTTATGTGCACACACAGCCCCGCTCTCTCAGGCTCACAGTTCGTAGATACTGTTTCGCACCTGCCCCATCCCCTCAACAAGGCAGTCATAGCTGACTCAGAGTCTGCTACGGGACAGGAATCGAGCCACTGAGAGCCAGGGCAGTGGGAGCAGCAACCTCAGGGGGATGCTTGGGGCATAGTCAGGACCTGGTGCAGCTATAACCCTGCACCAGTGAATGTGTGAGTGCCTGTACTCCTGAGTGGAGGCCTGGTCGTGGGTGTCTGGGTGGGTATATGAATGACTGGTCATTCTAAGACGTACCTGGGAAGCATGGACACCTAGTGCCCACTATATGCTGTCATGCAAGTTAGTATTTGTCTGCAATGTAAATGTCATCCTCTTAAGTGTAGCTCCCTTATGCAGTACACAACCTGAACAACTGTACAGGGTGGACCTGATGGCAAATCATCTTACTCCTTGAAGCCTCTATTTCTCCTGTAAAATGGGAATCATCCGAGCACCTCTCTCAGAGCACCTCCCTTACCTGAGGATTTGATAATTCATGTGGGTTCTGGAATAAATACTTAATAAATGGTAATGGTGCCTGTTGTTGCTGTTACTATTATTTCCATAAAGGTGGCACAGGCACCTTCACGGAGCCCAGCTTTTCAACATTATTGCCCAGTTACTTAGCTCTTAGTATCCAAAGCTGCTAGTTGGACATTATAAGCCTAAGTTTTCCTTCCCCTCCAAGATGAAGCTGCAAACCTGGAACTTTACTGGGGAGACCACAACTTGTAATCAACCCTGGGGACCAGGGCGGGGGTAGCGGGCAGCAGGCAGGCTTTGGGGAGCAGGGTTAGAAGCCCAGGCAAATAACAGCAGAATTAGGTAAGCGGCATGAGTTTACTGCCTTTTCAACAGACGAGGGAAGAGGCTTGCCCGAGGTCACTGTCGACTGAAAAAACAAAACAAACTGCACAATGTGAGAGCTGTGAGTTTCAGTTTTATTTGGGGACTTACTGAGGACTATAGCCCAGGAGACAGCCTCTCAGATAGCTCTGAGGAACTGCTTCCCAGCGGGGAGGGCAGTATATTTGTGATTTTGGTGAAGGGGCTACTTGCAACCAAGCACACGTCTCAGTAGAAAGTTGCTGCTGCTCACGAGGGGAACCGGTGTCTGAGGTCATGGTTGTAGTGCTTTTCCAAGTATGGGAAGATGCAAGAATCCAGGTTCGTAAAAATGTCTCCTGAAAACATCTAACTCTCTGAAGGCCTGTTCTGCCAGTTTCCCCAGAGCACAGAGGACCTCATTCCTGGTTTCCTCCTTGTACTTCTTTCAGGGTGTGTGAAAGGTCAGCGACTGCATGGCTAGTGACTTCATTCTCGTAGAACCAGACGGCGAACGGCATTTTCTGAGCCGTCATCACACAGCTGGCAAAGTGCAGAGCCACTGTTCACACTCAGACCTCTTGACTCCTGAGCCCTTTCCTGCACATCTTCTGTAGGTTTTTTTTTTTTTTTTTTTTTTGCAGTACGTGGACCTCTCACTGTTGTGGCCTCTCCTGTTGTGGAACACAGGCTCCGGATGCGCAGGCTCAGCGGCCATGGCTCACGGGCCCAGCCGCTCCGCGGCATGTGGGATCTTCCCGGACCGGGGCACAAACCCGTGTCCCCTGCATCGGCAGGCGGACTCTCAACCACTGCACCACCAGGGAAGCTCCGTAGGTTTTTATGCAGAAGAGGAGGTCTTTCGGTTTTCTGAGACCCAACTTCCAATGTGGGGGACGTCTCCACACCATTAGCACTCCACTGGTGTCCGAGAATTCAACTCAATTCAGACACTACGTACCTGGAGGTGGAATCAGATCCCACAGGTTAAGGGTTCCTGAGGTTAAGAGCTAATTCCTGCAAGTCTGCTGGCCCCCATCCCCACCCCACCCCCCACCCCCAGCTTCTGACACACAAGTCCAGGCTGTTACCTGTGCTTCTGACGGACTGGCTATAAATCTGAGGCTCCCAGGACCTACTCCTTGGGTTTGACTGATTTGCTAGAGCAGTTCACAGAACTCATTAACATTTTACTCACTAGATCACCAGTTTATGATAAAAGGCTATAACTCAGGAACAGCCAGACGGAAGAGAGGCACAGGGCAAGGTATGGGGAACAGGCACCACTCTTTCCAGATCGCCACATGTTCACCAATCCAGAAGCTCTAAAATTTTTACGGAGGCTCCATTACAGGGGCATGATTGATTAAATCATTGGCCATTGGTGATTGATTCAACCTCCAGCCTCTCTCCCCTCCCAGGTCAAGAGGTGAGACTCTAGGGCTTCCCTGGTGGCGCAGTGGTTGAGAGTCCGCCTGCCGATGCAGGGGATACGGGTTTGTGCCCCGGTCTGGGAGGATCCCACGTGCCGTGGAGCGGCTGGGCCTGTGAGCCATGGCTGCTGAGCCTGCGCGTCCGGAGCCTGTGCTTCGCAACGGGAGGCGCCACAACAGTGGGAGGCCCTCGTACCATTAAAAAAAAAAAAAAAAAAAGTGAAACTCTAAATAGATGGTTGGCTCCCTTGGCTTAGGTGAGTTCCAAAATCCACTCATTAACATAACAAAAGAAACCTTTATCACTGTCCTCACTTAGGAAATTCCAAGGGTTCTGGAGCTGTGAGCCAGGAACTGTGGCTGAAGACCAAATATAAATGAGAAATTCACTTTAGACATCGAAGTAACCAAATACATATTTCTTTTTTTTCCCATTAATTAATTAATTAGTTTTTATTTTTGGCTATGTTGGGTCTTCGTTGCTGCCTGCAGGTTTTCTCTCTAGTTGCAGCGAGCGGGGGCTATTCTTCGTTGCAGTGCGCAGGCTTCTCATTGCGGTGCCTTCTCTTGTTGTGGAGCACGGGTTCTAGAGCGCAGCCTTCAGTAGTTGTGGCACACAGGCTTAGTTGCTCCGCAGCATGTGGGATCCTCCCGGACCAGGGCTCGAACCTGTGTCCCCGGCATTGGCAGGCAGATTCTTAATCACTGCGCCATCAGGGAAGTCCCCAAATGTATATTTGTTATAGATCACAATTTATAAGGGAAAAGCAGGTGGGGAAAGATCCTGGGACGCACCCCCATGGAGGGGCTCCCACTTCAGCTCTTTGGACAACAGCAATGGGAGAATAAAATGAAGTGACAATCAGCGGGCACAGTCTCTCTTTTCCCAATTCAGCTACATCTGCAAGCAGCAAATATCATCATTTCAGGCCGTGGGAGAACTGCTGCTTTGGGGAACCTTTGTCACATCAATGTACATCTCTCACAGTTTCGTTCTGCCCTGGAAAGACATTGTTTTAAATTACATTACACACCCAGCTCCCACCCCCATCCTGGGCATGCAAATTTTATTTGACAGCGGGCACCAAATGCTCTGATTTGATTTGGGGCCTTTGCAGCCATTAAGCTTAGAGGCTTTCCTCTTTTATCCCTTTATGGGTCAGCTTCCAGACTGGGATAATATTAATAGTGAAAATAGTAATAACTGATATTGACCTAATGCCAACTCCGTGCCCAGCACGCTGCTAATCTCTTTATATCTAATATTTCATTTCACGCCTATAATCACTATGTGAGGCTGATATTATTATTATTCCCATTTTATAGGTCTGGAAATAGAAGCTCAGAAAAGTTCAGTGATAGAGCCAGGGCTCCAGGGTGGTCTCTCCAACACCAAATGTCCATTTGTTTAATATGCTGCCTCTCTTGCCCTGGGGATTGAGGGTCTCAGAGCCCTTCACTGAGGGTCACCTGCCTGACAGACCCACAGACCAGACCTGTATCCGAAACCCAGACCTGTATCCGAAACCTAGCTGCAAGCAGTGGGTGCCCATCAAGAGGCCCAAGTCGAAAGGCAGTGGTTCTCCACCAGGGATGATTTTGTCTCCCAAATTTGGTAAGAGGGAGACAATTTTGTTTTTTATGTCTTGGGTTTGGAGGGGGGTGGTGCTATGGCATCTGGTGGGTAGAGGCCAGGGAAGGTGCTCAGGTCCTACAGTGCACAGGGCAGCCCTCACAGCAAGGAATCATAGATTCCAAAATGTCAGTAGTGTTGCAGTTGGGAAGGCTTGCAGGGGTGGTGCAGGGATGGAGACAGAGTGTGTGATTAGGAGAACAGGGGCAACCAAATATTCTGCAGACACACAGTCATAACAGGTGCTTTCCTCGTGCTCACTGGGTTCCAGGCAGGACTCTGAGTACTTTTCATAGCCCCGCTCACCCACTCCCTTCACTCTCAGAACAACTCTGGGAGGAACGTGTTATTTTTAGCATCCCCATTTGTCTCTTTCAGCTTCTGGTGTCTCTAGGCGTTCCTTGGCTTGTGGCTGCATCGCTCCAATCTCTGCCTTTGTCTTCCATGGACTTGTCCTTTGTGTGTCTGTGTCTCCTCTTCTGTCTCTTATAAGGACACTTGTCATTGGATTTAGGGATAATCCAAGATGATCTCATGTTGAGATTCTTAATTTAACTACATCTGCCAAGACCCTTCCCTCCCCCAAGTAAGGTAACATTCACAGGTTCTGGAGGTTAGGACATAAACACATCTTTTGGGGGCCACTAGTCAGCTCACTACCGGTCTGATGCCTACATCATTGAAATGGATTGTAAATGTAAAAGCACCAAGCCCTGGAGATAGTTGGTAAATCTTAGAGGACTCTAGGAGGCGTGGGGCTTGGTGTGTGGTCGGGACTTGGTAATTATCTGCGGAAGAAATTGCACGAATGGCACCGTTACACCCTGTCCTAAGGGAGCGGCAGGAGTCCTCCTAGTTTATTCAGTGCTTTGCACGCTGATTATTTGATTCTGTGCGTGGTCTCTCGCATCAGGCTGAGGGTCTGAGGTTAGAAGTACGGTTTCTTCATCTTTGCCGTAGCCCTGCCTCCTTCCTCTGCCTACTCTTCTCCGCCTCAGCCCGGTCCCCCACCCACCCTGTGAGTGGTTCCAAGACCCCAAACGAGGCACACAGACTCCCCAGACCCCAGAGACGCCCTGAATTTGGGGAGGCAGGTTTGCAGACCCGCCTTTCAATGCCGTCTTTGGGAGTGATGGTTTTTGGTGCTGTTTGCCCACCAGTCCACGCTTCCGGGCACGTGGTGGGGTCACACTTCTGGGCTCCCTTTGGTTGGATGTAGCTGTGTGACTAGTTCCAACCAATGAGTTTGAATGGGTGTGATGTGTCTCAGTTTGGGGATGGGACATTTAAAGGCTGGTGCAAAACCCGCGAGGGGTCCTTTTCATACATGCAAAGCTCTAGAAAGTGCTTACCCATCAGCTTAGGTCTCGAGGAGGAGAGGGTATGAAGCACAATGTCTAGATGGTCCTGACGTACAGGACGTGCAGGTGAGACATGTACCTTGGTGGCCTAAGCCATTGAGATTCCCAGGTTGTTTGTAGCTGCAGCATGACCTGGCCTCTCCCCAGAGTGACACCCTGAGGAAGGGAGAGAGTGTGGGCTGGAAGGTGCCCAGGAATCAGAGCAGGGGAAACGCTGACCACGTTAGGGACCCTGAATGAGATGTGGTTCTTAGAGGACACACTGCGCTCTGTGCCCCTGCTGGCCCTTTGCTGGTGTGTGATGGGTTCATAGCCTGTGGGCCCAATGGAAACCTGTCCTTTGGATCAAGGTGAGACTCAGGGGCCTTCAGGGAGGGAGTGGTGCAAACCGCCACTAAGGAACGCTTCCAAGCCCAAGGAGTCGTGGACTTGATTTTGATTCTTTGGGTTTCAAAAATAATCTCTCCAAATGCAGTGTGCTGCTATCCTGGGTTTGATCGTGAAACAGAAAAAGGGCATTCGTGGAGACCCTGGAGAGATCCAAATAAATGTCTGTAGTTTAAATCAGGAGGCAAATCTCCTTGGAACATATTCAGGCTGGCCCAACGGTGGGCTCCATCTCTCCTGGCCCAAGTGCCTGATGGACCCAGAAAGACAAGGGTGAAGCCTGACTTCCAGACCGAGTCAGCCAAGAGGAAGCAGCCCTCTTCCGATGGGATGTGTGGCATTAAACAATGAGTGCATCATCTCCTAGTCACATTACCTCACCCCAGGGGGTGTTTCCTGCCCATTATCACATGGTGTGGTTGACTGGATCTCCATTTGTCACAGCAAACATCAGGCATGTGGTAATGGTCCCATAAAACATGCCCTGTTGGGTCTTAATGTCTATTTAATGACACCTGCTATGCTGCTATGAAGACTCCCATAACTGAGCTCGCAATGGGAGATGAGGGGCTATTAGATTTTGGAGAAGGAGAGTTCTCTGAATGACAGGCTGCCTTTGCCCGGGAGGCTGATGCCCTGCTAGGATGGGTGTGGGTGGTTGATGTGAAATCACAGGGTTTAAGCAGGAGGAATTTTAGGAGATGAGCTGGTCCAAAGCCCTCCTTGTTCTAATGGGAAGGTGAGGAAGCTGAGGCCCGGAGAGAGGAGGGCAGAAATGATTCCAATGGGGACGAATGGAATATCAAGTTTGATTTATTTTCAAGCTTTTCCCAACCGTTGATTTATGTTCAGGATGAATCCCAATCATTCCATTTCCTATTTGGGGAGGGCAAGAAAAACGGAAGCTGTGGGAGCAGGAAATACCAAGGGAGGGGAATTTATTTCTCACCTTCCCAAGAGTTGGAAATCTCTCACCCCCTGCCTTCCCTCCCTTCTTTTCTCCCTCTCTCTCCCCTCCCTTCCCCCCCCCTTCTCCCTCCCTCTGTTCCTCTTTCTACATCTCCTGGCCTCAACGCTCATCCTCAGGTAGGGAGAGGCACAGGGGTTCCTAGAGAAAAGAAGGTTTGAACAGGAAAGTAGAGAGAGATTTCACTTCCCCTCTATGTCAAAATCTTATCCTGGGAATAGTGGCAGTTCACAGAATACTTAAAAATCCATTCATTCATTCATTCCCCATAAATTGGGCTCAGAGCTGAGACGCTTATTATGCTAGATAGTGTTTTCCAAAGATAGCTGCTCCAATAGCTTCCATCCCACTCATTCTTCTATAATGAGACCTCATCAAGAGGTGTAGTCTAAGTCCCCTCTTTGAATCTCTGCTGGCCTGTGACTCGCTTGTAACCAGTATGAGGTGGTTGGGCATGAACACTGAATGATTTGTGAGGTCATATACAGCTTACTCCTGGTCTCTTGGGACACTTGCTCTGGGGGAGGCCAGCCACCTTAGGACGTCGGACTAGAGAGGCTACACACAGACCCTCCAGTCAACAGCACCATCTGAGCACCCAGCGAACAGCCAGCATGAACTGCCAGCCACAGGAGGGGGCCATCTTGGACTTTCCAGCCCAGTCAAGCCTTCAGATACATGACTGTGGCCCCAGCTGCTATGTGACTGCAAACTGCCTGAGAGACTCCAAGCAAGAACTGCCCAGCTGAGCCCTTCTGGAATTTTTGACCCACAAAACTGTGGGCAAAATAAAACGATTGTTGTGAGCCTCTAGGTTTGGGAATAATTCATTATGCAATCAATGGTCAGTGGAAAACTTTCAAGGATGGATAAAACTCAGCCCTTGTGCTTGACAGCTTCACAACTTCATTAGAGATTGAGGACTCTGTAATCACTGCCCAAACTATGACATGGTGGGTGCTTTAACACAGGAGCACACATTGGAGTTTGCCAGACAGTCAGGGAGGAAGGCCATTCAGTGAGGAAGGGATGGCATGTGGAAAGGCAAGGAGGCATCACAGGAGGCCAAACAGGTGCTGTCTTGATGCCAGGACGGGTAGCTGCAGCACGCCCTCTGAGGTGTAGAGCAGTGTACAAGGGGCTACTCGGAACCACTGGTTAAATATAGTGCATCTTCCTAGAATATGAATTAAGCCCATTTAGGAAGTAAGTTAAAACATTTTCATATTAAAACCAAGAATATATTACAAAGAATATATAATATATAAGAATATATTACAAACTAAAAATGCAAAAGCTACATGATTTTTTTAAGGATTGAATTAGAAAAGTTCAAATGAATTTCGTACCTTTTCAGGTCTCGCTGAAGCCTCCAGGGAGGTTACAGGCTGCTTAGGGGCCCTTTGATGGAAACTTTGAGAAGCTCCGTGTAGGAGAGGGGTTGCTCTCAAGAGGTTTTCATCTGGGGGTGTGATATAGCCAGACCCATTTAGAAAGATTTCTCTGGAAACAACTGGGGAAGATGGGCTGGGCAAGATCGAAAGCAGGAGTCCTATTGAGAGCCTGCTGGAATGTCCAACGTAGAGGCTTAATGGAGTAGGAGGACAGTGGGAATGAGAAGAGGGGTCCACTTGAAAAGACCTTTCAGACAACACTCCTATCCAGCCTTTCAGGTCCGGCTTGGATGGAAGTTTCCATCTGGTCTGGATTAGAAGCCCTCCTAAGTGGTCTGACAGCTCCCTGTGTTCTCACCACGCCACCATCACACGGTGTGGTCATAACATGAACAAAACTAATGGCATTTATTGAGTGCTTCCCACATGCCAGACGTTTTACTTGTTTGCAGTTAGGAGTTTGTTCACCTGTGTAGAACAGAACCCCTTCACACACACACACACACACACACACACTCACACGAGAGTGACTTCAGCAAGCAAGTGGCCTAAGCAAGAACTATTCCTCCTATGACGAGTCTGGAAGTAAGTGGAATAGAGTTTATGCAGGTGTCCAAGGTTATTTGGAAGTCAAGTTCCTTCCCGTTTTCTTCTCCACCATCCCAAGCATGTAGTTTCATCCTCAGAGTCTCAAAGTGGTTGGATGTTCCATATATGTGTTTCTGACAAGAAGATGAATGAAAAGTGTCTCTCATGAAACTTTGTCCTTTTATTCATGATGGAATGCCCTTGCCAAGACTTCTGTCTACTTCTCACTGGCTAGAACTGAGGCACATGCTACCGTAGCTGCAAGGGAGGCTGGAAAGTTGAGTATTTTGGCAGGATGCCTTGTCATTCCAACAAAATCAGGGTTCTCTTAGTAAAAAAAAGAAGGGGATCATGAATATTGGGTAGGCAACTGGCTGTGTCTGCCATACCATGTACTAATTCCTTTAATTCTCACAATAATCCCATGATGTACTTTTGGTAATTTTATTATTTTTAATTATTATTTTTATTATTTTTATAATTTTATGGATGAGGAAGTTGAGGGACTGGGAAGTTAGGTGAATTTTTTTTTTTTTTTTTTTTTTGTGGTACTCGGGCCCCTAACTGTTGTGGCCTCTCCCATTGCGGAGCACAGGCTCCGGACGCGCAGGCTCAGCGGCCATGGCTCACGGGCCCAGCCGCTCCGTGGCATGTGGGATCTTCCCGGACCGGGGCATGAACCCCCGTCCCCTGCATCGGCAGGCGGACTCTCAACCACTGCGCCACCAGGGAAGCCCAGGTGAATTTTTTTTAAGATTACATGGTTAGTAGGAGGAGCTGGAAATGGTAAACTCCTATGAGACTGTAAGTGACCCGAGGACAGGACCATGTATTTATTCTTTTACTTGCATTACTTTATCCCCATCACCTGACAGAGTATTAATTGGTTTGATGACTGATTGGGTGCTTTATTGACAACCTAATAAAAGTCTGTACTCATTTCATAGCTGGCTTCCCTGTCTTCCATCTCATGACAATGGAAAGAGAGATCAGAAAGAAACTCCATCCTGACATGCTTTCCTCTTGGCCAAGGTCAGCTCAGATTTGGTACAAGGACTAACGTCTGCCGACTGCCAGCCCATGCTTGGCTGAGCACACCAGGACTTAACAAGGTCTGAATTGTTTTGAGGAGTGTTTTTAACAAGTTGTAAATGTATTTCACCAAGTCCCATTGCTGTATATAATTGATGCAGCTGATGGAAAGCAATCATGATCCTGTGAATCATTTGTGTCTGTCTACAAGTACATTTCATTCCCCATCTTCCAGAACAGATGTGCAAAGCAAACTTTAAAGGAAATGTATTTGGTATTGACATATGGTCAGACTCTCTTGCATTCCACTTCCTCACTGGCTCATGTGATATGTGAAAAACAAAAAGGCAAACTCATAATTACTATAGATCTTATTTTTTTAAATACCCACAGATAATTGCTTTTAAGTATAAACAAGGGCATTTGCAACAATGATTACTTTATCTCCACTTGGTTTGTTTTTGGTTAAGAAATATGGCCAACACCTTGCGCTATAATTATTTGCTTTCATGTCTGTCTCTCTCACTTAAAGAAATGGAATGCATCTCATTCCAATTTATAACCTCCCCTTACTTGCCCCCCATTGCCCTTGCTAAGGCTTAGCACAAGTCTCCATTTATTGAGTGTATGAACAAAATGAATAAAGGAATAAACCTTCTGGAAGAAAAACTGAAAGCCCTGAAGGGGAAGATTTTATTGCTTGTAGTGTTTGAGGTTGTCTAACAGTCTATATGGAAGTTGGACTTAAGGAGTGAGAGCAGAGGACTTGAACTAGTGAGGTTGTATCAGTCAGCTAATGGTATAGTAATGCTGCATAACAAACCACCCCAAAACTCAGTGGTTTAAAACAGTAAGTATTTATTTTCACAATCTTGGATCTGCAGATTGATTACAGTATGGCTGATCTAGGGTGGGCTCAGCTCCAGGCTACAGGGTAGACTCAGGTCTTTTTCACATGTGATTCTTCTGGGGCCCAGTCAGAAGTGGCAGCATCTATCTGGCACATAATCTTCTCAGGTGTATCACTGGAGTACAAAAAAGCAAGTTCAATTACACAAGAACATTTCAGGCCTCTGATTGTGTCACATTACTAACATCTTATTGACAAGTCATATGGTCCACCCCAAGGTCAAGGAGTGAGGAAAAACATGAGGCCATGGAAAGGGCATGCAAGTAAAATTTATTACAAAGCAGTGAACAGTTAGAACCAAAAATTCAGTCTAGGGCTTCCCTGGTGGCGCAGTGGTTGAGAGTCCGCCTGCCGATGCAGGGGACACGGGTTCGTGCCCCGGTCCGGGAAGATCCCACATGCTGTGGAGTGGCTGGGCCTGTGAGCCATGGCCGTTGAGCCTGCGCGTCTGGAGCCTGTGCTCTGCAACGGGAGAGGCCACAACAGTGAGAGGCCCACATACTGCAAAAAAAAAAAAAAAAAAAAAAATTCAGTCTACCACAATGGAAGCTTAGGAGTAAAGAGAAGAGAACGGATAAATGAGGTGATAGGCAGAAAGAATAAATAGAAGTTGGGAGCAGATGGGATGTAAGTGGGGAGAGCAGGGGGAAAAGTCTATGATCCATCTAGGTTACTGAGTCAAGATTTTAGTATCATGAAAGGGTAAGAACCACTACAGTAGGCTGGGCATTCCCTAGCTCGGGACACTTCCTAAGGCATCTCAAAGATCTTCCAATGTAAAAATGTCATAGTGGCACATAACTTATTCTGTAAAATTGTAATTTCCTAAGAGTTATTAGGTCTGTTGATGAGAGTAGAGACCAAAAAGCAAAGTGGAGGTAAGATGGTGGTCAGGTAAATAGCCCACCCTGTATCAGCTGTGTGACTCCTTCCCCACACCAGCCAGCTCACTCCTCACGCCCCTGCCACCTGGCTTCTGCTCCCCAGGCCCCACTTTTCTCATGTGACTCTCACCAGCTCATCAGTGATTTTCTCCATGCTAAGTCCAACGGACACCTGCCAGCTCTCCTTTTAATTCTCTACACCATGTGACACTGTCAACAATTCCCTTCCTGAAATTCCCATTCCCTGGGATTCTGCTTTGTGATTCTCATTTGCATTGCTCTCCTATCTCCCTGAACATTTTCTTCTAACTGTCTTTTCCTGGCTCTTTCAAATTTTCAAGGAGGGAAATTTGGGCGACAGAGATAGAGAAAAGAAGTAGTTGGCAGTAAATACTCCCAAAATTTTTTGCCTTGGAAACAACTAGAGCCTGATGCTAACAATGCCTGCTGTGATGTGGAATTGGATGGATGGTGGGCTCATCTGGAGCCTCCTGCCTCATTTGAACAGTGACCCACACCCACACCTCCCGCCACCTCCAATAATAAATTCAGGCACGAGCTCAGCCAGTATTGGCCACATCAACATTTCTGACCCCTTCTGAGTTTCTGAGGGGAGGTTTCGTAGCTAAATCATCTGGGTCTCCCGCATAGCCCTAGCGCAGGGTCTGGCACGTAGTGGGTGTGTTCTACTGATTGTGTCACGTTAATACCTATCACATATGCAGAGGGGAAGGGCACAGCCATGAGTTAAAAAGTTAAAAATCTGCTTCTCCCACTTCACGACAACCTTCAACCTATCTTTCCACTCCATCTCTCCTCCTGTCACCTGTCTGTGCTCCACTGAAATTGCTCCCGTGTTTGTCCGAATGGCCACTCACCTCCCCACCCTCTCCCACCCCTTCAGCATTCAGCAAACGCCACTTCTTCCATGAAGCCTTTGCTGATTTTCCAGCCGGAAGCACCCGCTTTGCCTCTGAACTCCAGTAGCCCTCTCTCTGCATCTCTTCTGGAGCATTTTTTGACTGTCCACCGTGTGTCATGTTACTTCTGTCTGCTGCTGATGTATTTCCTTACCTGATTGCCCATTCCTTGTCATGGGGAATTTGGTCCAAGTTTTGCTTTTCCCCAGTATTTAGCTAATGTTTCGAAAAGAGTGGGTCCTCAGTAAATCTTTCGGTAATAAACAAATGGGGGTGGGGGTGGCAATCTGGGGAGAAATCTGATATGTTCTTGAAAACTCCTCTCTCAAGCTTGTAGTTTTGGAAGGGAGAAGAGTAAAATCAGTTTTTATTGAATCTGTCTCCTGTTTGCAGAATTATTTTGTGGTCTCATTCACTGGGCCAATTATCTTTATGAAGATGAATTACGACAGGCGAGAACCCACTTCCCTGGATTACTGTGTGCTAACTGTGTAATTAGCGGCCGACGCCTAGGAGGGGAGTTTGTTGGATATTTCCATCAGAAAAAAGAAAAAAAAAACACATTATGACCCATGAAAAACAATGAGAAATGATAATTTCATTTTTATTGGTCATTTAAAAACATTCACTGATAATTCTCCCCCATTTAATAGGCATATGTTTGCTTCCTTCAAAATATATCCATAAAATTGTTGCAAAAAAAAAAAACCACTCTTACATAATCGTTCAGCCTTCTCCCATCATGAAACCTGAATGAAAGATTTTCCAAGATGGAAAGTGTAGAGTTCAGCAAAGGCATTAAACAAGTGATACAAGTTACCCTGAATTAACAGGTCTTTCCTGAGAATCTGGCTTGGGCCAGGCCCCGGATGAACTACTGCATTGTCCTCAAGCCAAGAGACTTTTCACACCTGAGAGGGTTTATCCTCTGTTTTGCCTTTGAATTAGAACTAGAAGAGTCCTTGTCACTAGTATCCCTTCCTTTCCATTGATAATCAAGAGGGGACTCCAGGTCCTTTCAGGGTAACTGGACTCCAGGGCCAGGCCAAAGGTAGACCCTAAACAGGTGATAATAAATGTTAACTATATGAGCGAATGACCCTAGGCTGGCTAGCTGGCTGGATGAATGAATGTTAGATGGATGGATGGATGGATGGAATCCACTGAATTGGATGGGACTTCCCATATTTCATTCCTTGTGGTTCTTGCAGAAACTATATATATATCTCACTGCCGTTGGTTCCCAGCTCTTATGGAAAGAGAACCAGAATCTTGAGCTCCCAGGGAACTAGTTACAGCCTCTGGATCCATCTCTCAGGTTCAGAAAGGAAAACGCTTTCATGTGTTCCCAAAACCACCTTAGGAAATTGTTTCAGTCTTCCTTAGTAGAAATGCAGTCCTCTGTATGAAATGTGTTTTCTTTTCCTTCTTGTTCCTTATGGCTGTGCAGCTTTGTTTTCCGGCCCCTGTCAGATCCTTGGCCTCTAGGTTCACTTTCCTATCATGTTCAAGGCCAGAAAATCGCCATGGATGAAAATGGAGATTGAAAATCCAATTGGCGGCCTCTCAGAGGGAGGAAGCTCAGAGACCTTCCGGACATACTGGTTTCTCTCCAGAAACGAGATCCACCAACTGACTCATGCTGTGAAGTGCTGGAAGCCTGACCAGCCTTCTCAGCATGTGTGTTTGTGTGTGTGTGTGTGTGTGTGTATGTGTGAGTGAAAGTCTGTGCGCTCCCATGTCTCCAGAATTCTTCCTGTCGGGGGGAAGGTGGGAGAAGGGAGGACGGAGAATGCTCTAGGGCTTGCCCCTCTCCTGAGCATCAGGCAGGGCTGGGCGGCCGCCAGCAGGCCGGTGGGCCACACCCCAGTCCGTGTGTTTGCTCCTGGCTGAACCCCAGGTGAATGTGTCTCCTCCCTGAGCTAAGCTTATCTGCCCTGTGCCCACCCAGCACCCAAGGTGTCTCTGAGACCAAGGCACAGGGTATCCTTCCCACATTCCTGCACCATGACCGCCATTTTGCTGGCACCTGTGGTTCCCCACAAGCAAAGCTCCAGCTGCAGCCTGGTGTCTGCTCTGCCCTGGCGGCTCTCCATCTGCCCTTCCTTTTGTTTCCTACATCCCATTTGGCTTTCTTGGGCTCTGCAAACACTTTCTGCCTGTACCACTTTCTGACACTATGTAGCAGTCTTCGAACCACTGTTTGTCCCCGGAGGATCATGGGAGGGGCTGTGAATGAGCCAGAGTCACCCACCCCTCCTGTCCTGGGTGCAGCTCTAAGTTCCTGTCCTCCTGGGGATCATCACAGCATTGTCCTCTACCCCAAAAGATGAGACATCCTTCTCTATATCCCTTAGGAATATGTCTGGAATGACACCCACTGGTGTGGCTTCTATAATAAGTGTGTTGATGGAATTTTCCCGAGTGGCAGGGGGGCCACCATTGGATGATGGAGGAAAATGCTTATGATCATTGCTTAGATGCTAGGAAATGCCTTGCTTTAGTCAGTGGAGTGGATAATTTTTCTATATTTGTGTGATTTTTCCCCTCATTACTCATTTGCTCATTGATGTGTTTGATTATTCATTCAACAAACATTTCACAAACACCTCATGAAGCCAATGGGTCAGAGAAGTTAGCTCGGGAACTGGGCCCCCTAGGTTCAAATGCCAGCTCCCTCGTTTCCACACAGTTTTTTCAAACCCCCAATTCCTTATGCTAAATACGAGTAAATATAGTATCAGCGTCATGAGGTGGTTCTGAGGGATTCAGTAAGATCACGTTTTAAATCCTCCATAAATGTTAGCTACTATTACTGTCATTGTCACTATTACTTTTAGCCAAATGTCGAGTGGGATGCTGGGGAAACAGAGATAAATAGCATGGCCCCTGCCCCTCAAAAGCTCACAGCCCAGCTACAAAGGCTGATATGAAAAGTGCCCGTGAGGGTCAGGGGCAGAATGATTGAAGGGGACTGTGGGGACTGCAGAGGAGAGACCTGTGAACTCTGCCTGGGGATGCAGAGAAGGCCACTCGGAGGATGCAAGTCCATTCAAGTGGGCCTCGAAGGGTATTTAAGATGCTAACAGTCAAAGAGGTGAACGAATGACATTCCAGGCAAATGGAAGACCATGAACATGGGCAAAGGACAGCTAACCATCTAGGGTAGCTGAGCATCAAATGAAGATGACAGGGCTTCCCTGGTGGCGCAGTGGTTGAGAGTCCACCTGCTGATGCAGGGGACACGGGTTCGTGCCCCGGTCTGGGAGGATCCCACATGCCGTGGAGTGGCTGGGCCCGTGAGCCATGGCCGCTGAGCCTGCGCATCCGGAGCCTGTGCTCCGCAACGGGAGAGGCCACAACAGTGAGAGGCCCGTGTACCAGAAAAAGAAAAAAAAAATGAAGATGACAGTGGGCAAGAGGATGGTCATGTGGCCAGGTTACAGAAAGCCTTGAATGCCAAGCCAAGGCAGGGGTGGGGGGCATTTGGGTTTTATTCTATTGGCCATGGGAAGTGATTCCAGCATCTTAAGCAAACAAACAATGGGATCTGATCTTTGCCAAGGGTACAACTTGCCATTATAAAAATAAATACGTTCACCTGAGACTCTGAGAAAACTGGCAGGAATAAGCAGCCAGATTTTCAGTGCCTTGCCTGTGTGAGTTAGCTTCCTGCCACAGGCAAGGGGGCCAAGAAGAATGATGTCACGGAGGCTGTGGGATGCCTCGTGTTCAGAGCCGGCAGCCAAATGACGCCTACCAGGCACCGTGAGGCAGGGGAGGCAAACAGGAAGGCATTTAGCACGACACCTAGCTTCCTCCAATCCCTGCGGCCCCAGTGGGCTCCTGGCAATCTGGGGAAATTATAGATGGGACACTGAGGGACAAAGCACATTAGAGCCAGATGGACCTGAGTCTGAACCCTCATTCTTCCACTTAACTAGCTGTGTGACCGTGGGGACCAATTGCTTAACTTTGCCAAGGCTCAGTTTCCTCATCTGTAAAATGGGAATCATGGTGACCGTTTCACAAGGTCGTTGTAAGGACTCAGTGAGAGAATGTACGGGAAGTTTTAAGCACAACGCCAAGTATGCAGTAAGTGCTCATCAAATGGTAGATGTTCAAAGGGGCTTTGGGAACTTTGAAAAGACTCAGCACACAGGCCTTCCCCACTTCCCACCACCCCTTCCTCTGTCACGTCTTCTTGCAGTTACCCTCTGCCCAGGCTGCAAACTGCCCCAGGACTGGCTGGAGAGGAACATGAGTGGGAAAGCCCAGCTCTCTGCCTTGGAGGGTTTATGGTCAGAGAAAACAAAAGCATATCATGCATTTTTTCGCCACTTTTCTCTTAAGAGGGTAAAATACACATCATACATCTTTTTTCCCCCCAGGACCTTACAAATTTTAGCTGTAAATGGTAAAACACATCAATGAATTTCCCCAAGAATATTTATTGAAATTTCACTTTTATTACAAAGCCATTTGAAAAGTGAAACTCCAAGGAAAACGTATTTTGTGCAGCCATTGATCTTAAAATATTTACTATGAATATGCTCATCCTAGAAATATTACACACTGCTTTTTATTATTTGTTCTGGATGAAGTTGCAGGGATTTAGCCTAGTTGGTTTTTACAAGCTGACCCTCTGGACAGCATTCAGCTAGTCCTTGATTCGCTGGTTTCTAGCAACTGTACCATAGGTGTCTCTGGGATTCACAAACGGCTAGTCAACGGGGACTAGAGACACACCTGGAGCAGGTAAGCTCTGAAAACAGATAATTAGAGAAGCATGGACACTTGAGCTGGGAGGAGCTTAGAGGTCATCTTGTCCAATGCCCTCACCTATACATAATGGGCCCTTAAAGATTGGATGCCATTTCTCAACCCATCCACTGGACTGGCAAACATGAGGAAGAATGATAATCCCCAAAGTCCATGAAGACGCAGGGGAACAAGCATTTTATACATTGCTGATGGGAATATGAATTGTTACAGACTTTTTTGAGAGCAGGCCACCAGTATTGATTAAAATTATAAGTACACACACCCCTTGAACCAGCAATTTAACTTTTGGGAATCTGTCCTATAGATCTAAAAGCACTCGTATAGACATGCATATGTAGAGTGATGCTTTTTTCAGCATAGTTTGTAGTGGCCCTAACTAAAAATTGCCTGGATATCCATCAAAAGGGCAATGTGTGAGTAAAGTGTTCTCTGATTCCGTAGACTGGTGGTCTCTAAGTATTTTTGATTGCTCATTTAATGATAGCATGCACCTCCCAAATATGGATATTTATTTGCATGTATGAATATCTTAAGTGTAGGATAAACAAATACAAAATAGAGATTTTAAAAAGGTGAGATAAAAATAAAGAGAGATAAAACTTTGAATAGTTTTTCCTTGTGCCAGTGGGGTGTATGCACCCTGTTTTGGAGAGCCTTGCTAGAGAATATTATGCTACCTTCCTAAAAGAGTGAAATTGAATTTTGGGGGCCATCATTTGATCTTGCAAAAATGTGATTATACAATGCAGATTGTTCTTCCTTTTTATCTTCCACTAAATGATGCACTATATTCATGGATATAGGTATATGGATATAGGCATAGAGACACACACACACATGCTTTTACATATTCATAGGAATATAGAGAAGAGTGTGAATGGATTACACCAGGCTGTCACTATTGGGACTATATTGGGGGCAGGACAGGAAGGTTTGAAAAGAAAGGAAATTGGTGGGGGGGAAGATATAAAAAAGACTATAGCAGGGGCTTCCCTGGTGGCGCAGTGGTTGAGAGTCCGCCTGCCGATGCAGGGGACGGGGGTTCATGCCCCGGTCCGGGAAGATCCCACATGCCGTGGAGCGGCTGGGCCCGTGAGCCATGGCCGCTGAGCCTGCGCGTCCGGAGCCTGTGCTCCACAATGGGAAAGGCCACAACAGTGAGAGGCCCGCGTACCGCAAAAAAAAAAAAAAAGACTACAGCAAAATGGGGAAATGTTCGTAATATGATGCTAAATAAAAAGGAAAGTAAAAGTCTACATTTGTTCCCATAGGTAAAAAATTAAATTAGCATATGATAAGGGACTAGAAAACTATATGGACAAGTGAGGGTAGTGATTGGATTAGGTGCATAGCTTTTGTCTTGTGTTTTGGTTTTCATTTAACCTCAATATTAACAGCTACCGTCTCGTCTCCCTCTGGGGTATTTACTCCTAGGTTCTCCTTCTCCCAGGACAATGACATCACCCATTGTCCTCTCTGCAGAGACCTTGTGCATGCCGGTGCCCCTGCTCCATGGACCCCACGCTCCCGTGGTTTCATTTCACACACCTGGCAGACAGGCTTGTGTCTCTCAGGCCCAAGTCCAAGTGACCAAAATAGAGAATCGGATCACCCCAGCTCAGGTTAGAGAGTCCCAATGAACTCTGGCTGGGAATACAAGGTCGTGAGGTTAAACCCAGATGTCACCTCCACCGCCATGTTTGAGTGATAGAGAAGGGGATGGAATCTCCCACAGCTGGATGGAAGTGGCCCAGACAGTTCTGTAGCCCAAATTCTGCAGATCCCAGGTCTGGTGAGCTTTCCCTCCTCAGAGTTGTCTTATTCTCCACATCCGAGGACTAGCTCAGTGATTTATGGCGTTAGGACATGCAAGAGGTATCAAACAGGGCATTTCTGTGGGAAAATGGCAGAGTAATTCACAGAAACGGAATGTGGGTGTTTAAAGGAGTGAGAATAGATGAGCGTGTCTCTGGATTATTTCCATCGGTTGTTCTTCTGCAATCAAAAATCCGCATAAAACATTTCACTTCTGGAGCCCACTGTCCAGTGCAGCTGCCAGATCTGAGGGTTGGCTGGCATCCTTTGCATCAAACGTCCTCTTCCTGGCCCCATGACTTGGCCTGACCCTGAGCAGCAAAACAACCTCAGCCCAGGGATGGGAAAGACAGAGAAGGTTTGGGCAGAGGGTCCTTGGACGGGGCAGCCATGGTTGGATAAGCCCTGCTTGGTGCTCTGAGGGGCAGGAGACGAAGTCAGGTCCAGGATGCTTCCTCAATCAGAACTCAGTGGTGTCCGAGATGGTCCCACTGTCCTTGGCTACTGGGCCGTTGGAAGGGAAAATTGAATTATAATCCTAACATGCTTGGTACATCTGAAAATGTGTCATAGTAATTAAATGCTAATAAGGTGAGGGAGAATAAATGGTTAGTTTCCTTAGAGATTACACGCCACCCCCCGAGGTCAGGTGGAAATTGGTGGAAATTATAAGTAATGTAGTCATGTAGTCAGATCACTCGGCGGAAGAAAAGTCACGATGAAGGCAAGGAGTCATTCAGCGTTCTATAGTTGAACATCTCATTAGTGTCTGTGTCATTCAAAGACGTACTGGGTGGCAGAAAGGTGACATTTAAGGCCTCTCATGGAAAGCCAAGCCCTTAATTATCTGATGGAGGTTAATGTGGCCATGGAACAGGGGAAGCCTGGGCAGAACAGGGAGTAATGGATTATGCTAAGAGCTGGTTTCATGGGTGAGCCCAAGGAGTGGACCATCCCATTAGGATGTCTGGCCAGAGTTTTCCTGACTTGTTGGTTCCCTGCCAGGCTGAATGTGGGGACCAGGACAGTCCTCCTTGGTATCAAGAAGTGATGCCTGTGATTTTAAGGGCGGAGACGGCAGGAAACGAGCCCTCACCGTTAACAGTGATGTAGGCAGGAGCCCCGCCAGCCTGGGGGTCTAGGGAAGCATTGCTGAGGATGCTGAGGCCTGTGATGTGGCTCTGTTCTGGGGAGACACCAAGCAGAAGCAGCAGCGGGGCGGACTGTGAAGGGACTGACTCAATGGTAGAAGGTCCTCCACTGGTGCTGGTGGGCAGCCACAAAACGGCTCCCACATGATTTCACCTTTTGGTATTCATGCCCCTATATACTCCCCTCCCCTGGATGTAGGCTGAACCTACTGACTTGCTTCTAACAAATACAATACAGTAAAAGTGATGGGATGTGATTTCCCAGATTAGCTTACAAAAACTGTGACTTCTAACAAATACAATACAGTAAAAGTGATGGGATGTGATTTCCCAGATTAGGTTACAAAAACTGTGACTTCTATCTTTTTTTTTTTTTTTTTTTTTTTTTTTTTTGCGGTACGCGGGCCTCTCACTGTTGTGGCCTCTCCTGTTGTGGAGCACAGGCTCCGGACGCGCAGCCTCATTGGCTATGGCTCACGGGCCCAGCCGCTCCGCGGCATGTGGGATCTTCCCAGACCGGGGCACGAACCCGCATCCTCTGCATCGGCAGGCGGACTCTCAACCACCGTGCCACCAGGGAAGCCCTGTGACTTCTATCTTGTTCACACTCTCTTTAGGTCTTCTCACATTCTCACTCTGATGAATCAAGCCTTACGGAGAAGCTCACATGGCAAGGTACCAAGTGTGGCCTCTGGCCAACAGCCAGTGAGAAACTGAGGTCCTCGGTCCAACAGCCCGTGGGAAACTGAATTCTGCCAATGACGACATGAAGGAGCTTGGAACTGAGTCCTCTCCCAGCTGAACCCTCAGATGAGACTGCAGCCCAGCCAACTTCTTGGTTGCAGCCTCATGAGAGTCCTTGAGCGGGAGGACCCCGTTAAGCTGTGCCTGGATTCCTGACCCAGAGGAACTCTTAGTTGATGAATGTTTCTTTAAAGTTGTGGCTCTAAGCTATGCCTAAATTTGGTGGTAATTTGTCACATGCGGATAGATAATGGATACAGTGAGCTTTAGACTCTATAAGGCTGCTGGGTCAAGGAGCTCCAGGCTGCCTAGGAGGCAGACTCTCCTTGCTGTGTCTCTGCATTTCTCACCCTTGCGCCATCTCAGAGAGAGAAAGGCTCTACCTCACCTAACTTGGGAAGTGGGGCTGGGAGAGAAACCTTCATCATTTCCTGCCTGAGCCAGGGCATGGGAGTCGGTCCAGGGAGGATATCCCCTCCATCCTTCCCTCTCTTGCCACCCATCCAGACACACTCTTCCTCTTCTATTGCTCTCAGGAGAAAAAGGCAGGGTGAGGGGGTGTTCTGTGTGCTACACCTTGGAGCCTCCAATAGAAAGGAGGTTTTTATTTAGAAGAAAGACGTTTTGCTAGAGGTTTAATGATTACCTTTAAGGAATGAGCTGCAGATCTGGAGGAGGTAGAGAAGCTACCTGTCCCAAGGCAAACAAGAATGGCGTCCATCGGCAGTGGAGGCTCCCATGGGGAGCAAAGGTGGGGACGACGCCATTAGACCATTTACCTGAACATCCAGGGAAGAGCTTTTGACAAGAATCCTGCCAGTTTGTCTCCTGTTCTTCTCTATGAGTCAGGTGCAGATGGTTGACTGAGGACTTATGTAACAGTTCAAAACAACTCTCCAGTGGAATTCGGGGGCTACCATATTTCTTCCCCTTTTTTTTACCTGTGGCACTGAATGCTTATAGCTCAATCCAGTCCCCAGGCGTCTCAACAAACAGGGGATGGAAAAATTCAACAAGTGTCTCAGCAACATCTCCTCAGCTCACAAATAGGAAGAACAGGGTATTATTTTCCAGGAAGATGTTGTTTTCCTGGAAACTTTACAAACCAGGCAATCTAAGATTTCCATGCATCCTCCTTCCTTCCACTAATGTTTCCTGTGCCTCTTGGGTATCAGGTCCTGGGCTAAGGGCTGAGGTTCCAAAGATAGATACTGTTCCTGTCTTCACTGGTTTAAAAGCCAGTGAAAAAATACATAAATATAGCCTTTCAAGTGAATGAAAAAATGTTGGTGAATTGATTATCAAATTCAAAAAAAGAAGAATGGAAGGAATAAACAAAAATTATTTGATAGTGAGAGGATTTTATTTTTCCTCTTTTCCATTTTGGAGACCTGACAAAGACTGGCTTCTCAGGTATCCAGGCTCTTGTCACTTGTAGTGGTCAGGATGGCTGGCATGTGATTCAAAGGGGCAGCTGTTTGTCAGCAACTGCAGCGCACACCTGCACAAACACATATACATAAACGCACAGACTGCTGGGCTCAGGTCCACCAAAGATGCTTATCTATTAATATCTTGGAGGAGCAGGGCCTTTCTGTTGCCTCGGGTGCTGGTAACTTAGGATGAAAACTCTGGGCTCCTATCTTGTGCCAATTACGGTGCCTCTCTTTAACCCCAGTCCTTTGGAAAGTGCTGTTCCCTCTGAGCAGATTTTCAAGGACTGGGGATGCCTGATAAATGGCCCTTAATATTGAACTCAGGTGCCCACCAAAAAGTACCTTGGCAAAGAATTAGCAGTGAAACAAAAGGAGTCGCTTCCAAATGAGCTGAATGTGCACACTTGCCTCATTTTCAGCAACTTGTGGAAGAGTTATAGGGATGCAGTACAGGGGCAGTCACGTGGTTTGGGGGGAAGGAGCCCACATTCCGGCCCTCGTTCCCCCACCCATTCTCACAGCCTAACCTCGTAGGAAACCCGTTCCCGTTCCCAGTCTCATTTTTCTTATCTGTAAAATAAAGGATTTGAACTTTGGGCAACTCAGTCTCAGAAACTAAAGTTTTCTTCCCTGCAAGTGGAAATAATGTCCACCTCACCGAGGCACATGTGGGGTGACATCTGTGACACTTTCTGACCTGTAAGAACACTATTTACTGTTCTTGATCATCATTGGCTACATCATCAAGCCATGGATCTGTCTCAACCTGAAAAGAATATGGCAGGTACCGAAGACACCTTGGGAAGTTCATTCATTCAGCTCATGCGTATGCATCCAGCATCAACTGGAATTGTTTTCATATGTTTTTTTTTTAAAAAAACCCCAAACTGGAGTTGTTTTCATTTTTTTTATCAAGATTCCTCATTTTATATAAGCAATTATGTTTGTTATTTGGGTAGATATGCTCGTATTTCCCATGGCAGGGACCCAGATTTCTGCAATGCTTTTGCATAGTAGAAGTTCTCAGGAGGGCCCCAAATCTATCTTCAGTCACAAAAGGGAGCACTGGGGACAAATATACTCACATCGATTTCCTGGGACTCTTGACTCCGTCTACATATTTTCTGGACCTCTGTCCTGCACACTGTATTATGGTCAGATTTTCCAAGGAGGGTTTGAAGATAAGGGCCACATATAACTCCCTTTGTCCCTCCAATTTTTAGCACACAGTAGGGTTAAAGAGGTTAAAACAGAGGAGGGGACCTCTCAGTGGCATCATCCCACCTCTCCGCCAATGGCAGCGATTCTGCTTTGCCCCAAGCTTGCGTGTTCAGCTCAGCAAAACCAAAGCGGTAGGGCTAAGCATACCTACCCTCCTTTGAAGGCAGTTTACTGCCCATCAGCTGTTACCTGAAAATGTCCCTCAAAGGGAGTCTCACACTCGATCCAAGTAACTTGTCAAAGCATTCCTTCCAACATGACATCATATTCTCCATGAAAGGAGTTATGGTAAATAGAACAGGACCACGGTTTTATAATCATCACAGATTACTATCCCAGCCCTCTCATCTATCAAGTGGAGATAATTACATAGCATTGGTTAAGGATTAAAGGAGACAACTTCTAGTGTGGGCTGGGCAATCAAGAGGAATGATTTTCTCAGGATATGCAGGTGACCTCATAATGTACTGACTTAAAAATGCTACCTGTCCTGGCTGACAGAGCACAGCTTCCTACTGAGGATTTCACACCCACCCACCCCATTCCCGTAAAAAGCAACTTCCTAATCTGACAGCTCATTCTTGTCCCAGCCTCCGTCTTTTAACTACTTCAGCCATAGAGACAGAGAATGTCAGAACCCCAGGGCCTCTCAACCCAAGCCCTTTGTACACAGCTCTGGGTTGTAAGTAACAGAAACCAGACTCAACCCAACTTAAACAATAAAGGGACTATATTGGCTCATGTAACAAAACCATCCACGGACAGGGCCAATCACAGGCAAAGCTAGATCCTGCACTTAACAGTGTCACCAAGGACCTGGTTTCCTTCCCTCCTGACTCTCCCTTCAGTTATCAGCTTCACGCTGGGAGTGGTTCCTGCCCCAGGATCGCAAGACAGCTGCCATCAAGACCCAGGATTACCTACTTCCTCGTTCACATCCAGCAGAGTGCATAAAAACATCCCCAGAAAAAGTCTTGAAATTCCATCTGGTTCCGTTGCCTTAGCTCATATGACCATACCTGAACAAATCACTGTAGCCAGAGAGATGGGGTGTGGTGTGGGCTTAGTCTAGGTCATGCGTCCCACCCCAGAAGTGATGGTAGAGACAGCTCCAGCAGATCATAACCCGCCCCTGCCAACAGACATCAGGGTCTGCTGGGAAAGGAAATGGGGGAATGAACATTGGACATGCAACCAACAACCTTGTTCAGGCCAACTCAGCAAATACTGAGTGGTCATCAACGTGGGTTCAGACCAATCAATTTCTCGCTAAACGCTAATGAACTACTTCGGAGGCATCACATTTTAAACACCTCCAACAAATTTCCAGCCAAAAGAAATCAAACTTCAGCCCCAAGGATTCTTGCAACCACAAAGATCAATCCCAGCACTTCCATCTCCCCTCTTGGGACCCCCTAAGAACCAAATAGCTCCTGCTACTTTTAAGGGGAAAAAATGCATTCTGATATGCAAACATTATTGCATATTCATGCACTCAAAATCTAATTTTAACCGTAAGAGACTTCATTATAGGATGCTCACATAAGTAAGCAGCTTTCTTCCCAGGGTTTGGAAGCCTGTCTATTCTTCTCTCTCATTTACACATCACTGTGATTATCAGAATGAGTTTTAGTTTTTTTTTTTTTTTTTTTTTTTTTTTTTTGCTGTACGCGGGCCTCTCACTGCTGTGGCCTCTCCCGTTGCGGAGCACAGGCTCCGGACACACAGGCTCCGCGGCCATGGCTCGCGGGCCCAGCCGCTTCGCGGCATGTGGGATCTTCCGGGATAGGGGCACGAACCCGTGTCCCCTGCATCGGCAGGCGGACTCTCAACCACTGCGCCACCAGGGAAGCCCAAGTTTTAGTTTTTTAAAATTAAATATTTTGGTTTTTCCAAATTGATCCACAACGGGAGGTGAAATCCATGAGAATTACATGTTTTAACACAGGTTTGTGTAACTCCACAGCCTTACTATTAAAGTTGGAATCTGTAGACAGTCAAGGTTTCCCTGTTCTGGTCTGATTGGTTCCTGATGCATTTGTCACGCTTCTAAATACAGAGCCTCTTTTACTCTGTGGCTGGTTGGGACAGTGTCCTCTTCATGGAGAAGCTAAGAGCTATAGATGAGACCTAACGTGGAGAGAGACAAGTGGACTTTCCCAAAAGGACAAACTCCCTTCCTGTGTTTCTCAGGAGCTGGGCGACAGCTGCTGAGAACCATCCACACACAGAGCCTTAGCACCTCCTCACCCAGCCTCTGGGAGCACGTACCAGGGGTCAGGTGCCTTGCTGGGTGGACTGACTCAACACGACCTGGATGCACCCAGATCCCATCATTCCACACATCTGTGTGCCTGGCTAAGGTGCAAAGGAAACTACAAGGCTGTTTGAGCATGTGGCCCTCCACCTGGAAGGAGAGGAGGTTTCTGGGTACCTGGCAGCAGGGAACGGACTCACGCATCTACCTGGAAGAATGGGCCGGTGCCGCTGTTCTCCTGACCCCCTGGGGTGATGGGGGAAGCCCAGGGGGCCAGGCCCTGGCTGCAGTCCTGGTCGGTCCTTCAGCTACTCCACTGCCCCTCACAGACTCCTTGGCATAGGAGTCTTCTCCCTGGAGGTCGTCTGGGTGGCCAGGACAGTGAGGGCCAGAGCCAGGAAGCCAGCCTCCGGAGGAGGCCAGCTTCCCTATTCTCCATCACTCAGTGCTACGGTCTCCTATGAGACTTTAGGTTTGCTCTGGGATGCAGGTATCCCCTGGCCTCCCTTCCAAGGCAGTGTGGAAGCTCCCAGTGGGTTTCAATTACACCTACAACTCAGGAGAACTGGCCTCATCAGGGGCCGTCACAGAGCCATGCTGTATCAATAATTGTTTATGAAGACCCTGGTGTTTCCAGCTTTGAGCTGAGCCGAGTGATGCTTTAGGAGGATCTAAAACACCGTCGGCATCAGTGTGGGTTTGGGGGAGCCTCAGGAAGAACTTGGAGGCCACCAGGAACAGATACTCGAGGCCATTCACTGGCAAAACCAAAGGCGTGGGAGGCTTCCCCCTGAGGAAGGACAGGTCCACCAGGCCTCTGGGCCCTGCCTTCCCCACTGGGAGTGGCCCTCAGCTCCCACTGCCAGCCAGGGAGCACAGGGTCTGACATACCCATGCCCGGCTTTCCCAAACCCCTCACCCCCTTTTCTCCTGCTGATGCAGAGGTCAGACCAGCAGGCCCAGCACAGGCCTGGAGAAGGTGCAGTGGGGCTCAGGGGCTGCCCAAGTTCAGGCCCGTCCACATTCCTCCCTCGCAGGGGTCAGTGTGCAGCCGAGCTCTCCGCCGCCCGCCTTGGGTCTCAGCTGTCCTGGGCTGTGCTCCTGGGCTCAACCCCACCCTCCAGACCTGAGCCCCCTGGTCTCCACAGCCTCATTTCTGAGCCCAAGACATGTAGCAAAGGGCGACCCAAGAAGGTAATTAGCAGGCTTCCCTGGTGGCGCAGTGGTTGAGAGTCCGCCTGCCGATGCAGGGGACACGGGTTCGAGCCCCAGTCTGGGAAGATCCCACATGCCGCGGAGCAGCTGGGCCCGTGAGCCATGGCCACTGAGCCAGCGCATCCGGAGCCTGTGCTCCGCAACCGGAGAGGCCACAATAGTGAGAGGCCCGCGTACCGCAAAAAAAAAAAAAAAAAAGGTAATTAGCATCAGCGCCTCTGCCCCTCCCAGGCTGAGCACTAAGTGGCTGCAAGGAGGGTCCCTTTCTGTGTCGCCTCCTCTGTCCTCACCCACCCACTCCTATCCTCCTGCTGCACAGACTCAGACAGACACACGGCCCACACCCACTCACCTCTTCTGCAAAACATACAAGGGTTTTCCAAGCCTCTGAGCCTTTGTACATGCTGTTCCCTCTGCCTCAATTACCCTTCCCCTCTGCGTGGCTGGAATAATTCCTACAGGTTCCTCAAGACCAGTTCAAAGCCGCTGTGATGCATTCCCTGACCCCCTGGGAGCCCGCACAGCACACACACTCCTCTGTCACTGGGTTTCTCACTCCCATGTGTGACAACCCCTCCCCAATCCCCACTAGACAGTGAGGGGAGGGGACCTTATGAATCCACCTTCTCAGGAGGCCCGTAGGCTTGTACACAGCAGCAGGCGTCGGCACCCGGGAGTTCCCTTCCCCTTCTTGGATGAACGAGTGGGAAAGATGTCAGCCTTGCAGAAAACAGAGACAGAGGGTGTGACAAAGAGGCCCAGTGACAGGAAGTGGTGGGTGAGTAACAGAGAGACAGAGAGGGCTGGGCCCGTGGGGGTCAGAGAGAAGCTGCAGCCTTGTCGACAGGCCACGCCACCCCCCTTCCTCATGAACCCAGGGGCGACCCTGTGGAGAGCAGGGGCCCGTCAAGATGGGGGGACAGCCAGCCCCAGTGGCACCCAAGACTCATCCCTCCCGGATCTAACCATGCCCACCCCAAGCCCCCTTCTGCTGGCACTGCTGGCGTGCAGGGTCCCCAGGCCTGGGGCTCCCCTGGAGGCCCAGCCCCTTCCCTGCCCTGCTGTCCCCTCGCCCCCACACCCTGCTTCTGGGACATGGCCCGAGTCCCCAGCGTTATGGGGACAGTCGGAGAAAGAAGCCAGGCAAGGAGGCGCCCACTCCAGGGAGTGCTGATATTGAACGGGGGGTCGGGGGTGCACAGAACTTGTGGCCGGTCCTGAGGTGCGGGGTTTGTGTGGGCAGCTCCGCTCCACCCGTGGTGCCACCAGCCCACCCCCAGCAAAGGGAGAGGCAGGGCCGCAGAGCTGGCGGGGCCCGGTCATCGCACCACACACACTGTGGGACGCAGGCGCGCGGTCAGGGCTGCCCGGCCCGGCGGACACAGGCTGTGAGCCCATCTCCAGGCAGGGCTCCCAGGTCCTCAGAGCACTAAGCTCGCCCAGCCCAGTATCCCCCAGTCAAAGCCCCTGAGCAGCAAGCCTGCACTGGGCTGGAAACAGGAAGCCTGGGGCCTCCGAGAGCCCCGGGTGCACGTGTGTGTCAGTGTGTGGGAGAGACGGACAGGCAGCCCCTAGGAACGCACAACCTGGCGTCTTGCACGCCTGCATCAACGTTCGCGTCTGCAAGTCTGGGAGTGTCTGGCACAGCCGGGGTGGTGGCTTAGGCGCGTTAGGGCACCGTGAGCAGCGAGTGGCAGGTCTAAGCAGGTCTGGCTAGGAGTGCGTGTCCTCTTGCGTCCATCCTGTGACATCGGGTCCGCCTGGCCGGGGCTCACGTCCAGTCTCCCCGTGCAGGAGGCAGGCAGCCCCGGGTTGGGGGGGACCTCCCTGCAGGTGGCTTCGGCACCCGAGCATCCCAGGGGGGCACCCGAGCGCTTGAGCACATGCGTAGCCCTGCGGGGGCGGCCGGCTCCCAGCAGGGTGGGCAGAGCGGGCCGGGGCCTATCATCTGGGCACGTACTCCCGGGGCAGCCCGGCCCAGTTGTGGTCACGCAGGGCCCGGTCCACCGTCCGGATGTAGCCATTGATCAGGTCCTTCATCGCGGGGGTGAAGGGCTCGAGGTCGTGCGGGCGCCGGCCGCGCCGCCGGAAGCTGCCTTCCTTGTTGTTCTCCACGCAGAGCAGGCGTTCCTCACTCACGGACACGTTGAGGAAGGCCACCATCTCCCGCAGCGTGGGCACCAGGCTGCGCCGCAGCTGTTCGTAGTGCACCACCAGCAGCCGCTTGCCGTACTTGAGCCAGTCCAGCACGTGCGAGGACCACCATGACGCATAGCTGTTAACAAAGTCCGGCCACTCTGGGTGGGAGAGAAGGGGCGCCGTGTCAGGGCCCGGCCCCGGTGGGGCTGCTGGCCTCCTGGGGTCCAGGATGCTCCATCGTCCGCCACCCAGGGCCGACCTACCCGATCTCCCACGGAGGAAGGCCCTCTTGGTGACCTCGTGTAGGGGAGGCTTACTATCAGGCTGGGCTCTGAAGAGCTGCAAGCCCGCCTGGGAGCTGTGACCTCAGGTCCACCTTCCCCCAGCAGTTTCCTTGGAAACACACCAAGTTAAGATGAACGGGGACTGTGCGTTCCAAGAACTGGTTCTCTCTCTGGTGGACCTTGCCCTCTGGGACTGGCCCTGCATGGCGAGAGCCCAGGGTCTCGGGCCTGTGGGACATAGTGGAGTTAAAGACGACCAAGGCAGGGCCTCTCTGTCGAGATGACCCTCGGTTCACCTTGATGTTGCCCTGGCAGCTCTGCACATCCAGTCTGGGTCATGGGGGCCGAGCAGTGTGTGTGTGGCAGCTTCTGTGCCTCCTAGTCAGATGAAGATGCTGTGCAGGCCGGATTTCCTGTCCCAGGGCCTCCTACACAGCTACGTGAATGGGGTGCCTAATCGATGCTTCTTGTGTCTTGTGGGTGTGATCGCTGGTTTAACCAGTGACGTACAATGAGGCCACAGACGGGGCCGCTGCAATCTCTGGCAGGTGAGCTGCTCCATGAGGTTTTTTTTTCAGCAAATTTAGAAATGTGGTGGGTCTTTTTTTTAAGTGGGGAGAAGGGTGCAAATGTCAAGAATCGCCCCAACAAAAATAGCTTCCATAACTGGGCTACTAAGACACCTCAAATGCTGTGGGAAGCATCTGCTTTCTCTAATCTTCACAACGACCCTAGGAGATAGGACCACCCTTGTTTTTAAGGTGAGAAAACCGAGGCTCAGAAGACAAGGTCTGCAGCTTGCCTGGGGTCACTGGGCTGGTAAGAGACCCAGGAGGGATCAGAGCTCAGCCTGCCTGCGTCCTCAAGGGGAGTCAGCAGGAGGGCAGGGATGGCTGACGGGGGCTGCTCTAGGGGGAGGGTGATAGGAAGAGGGGAGGACACCCACCAGCCTCAGCTGATCCGGAGTCACACAGGGACGGAAGCACGAGCCTGCCCAGCCTCAGGCCCCGTGTCTCATCATGCCACCCACTCTGCTGGACACAGCTACATTTCTGATGGCTTCATTTTATATCACTCACTATCCTGACTCGTGTCTCTTTAATTCATTGCCCAAAGGCTAGAGACTGTTCGTGCCTTGAGGGCAGAGACTGTGACCCCTGTAGCCTGGGCTCCTGGCGCCTTGCCCAGTGCCTGGCACATAGTAGGACTTCAGCAAGCGTGTATCAGCAGACTGACCCCACGAATAAAGTTGCAACCGTTCCCCCACCCCGCCGGCCCCTTCTGCTCACCTTTGCTCTTCCAGTTGCGGTCAGCTGCGTAGCCCAGGTGCCCGGCGCATTTCCTGTTGAACTCGGCCACCAGGGACCTGTACGGGTTCCGGATCAGCAGGATGGCCGAGTCGAACATCTCAATCTCCCTCCTGCCACTCTCGTGGGTCTTCACGCAGATGGTGCGCCGGCTCCTCCAGTGGTCCTTCTCGCCCTTGAACCCTGCCCAGGAGAAAGGAATCGTGGAGCCCCTGCTGCCACGGCAGCAGACAGGTCTGAACGCTAACCTGCACCCCTGAGGGAGAACCGACATTAGGGGCACAGCAGAAGGCACTGGGATGGCCTGTGGATGGATGGTAGGGCCTGACCCTGCCCAAGAGACAGTGAGAGCAGGAGGCATCTAAGTGGGGAAAGGTGGCGTCTGTAAGAGAAAGAAGATACGGCACCTCCTGTAGATCCCAGAAGTCAGGAGGCAGAGCCCGACCATGCCCTCTCTCTAAACACTGTAGATGCATCCATTTGGGCATCTGCATGGCTGTGTCACGTGAGCATTGCAAATAACCCTGTGAGTTGACCACAGCGGCAGGCATAGTCAGATGAAGACACTGAGGCTCAGAGTGGGTACGTGACTTGCTCAAGGTCACACAGCACCACAGCATCAGAGCCAGGGCTCTCTCCACGTGGCTCTGTGTGTCCCTGCGAGGCTTCTGTCTTCTACTCACCTCCCCACAGAAGGGGCAGGATCCCCATCATCAGGCTCAAGGGCAGTCAGCAGCTGTAGCCCCACCCTCTGACCTTATGCCACAGTCCTGTAACTGGGCTCTAGTCTCGCATCTGTGGAGACTCTACCCATCCCTATACAGAGTCACACATTTATCAACAAATGTCATTGTGTGCCCGTTCTGCATTGGACTTTACACTGGGGATAAAGGGGTAAAACTCAGACCCTGTCTTTAAGCTTACAGTCTAGTGGGGGGATAGCCCAAGTGTAATACAGAGCATAGGGGCTTATGGGAACAAAGAGTAAGGGGGACTAGTTTGGGAGTGTAGTGGGATGTCACAGAAGGCTTCCCGGAAAGATGTCCCCTGAACCTGGTCTCCTGGCCACATCTCAACATAGCCCATGCCATCCAGCTCTGGCGACAAGCTCCACAATTGCCCACGAGCTTGCCTCGGGCTCTTGGAAACATAAATGAGTCCCATCCCCCCACTCCCCTTCATGAATGGTTGGGAAGTATTTGTATCTACAGCAAGTCTTTGATGCGTGGAAAATGCAAGTGTCCTTTGAGTCTGTAAGTCTGGGGTCACCAGCTGAAACTCAACACATGTTTCAAATTCATCTCTGCCGTGGGCCAAACACCAAAAGTCTTTGATTCATTCTGTCAAACAGCTGGGAAGTTCCAGGAAAGAATGAGTCAAACCATGAGCTAAGTAAACATGAGATCTGGTCTCTGACACCCTGAGGCCCAGGGTGCCTTTTGTACTGCCTTGGCCTGTTTCAACAGGCACCACTTTTCCTTATAACTCAGACCATGCTCACCCATGACGGTTTGGCATTTTGGCATTGGAGCTTCCTTGCGAATTTCACGTGTGTGTGTGTGTGACTGCTCTGAGGCCAGTGGCTACATCTAAGCAGTCTCATAAGGCTCAAAGATGCATCGGGGCGGGCTTCCCTGGTGGCGCAGTGGTTGGGAGTCCGCCTGCCGATGCAGGGGACATGGGTTCGTGTCCCGGTCCGGGAGGATCCCACTTGCCGCGGAGCGGCTGGCCCTGTGAGCCATGGCCGCTGAGCCTGCGCATCCGGAGCCTGTGTTCCGCACGGGAGAGGCCACGGCAGTGAGAGGCCCGTGTACCGCAAAAAAAAAAAAAAAAAAAAAAAGATGTATCGGGGATCTCTAAAGCCATTCTGAGGCAGTGTCGACCCAATCCTTATTATGCCCAGCTATCGAGCCATTGCGCCACTTAGCCATTTGTAGACCGAGACAGCCAGCTGTTTGCATAAGCTAAAGGCCTTCTTTCTAGATGAATACGGTGGGTAGCTGCAGCCTGTACACATTAGGTGGTCCCCAGGGGACTAGGTGCCAGAGTGGGCAGGACCATGTGCTTCATCTGGCCACTTCACCTGTAGCTGCCATAACACTCAAGACTCCCAGGGGTGACGAAACTGGGTTATATGGACACCCTTGGCTTTTTCCCAACCAGACCAACATTGCTGTGGGTGATTCTAGAACCCGCTGCCCACCTCAGAAAGTTTGTGTTTTCTCTAGGATGTTACTGATAGTATCCTCTTTTCCTCAACCAAACTCTAAGAATCCCAGAGAAACTGTTGTAACACTTGACAACAGAGAAATATATTTCACCAAATATAGATCCCACTTGATTTATCTGAGGTTCTTAGTCTTAAACAGTGCAGATTTGAGCCATTTTAAAGTTCATTTACGTGACATAATGAGGCCTCTTATTCTACAAGAGAAATATTAGAAATCATTAAACTCCTGAAGATTTTTGGACCTCGTTTTAAAAAATCATATTTTGATAAGCTACACTTGCCTCAAAAAAAAAAGAAAAAAGAAATGAACACATGAAGTCAGTTTCCCCTAATTATTGAGGGTTCTAAAAATTAAGGAAAATTCAAGAAATGTTTACAGAGAGGGAATCTAAGCTACTGGGCTTTCCCTTTGAATCCAGAACAGATCTTGTGAATTTTCTCTCAAAGTGTGGTCCTAGGGCTGATTGTGTCAGCACCACCTAGGAGCTCGTTAGAAATGCCAATTCCTAGGCCCCATCTCAGATCGACTAAATCACACTCTCTTGGTGGAGGGGGGCGTGCAAACCAGGAAGTTATGTTGAATTAATAAGCCCTCAAGGTGACGCTTCTGCACGTTCAAGTTTGAGAAGCACAGCTCTAGTGCTCCGAGGAGGAGCTGGGCTGGAGAAGCTGCAGTCTGGGTGCTGGGAACTGCCTTCTTCCCTACCCTGCAGCCTTCACTAACCTTTATTGTAGAGAGTTCCATCAAAGTAGTAGCTCCCTGTGTAGAAGCCGGTGGCATGCTCGATGAGGTGCCGCGCCCATGTGTTCCCGGCTCCCGGGAAGCTCGACAGAGCCACGAACACTTTGGATTTGGTGGGCAGGAACCTCCGGTCCGTGCACCGGGTATCTGAAAGTCCAGAAGTCGTCTCAGGGTTACCCACCTCCACTGCGACTCCCAGACTCTCAGACTTCCCTAGATAGGAAATGCCAACCCAAGACTCCCACTGGGAGACGAATGGGAAAACTGAGGCCCAAAAAGGGGAAGGGATTTGCCACCTGGACCTTGGCTGCATGGGTCCGTGGCTGGCCAGAGAAAGCCCCAGTGATGACGAGACCTCCCAGTGTAAGAGCCTGGTGGGAATCAGCGTCCTGCAGACTCCCAAGGTCAGCTGGGACAGACCTGCTTCTCACACAAGGAAGATGCTGGAGCCTGGGCACACAGCCTGGGTGACTTACTGGTCCCCAGGTCCTGGACTGGCTCAGGGAGGCCCCCATGGCCACTGGGCTGCCATGTCACCCAGCCCCACCACCCTGCCACTGCTATCCCTCTGGACCCTGCCTCTCTGCTCGTCCTTAAACCACCTCCATCCCCAGAGAGACTCAGATAAAAGTCAGGTGCTCTTCAAACCGAGCCCCGCATCCTGTGTCCTGCCTCCAGGGATGGTGGAGGCCTCCTGTTCCCGTTATCCCAAGATAGGACCACCCACCAAGACACCTTCCCCGCCCCAGGACCGCATACTCAGTCCAAACCCCCAGACCAAGTGCCACAACCAGTGGTAGACACAGGAGGAGGGCCCTGCATGCCTGTCCACCTCCGGGGCAGAACTCACCCTGCACGGGCGTCTGGTAGACCTCACAGTACTCCGCTAGCCTTTGGGCCTCAGACTCCTGGCCACACAGCGAGCTGTCCACAGCATCCCGCAGGTTGAACTGAGGGGTGGGGTAAGCACAGTAGCACTCCCAGCCCCTGAGGATGGCCAAGGGGAACTCCTGCCAGGGAAGGAGAGAAAGAGAAGCATCTTGGGTGAATGTAGGGGCCATGCCCCCGCTGCTCAGGGACCAGGGTGAGCACGGGGGATGTCCTGCCAGCTGCATGGGATCTACAGGGGTGTCTGTCCATCCTTCCAGCGCTGGGCTCTGGGCCCAAGCCCAGGGGAGACAAAGCTCAATGAGACGGGACCTCTGCCCTCTAGCAGCTCACCGCTGGCCGGTGACAAGTCCACTGTTTTTTGTTTGTTTGGTTGGTTTTGTTTTTTATGATAATTACAGTCTTTATTTATGTAACTGGTCACATAGTCATAGCTGGTATTTATAACTACCTTCTTCTATTACCCATTCTTTATATATGTGTGTGTGTGTGTGTGTGTGTGTGTATAAATTTTTTTTTTTTTTGCCACACCACACGGCATGCAGAACTTCCCCGACCAGGGATCGAACCCGTGCCCCCTGCAGTGGAGTCTTAATCACTGGACCACCAGGAAGTCCAGAAAAGTCCACTGTTAATAGCACCGGTGCTATTACAGAGGGGTGACTCCACTGGGGGGACTGGACCTGGATTTTGGAGACATCTAGGGGGTCGTCAGGAGTGCCAGGGAGGGAACAGCATTCCAGGTGGGGAAACCACATGTGTCTGGGTTAGAATGGGACAGAAAGGCCCACCCAGGGCAGCTCAGCATTCAACATCTTTAACCAACAGACTGTGAGCCCCCAGTGAGGTCTGGAATTCCCGCCAGCCCTCCCTGGAAAGAGATAGACCTAACTCCTGCTTCTGCAGTCCTGCTGCAGGGTGGGGTGCTGGGCCGGTGACAGATTCCCACACAGCATCTCTCCAGGACAGGAGGGGTGGGCAAGGTCAGGCCTTGACCGCTCCGAGGTGCTCGGGCTGATGGGGGCTTCCTTAAATCGGAGGGGCCCTGCCAGGGTTAGAAGGCCAAGCCAATTCCTGGCAGTTTTTTACATATGTTTTCTTGGTTCCCTCTGGGGAGAAGGCTGCACCCACCGCACAGCAGCGAGAGCTGGGGCACTGGCATTGGGAAGGCCTGAATGTGAATTCAGGTTCACAGCCTGGGTAACCTTGAACCTTTCTGCATTTCACCATTGAACAAAGGGAATAAAACCCACCTTGCACATCGGCTGTGAAAACTAGATGAGAAAGGTCCAAATTGCCCAGCGCTAGGCCCAGAACACAGTAGGTGCTTTCTTCACAGAGGAGCGGGCCATCCTCAGCCTCCTTTCCCTGGTGGGCAATTCCTCCACTCACCTCTCCCACATATTTTACTTGAGCACCTGCTATGTACCAGGCACCAGGTAGGACACTCAGCCCCATTCCCACTCTGCCTCTCCATGCATCTTGCAAACAGGAGATGCGAGGCCCCCTGGAGCACAGAGAGAGGAGAGGAGTCAATCGGGTGTGTGCTTGGGGGCGAGGGAAGCAGTGGGCAGAGAAAACTTCTCGCCGCTAAGGGAAACGCTGAACAAACCTTTTTATTTTTTTGCCCACAGCAAAAAAAAAAAAAAAAAAATCTCATAAATAAATAAATAAAGGAAAATCAATAGCGTCTTCTGAGCGTGGCTTGGCAGAGCCCAGGATCTCGGCACTCAGAAAAGACAGTGGATGGTGTCCCAGCCAGGGGAGGGTGATGCAGAGCCTGGGGCCGGGTGGTCCCTTAGGAGGTAGGAGGGGAGGCTGCCCCCAGTGGAGGGCTGTTCTCCTAAGCATACGTGGGATGCTCTCCCAGAGGCCTCACAGCCCCCACGAAGGCCTCTCCCCACCCCCCTCCTCCTTCATCAAGGCTCAGGGGCAGCTTTGCCTCTGCCAGCCCTGCGTCCCTCTCTCAGGGCTGAGCTGCCATGTGGGGACAGGAGAGGATGCTTTCACTATTCTTACACTACACACCCCTACACACACACACACACACACACACGCACAATCTGCTTCCAGAGCTCGGTGCTCACCTTGGCATTAGAAATGCCCTTAAACATTTTATGGGACCATAAGCAAATCACCTCCCCTTTTGGATCCTTAGTTTCTCCATCTGTAAAATGGACACATTCCTTGAGTTGTCCTGCCTGGAAGAGTCGGAGGATCTCATTTCTCTCCCTCTGATCCACCGTGAGGGCCAGTGAGACTAAGACATTTACCCCCATGCCTTTCCTGGAAGAGGCTTGAGTTGCAAATTTCTCCCAGGACAGGGGGCTAGTGGTAGGCAGTCATTCTGGGTGTCCATGGGCTCATGTCCAGAGGCACCAGGGAGGAAGCACCCGGTAGGAGAAAAAGCACCAGGTTTACGATCCAACAGACCTGGACTCGAATCCCAGGGCCACAGTTGAATATCTGTATGACCTTGGACCAATCACTACCTGCCCCCCAAGTCTTGGCTGTCTCATCTGTCATCTGGGGGCAATAATATTCACACCATAGAGTGCTGGGAGAATGAAGGGAGGATGATGCATGAGAAGGACCCAGCACATAGTAAGGGCTCCCTTACTCTTAACTCTTAAGACCTTTAATTGTACTAGAGGCGGGCCCCAGACCACCCTCCTGACACGCAGAGTACCTGAGAATTTGGTTCCTAAAATTCCTCTTTTTGGCTCCCCCTCCAAGGCCCCAAAAGCTCAGGATCAAGCAAAGGTTGGAAGTCCCTCCCCCAAGCAGCACCTGTGGTCCTTAATCTCGATCAGACACATAAAGAAAAGAATCGCTGGGACTTCCCTGGTGGTGCAGTGGTTAAGAATCTGCCTGCCAATGCAGGGGACACGGGTTTGATCCCTGGTACGGGAAGATCCCACGTGCCGCGGAGCAACTAAGCCCATGCGCCACAACTACTGAAGTCCACGCGCCTAGAGCCTGTGCTCCACAACAAGAGAAGCCACTGCGATGAGAAGCCCTTGCACCGCAACGAAGAGTAGCGCCCACTCGCCGCAACTAGAGAAAGCCCGCGTGCAGCAACGAAGACCCAATGCAGCCAAAAAATAAATTTTAAACATATATTAAAAAAAAGAAAAGAATTGCTTTGAGGGCTCAGTGGCCACAATGGGGCCCTGACCCTGGAACCAGGACCCACTCAGCCACAGCTGCCATCCATGTCGGAGCTGTGGTGATGTCCAGCACAGGCTGCTGGGGCCGCTGGGCCTGGAGTGAGTGGACAAAAGGCTGGACAAACCCCATCAGTACCTCTGGCTAGACTCCACCCACCCTGGGGCCCCCATGTCATTTCTCAACAGAAAGCAAATCTGTGTCCTGACCCTCAATCAGAATGTCGTTGGCTTTCTGGAAGCAAGTTCTCCTGCTGATGTGAGTTAGTGAAAAGCCATCAGAAGAACTGCAACCTCTGGCCTCTCCCACTGCTATCCATCCTCTCCCGAAAAGCCCTCATCCCGTCTCGTCCCAGATCAATACCCTCATCACAGCGAGCAGCGGGAACAAGCAGCCTGGGTACCACGGTGGTGGCAGCAGAGAGCACGCAGCTGTCTGCGTCTGTGTCTCCCACACTTCTACCCACGCTGGCTGTTATGGGCTGAATCGTGTCCCCTAGAATTCATATGTTGACGCCTTAACCCCCAGCACTTCAGAATATGACTGTATTTGGAGACAGGGCCTTTAAAGAGGAAATTAAGTTAAACTGGGGCCATTAGGATGGGCCCCCATCGAATCTGACTGGTGTCGTTATGAGAAGAGATTAGGACCCAGACACACAGAGATGGAAGAGGAGGCCATTGGCAAGCCAGAGAGACAGGCCTCAGAAGAAACCAACCGTGCCAACACTTTGATCTTAGATTTCTAGCCTCTATAACTGAGAGAAAATAAATTTCTATTGTTTAAGCCACCCAGCAGTCTGTGGGAATTTGTTATGGCAGGCCGAGCAAACTAACATTAGCTTTCTTACCAGTCCTTGGCCACCGCAGTCTCGCTCCCACCTCAGGGCCTTTGCACTTGCTGTGCCCTCTGCCTGGAATGTCCTTTCCCAGATACCCTCACGGCTTTCTTTTTTTTAATTAATTTATTTTATTTATTTATTTTTGGCTGCATTGGGTCTTCGTTGCTGCACGCGGGCTTTCTCTAGTTGCGGCGAGCGGGGGCTACCCTTCGTTGCGGAGTGTGGGCTTCTCATTGCAGTGTCTTCTCTTGTTGCGGAGCACGGGCTCTAGGCGCACGGGCTCCGTAGTTGTGGCTCGTGGGCTCTAGAGCACAGGCTCAGTAGTTGTGGTGCACGGGCTTAGTTGCTCCACAGCATGTGGGATCTTCCCGGACCAGGGCTCGAACCCGTGTCCCCTGCATTGGCAGGCGGATTCTTAACCACTGCGCCACCAGGGAAGCCCCCCAGATACCCTCATGGTTTTCTCCTTCACCTTCTGCAAGACCTCTTCTGTGAGGGCTTCCCTGGCCACCCCATTTCGAGTTGCAACAACCCTCCTGCTATCACCGATACACCCAATCCCTTGCTGTGTTTTCTACTTTTGTTTCAGCGGTATAACTTACCTCGATGGAACACTCTGACCCTGAATGTACCACCCAGTCTGTTTTGATGAATGCCTATCAGGATACACACCAGTTTCCTCGGCCCCTTCCCAGTCATACCCCCCTCCCCCAAAGCAACCCCTAGTCTGACTTCCATCATCACAGATGAGTTTTGTCTATTCTAGAATGGCCTATAAATAGAATCACTCAGCACATATTTTTGTTGAGTCTGGTTTCTTTCAGAAAAATATTTGTTAAGGCCACCCATGTTGTTTTATCTGGCAGTGGATTGTTGCTTTTTATCGCTGAGTATCATTCCGTGTGTGGACATAACAATTTGTGGACTCCTTCACTTGATGGATCCCTGGGCTGTTTTCAGTTTTTACCTATTACGAATAATGCTGCTATGAGCATTCTTGGGCAAGACTTTCAGTGGATACGCATCTTCGTTTCCAATGGGTAAATATGTAAGGTTCCTGCTTCATTTTTCTCCACGGTGCTTGTCACCATTCAACATACTATATATTTTACCTGGTTTACTGTCTGCCTTTACCCACAAGAATATAAGCCGTGATTTTTGTGTGTCTGGTGTGCTTTGCTGCATTCTCAGTACCTAGAACAAAGTCTAGAACATGCTGGATGCTTAATGAATGTTGGATGGATGAGCCAATGAATGAATGAATGTCCTTTCCAGATCCCAACTCCCACCAGAGTTGTTGGCAATAGACTTGGACGTGAGCCTTCTGTTGGTCACTTGTGCCCGGCCATGAGTAAAGAGAAGAAAGCCTGCTCCATCTAAGCAAACCCTCCCTGTCAACAGGAACCCCAGGGGACTCTGCCATCTTGAGATTCCTGTTCAGACAAGAACATTTCACCAACACAGTGAAAAAAAAAAAAAAAAATCTGCTCAGGGCAGGCTGGCTCTGTCTCCCTCCCCGGCAGTAATGGCTGATGTTGATGCCTCACGATCCTGTATCCCAGGGCTGGGGCCAGGCTGCCCCCACCAGTGACCCGAACCTTTTTGCTTCCTTGAGTGGATTAAACTGTCAAGTTCCCGGGTGTTTGCAGAGCAACGGGAGAGCTGCAGACAGTAATGTGGTTTTATTTACAACATAACCTCTTCAGCAACATCATTGGATTCTGAAAACACAGACCAATTTTCAGCCCCTTGGGGATTTCTAAGACATGATTTCCATAAAAATTAAATATTGATGAATCTTATCTCTCTGCCAACCTTGCTGCTCCCCGGTACCTCCACGTCAAGCTGCAGGGAGACAGAGAGACAGAGAGAACAAGAGCAAGAGTGAAAGCACAGAGAGAGAGAAGAGGAGAAAATGAACCAAGACAAGGCAGAGAAACAGGAACACAGATGTGATACTGCTTCGAATAGATGAGGAGCTCCGAGGGCAGGGTGGGTGCACACCCTGATCCCAGTACTTTCTCTACAGCCTGAGCCTGGGTGTCCAGGATGGGGGCTCAGGCGGGGACTGGGTCTGCAGTATGTCTGGGCATTCAGCCTGGAGCCGGGTCATGCTACAGCCAGGGCTGGGCTCTCCGGGCGGCGGGGATCCACACGCCAAGGCTTGGCCATGGCCAAGGGGTCAAGGAGCGGACATTCCGACAGGCAAGGAGTGAGGCCTCAAGAAGGACCCCCACTGGGGTATCCTCTTCTCCATTCTCCCTCCTCCTTGGGCACCTTTCTCAGGATCTCCAGGATTACACAGAATTACCAAAACTTCAGAGATGAGAACTTCCGGTTTCAGAAGGCGAAGCTGAGGCTTGGAGGCCGGCGGCAAGCAGCCCACGACCTCAGACCATCAGGGTGTGTGGGAGCAGAAGCCAGCCTTCTGGACTCCCAGTCCGGGGCTTTGCTACACACCACACTCAGCCCCTGGGAGGCAAAAACGTGAATGCGGTGGGTTTGCGAAGAAATTCAGGAACCGGCCTGGAGGTTGCCTCTGACCAGTCTCTTGCCTCCAGAGGCAGAACTGGGGAACATTCAAGACACAGAAAGGAGAGGAGAGGCCCACGAAGGGGGATGTGGGGCTGGGGATGAAAGGACCGACTCTTGCTTTCCGGCAAATGTCAGTTTGAATGCAAACCTGTCCGCTGATCCTGTAACTGAGAGCATGTTTCCCTCTGATCTGACTGCAGGTGCGGGGCTGTGTGGTTTGGAGGGGCAGCTACGGGAGGTGGACCCAGTTTGAGGCCTGTCGTCAGGAATCCCAGGCTTTGAATCTCATTTGTGTGACTGTCGACAAGCTCCCGGGCAGCTGTGAGCCTTGGTTTTATCATCTGTAAAAGGGGCATAGCTTAATGATTAAGGGCTCTGGTGTGAGTTTAAATTTAGACGGCTTGAGTCTTGATGTCTCCAGCTGTCAGGGGGATTTTAGGATGCCATGAAATACGCTCATCTCTTGGTATCTGCAGGGGATGGGTTCCAGGACCTGGCACAGATACCCAAATCCGTGGATCCTCAAGTCTGTGGTTCCGTGTTCGTGGATTCAACCAGTGGCTGATGATGTATACTGTGGTACGAATTTATTGAAAAAGATCCACACATAAGTGGACAAGTGCAGTTCAAACCTGTGTTCTTCAAGGAACAACTATACTCTTAAGGGGCCTTTCAGAGAGCAGACCCTCAGCAAGTTGGCTGGTCCGAGTCCGGAGGAGGCCAAAGGCATGGGGGGGGGCATTAGGCCATCTCTCTGTATTCACTCTTCTCCACCGGAAGAGCTAACTCATCAGCCCTCTTCCACGTGTCCAGCCTCAAAGGTGCTGCCTCAGGACTACTTGAAGCTCAATGTCAGAGTGTCTCCAGAGGCCCCTAGGGGATGTCCCCTTGGGCGATGGCTCTCGGCAGACTGGAGCCCCAGACAGCAGACAGAGGTAGTAATTCACAAAACCCAGACCCACGCAGGATGGACTGCATCTATCAGGATCCAAGGGGACGTGGCCAGAGCCACTGCCCAGCAGAGAACAAGCCGGCTCCGCGTTAATGCGTGCCTTTCCATTCCACAGGCAGCAGGGTTAGCGCCTCCTTTAAACGGACAAAGGAAAAACCTCAGAAGAAATGTCGATGGGAAAACATCCAGGTGCTAACGATTCTGTATGAAGAACTTATACACCCCAAAGAGGCTAAAAGAGGGCAGGCAGGAAGGATAACACCTCTCTCCCTGCGATGCCTTTCTCAGTAGGACCACGAGCAGTTGCTGGGAGAACAAACCTCCGATCACGAGGTGTAACAGCCGGAGCTTCACACGTTAGTAACCTATTGGCAGATGGTGCCAGATTTCACCCATCAGTCCCACCGCAGGAACGGCACAGCCTATCTACTCGAACACCAATACGGGGCTTCAAAATTCACGACCCCACATCCGAATGGGTAGCGATGCAAACATCTAAGATCATTTTCACCTTCTGTTCAAATGAAGGAGGTGATAACATCTAGAGGCCTGAGAATGAACAGGTATTCTTCCATCACCAACACGATTGCAGAAAATTAGACAAGATCATTTTACTGTGTTTAAAAACACATTACATAGGTCAAGTCGCCCTTGCTGGCACAGAGTCAGATCATTAAGATGCTGATGTGGCCCCAAATGCTCTTTCCCTGTCAAACTACACTCTGGGAGCTCCCCAAATCCGTTGTAACTAACTAGCAAAAAAACAGTAGAGATTTTGATCGGGAGCCACAGATAAATCTCAGATGGTGCTCGAAATTGGGGCATGGCACAAAGAAGGCCCCCCCTCTTTTCCTGCTTGCATGCCCCACCTCTGGCATCTGCCGCTCCCGGCCCCCCTGCCCAGCCAGCCCTAATTAAGCCTGTGGTCCCCACCCTCAGGTTTCGCTCTGCCCCATTTAACAGTCTGCTGTGAGCATTTTCCATCATAAAAGTCATTGAAAACATTTTCAATGGCTGTATTATTGTCCACTGTATGGCCGTGGCATAATGTAACCATTCCCACGTCGTGGGACACCTGAGCTTGTCTTGCAGCCAAATTAGGACGAGATGAAGCTGCCACGGGGACGTCTCTGCAGCCTCGGTGCCACCAGCCTTTCTGGAGAGGAAGTGCTTGGCACGTCGGTCAGGAAAGTACAGCCAGAAATCTCCAAATTCACCTCTCTCTTTCACCCTCAACGTCCAGGAGAGGAGAGAGAAGACGCTTCCTGCAAGGAGATCCCTGGCCTCTGCAGGCCCGGGTCAGCTGAACTGCCAGCTGATCCTGTATCCACCAGACCTCAGCGCTGGAGGCGGACTTTGCTTCTTCATCCTCCCTAAATAGCTGTAAAAGACAATCCATCACCAGGATTCAGATGCGTGGGGAACGTGAACCGGGCCTGCGTATGGCTGAGCCAACACATTCCAGGTGGCCGTCTGGGACAGTGGTTCCCCTGCAGGGGACCCCCGGTTATGTCTGGAGACAGTCTGGGTTGTCACAGCTAAGTGGGGAGTACTATTGGTATGTAGTGGGTAGAGGCCAGGGATGCTGCTAAATATCCTACAACGTACAGACAGATCCCCAAACAATTATCCAACTCAAAATGTCAACAGTTGCAAGGATGAGCAACCCTGCCCTAGAGTGAGATCAGGGTCCCAGCCTAGCTCCCACTGGGAACCTGAGAGCTGATGGGGACCATCCAGAAGGCTTGAGTCCAAGTCATACCAACAACCGCAGAGCAGGATGAGGGAGAAGGGAGGAACAGACATTCTGGGAAGCAAAGGCTCACTCTGTCAGGCAGATGGTGGTTTTACTTACAAGTATGACATCTGGGGCATCATCCCTGCCCTACGTGGAATTCCTAATTCCAGAGCCAGGTCACAGGTGGACTCCAGTCACAGTTTTGCCAAGGCGTCTCCGGGGGTGGCCCTGAGGACTGCTGTCTCCCAGAGGGATCCACCGAGAACACCCCTCACCCCAGAGCATCCTACCCACAGCTATGAAGCCCCACACCAGTCACACCGCCCCCTCCCTGCCACACCATCAGTAGCTCCCTCTTAGCCACCGAAAAACATCTGGACTTGGAGGCGGGCATCCAAGGCCTGTTGCAGTTTGTCCCCGTCCTACCTTTCACATGGCACCGTGGAGCCCTGCACTCTGGGCGGGCTGGCTGCCTTCCCACTACCTCACCCCTGCCCAGCCATTGCCTAGTTTTATGATGCACTCCTCATGCCCCTCCCCTGCCCGCTGATACCACCCCACATCCTCCAGCTCTAACCCTTCCAAAAAGTTGCCGCCTCCTACTGAAGCCTCCCTCCAAGCCTCCTTCATCCCCATCAGGCACTGACCTTCCTCTGCTGTATGTCAGAATCACCCAGTTCCTGTCTTATCCCTGCTTCAGGGGTGAGCTCTATCTCATGGGGCAGCTGGCATCCCCCCCCATAAGTGTCAGTGTATGTGTTTGGCCCCCATCCCACAAGTATGTCCTGCCAAGACCTCCTTTCAACTTGAAAGCTGGAAATAGTGACTCTGATCCTCACAGCTGCAACATTCTGTGGATCGAAACAATGGGACTCAAGGAAACAGCCACTGTCCCTGCCCCATCTGACAATACAGGGGAGGCCAGGATATGAGCCAAGCTGTCAGCACAGATTCTGACGCCTGTAGGGCAAAGGCCATTTCTGAGAACCCTGGACACCCTTTCATCCTTGTTCTGACCTCAACAATTCGCAGCATCACTGCCCAGAGCCAAGCGAGTAACCTGTCCTTGAAATGCATCTCGAGGGGAGACGTACAAAATGCAAAGGTGCAAAATGGCATAAGCTATCAACAACCCTCAGGTATCTTTTGGCACACGTTGCAATGTGAGATTGCAGCGACCTGGATTTCTGTCAGTAAATATGAAGAATGGCTGGAAACAGGAGTTGAAGAGTTTAAAATCGTCAAGTTCTGTGTCTGTAACCACAAGGCAGAATTCTCTGGGCCCTTGTGGGCTGCCCCAGGGGAGGCATCCCCAGAATGCCGGGCCGTCTACCTGGGATGCTGCTTTGAAGTCATCCTCTCCAAAAGAAAAGGCACAAGGATGCCTTGCTTCCCTCTCATGCAGAGCCGGTGGGGCGTAAAATTAACACAACCTTTGCCGGGGCAGCACGGCAAAGTTTACCCACAGGACAAGGCCAGCCAGCCTCTGACCTGGTACCTCCTAAGAATTTTATCTGGCAGGTCTACCACCGACACAAAACGACCCACCTACAAGGATAGTCATCACAGCCTTGTTTGTAAAAGCAAAAGACTGGAAACAACCTCAATGCTTAACAGCGGGGCGTTGGTTAGATAAGTTATAGGACGTCCATGTAATTGAATAAAAGAGTGGGAAAGCGCTTTCTGTGCCAATGTGGACCAGTCTCTAAGAGAGAGTGGGGGATTGTGTGTGTGTGGCTCGTTACCATCTGTGGGGTTTGTAAAGGCATCATGACTCTGTAAAGGAACAACCACTTGAATATTCATAGAATCTCTCTGAGAGTGGCTGGCCGAGGTCAGGCCCGTCAGCTGCGTCCAAGGAAGGATGCTGAGTGGACGACACACAGGGGTGAGAGGAAGACTTTCCCCTCGACCCCCTTTGGTGTCTTTTTACTGTGTTCCACGTGAGCACGTTCTCTATTGAAAATCATTTAAAACATCAGAGAGGCACAGCCATGACGCTGCCGCTCCCTTTCCTCTCGTTCCGTTTCCTGTCTCCTGTCTCCTCCGGCTAACTCGCCTGTCCCCTTCCCATCACACCGAGGGGCAGCAGCGTGAAAGGCACGGGGCGTGGTGTCGAGAGTGGGATGTAAAGCCCGTCGCTCTGTGCTGCGTGTGAGAGCTCTCACTCCTGCAAACCTGCACTGGCTCCGCAGCAAGCAGGGGTCAGACCATCCCCACTCACGGAGCGCTGAGAGGATCAGAGCCGACCACCAGTGGGAAGGCTGCAACCCAGCGCCCGGCACACAGGAAGATGCCTCTATGTCTGCTGACCGGGAGGCTGGCCTTCAGCAGGCCCAGACCAGCTGAGTTCCTCTGATTCCAGTGGGCGGCCCTCCGGGGAGCCGCTCTGAACGGCAGGTGTGAAGGAAGCCCAGAGAGGGCGGCGTGCTTCCCCGCCGGGCGAGCAGGTGTCCCTGCCATCTCTACTGGTTCTGCTCCCACCAGGGGGAGAGGGGAGGAAGGGGTCCCCAGGCCAGATGTCTGTGAATCAACAGTCTTTTCGGCTCCCAGAATTGTGTCTCGTGAGCCCCGATGCCTAAGACATCCTTGGCAGTGGCTTTGGAAATGCCGGAGATGTCAGAGAGCCACTTCAAAGGCCGCGACTGTGCAAGAGGGAAGCGAGTAGGAAAAAGGCTTTGTCTCCCCCCACCTCCAAGGGAAGCATCTCAACAGGGCTGAGAGCACAGCAGCTCCCTGTGGGTCGGGGCCCCATGGAGGGAGTGCTTCTTCGTGTCCAACTACATGTGCTTTCGCTGAGGCCCACGCCCTATACCCTTCTAACAACCAGCAGGCTATGGAGCTAGGCGGAGTTCAAATCCTGGATCTCTCCCTTCCTGGCTGTATGACCTTGGGCAGAATGCCCGAGCTCTTTGTTTCCTCACCTGCAAAATGCAGTTAATAGGAGCACCTATGGGGGCTTCCCTGGTGGCGCAGTGGTTGAGAGTCCGCCTGCCGATGCAGAGGACACGGGTTCGTGCCCCGGTCCGGGAAGACCCCACATGCCGCGGAGCGGCTGGGCCCGTGAGCCATGGCCACTGAGCCTGAGCGTCTGGAGCCTGTGCTCCACAACGGGAGAGGCCACAGCAGTGAGAGGCCCGTGTACCGCAAAAAAAAAAAAAAAAAAAAAAATAGGAGCACCTATGGTTGTCAAGAGGATTACATGGGTTAACACATGTAAAGTTGGAACAGAACCTGGAATAAATGATCAATACCTGTTAGCTTCTGTTGATAAATAGCATCATTGTTGCCAAGGCCCTCCTCTCTGCTAGTCCTACTCTGTTACACTGCCACGTATCACAGTCCCATCGAGGCTACTGAACCCCAGCACATCGGAGCAGCCCCAAATCCCAGCCTACTGCCCCCCAGGGCTATTTCCAGGGCCACAGCATCCAGCCCAATCTGGAGACCACGGGTCTCCAGCCCCAGCTCTCAGAGCTCTTTGGGCGGCCCGCCGGTCCCGCCAGCCTCGCTTCACACCCCGTCCCCGGTCCTGCTTTGTGCAAGCCCCATGTGGCCTTGATCAACATTTCCCACCCTGGAGCTGGCACGCAATGCAAGGACAGTGGCCTTTGGTGCCCAGCCTGGCCCCTGCACAGAGCCACACTCCAGTCCTCAGCCCAGGCTGAACCAAAGGTACATGAGTGTCTACAGCCCCCGAAGTCAGATTCATGGCCCAACGCTGTCGGCGCAAATAACAGAAAATCTGCACTCCCCAAGTCCCAAGCCAGCATCTTCCTGCTTCCAAACCAAGTCAATTTAACATCTGACACGTGTGCCAAGAGCTCACGTCGGGAAAGGCATGATTCTTTCAGCTTTACAACCTTCTCTGACAATTCCCCACCCAGCCCCGATCACCTCGTTAGCGGGCTTCCTGCTGGCATCCTCGGCGACTCTGCTGCATCATCGCCCGCCGCCCTCCCGGACCTCCCTCCTCGGCTCCCACCCAGGCTCCGAGGACGGACAGCCGCAGTCCCGCACGGGCGCCTGCCCCTCCCTGAGACCACCACTCAGGCTGGATGGTTAAAGGACAGGGCTGTGAGATCATAATTGTTCTTACTTTCTGGGAACAAAATCCTGAACACGTCTCCACGGTCACGTTGGCCTGTACCAGGGAGTCGGGGAAGGCGTGTGTGATGTTCTCCAGCAGTCGGAAGCAGCCCCGGTACGTGACGGTCCTTCCTGCAGGGAAGGAAATGGGGTTCCGGTGAGAAATGGTGCCCACCGTTCTAAGTGCCTGTCACAGAGGAAAATGGTGGCTTCAGATGCCGAAACAGGTGGAAGTACACTTGGGAAAGGCAGATTTCCAATCAGAGAGGGCAAACTGCCCGTAGAGGCTGTGGTCAAGCCAAGCTCCTGAGAGAAACCAGGCACCAGAACCTTCGTTAGCCTTGGTGGCCGGGGTCACCGACAAGGGACCATTTGGCTGAAGCTTCTGAACTCACGTCTTGCTTCTCCTGCCAGCCCTCGGGGGACAGTGTGCATCCTCTCCTCCTCCTTCCCTCTCTCCCTTCCTTCCCTCTCTCCCTTCCTTCCTTCCTTCCTTCCTTCCTTCCACAAATCGGGACTGTGCATCCATTCTGTGCTAGATTCTGCACCAGGTGACCCAAGAGATTGATACTCTGGAAGACTCTGTCCTACCCACACACGCACGAAAAGAAAAGTCAATTTGGAAACCTGAAATCCTGCCACACTCCCCCTTGCTGGGCCGTCGAGTCACACCACTACTTTGCTTTCTCTCTGATCTTGAACTCCTGCCAAATTCTAGGAATACTCCTCAAGCCCGTGGTACACAGGCTGCCAAGTTGTTCTACAGACCTTCTGGTGGAGAAGTTCAGCTCCCTAGCTGGCTTCCTTGGTGTGGGGACAAACCTTCTGGAATGTTCCGGCACCAACTGTTCCTATTTCCTCCAGACTCCTCAGAGTTTCTCTGGATGGCGTCCTGATTCTCATCCCATGCTCCTTTGAACACAACATCTCCTGGGGCTCAGCATCTCTCCCGGTTCTCTCCACCTGCCACACCTCTTGGAGAGAGTAGAAACCCTCTAGCCAGCCGGCACCATGGCGGGAGGCCCTCTCCATGCAAAACTACAAAGCAGGACCAAACTCTGGGTCTGGAGGCCCATCCTATCGACCATGGCACCAGTGGTCTGGGCGTCAGGGCACGGACCTATCAGGGCACGGACCTTTCAGGGCACAGATGAAGGAAAGCAGCCTGGTGCTGGGAAAACAGTCCAGGCGGAGCATCCTAACGGCCTGGGATCGAGCCCCGGCACCGCCAGGGACTCAGTCAGCCATCTGGGCGTGTCATGGACTCAGAGACTCTCCATTTTCTCACCTAAGTAACGCCTGGCAGCTAGAGTTGTTCTGAGGAATGACATGCACCCACCCATCTCCCAGAGCCACTTTCCTGCCCTGGATTTTGGTGCAAGGGCCTGGGGTGATGACTTGTGCAGGACCCACAGAACTCCGTCCTGTCCGGTAGCATGACTGGGCCCCCAAAGGACAAAATATCTAGACGGACTGGGCTGTGGTCCTCGGTCAGCTGCACTGGGGTGGGACAGTCTCCAGGGAGACAGGCTTCGGGCCACATGGCAAGGGAGGGTGAGCAAGACAGGCAGGGCGAGTGGGGTGATCAGTGTCCCGGTGAGTACCTCCCTGTGGCCTGGGAGGAGGCTGCATCTGGGTCACCCCAATGCTCCCCACACCCAGTCCTGACCCTGACACACAGCAGGTGCCCAAAATGTGCTGACAGCGTAAGGAATTGGACACGGCAGGGCAGGTGAGGGCGCGGCATAAGCTGTAACAGGTCAGTGCTACAAGATGCGGCTAGAAGCATCAGCTGCCTCTAGACTTCACCGCTGGGACTGTCGGGGAAGAGGCTGTCACCCAGGGCAGTCCATTCCACACCCTTCTCCCCTGCTCCTCAGGTGACAGCTCCAGGGGCACTTCGGGCAGAGGGTACCTCCAGGATGGAGCCACTGATGACTTGCTCTGCACCTCCCTCTGATCCCAACCCGGGGGGCACCTTCATGGGTCTTACACCTGTGAGAGCTCCTTGCCAGTGAGAAGCTGAAATTTCAGATGGCCGGTCACCTGGTCACCTCTTGACAGAGGTCCTGTCGGTTCATGCCCTTGAGAAGGGAGCAGGCAGGCAAAGGTCAGCCGTGCAGGCTCCACAGCCTGCCAGAAGGGGTGGCTGTTCAACCGTTTCAACATTAACTATGACAACAAGTCTAGCCGACTTGAGATCTGAGGCTGGCTTGAATGACTGGAACATCTGACCCTTAACCAGTGGGCAACCTAGAGCCAAATACTGATCTCTAAGAGTCAGTGGCTGAGCAGGCAGGACGAGCTGCCAGGGCAGCCCAGAGCCCACATACAGACCTGATCCTCCTGGTGGGCAGGGCTGAGGAGTCAGGGGGGCTAATGTTGTTTGGACCCAGGAAAATCAAAGGTCCAAGAAGCCCTCCTGGAGCAGTTTGGTCCTCAGGAAGCCCATGTGGATGCCCAGATGACAGGGCAGGACTTGATACATCCATGTACCATGGCAAACTGCTGAACCACGACAGGGCCTGGCACAGAGTAGGTGTCAATGAGTATCTGTTGAATTAATGGCTCATTAGTGAATCTGTAGAGTGTATTGTCAGGGTCTCCACCCCTGTCCCCATCCCCCCATCTGGAGCCCTGGCTCCCAGACAATCCTGTCTGAACATAGGAAGCACCAGAATAGCCTAGCTGGACGGGTCTGAGCACTGAGCCACTCTCCCCATCACTCTGACCCCACAGATGGTAGCCAGTGTTGGCTTTGAAGCTCACCCATGCGTCTCTGAGCTGGGCTTCTGGACTGCTTAGCAAACTCCTTCATCACTAGGAAAGCTCTCCCAGAAACCCCTCTGCAGTCTTCGCTTCTGACCTGACACCTTTCTCTGAGCTCTGTCCAGTTCTTGAACTAATCCATCAGCTCTGCTGGAGCCCTGGTCCATGGCCAGAGGTGGCTGAGTTCATGAGCTGATGTTCCTGGATGCTGGGCTGTGCCTCCATCATCTGCAGTCTCACACTTGCCAGTGGTGGGGGGAGGTCTCCCACGCTCTGACTTCTTCCCAGCCTGGCCCCTCCCCGTCAGGAAGAGGATGGCTCCCCAAATGTGCAAATGTACACAGCCATATTATTTTATCAAAGGGCCTTTTATAATGACATCAAGTGGATCTGCAGCTCATCTTGCAATGAGGACAAATCTGAGTTTCACAAACATCTAGCTGGGCCCCCTCAGTTGTCCTCGCTGTTTGATAGCACTTTCAGGTGAAATTCTGGGAGGTTCAGTCTTGCTGTTTGATGCATCAGCTTACTCTCCCTCGTGGTTGATAATTTCCTCCTGAGTTCTATAATTTTGAATTGTAAACTCATCTTCAGTGAGAATTTATCTACAGGAACTCTTTACACCTGGGTTGGTGGCACAGCTCCCAAGAGAGAATTTTGCATTTGCCTCTGTTGGTACCTCCAGATGGCCCAGAGCCAAATTTCATGTTGGAGCTTTCAGGACCAGGCAGACAGCAGAAGTCTGAACCTCAAAACTCATACAAATGCAGGCCTGCAATTATAAACTCTTAGGTTATAAATTCTTAGGAAATTTTTTTTTTCACCCAAAGCTCAGGTCAAAACAGACAAGTTTTTCTATCTCTGGTGTTTTTTTTTTAATCTAAAATTTCAATGATTTATACTTCAGTGAAATTGGATCCAACTATATACAGAAGTTTCAATCCAACTCCCTACCCTGAGAGGCTCAAAGCCTCCTTTTCTGTTCTCTGTGGACATGAAAACCTAAGCCGTGTGATCACCAAGATCAGCAACGTCCCCTGGCGGAGACCCAGAGCTGCACAGCATCCTTGATTACCTTCATCTCACCACTGTGATTCCTGGTTCCCACTTCTTTCCTGGAGCCAGGGATTTCCTTACTTTCTTGTTAGTTCAGCTGTGCATTTAAAACAATTTTACCCAGCATTTCTAGGTGTTTCATAGCTAGGAAACATTCAGACTACCTGGTCTGCCCCATTGCTAGAAATCAAAGTCTGCCTCTGCACTTTACAAACTAGACTGGAACCCAGAGATGGGAAGCAAACTGCCTGAGGCCACACAGCATGTCTGAGACACACCTAGACCTAGGCCCTGGGCCTCCTGATCAGTTTCTCTCTCCCGTAGAGGATAAGGAAAGATGTGCCTCGGTCATGAGCTCGAGCGAACTTAGACTAACCCCACACCCCTGCCGCGAGCCTGTCTGGGGAAGGTGGTGAGGAAGGCAGAGCACGGGTTCGGTCCCACGTGGTTTGGATGAGGGGCTGCAGATGCGGGGGTGGTGGCAGAGCAGGGGACAGACGGAGCTCAGGGACAGACTGGCACACTCACGCTTCCTGGAGCCGGGCTGCAGCTGCTCCACGCGGTACACGGAGAGACGGCCCACACCCCCGCACACGGAGCTCTTCTCCCCTTTGCACTCATGGTTACACTCCTCTGGCCCCATGCTCATTGCTGGGAGCCGGTTTCCACAGTAGCATTCGGCCCCGGCCTCCAAGCCAGCATAGATGTAGGACCTGCAGGCAGAGCGGGGCCTGGGGTGAGTCCCGACCTTGGCCCAGGGCACTGAGGTCTGGTTCCAGGAATGAAAGCTGGGTCTGGGGCCAGGCTGAGTCCTGGCATTGCAGGAAGTGAACCCCGGGTCTCCTGACACTGAGCCCGGAGCTCTTTCCATAACCCCCTGCCGTCCCGTCAGTAAACTTTCTTTGTTGCGGACAACTGGGATCTGATCGGTCGAGCTCTGCTTACACTATGACAGCCAACTGGAAGCCGATGCATCACCTCAGGGACACCACTTCCACTTTCTGGACCTTATTTCCAGTGGAGTTGATGGTCAGGGTCCCACACTTACCGCTCAGCGCACGCATTCTGGCAGTGGGAGACGGTCATCTTTCTCAAGTCAAAAAACACAGCCCCCTTCAGAGTTCTCTCCTGGCCGTCGTCACTGAAGCATCCCATGTATGTGCCTGCAGGCGGGGAAGAACAGCAGAGACTCAGAGGCCCCGGAGAGAGGGAAGATTACCTGGCTCCACCCTTGGCATTGCCCTTCCTGGCTAAGGCTCTTCTCAGAGAAGCCCAGGGGATGAGGCGGTGGTCCAACCCTCCCTGAAGGGCCTCTGGACACTTCCACATTGTTCTCTTCCTCCCCCTTTTCGTAGTTAATGGCCCACTGTCCCTCCAGACACCCTGCCAGGAGCCTGGCATCAGCCAGAATACAACTTTCTTCCACTGACCCTCACCCACTGAGTCTGGCTGGTTTAATTTCTTCCCCTGGACCCCTCTCCTCTCCATCCCTACCCTTCCTAGGCTGGACAAGGCCTCTCTGCCTCCAAAAATGTCTCGATAGGCAGGTTCTGTGACCTCCTCGTGATCCAGAGGGAAGAAATGAGTTATGGAAAGTCTGATCTTAGCTAACCTAAAGATCTTGCAAACAGGGAGAGTTATTTCAAGAAGAAAATCTGCCACCCCAGGAGGGAGTAAGCCCCCATCACTGCAGGTGTGTAAGCAGCATCTGTTAACATGTAAGAGAGCTGTCCTGTGTGGGAATCATTAGGACCAAGGGACAGTTGAGGCCTCCCCAGTGAGGGCATCTCTGGCACATCCCTGCAAAGGACACTAGGGGACAAGACTCCACAAAGCAGTGACAGTGTTGACCCAACCGTGCACATGTCAATGAGAAACAGCCCTGACCTGTCACCTCAAGAGAGGGAGCTGCCTCCCAGAAATGCACAGCAAAGCCTGGAGAACTCGAGCACTAAGCAGGCGTGTCAGGTGTGTAAATGTCATGCGCATCACAGCGCGTTGAAGGAACTGTGCATTGGGAGTTTGCAAACACGCCATCACATAGTCCGAGCTGTGAATGCACACTCGGCTGTGAATGCCGAGATCTGGATCAGGCACCCGTGATAAAGATGCTGCTTGTCTCCAGGGGAACGTCTACACTCAGTTGCAGGATGTCTCAAGTGGCGCCTGAGCGGTACGCTGCAGCCTCCGGAAACTAGGCTGTCTCTGGGAAGCAGCATGCCCAAGGCCTCCCAACAGCCTGCCAGCTCCCAAACGGCTGTGCGGGGAGGAGTAACGATCTCATCCACCAGTCCAGGAGCTCCCTGTTCAGGCAAGACTGGCTCTTACTGCTGCCAAGAACCTGGCCCAAAGCAGAAGCTCAGGGCCACCTGCTGAGTGGTTTGGAGGAGTGGGTCTGCCAGCCTTCATTCCTGGGGCCCAAATCAGGGAGTGATTTTCCTGGGTGTGAACACCACACTTAAATCCATCTCTGACCTTGACTAAATCACTTCAACATTCTGTGCCTCAGTTTCCTCAACTTTCAAATGCATAAATGCAACCCACCACCCCACCCAAGCTCATTTCTCTTGCCACATTTGGACATGTCCCTGCTCCCTCCCGCATGTCCACACTTTACTTCCTACCTGTCCTTGACAACTTACAGCCCTGACCACTCCAGCCCACTATGGCCTCTCCTTTCTCTGACTTGTCACAATGAGTGTCTGAAAAACTTGCTGTCACCCAAATCCTTATCATTAACGGTTGTTGTTAAAAATCGTGTACACCTGCGTATCCTGTCTCTGTACCATGCCTTAAGGCTCATTGAGGGCAGGGACCACACCTTCCCCTTAGCTGGTGACTCACCAAGCAGGGTCAGGCACGATGCCAACAGTGGGTTAGAGCTCCTAAAACCCACACTGACATCCTGTGAGGGTGCGAGAGGGGGAGCAGAGAGCCCAGATGCAAGGAGGGGCTGGTCCCATTGGCTGCACCAATGTGCGATTCCCAGGGCCCCAGGTTAAGAAAGGCAAGGCAAGAGGAAGATGGCCAAGATGGTGGAAGATGGGACTCTCCGCCATGCCAGGAATGGTTGAAGACCCAGAGACCTCAGGTTAGAGGATCTGGGGCTGAGGAGAGAGCAACAGTCACCTTCTCAATGTCTGCCAAAGGGTCTCTCCCCCTTCCAGGCTATGAGCCTCTTGAGGTCACCTTCATCACGGATGCCCAGCAGCACACACGTGGCCACACCCAGTGTCTGTCCATGGACACAGGCTCCACTCCTCTACTCGGGACCCCAGACACCCAGTCCCCACAAGCTTCTCTCTCTTTATATAAATCTCAGGACTACCAAGACCAGAAAGCCTTCACCCAGGTCAGTGAGAATCAGTCGCTCTCCTTAGCCTGCCTACTTAGTAAAAACAAAACAAAAAAAACCTAGTATTTAAGAAATTTCTGATGTGTGTTGCTCAGCAAAGAAGAAATTCTATTATAGCTTTCAAGTAAACATCCAAAACAAGCTCAGGGGTTGCTAAACATTTATCACCGTTGATGGGAAATTAACCAGAAGGTTCTAAAGGTGCCTGGGCTCAAGACCCCTGAAGGCTGAGACCGGCACATACACATTTTGCGGGGAGAGTGGGGAAACAGCCTTAGCGAATGGGCTGCCTTAGATTCAAATCCAGGTTCCACTACTATCTGACTGCGTGACCTGGCATGTGCAGCTTCCCCTTCCTGAGCCTCCACTTCCCCATCTGTAAAATGGGGATATGGTCTCATGGAATTCATGGGGTGGTTGTGAGAATTCCACGAGATAACACAGAAAGTATCTAATGCAGGCGTGGCATGTAGTACGGGCTCAGTGGTGACTGTTTTTATTGTTTATATGTCATTTTTAACAATAAATATTTTTACATGACTTTACTTCCCTGAAATGCAAAATCCTTCGTCATTAAAATGGTGATAGCACCACTGACATCATAAGGCTGTTCAAAGATTAAGTAACAGATGTACACCTAGGCACATCACAGATGCTCAGATAAGTAACAGCTATAATTATTCCGATCCTACACTCTAACCTGGGGGCCGAGTGTGACAATGGCTCCGTAAATTTTTTTTTTAATATATTTATTTTTGGCTGTGTTGGGTCTTTGTTGCTGTGCGCGGGCTTCCTCTAGTTGAGGTGAGCGGGGGCTACTCTTCATTGCGGTGCACGGGCTTCTTATTGTGGTGGCTTCTCTTGCTGCAGAGCACAGGCTCTAAGCATGTGGGCTTCAGTAGTTGTGGCGCACGGGCATAGTTGCTCTGCGGCATGTGGGATCTTCCCGGAGCAGGGCTCGAACCTGTGTCCCCTGTATTGGCAGGCGAATTCTTAACCACTGTGCCACCAGGGAAGTCCCGGCTCCGTAAATATTAGCGGAAGACATTAATAAGAGAGAAAGAAATGGTTTTGAGCAGTCAGGCTTGGGTTCTTCAAAAACAAGAAGAGGCTAACCAGCTACCAGCTGGCCATCGGGTGGAACTGACCGGTCTGGAGGGGACGCCCACGCCCCGCTGGTCCCATCTCAGTTTGTAGCAAAGGCCTGAGACGCAGGCGCCTCCCCTTCTGCTTGCGAGGAGGAGGGGAGCCCTTTCTCCTGGAAAAATAATGAATGGCTTTTCTAACTCCCTGACAGAGTTAGAAAGAGAGAATGTGCAAAAAGAAAGGACTTCCCAGGGATGCACTGGGACACATTCTGAGACGGATTTATTACTTTCGGCTGAAACGGAGGCGATATATTATTGTCTGTGACTCGGCATCTGCTCATTTGCACATCAAAGTGGACATGCCATGAGGCTATTAACGATGGCTTTGGAGATATTGCAATGTCTTTGCAAATTACTATCAATAAAAAACAAACTGGCTATGAAGAAGTTACTATTTTTCCCCTAGTAAACTTACTGACATTTTATTCCATTATGGATGTTGTCCAAGGTATAATGAAATGCTCAGTGATTGATGGGGCCTCCTGCAGCTTCCAAGGCTTGCCTGCCGGATCCCCTTACAGGGGGATGGCAGGCTGCCCGGGCCGCAAAGAGACGCTCTCTTTGTCTGCAACCCCAGCAGCTGTCCCGAGGGCTGGCCTGTGAGCTACTCTCCACCAGGGAGGCCCGCCTGGCTGTGCGGGGCCCACAGAGCCCCAGGAAGGGGAGGGGGCTCCCAGAGGGTCCTCAGGCCAGTGCCCACCTCTCCCCACTTTCTCTGAAGATCTCCAGCCAGGATACCACGGCCTCTCCCAGAGGGCGAATTCTTCCTCCAATCCTGGGGGATATTCAAAATACTGAATAACCTATTGGGGCGGGGCACCAACCTGTCAGAATTATCACCATTCAACACCCGGAACCTCACTGTTCCCGCTGTACCAGGCATTAACCCTTCACTTGCTAGGTTTGGGGGTCACCAGGGAGGGTCAGCCAGAGCATCAGAGTGTGGAGGGCACTCAGGGGCTCAGGGCAGAAACGGGTGGTGTATAATGGGTGACGATCGGTCCTGTTTACATCTCACCATGATCTCCTCAGCGTTCACTGCAGCCTCTTCCATCGCCTCTCTAAATGATGACTTAAGGGGTACCCACTGGTTCTCCTGGTTATACGTATTCTATACACAAGGCTATAACCAGGTCACCCTGAGTCCTCCCCTCTGCTGCCCAGTCACCCTGAAGCCAGGTTACAAAGAACTTGTCACTTCTGTCTAATGAGCCCCAAGCCCTTTGCATGTGCCTCTATGATGCCTCAGTCACACTGTGGGGTAATCATTTGGGTGCATAGCTGATTCCACCACCAGACTGAACTCCTCAAGTGCACAGTGAATAGCACACATGGAGACTCATACGTGGGTCCTCAGTAAGTGTGGATTGAGAGAAATAAAAAGAGGAATCATGGCTAACTTGCCCAAGGTCATAGAGCCAATAACTGGCAATACCAAGAGGTATTTGAAAACAGGTCTGTTTTCAAAACTTGTGCTCTTTCCATGCCTTCTTTCCAAGAAATCCATGGCAACTTTGTTTAGTCACTTACACTTTAGTCTAAATGAGTTACACTGGTGTAGCCTGCAGAGAGACCCATCTTCTAGATGTGTTGGGGAGAGTTTACAGAAATTGTATCTATATGAGATGAGCTACAGAACCAGTTCCTCAATTCTCCCTCATTCTTACATGAAGCCTTGCTGAGGAAGCCCACACAAGGGCTATGACCTAGAGGATTTCAGATGAAACTTCATTCCATGGAAGTTTCTTTCTTGTAGAAGGCAGAGTCCTCCAGTCTTCACTGTACTGGGCCACCAGACTCATCCTCCTCAGGCTCTTGCCTCATCTTCTATATCCTGCCACTGAGGACTCTAAGCTCCAGCTACACTTCTTATACTCAGGATAGCAGTTCTCCTGTGATTTGTGGTACAGGACCAAATGGGGTGGTGACAGGGATGCTGGGACACTGACTGAGGTCAGTCACCACCCAACAACAGCTGTGACACTCCGTGGGTGCTCACTTCACACAGGCACAGTTCACTGGGCCCTGCATAGTCTGGATAACTTGGTGTAAAGAGTCCCGACCTGGAACCAGGCTGACCCCATGATGGAGTCCCAGCTGCATGACTCTGGCAGTCTGATGAGTGCCCCGCCTGTGTCCCCGCGGCCTTGCTGCCTCCAGGCTGCACCCTAAGATGCATGTTCTACCCTCGCTCCAAGCCCCCACTTGCTCCATAACGTACCCTTGACCTCCCTGCCTTCTCTTGCCTGCCTCACTGCCCACTCCCCTACCAGTGTTCCTGGGATCACGTCCCAAATTAACCAAGTCCATTTGAATCCTGGTTTCAGGGTTTGCTTCCGGGGAACCCAAACTAAGAGAATGACCTTGGGGGAGTTTAAATAATAATAGCTGTCAGTTCCTGAGTGCCAGTGAATACATCAGGACGCCTAGCCCAGTGGTCCTCAGCTTTTGCGTGCATGAGGACCACCTGGAGACCGTGCCGGACCCCGCCCCAGAGTTTGGAACTTGGTAAGTCTGAGAATCTGCACTTGCAACAAGCTCCCAGGTGATGCTGAGGCTGCTGGTCTGGGACTCTGCTTCGCAAACCGCTGCTCTATCGTGTCACATTTTATCCTCACCATAACCCTGGGGCAGGTATCCCAACCTCCATTTCCAAGGAACCCAGAGAAATTAAGAGACGTGGTCACCCAATCAACTTGGGGCTGAGCCAGGAGTCAAGCCAAGGTCTGTCTCAGCTCCAAGATACTCGCACATCTCAACCTCCAGCCACGTGCGAGCCCAGCTGGGGAGCGAGCAAAACTCCCAAGGGCTTCCCCTCCCAGGCCCCTCCTGTCTGCCTCGGAGCCGGGGGAAGGGGCGGTGTGGGAAGGCCATGGACTCTCGGCGCCTACTTCTTGGGCTGCCGCCAGGGCCAGGGAGAGGGGACACCAGTCCTGTGCCCCCGAATTGGGCCCCTGGGAGTAGCTCCCATATAGGCAAGGAGACCCAGGGCTGAGCACCTACCTTGGCTGCTGGCGGCTGGCCTGGGGGCCTCGGGGCCCAGGGCGGGCGGCCCCTGGGGGTCCCCCTTGAAGTGGTGGAACCAGCGGCGCCGCAGCTGGCGCAGCTCTGAGTTGCGGCTGCGGAGCCAGCGGGGGCCGGGCCGGGGCCGGGCCAGGGGGCCCCGCAGCACGTCCACGCCGAGCAGCAGCTCTGGACTGACCCGGGTGTTGTGCAGGGCTCTGCTGTCCAGCAGGCCCACGCCCAGCGCCACGGCAGCCACGGGCAGGGCCTGCAGGGGGCCGGGGGCCCGGGGGCCTGGCGGGAGGCCCACTCGGGCCCGCTGCAGCAGCAGCAGGCTGCCGGTCATCAGGTAGGCGGCTGTGAGGAAGAAGAGCAGGAACTGCGTCCGGCGGAGAAACTTCTGGAGTCGGAAGAAAGGTTTGGCCATGCCCCTGGGCGGCAGGGCTCCCGGCTGGAGCCCAGGGACGGCTCCTAGCACCCAGGCGGGAGGGAGGCTGGGGCCTGCGGAGGCGTCATCCCTGCATCCCGGCAGCAGCAGCCTGTGCTCTCCTGGGGTTACTGTTCCTCCTGCCTGGTTTTCCGCAGGTGCTCAAATGGCCCCATCACTTAACTCCGGCCTGGACCCTGCAGCTGCAGCTCCTGCCCAAGTGTCACAAACTTTGCCATCCCTGGGCTCTAGCGACCCTCATCTCCAGCTTATAAATCTGGAAAAGAAGAGAAAGGGCACTTAGATGCAATAGGAGGGTCCACTTCTCCCACTGCCCCAGGGTCAGGCACCCTGCACTCCTGGGCTCTGTTTACCAAAGGGAACAGCCGTGTTGCAAGATTACATGACAAGAGAGCTGGGTTCCAGTCCCAGCTCCGCCACTGCATTATTGTGTGACATCAGGTGGGTTACTTCACCTCACTGGGCCTCAGCTTCCTCATCTGTAAAAGGGGGCTAACACTCTATCCCGGAGCGGCAGGAAGATCCAATAACGATAGTGGTAAGGAGGAAAAACAGCAGCCGAGGTGTGTTTAAAAGGATAACCAACAAAGGTCTACTGTACAGCACAGAGAACTCTGCTCAATGTTATGTGGCAGCCTGGCTGGGAGGGGGGTCTGGGGGAGAAAAAAAGAAAGAAAGAAACACCTTCCACTCCCATCAAAAAAAAGAAAAAAAAAAACCAAAAAGACCCACAGCAGTGTCTTTGCACTGAATCCTTACTTCATGCCAGGCACTGAGCTAAAACGCTTTATGTATCATCTCATTTAATCCTCACACCAACCCAGCGAGGTAGATACCGTACAGTACTATCCGCATTTTACAGATGAGGAAACTGGGGCAAAAGAAGGCAACGTAACTTTCCCAAAGTCACACAGCTGGTGAGCAGAGGGGCCAAGGTTTGGAACAGTCTGTATTCAGAGCCTGGACTCTGAACTGACACGTGGCCCAGCCTATTATGAGACCCCACCACCTACGTGTGCACCCAGCCCAAGGCGTGAGTATACAGCAGGTGCTCAACACATGCGTGCTGACTCCCCGGGTGCCTTGGGCCTGCAAACTGTCTTTTGGAAATGCTTCTGCAGACGTGGGTCGGTTTTAACACAGGAGAGGGCACACGGGGAGAGAGCGGGCTTGCGTAGTCTTTCCAGGCTTCCTGAAGGCAGGAGGCCAGAGCAGGAGAGTGCCCCAGGCCATGCACCTGCCAACGGGGCTGGGCGCCTGGTGAGGTGAAGGGGGGAGGGCTCTCAGAGCAGCCTTCCCAGGTGCCCCTCTGTTCCCCAGGACTCAGCTCTCACGCTGGGCTTTGGTTTCCTTTGGCGGCGCCTCTGAAGTTCACTGTCACGAGTTCGCAGAGGGTCCCGCAGCTGCTGTGAGCCGGGCTGCTGGGTGAGGACAGCCCTTAACACAAGGACAGGCTTGTCCCGGGGAGAAAGACTCCTAGGGGCGTGACTAAGCCGCTGCCTGTAACAGGGCCCGGTACCCCGGCCAGGGCCCCACGGCCCCTCAATGGCTGCTCTGTGCCCTACGGACGGCGGCTGGGTGTGAGAGGAAAGATAATGTTTGGGCTCTAGTGGCCTGGCACTCCAGGGTCCCGGGAGGGGCCCAGACCAGCATGACCCTTTCTGATTCAATGCTGAGAGCTGCCAGGTTCTGAGGCTTCTGGGGAGGGCAGGATCTGGGAATATGGGGGTCTGGTGGGTCCTTTAGGCTGGGGCAGGGGTGGCAGGCTAGGGAATCAGCAAATGAAGGTGGAATTAAACCCTGAGGCTGGGAGCCCTTCCAGACGGGTCTCCAGAGCTTTTATTTTCTCTCTAAGCTGGTGTGTGCCAGGCCCACCCCAGCCAGCCTCGTCAGATTTGTAGAACCGCAGAGAAAATGCCAAGAAATCCTGACTGATCTCCCTGCCTCTAGCTTTGGCCCCTCCGATCCATCCTCTGCAAGGCTGCCAGGGTGATCCTACTAACACACAAATCTGATCATGGCACTCCCCTGCTTAAAACCCTTTTCAGTAGCTCCCCATGGCTTTGGGATAAACTCCAAGATCCTTAGCATGACATACGAGGCCCCCTTCCTGATCCAGCCCAACCAGCTCACCTCTCGCCAGGCCCTTTCCTTCTGCTTCCCCACGACGTGTACGTGCACACACACACATACACACACACACACACAGAGTGCAGCAGAGGGACCACACAGCACATCTGCCCTGGTGCCTTTGTACACAATGCATTTGATGTCCTTTTCTCCCTCTTTGCCTGGTGAATCCTTGTGTATCTTCCGAGAATCAGCCCAGGTGCCACTTCCTCCAAGAAGCTCTCCCTGACCACCACTCACCCACTGGTGTAGATTTCTCTGTCTTCCCACAGCCCTTGCTGACCCCCATCCCAGCATTCACCACCCCGAGGTGATTTTAATTGTCCCTGTACTTGTCAATCATCCTTGCAGGGCTGCGACTGACTCAAGGCTAGAGGTCATGCCCTATGCATTTTAGTAACCCTGGCCCCCAGCATGAGCCCCAGTGGCATAGATGCTCAGCCATCTCTGTTTCTGAATACATTTTTTTTAAATGAATGAGAAGATACATTAATAGGCGAATCATGATATCAGAAACCTCCTCCCGTGGGGGTCAGGGCAATGAAATCTCAAATTCCAGTTATTCCGAGCTGTGGGAGCCTCTCTGGAAACACGGGAGATGGAGTAATACATGAGCACAAAGGACACAGCTTCACCAGTTCAGGTCTTACAGATACATGGAAATTAATAAGGGTGCCTGAGCTTTATATGTTATCCTTCCTGTGTCATTCTAGGAAGAGAGGTTTCCGGATTTGCTTGCAAAAGGCTTCTGGTTACAACACTGGGATTCTACCAGTGAAAAATCCTATACAACTAAAATATAAGGGGACAGAGGATGCCTGCTGTGGGAAGAAAGGTTCTGATGAGATGGAGCCAAAAGGTGGGCAATGGATCAGCAGTTCAGAATTTTGAAGCCAAGACCCGGCCAGGATTCCATACGCATTTGTATACAGGCTCTGGGAGCACACTCCAAAGGGCACAGTGGGATGCGGCACTGTCAGGGCTCATCACACCTGGGTTCCCCAAGCACGCCCCCAACCAAGTCCTCTCTGGAGCCACCCCTTCCCAGAGGGGCCTCCCCCGGTCTGGGGAGGTGGGCACTGGACGTGGGGGCAGGGGGCAGCTACTGCCACGTCAGCGCTCAACGACCCTGGCCTCCTATGAGGCAGGCTGCCACTCTGAACTTCTAACGGCGCGAAGCCGATTCCCAGCCCAGAACACCTGCCACATCAGGAATCTGTCCCCCTGCCCAGACTTCCACCCCACTTCCCACTGATATTACATTTGTCAGTCGTCCCCCACTCCCTGCCACGCTCACCTCTCCCCCAGGGCACAGATGACACCCGATCTCACCTTCTCGCCACATCCCCAGATCCTAGCACACATCCGGCAGGGCAGTGCCCGTAAAAATGTTTGTTGAATGACTGGATCTGAAAGAGGCCTGGGGTGGGGGTGGGGGTGGGGGGTTGGGCACGTGCAGCATCTGCACAAGGGCTCACAGCCAAGCCACAAGGCAGCTGCACAGCAGAAGCAGCCAGCGCCTGGGGTGTGTATGTAGCCACTGCCCATCAGCTGTGCCTGCTGTACCCCAAAGCCAGGAGGCCCTCCATCAGAGCAAATCCACCTTGAGCAAGTCACCGCACAGGGCAGAGCCTCAGGCTCCTCATCTGTTAAATGGGGGTAAATAGGCATTGTCCTGGGATCGAATCAAGGAGTAAACCTTCTGTTACCTACAGCCTTCAGCTTACAAGTGCAAAAGAGGCAAACATGGAGACGCTGGAGGAGAGGCCTGCAGCAGCTGAGCTGTGGGGGGATCAGCCACCCACACCTCCTCTCAGCCTCCAACTCCCTGGGGAGGGCGCACTATCCCAGTCTTACTTGAAGCTGCCCCCATGCGAAGACAGCTGTTAGCAATTGCTTGCTTTTTCAATGCCACCATTTATGAAGCACTTGCAGCACTGAATAATCCGGCTAGACTGGGTTGTGTATTTCACCTGCACCATGTCATTTACTTCCCATTTCCCGCTGAAGCAGATGCCCTGATCACCCCCATCTGAGAGCCCAGGTCTCTAAAGCTCAGCTGGGTGAAGCACCTTGGCCAAGGCCAGACAAACCAGGACCAGAATTCAGACCTGGCTCCCTGCTCCCAGAGCCCACCCCATGCCCACTAAGCTTCCCGCCTCTCTCCCCACACCAGCTTCACACGAGGCAAGATTGATTCCTGAAAGGGGTTTAGTGTGCCTCCATCACCACCTTTTTGAAAACATGCCAGGATGAAGCTCCCAGACATGGTGTCTCACACGGTGTCACGCCCCCTCGCCCCACCCCTATCAGACCTCCCAGATGCTGCCATGTGGTCAGCGTCACAGCCTCCTGGGCCCCTCCCCTCCTCTGCAGGTCTGGACCATTTTTCCCCAAGGCATGCTTCCCATGTGACACCGCCTGTCTGGGAATCATGCAAAGTGCTTCAGGGGGACGATGGGGGGGCAGGGGGCCCACCCCTACCTGAGGTTCTGGCCTTGTCGGGACGGGGGAAGCACCAGGGAGGCACTGAGCCTCAGGCTGGACAAAGGTGGATGCCAGCTGTCCTGCCTGGTGGCCTGCCAGAGGCCCAAGTGCCACCCCAGAGGAGACCAGGGCCCAGGGGAGGGAGCCCCTCAGTTTCTTCCCAGGAATGAGAGGAGAATATTGGGACAGAGGGGCTTCTGGGGTCTCAGGTGGGGACTTAGACAACTTGAGCCCTTGGCTGTCACTTTGTTGTTATCTGGGCCCCAGGTGGCAGCTGTGGCTCAGCCTGAAGGGGCGAGGGTTGGGCAGATGGCATCAGGCTGGGGTTTCTAAGGGACTGAACAGGAGAGGGGTGGCGACAGCCGGGAGAGGAGAGAAGGCAGACCTTGGGCCTGGGGGCTGAAGAAAGAGGTCAGAGACGGCCTGGGCCTGACCAGTGGCCACTGGGGTTCAGTCATGTGACTCTATCACCCCTCACCCCCCTGCCAGAGAGGACGGGCAGGTGAGGGGAGAACAACTCCAGCTGCCCCAGAAGCATGTCGGCCACTGCAGCCACTGCAGTGAGGGCTGCAACCCTCTGGGGATCCAGAGCGGTGCGCTCTTAGCAGGGTGAGAGCCCTAAGCTCAAGGAACAGGGACCGACATGTTGCTCCCCAGACGAGGAGGTGGGCATTCGTGGTCTAGCAGTTCGGAGCCCCAGCCTGCATGGCCGGCAGCTGGGGTCGGGGCAGGCGGGTGTCTCAGCCTCAGGACCTCAGCAAAGCCACACCGGGGAGCCTCCAGCTGGGCTCAGTGCTCTGAATTAGCCCTCCCCTGTCTCTTCCCACCCTCAACGCCTGCCTCTGCCCTGCTCAGGCTCAGTGCCTGTCATCTGGACCCCGTCCCCTCTCCGAGACGCTGTCCCCTCCCAGCATCCTAACAAAGAGATCTTTCTAACTCCAAGAACTAGCAATGCTATAGCCTGCAATGGCTCCCCAGGGCTCAGACGACCAAGTTCAAGCGCCTTAGCCTGGCATTCAGTGGCCCTTCCTGGTTCAGTCTCCCAGCAACTTCCCTTCAGTATTCCTTCCAGAACTCGACGCCCCACTGGCCAGCGTGCAATGCTTCATGCCCCCTTACACATACTCTTCCATCGGCCAGGGATTCCAACGTGGGCCCCATCTTGTGGCTCTGAAAGGCTTTGTGGCTACCAAGGCTCAGCTCTAATGCCACCCCCTCCAAGAAGCTTTCCTGATCCCCAGAGCAGAGCCACTCCCCAGCGCTCGACGGCGGGGCTGGATGCTCTGGGCGACGTGTCCTGCCTTGAGTCCCGGCTACGCTGCCCACTTCTCCTCCCAGCCTATGAGCCCCTCATAGACACAGGCAGTGCCTCTGTCCACCTCTGCGTGGGGCACAGGGCAGACCCCAATCATCTGTGCCCACTGGACACCCTCCAAGACTTGAGGGCCATGCTGCCCTCATCCCAGGGTCCCACGCCTCTGGGTCTTGGAGATTCAGAAAGAGAGCAAAGGGCCCACTAAATATAGATCTGCTGGGCCCTGGGGTGGGACAAGGTCTGGGAAATGGGAATAGGGTGGGGTCCCTGCCTTTGAGGAGGCAAATCTTTTGATCTTCTGAACTTCAGAACTTAAAAAGTCCAAAATAAGAAATATTGCTAAAAAGGTAAAAAACATAAGAGTAAGGCTGAAACTCCATTCAATGCAAAGGAGGTGGGGGGAGGGGGGAATCCTCCAGCAAACCAAAGTGCTGGGGTTCATATAAATAAGAATAAATCTTTATGTACCATATTAGAGATTGCAAGGTACTTTCACACACTCTCAAGTGTGCTGAATGAATCAACAGACCATCAAATGGATGACTGATTTTCCCATAAACTCATGAAGTCAAATCATTATCATCTCCATCGCGGAGATGCAGAATTTGAGGAAGACAGAGGGCAAATTAACTTGACCAAAGACAAATAGCTATTGCTAGACTGAACTCAAGTTTTCGGATTCCAGGTCTGTGGCATCATCTACCATATCACATGGTCTTCATCTGTACAACTCCAGGGATGGAGATGCCTCCAGGCACCCCTCTAGGGGCCAGGGCTGCAAAGAAAGACAGAATACCACCAAATGCACTAAAAGGCATTTCGCCTTTTTAGTTGGTTGATCTGGAGCCCAACCCACTCTTGCAAGAGCCAATCACAGACACTTTTAGGCTCTCTCTGGGCCACCTCTTTAGTAGAACCCGATTTTGTTCATGTGTTCGTATGTTTCTCCCACTGAGTGGCAACCTCTCGAGGTTTGTCCAAACCCCACTGAGTGATTTGGATAAATCTGGGCAAGTGGGTGGAGTACCCAGCCAAAGTGAACCTCGCCCTTCTCTGGCTCTGTGCCCGCCGTGCCTCAGGTCACTGGGATGGGGGACTTATGCCGGCGGTGGGGGAGGCCAAGACACCTTGGGCCTTCCTGCCCTCAGCACCCTCCTGGCCCCCTCATGAGTTTCCAGGAGCAAGAAAAAGAGAATCAAAGTGGAGGAGGAAAGCCTTAACAGCTACCAGAGGCACACAGTGTTTTATGACGTACACAATGAATTCACTCCATTCTTCCAACTATTCTCACGTCCGCACTGGGAGATAGGGTTCCTCCCTAAATACGTTCTCCAAAAGTGCCACCCTTCCAACAACTTTCCAGGTGATACGTCAACATGCTGTTTATTAAAACCACGAGGAAGAGAGATTAAAAGCCGCAGTGTGAAAAGAGGCCCAGGGAGAAGGTAGTCCAAAGCCATGTTCAAGCACTCACTCCTCAGATGAGCAGGGCTTGCCTCCAACTCAGTTCTGCCCCTGCTGGTGGGTCTGATCATCACTCACATCCTATGGATAAAGACCCCGAAGGTCTAAACACCGAGCTTTGCCCTGGCCTCAGTGTAGCTCCGGAAGGAGAGTCCAGGGCACTGGTCTCACTAAGGCCGAAAAGGATCGCAAGCTGGGCGTGTCTACAAAGAGAAACACGCCCTCCTGAGAGGCGCTGCTCAGACATGGTTCAGTTCTGGTCTAGAGGCTCTGGGTTGCCTGTTCAGGCAGACTCTACAGGGAAGCAGCTCTGCAACTCACTGCCCAGTGCTCAGAGGCTCAGGCTTTAGCAGGCGACCAACTGGTGGCCCACAATATCCACTTCTGCCTGGTTAGGCAGACAGGAGGCAAGGGGCGGGGGTCTGGCCTTCTGCCTAATCCTAGCGTCTCTTCACTCCTAGCCAGACATGCTGTAGGCCACAGGACAGTGCCCCACAGGGCTTCAACGCCCACTGAATAAGGGATCCCCTCCCCCCAAAATAAGGCATTCTTCCAGAGGAGCTGTGGCAATGGTCCTGCTGAAGACAGGGGGATGCAGCTGTAGGTGAGGGCCAGGGGGCTTCTCCTGGGGGAAGATGAGGCTGCCGGGCTCAGCGCACCAGCCCAGCTGCCTGCCACACTTCCTTCAGCGAGTGTGCATCAGAGATGAACACGGCCGCTCCTCCCCATGGAACTGCTGGGCTCTGATGGCCCACCGGGGCATCTTCTCCAAGGGACTGGTGAGGCCAGAGCTAAGGGTGTGGCGTGGGGCTGGGGGCGGTGAGGGGAATACTCGAGGGAAACCTCCCCGCTGCCCTCTCTCCAGACCTTGCAACCAGCAGGCAGGGGCGGCTGCAGGCAGAGCGGAGCCGGCCAGCTTTCTGCCTCCTGTATGCCACTCGCCACGAGCCCTCACTCTCTGTGCCCGATAACCTAGGCTATTCAGAGGAGAAAAAGAAAAGGCCCCCCCAGCTCCTGATCCCAACCACGGCGTCCCAACATGGGATAACCCGAGTGCTCCATAAACTGAAGCATGCCCTTCCAGCGGCAAGAGGGAGGGTAGCGTCTAACGCTGTTAGAAAAGTAGAGAGGAGTTCCGAGTCTGTCCATCCTGGGAGCAGGTGGGGAGCGAGCGTGGGCAGCAGCGGGATCCCAGGGCAGGACGGGGGGTGGGGGGCTGGAACCCTTACAACCAGCCCTCCCACTGCTCAGAGAAGGGTCAGAGGTCTCCCTCTCCGCCCCCGCCTCCCCACGGGCGAGCCAGCACCGAGCAGGCATCATCCGTGGGCACAGATGCTCGGGAAAACAGACACCCGGGAGGTTGGTTACCCTGAGGCAGAAGACCCCCCTGAAGGCTTCCCATGAGAAACGAAAAACGCAATTAGTAGCCTCCAGTCGTGAGTTTCCGTCTACTCTTAGGAAAATGCAGAGCTCTACTTGGAGTAATTTTCTGGACGAAATACGTGCGTTTCGCCTTTGCCCGTGTGCCTCAAGTTCACCAAGAGACAGAGAAAACCCTCCGCTGACCGGAAGCCTGGCGTGGTGGCGGAACGAGAGGGAGCTGCCACTGGTAAACGTCTCCTCTTAGAAGAGGCAGTGCGCACCCCAAAGCCTGTCCTCGCCCCCTCCCCGGATCCACGGCTCCCTCCGGGGAAACGGAGGGTCTCTGAGGATTCCAGGAGGCGGACGCGGCTTGGGAAACTGCTTTGCGCACCCCCGCCCCATCCCGCTCGTGCCGAAGCGGCCCCCCAAGCCCGGCTCGACGCGCACACACTCCCGGGAGAAGCCGCCGTGGCCCCGCGAGAGGCGCCCCCCGCCAGCGCGCCCCGGAGCCGGAGCAGGTGCAGCCCCGCCGCGCTCCCGGCCGCGTCTACACAAACTTGTTGGCCCGCGGCTGGGGGAACCCTGCCCGCAGCCCGCGCGGGGGTCCCGGCTGGGGCACCCGGAGATCGCACTCACCCCGCGATCGCGGCCAGCTGGGGCTGCCGCTCCGGCGGCCACGCGCCCGCCTCCCTGGGGCGCCGAGCCCGCAACCCCGCAGTGCCCGGAGCCTAGGCGCCCGCACACCCCCGGGAGGCCCGCGACGAGGAGCGGCCCGACGCGCCCCAGGCACAGGGCGCCGCCACCTGGCTCCCTGGGCTGCGGACGTCCGGGCTGAGCCGCGGCTGAGGAGCAAGCGGGCGCTGAGCGGGCGGCGGGCGGCGGGCGAGCGGGCGGGCGGGCGGGCGGCGGGCGAGCGGGCGCCCGGCTCTGCACATGCTCACTCGCGCGGCCCGGGGACAGCGGCCGGCCGCCGCCGGGTCCTAGAGGCGGCCGGCCTACTGCCGCCCGTGGGAGGGGTCGCTGTTGGCGGGGCGGGGCGGCGCCCACCCCCAGCCCAGGTCCTGGGGACCAGCCCACCTGGCGCTGCCACTCGCGCTGCGGGGGAGCAGAGACGCTGACACTCACTCACACACACACACACACACACACACACACAGAGCCTCGCTCTCCGTAAAATACACACACCCACCGGGCGAATGCATTGGCGCTCACACCAACACGCGTCTACACAAGCACACAGGACACTGTCACAGAGGGGAGCACGCCGCCACACTCGCTCAAACCCTCCGGGACACACGCACACTAATTCAAACACACTGAATCACTGCTTCACAGACACCCTGACACCTACACTCACACACACACACACACACACACACTGGGCTCTGTCTTGCTGGGGCACTGTGACAGGCACACCTGTACCTCCAGCCACCCAGTTTGTAGCGCTCTGATACCAACTCACAGAAGCAGACACACATTGGATCACTGTCCCATGCAGAGCTAGACACTGACACCCACAGCCTTATGCATGCACACACAAACGCACACACACACCGCTGTCTGAGACAGTCACCCACAGAATCACTACCCCACAGACAAATACACTGACACTATCTCCTATGCCTACACACTCAGGACTCTACCGCCAGCTACTACACTGCCCCACGCAGACCTACGGTGACAAATCCACACCTAGGTATAGCTGCCCATGCACCGGAGTCCACTGACAGACACACTGTTGTACAGAGAGTCATACTGGGCATTGGCCTGCGGGCATACACACAGACACACACACAGTGAGGCGGACAGGCGCTGATACAGACACACAGGTGTACAACCACACTGCTGTACACAATCGCCTTCTTAAAATAAGGGCTGGATCCAACCTTGAGGATTTCCCCTCCACGCCCCACCCCTGCTCCTCGGAAGCCCCCAAGCCACAGTGCTACCCCTGCCCTGCCAGGTGCATCAGTGGCCCCTGTCCTCACCCAGGGCTGGCTGCTGAGATGCTCCGGAGGCTGAGCACCAGCAGAGGCTGCGGAGCAGGATGCGATGGCATGGCTCGAAACCGGTCTTCCTGAAAGGGAGTTTCATGCCTCCGACTCCCGCTAGGGGCAGCGCAGCTTGGCAAGGCTCAGAGGAGCCCATTTTCAACAGGTGGAGGGCGGGCCGGGAGAGGATTAGCCTGGAGACCAGTTGGAGCCCCGCTTTATGTAGGTCAGTCAAGTGGCACCCAGAAGGGAAAGGGACGTGCTTAAGTTTGTCAGGCCAAGCGCTGGAATTAGGAGAATCAGCCCCCCTCCCTGGGACGACGGTGGGGAGCTCTGGAGGCCTTGGGGGAACTGGGAGAGGGCACAGGGCGTGCGGAGTGTTACTGGCTTGCAGAAAAGCCCCCATGCACGTCCCTTTCGGAGTGCGAATGGCTGTGTTGCTATTATTACCAACAACAATAACCCACTGTACATTTTTGATTTTTGAAGTCCTCTCCAGGACCAGCTACATAATTTGTGGGACCCAATGCAAAACGAAAATGTGGGCCCTTTGATCAAGAATGAGTAAGAGCTTCAAGAAACAAGAACAGAACATTAAACCCAGTGCGGAACCCTTCTGAGCACGGGCCCCATGCCCTGCACAGTTCTTGTGCCGGTGAAGCTGGCCCTAAACTCTTTCATGCCCGTGGTCTCACTTAAAACTCACAATAAGTGAGAGGTGTGTGCCTTCACCATCTTTATCTGCAAATTAGAGAAAATACACCCATTCTTGGGCTTTTGTGACAATCAAATAAAATGCCTGGTGAGTTCATAGCACACTGTCTGCCGCAGGGTACACAAGTAATGCCTTTTAGTAAACATGATACGAAGAGCTTTCTCCCAAGGCTTTGCTACAGTCCAGAAATACCACCTGTGCAAGGCTCTCTTGATCCACAGGCTTGTGGTGATTTCTTGTCCTCCAAATGTCACCCCCCCAGAGGCCTGCCCAGACGTCCCAGCTGAAGCACCCACCTCTCTGTCCAGGCCCCAGGCTGCATAAAGCATACTGCCCCATCCTCACCTTGTGGATTTATTTGTTTATTGTCTGTCTTCTCTTCCCAGCCCCCTCTCAGCCCCCACAAAGCCACGCGAATTTCTATCTCATTCAGAACTGTTTCCTTCGTGCCTAACTTATTCTGGGCACATCGGCATGCCCACTAAATATGTATTAAATAAATAATTAAATGGTTTTTTTTTTAAATGCAATGTGTCTAGCATGACATATTTTTAATGAACTCAAGCAGTTTCCCAATGGTCACCATGTGTCTTCCCAAGGACTCAGAGACTGCTTCCTCCTGCTTGGGTCCACAGACAGATCCATGTTTGTGTCTGGCCATCTTACAATGGCCCAGCGGGTTCTACTGACCATCAGGGAGACCAGGAAGGAGAGTGTGGAGGGCTCATGGAACCACGTCCCCCTGCCAGGGGCCTGTGGTGGGATACGGAAGCAGGTGCCCCTCCGATACCCACGAGCGCCTGCATCCGAGCATCCTCCTCCTTTGACTACCTAGCTCTTGGCTGCTGCTCTATCAATACCCTGGCAGGGTGACACGGACTTGACTGTCCCAGAGTAGCCTGTGAAGGTTGCCTTTCACTCCTGGTGGAACCCTGCATCATTGGAGCAAGCATCGTTCAGAGACCGAGAGAACCTCTGGCAACATCTGAAAAGAAGGGGATGCAGTTTCTTCTTTCTTCCTTTGCTTTCTTCCCCTGTAGTAGTGCTGCGACTTACTGGTGCCCCTCTGTGCACTCAGACCTGCAGCTGGCTACGACACTTTGCTGTGCTGCCTATTTAGTTGCTCTCTCCCATGAGTACTGCAGAGACTTAAATATGTCTTTGTGAAGACTCCAGCCACACAGATGGTAATTGTACCCCCTGCTGAGCTGTGCCTGCAGATACCAGACCAGGCGGGGGGGGGGGGGGGAAGGCAGAAATCTGTACCTTCCTGGGAGGGAGGACTGGTCTGGTCTGGGAGCATCTGGACTTCCTAGGCATGGACCAGAGGTGCCCTGAAAGTTTCAGGAATTCAGAGGTAGCGGAGAGAGACTGGGATTAGAATGAGTTTAGGCTGAGTTTCTTTTCTAACTAGACCAGAATAGGCTGTGTGGCCTCATGCAAAACCTGCCTTTCTGTGTTTGCCTTTCTGTAAAATGGGCAGGTTGTCTAATTGATATTCAAGGGCCTTTCTTTAAGAGAGGCAGGGGAACGAAATGAGGGTGCTTTGAGGTCAGTTCTGCTTCTCTAGTTGGGCAAATTAAATCATTTTCCCCAGATGTAGTTTTTTTAATCTGAAAAATGGGGAAAGGGTCTTCCTTCCAGTGCAGCGTTCCTGGCACACGGTATATATTCAGGAAGTGACCGCAAGGATGATTCTTCCAGCTGGTGGTAGTTATGATGACAACTCTAACTGGCTCTGGTGTGGGGGTCTGATGTGGCAGGTGCTGGCAAAGTTTGTGGGATTCAGTTGAGAACTACCTGACCCCGCCACCCCTCCTATCTGCACAGAGGCAGCAACGAGCTGGGGCTGAGGAACAGAAAGCACTGAGGCCCTGCCAGCCGAGTGCAGAAGTATGTTGGGTTAGACACAGAGCTTCTGGGCTCAGTCATCAGCTGGAAGGTGGAGGGGTGCAGGGGCTGCAAGTAGACTCTGGAGGAGAGGGTGGCAGAGTGGACCCCTGCCCTGCCCCTCCTGTCTGCCCCGTGTGCACGTGTGTGTTAGCAGAAGAAACACCTCATCTTTGTTCCATTTTTACGAACTTCCCTGGAAGTCATTCATCAAAGACTTGAACTTGCAAGTTGTCATTTCAGTGAAGCTGCTGGAGCACCTCAAGCAGATGGCAGTGATTAAAGAGGAGATGGGTTCCCTTTAATAAACTTCTTATTTTGGAATAACTTTAGATCTCCAGAAAAGTTGCAAAGAGAGCAGAGCATTTGTGTGGACCCCTCACTCAAATGTTCCCCGATGTTAACATCTTATATGACCAGGGTACCTTTGTCAAAGCTGAGAAACTCACACAGGCACACTGCTATTGACCAGATTCCAGACTTCATTTGTATTTCACCAGTTTTCCCATGCATGTCCTCCTTCTGTTCCAGGATCCACTCCAGGGTCCAGGTTACCACATTGCGTTTAGTTATCCCACCTCCCCAGTCTCTTCTGCTCTGTGACAGTTACTCATTCTTTCCTTGCCTTTCCTGAGGAGTACTGGCCAGGTATCCTGTGGAACGTCCAGGCGGCTCATTTCAAACAACTAGACGTCTCAGTCTAGAGGAGTTTTTAAACCTGGTGACATCATGTGACTAATGATGCTGTCTCTGTGTGTGAGCCTACTGACCAAGATCCATTAAGAGAGACCTGGGGGCTTCCCTGGTGGCGCAGTGGTGGAGAGTCCGCCTGCCGATGCAGGGGACTCGGGTTCGTGCCCCGGTCCGGGAAGATCCCACATGCCGCAGAGCGGCTAGGCCCGTGAGCCATGGCCGCTGAGCCTGCGCGTCCGGAGCCTGTGCTCCGCAACGGGAGAGGCCACAACAGTGAGAGGCCCGCGTACCGCCAAAAAAAAAAAAAAAAAAAAAAAAGAGAGAGACCTGGTCAGCATCCTAAGGAAAGGAAACAAGAAAGATAGGCCACCATGGAAGAAATTCCAACAGCACAGGGGTTGTCAGATGGCTAGTGGCTGAAATGAAATTCTGGAGGAAACATAATGTCAAGTTCCAAGCTCCAAATGTAATAATGGCCGATTCCCAGAGGCGCACCTGATATGCAGGGTCTGCCCATTACCTGCGTTCCTCCTCATCCCAGGTGTCCTGGCCACACAGGAAGGGTCACTGGGGAAGGAGTGCTGCTCCCCCGGCACTCCCACCTCCAGCCCTACCCCTTCCGTCCCCCACCCTGAGTGGAGTCCCAGATTCATCCACTCACACAGTTGGCCCTCTCCCCTCACCTCAGCCTGATAGAAAACAGCACACCGATGGCGGTGGGCACAATAAAGTCCCCATAAGTATCTTCATCAGGGGAAATTAATCCTTTGTTTGGAAGTATTTTTAAGAAAGAGAAACATGTTTGGTTCTTTCTGATCCCTTTCCTCTCCCTCCCCTTTGTAGGGATTTCTACTATAGCGCCTTAAACACAGCTGTGCTGCTGTGCTGGAAAGTGGAGTGACCACTTTCGAACCATGAGATGCAAGCCAGCCCTCTATGTGGGACAGAGAACAAAGACAGAAGAGGCCTGGGTCTGAACCCCCTTTCCTCTGGACTCGTGTTAGAAAACTAAGATCTACTTGTACAGAAACAAATCCTGCTCACTTATGCCCTTTTATGTGGTTTCTTTCCTCCCAGTTGTGATCCCTCACTATCCAGCATAGGATCAGCAAAGTCCTAATAACAAGTCTGCTAACCAAGTGAGTGGAACTCTAAAAGTCCTGCATAGTTTGAGTTTCTGCCTTCTGGAAGGTTGGGTGTACAAGCAAGCGGATGAGTGGAAAGTGAATGGAAGGGCTGTGGGTGTGCAGCTGGACAGAAGGAGTTGCGGGCAGACAGAGGGCAGATGCTCAGTAGGAAGGTTTGAATGGATAGATGGTTAGCTCCACGAGAGCAGGGAGCTTGTTTGTCTTCAAGGTCACGGCTGTCACCAGCACCCTCCTCTCCCCTGCCCTGAATAGCCTTACCTCCTAGAAGCCCAGTCGCATGGCAGCCCCTCCCCTACCTTGCCCAGGTTCCCATCCACCCCTCTCCACATCCTCCTCTCCCACTGCCTGGCCCCTCCCCCTATAGGTCTCCCTCCGGGCGTTCCCGTGCTCTCTGTCATCTACTCCCATCAGCCTGTGTCACTCCATCTCTGGAGTTGGCCCATTCTGTTTCCTTTGCCTGGAATGCCCCTCGCCTCACAGTCTGTCACTCTTTCAGGACCTGGGACAAACTCTCCCTCCTCCCTGAAGTCTTCCCAGATTTCATGTCCAAATTTAATCTCCTACCCCCATCAGTGTTCCCACAGTTTTGTGCTTGGGATAAAAGCCAGGATGGGGAAACACAGGAGCCAGGTAGGAGGAAAAAGCGTGTGTGTATATATGTGTGTTTTGGGGAGGGGGTGTAGAACTGTTCAGAACTTTACTGCCCCAGAAAGTACTTATGTCACCACCCGTCTGCCCCAGGGGAGCATGGCAGGAGAAGGTGCTGTCACTTAGGAAGAATCGTGGTTTGCTGGGTCCTACGCTAAGCATTTTACGTTTGTTAATTTAAATAATCCTCCTCACAACCCTATGAAGTCTGTACTGTTTTAGTTCCATTTTACAGACAAGAAAACTGAGGCTCAGAAGAGTGAAGTGACTGAGCCAAAATCACACACCCAGAAAGTGGAAAACCTGAGCTGGAGCTCAGATCTGGTTGGCCTCAAAGGGACCCGTTCCAGTGGGCTCTAACTTGGTCACTCATGTCCACCCACCTGTCCATCCCCCCCATGCCACCCGTGAGGCACACAGGGAGAGCCTCTGGCCTCCTTCCCTTGCACAGTCATCCCAAGGCCAACACACACATGCTTGTCCTCCATCTCAGATTCTGAAGGAATTCTATGGAAAGGATGCTTGCTGAGTTGTTACTGACAGAGGACATGGCCAATGTCATTGCCAGAGCCCAGGGGATCATGGGAGGGAGGGAGGGAGGGAGAAATGTTATTCTCTTAGAGGTTCTTGAGCTGTATCAAGGGATCCTCTCGGGAGAAGGAGAGAAAAGAGCTGCAGAGGAAAGGAATTCTCAGCCCAACCCTGCATGTACCCCAGTGCCAGGTGCCCCAAGCATGTGGGCTCATCCTCAAGAGAAATCTATTCTATTACAGGACACACAAGGGAGAGAAGCAAAGTCACTTGGATGAGTAAAGTGTTCCCCCATGTTTCATCTAGTTCCCTCTGCTTCCTTTTATGTGTGTTCCCTGAGGGGAGCCGAGGGATAGAGGTGCTAAGAAGGACCGGAAATGCACTGGATCAAGAAACTCACTATTCTCTGGAAGTTCATCAGAGCAGACAGACTCTGCCATTCACTAATCACGTGACTGTGTGTCCTTGAGCAGCACCTTTCACCTCTCGGAGCCTCAGTTTTCTCATCTGAAAAATGGAGAGAATGAGAATGAGAGGAGATAAGGTGTTGGAGGGGCCTCAGGACTGTGCTTCCCACCTTACATGCACAAACTTAATTACTTCTTTTCCTCCCGATGTGTTCTCACAATTTGCAGTTATATTTTCTTTTGGGTACCTATTGGGTTAATGTCTGCTTCTGAGACTAGACTTTGAAACCCGAAGGCAGAGGTCATTCTAAAGTTCATGAAGGCTGCTTCCCCAGGAGTAGGACAGCGGCTGTCATGGGACGGGGCTTGGGAAAGATGAGAACAGTGAATGATGCTGCGATCTCCCTCTCCATTCTTGCTTTGTCCACCCCTGCAGGGATTGTGCCTGAGGCTGGGGCATGCACTGGTGCCTGGGGGTGGGGTAGAGTGCTGGAAGATGGTGAGTGAGGGCTGGGTGCTGGTGGGGACCTGGGGATTCGGAGACTGTCTGTCTAATTCAGATGGGCCCTGCCAACCCTGCTTTCACCAGTTTGGGCAGCTCAGGAGAGCAAGGAATATGCTTTGGAGGAACAGGAGTAGAGATTGAGAAGACTTCAAAGAAGAAATGTTGGTGGATGGAGGGGAAAGATACTTTAGGATGAGGAGGGGCCGGTGCAAGTCGGCAGAGACTAGGGCAGCCAACATACCTGGAGTGCTCAGGGGAAGGTGAGAAATTCTCTGTGGTTGGCAAGCAGGTGGGGGCAGGAGGCTAGAAGTGTATTAGGAAAGCCTGAGGGATTTGGCCTTTATCCTGGAGCTAGGAAACGGAGAGCCAAAGAAAGTTTTCCACCCATGGGTAGAAACAGTGGTATGGGGAAGGGAGGGGAATAGTGGCTCCTGACCATCCTGACCAACATCCCCAGGCCTGCCTGTTACCACGGCAACCAACGGCGGGGGCACGTGAGAGGGATCTTCCTGTTTCTGTATGTATGAGTTTGACCCTCAGCATCTCAGGCCGAGTCTAAGACAAATAGCCGTGGCCACCTCCTCCCCTTAGAGTCCCCAGGTGAGGAAGCCGTTTCAGCACTGTCCCAGCGAGCAAAGGCCTGGCTTGTGGCCCCTGTGCCCCTCCTGGCCCCCCTCCCTGTCCACCTGAGGGATGGCAGAGCTCAGGTGTGCGTCAGGCTCTCTGACCCGCGTCCACCCAGTCCTGACCAGGCTCTGAGGAGCAGGGAAATGGGAAATGACAGCAAACACCAGGTGTCGCTTCGATTTCCAGGCAGATGCAGCTGGCGCTGAGCAAAGGAGGCACTTCAGAGACACCCCTGTCCCTGCAGGAGCCACCTGAGCCAAGCTGAGGCCTGGCCGCACCCCATGCTACCCTACCGCTCCCTCAAACCGGCCTCCCTGCCCCAGACCCTGGACCCCTGTGTCCAGCCACAGCCCAGCCCTGGCCCAGAACCATCTTTTATAAAGACAGATCCGGGTCCTCCACACCCAGCCACAGGCTGGTGGGCTTACCTTGCCCAGCATTAGGACTGTCTCCTCAGAAGAAACGACCTTCCTTGGTACTTTTTAAAGATAACTTCCTTGGGAGTTCCCTGGTGGTCTAGGGGTTAGGATTCCAGGCTTTCACTGCAACGGCCCAGATTCAATCCCTGGTTGAGGAACTGAGATCCCGCAAGCCATGTGGCAGGGGCGAAAATAAAATAAAGATAACCTTTGAAAGGTTTGC